>NC_134828.1:92110932-93310932 GCF_004210375.1 Tachypleus tridentatus
TTAGAATGTAAACATCAAACCTAATTGCAATCTAACTAGCTGCCAAATACATATAGGGGGAGAAACTTGCAAACCAACAAGTACACCTCAAGAAAACAATGAACCAATCTCACTTTTTGTCAGTTTCTACAAAGTAATGCACTAGTAGAGGTTTCTTCATGAAATCTCTTTTCATTGGTTGCGAGCATGTCAATCAACTTCATACAGTCAACTGGCAATACAGCTTTGACTTTCCAAGTGGGTGCAGCTGACCTTAAGCTTGGAAATGGTAGAATGCAACATCCATATCAAGATGTTCTTGGAAATTTTTCAGATGCTAGGGATAAACAGGCAGAACTTTAATTTGACCTTCTATGCTGATAGTCTTTGATATTCCCACAGTATCATGGATAATTATAATAACTCATAAAATTTAAATTTGCCCCATGGGGTTGAAAGATATTGTATTAAAATTATATACAATTATAAATGGTTAGTCCTTGTATTGAGAATTCATAATTGGCTCAATGCCAATGTGCAGTGCACATATTACACGTACTTAATCTACTCAAATTGGCAAGAACAGATTACTACAAAGCATGTGTGTGCAATATGTACATGACAAAGTGTGCAAATGTTGTATGTGGAGTTTGACAGGAATTTCTAATAAATAAACATCAACTTTGGTATATCAAACTGTAACATCACAACACTTTTGAAGATCAACATACTAGAAAAAGGAACAGTTTTAAATGTTATACTAAGCAGTGAGAAATGATGTTTGCAACAGGGGTTGTTTTGATTTGCAAATTGTGATGTAAACCCCGCTTTGTCCCTTATATTAGTCATATTTTCTCTCTGTATAATAACCCTTTGAGTATGATCACATTACAGTGACCTATTTCACAATGAGATGAGACTAATATTCTTTGGTAAAAATTATTTTTTCTGTATAATTTAATGTTTTTTTTTCATTAATATTTAAAACTGAGAAGACTATAAAAATAAATAATTCTATAGTAAACTTCAGTGAACATAAAAAGGCTTTGATATTGCTGAATGTCTTGTCAGTACTTTATGGCAAAAACTGTTAATACAAAGATTATTTTGCTTTGTAAAGGTTTCACAACAAAAAAACGAGTAAAAAAAAATTCTACTCTGTATATGAACAATCTTTATCACTTACAACTGTGTAACTGATCCAAACCTGCGTAATTTTATGATTCTTTTAGCCAGTTTTAAATTCTGAACAAAGAAAGTTACTAACATAGATCATATCTAAAATTCCACCTGGCAATCAAATATAGTTTGTGTAATTATAAGGGTTAGAAGGAATTGCTTCTTCAGTTGGGTGTTCTCACTGTTAGTTATATTTTTGGCTGTAACAATAAGAAATATTGTGTTTTATTCCATGTAGGCCATTTTGGCTATCTCCACGTCAGGCCATTGTTATTTCAGTAGGACCTTCGTTTGATGACTATGCTAAGCAGGTAAAAATTACTCAGTGTTATAAAATTAATAGTAACAACAGCATAGTATAGTTTTAAATTACTCATTTATGTATTAAATATATGCATTTGCATATTTAACTTGAATATGAATTTTGTTTATATTATGGAAGGCTGAAATCTTGGTTAAGATTTTGCCAGAATCAATGAGATTTTCAAAATGAAATTGTAAGAGCTTGTTGTCCCCTGCTGGGACAGTGGTAAGCCTATGAATTTGCAACACTAAAATCAAGGGTTTGATTCTTGATGCAGCTTTGCTATACAAGAAAAACATGCTCGTAATAACTTATTAATGTTGCAGAAAAGCAAAATATTTTGGCTCTTATATATAGCATCTTTTAAGCAGTGTGAAATGCACAAATCCAAATTTAAAGGGTAATCTATTGATTATAGTGTTTACAACACAAAAATATCAGAATTGGAATAAATAAAGTTTAGGCCCGACATGGCCAAGCGTGTTGAGGCATGCGACTCGTATTCTCAGGGTCGCGGATTTGCATCCTCGTCACGCCAAACATGCTCGCTCTTTCAGCCGTGGGGGCGTTATAATGTGACGGCCAATCCCACTGTTCGTTGGTAAAAGAGTAGCCCAAGAGTTGGTGGTGGGTGGTGATGACTAGCTGCCTTCCCTCTAGTGTTACACTACTAAATTAGGGACGGCTAGCACAGATAGCCCTCGAGTAGCTTTGTGCGAAATTCCAAAACAAACAAATGAAAATAAAGTTTAATTGGAAAAAGTCAACTTTTATAAAGGATAGAACTTCAGATTTGAAATAATTTTTAATTATTTACTTAACAATAAACTATTAATAGTTAACAACTATTAACATGTCTTGCATGTTCTTTTTTGCTTGTAGACTACAAGGTTTTTATCAAATCTGAGAAATAGCTGATTTTAAAGTATTGTACTCTGAGGAAGTGATCTGAAAAGATTTAAATTTGGAATAATCCTGAGGAATTTAACCTTTTCAGCTTCACAGTTTAAAATTATATGCAAGATGTAAAGATGATAAGTGTCTACTTTCATTCGACATGTATTGGAAATAAGTTAGTTTTAAAAAAATTATTTATATTTCCATAGTTTTCTATACTTTCCATGTACTAACTAGTTTGATATTGATGTAAAGTTTGATGGTTAAACTTTTAGTTTCTGACTGTGGCTGGAATTGTAATGTTGAAATGGATAATTGGTAATGTGTGTGTATATCTCGACATACACACTAACCTCTATAAAAATAAAACAATCGATAAAATAGTTTCAGTTTATCTTATCAAATTTCTGGCCAGTAATTGTTATCCCTTTTAATTTCTACTTGAAATATTTGGTAGGTACGAGACGAGATTCGTAATGGTGGATTTCTGTGTGAAGCAGACCTGGATGAAGGAACTACATTGAGCAAAAAAATAAGAAATGCACAGTTAGCTCAGTTTAACTTTATATTTGGTAAGCACAATTTATTCTTTCTGTCTTGGTTTTAATGAGCAATGGAAGTTTTATTGAACTACCTGCTAGGTGAAGGGGTAGAAGGTGGTCTGAAGATTATTGTATATACATCAAAGTGTTGTTGTTTATATATATATATGACTATTTCTGTAAGCAGATAGTTCACTAAAACACATATTTTGAAAGCATACAGTTTTTTTGATTAACAGTTATTTGCTAATTTAGTATGGTTTAAAGTTTGGCCATGATGCTTTGTTGTCACTGATGAAAAATTACATTCTTGTCAGTTTGAAGCAGCTGTGTTACATACAGATTACTCTGAGTAGTTAATGTCACATTCTTGGCTATGGAACTTACATTAGCTCTTTTAGTTGTTCAAAGGCTCTATTCATCTCTTGCAATAAATTTTGGTTTTCAAAAGAAAGGGAAACTTTCACAAAGGAAGTGAAAAATATTGCTGGTTTTCTGAATATATAAATTCAGTTATTAAATAATAAACTTTTCATTTTACATGTTTGCCTTGTTCAAATGTTCTAATGAAACAATGATGAACAAAACTAGAGAAACATATTGCTCCACAAAAGAGCATTATTGTTATTTCACTATTGAAAATTATCCATTGTTGTACTGTAAGTTGTGCTGTAATAGTAATAAATTCTTCGCTACAGTTGTCATCAAAAGTATTTGTCTACTTCACAAAAACCACCTGAGTGAACACCTCATTGGAATACACATTCAAAAAAGATTTAGAAATGAATTCATTGCCCCAAAACTTTGAATCTCCATGTAGTTCCACAATCAGACTTACAGAAGTGGCAAGTATTAGATTGCTTATTCCAGGTAATGCACTACTTTTGTGCAATATAGAGTTTCAACTGTAAGAATTATGATTGTAACATGTACTGATACTCCTTACAAGCTAAAAAACATTAATGTAGAAACCTGTTTGTTTGAACAGTGGTTGGGGAACAAGAAAAGACTTCGGAAACGGTGAACGTACGCACCAGAGATAACAGAGTTCATGGAGAATACTCTCTAAAAGAAGTCATGAGTAGTTTCAAGAAATTAAAAGATCAGAAAGTCATTAATTCAGAAGATGTATTTCAAACTTGAAAACCATATAAAAATCTTAACCTTTAGCAGTTCAAAAATATAACTATTTAAGACAAAAATTTTTTACCATTCAAAGAACTTGTGTATATTATACCAACACCAGTCTTGTTTAATCGTTGGTTTGAAACTAACAAGAAATTATGAAGGTGTAATGTAGTGAACAGTAATAGTTTTGCTTTGCAGGTGGTAATTAAGTTTTAAACTATGTTCTTGATAAAGTTTCCTCGTTTCCTTCTGAAAGTGTTGAGAGTACAGTTGGCCTGTTATTATTTCTTTCTTCAGATGTTACTACAATTGTGTGATTTTTTTATGTATAATTTTATTGAATTACTTAGTGACTATTTTGAAAAATATTAACTTCATTGGATGGAATTAACATTTTTTACTGTTAGCATTTACACATATTTTAACTAGCAAGAAAAAAAGAAAAGATAAATTTTAATAATGTCAGCCAATGAAATTCAAGATTATTCCATTTAAAGAGATAATGGTTGTGATTCTTCCAAAACCTTATCAATGCCAGTTTTAAATGTTTCACTTCCAAAGAGATCTGTAAAATAAAAAATATTTTTTATGCTTTACAAATTATTTAAAAGATTATTGATATAACAAAGTTTTAACACATACTAAGGAAAATATTTTGAAGGTGATAAAAATAAGATATAAATTTCTTGAACACTACAATATAAGAAAACTATGAAATAAGATCCTACATAACTGTTCCAAATCTTCCAACTGCCTAATGTAAATTACCACCTTAATGTGTGCAAAAATGATGTATTATTTAACTTTATGATAATTTCAGAAAGTTGCTTGAAAGATACATACCTGCTGCAAATTGTGGAATGTTAGATGGTTGTTTCTCAAACACCTCTCTGAAATGAAAATATTTAACTTCACTAATGCACTAACTTGTTCAACAACATTACAAAACAAACGAATCTATTTTTCTATGATGGGAAAAACTGCAACATATATTTTTTATATGAACACAGCTTTATGTGCTTGCTTTCTTGAAATGAAAAAAAAAAATCTGTTATTGTAAACCATGTCAAGTCTTTGTATTGAACTCTTCTATCAGAAATATTTACCTGACTTGTATTTAATTATACGTGTGATAAGACATTAGTAGTAGGTATATTATATTCTTTACCACCATGTGGTATTGTATGGTTTAAATACTATTATCAATTTCTTATTCTTGAAAATAAAACCCTTAGGAATGGAATAAATAATGTAACATTAAAAAATATATCAGGTCTGATGTTTTCTTGAGACCAGTATAATTCAAACAGCTTAGAAAGGGTAATTGTAGAGATTTTACATTTATTAACCACTGCAACTATGTAATTTTATCAGTAGAGATGAATGTAGCAACTCGAGTTCTTTGTAACAATACAATATCAAAGATGTGTTAATTAATTATGCCTCCTGTTTATTACAAAATATAAAATTACTGATCTCGTGCTTCAGATATTTTTCTTAATGTGAAATAATTTCAAAATAATAGAAATTAAGTTGGAAAAATATAAGATCACTATAATCTAAACTGTAACTTTAACCATGACTAGGTTTTTGAAAATGTCTGCAAAGTTTTTCTTGTATTTTGGAAACAGTTGTTAGATAATATTTTAACACTCATAGTCATTGGCAACATTCCTGAGCAAGCCTTTGTTTCTCTTCATTGGATCTGGTGTACAATGGTATTGAGTGTCACAGATATTAAACAGGTTGAATATGTTCTAAGTGGTTGTTGAGAGTGGTCCTTCATGAAGTAATGAAGTCCATGCTGTACCAAGATCTCATATCCTTACTTGATCTCAGTTGATTTTTTGGTTCTTTTCTGTAATGATTATTGGATTTTCCTCCTCATTTTTGACTAGTTTTTAATTTTATTATAAGTGAATGGTGGTAGTTGTGTAATATGTTACAGCAGAACTGTATTTCATGAGTATAACTGCATCTTTATGGTCTGTCTTGTACTAGATATATACTTGCTTCTAAAATGCATATTTATTCAAAGTTTCTTCCAGTATTTATTTTGTATTGTATACTTATTGCATTCCTGTAATAACTGGTAATCCCGACTTTTTTAAGTTTTAATATTTGTTTTTCTCAAATATATCAAGCATATTTTAATTAAATTTAAAACAGAAATGTAATTATCTGAATATAAATTAAATATAAAAGTACAAATTTACAAGTAATTAGATGATTTCTCCTGTGCATGAGAAACTTATGACAGAAATGATATTTTCTTTGTTTGTATCTGTTTTCATTCATATTATGCATCTAACTCCCTTATGTTAGTTTACTCTTGTCTATCCCTATGCACGTATTGATCACCTCTTTGATGGACTTCTATAAGAATGGTGAGATTTGTGCCAATAGTTCCTTGTACATATAATCAGAGACTGAGATGAATGTTTGTAGGATAACAAAAGTCAACATTAGAATTAGTTGTTTTTTATTTTTATTTACCTGCCTCCTAGCAGGTTTTGAACTTATGAGAAAGCTATTACTTGTAGTCCAATAGTTGTTTTTTTTTCCTTCTCTTAATTCATTAATCTTTTTACTGATAATGCATAGAAAAAAACAGGTCAATGAGGTAACTGTGCCTAAAAAACCTCATCCTCCTATTTTTTATTTTATTTTATCACTAACATATGGGAATCTTCACATTTTATTGTACAGGCACAACTCAACCAAGTCTTTTTGTTTGTTTTTCTTTTAAACAAATTACAGGGACTTGGTCCATACGGGTAACCCCATAATGGAGAAGTAATGTTGACTATCATTCCAAATGTACTATATATGTATCTACGTTAAGTGTGTAAAGCTTTTAGTATAAATGTACAAATCTGATATAGACAACCAGATGTGTGAAAAATGTATTTATACTCAAGAATGTGCAAATCTGACTCTGACAACATGTGTACAATGATCATATGAAGAATAAAAATATTTTTTTTATCTATTTTATAATTTGTCTATTGCATGAACATAACATTTAGAATTCTACATACTTAGTTTTTATTAGTATATCTGGAGATGAGAGGATAGTGAATATCACTGCAGTAAACTGTCCATAAATTGGCAATCTAGGGTAAAATCAACAGTTTGATATCGCTAATATAATACCCTATTGAATGACACAGACTGTGTTCTTTACCTCCTATTGATAGACATCACTAAGTTAGATTAAGGTATTCAGATAGCTCAGTTACCATTCACTACATCTGTAAGAAACAGTCACATTGCTCCTGGCAGAAAACACTGAAATATATTAAGAACTAATGAAAACCTATACATGAGACATGCATCTACCTTACTACTTTATAAACATTTCATTAGAGCCTGTAGGTTCTGTGATTTATCATGAATTAGACTGTTTATATATTTGAAATGACTGTGTTCTTGCAGAGGCCCAATTATTTCATAGCCAAACACCTGCTAAGAAAAATTTCTGAACATAAGTTCTTTTTTCTAGCATTAAGCATAACAAGGTGTTACAGTTTAAGACCCAAAACCAATATAAAAAAAAAAAAACAAGTGAATATTTAATCTTGATTAAAACTGTTGATTGTTTAGAAGATGATTTATACAAACAAGCTTTAAAACTACAAATCTTTATATAAGGGTTCAGTGCTATAACTGTTCACACACACAAGAAAACTAGATATCAAACGAAATAAGGTATTTTAAAACTATTATTGTTGTATCTAAATACATTTCATACAACTGCAACATCAATTGGATTCCATGACCAATGGTGAAAGCGAAAAATTATGCAAGGCTATTGTATTGTAATACTTGTTTTCTCACAGTAATTGAGCTAAAATATCAATTTTGCTTCCTTTACATTTTGTAGACAACAATACTTTTCCTTGTTTGTAAACTCGTACATGAACGAATTGGTGTCTGAGCTTTCAACATTTGTATGTCACAAGCAGAAGTGCAACATAATGGGTGGTGTTACCTTTGAAACATTAAATTATCCCACATCTATTATCTGATCTTACGTTTATCACACAATTAAAAGTATATCGTACTTTTACATACAGTAAACATATTTTCGAGGTAAGATTTTCCTTTAATAAAGTTTTATTTGTTTCAAAATGAGTTTGAATCTGGAACATTATGCATATGATACTGTAGTTGACTTGTAGGATTAAAGGGGGAAGTATAGTTGATTACAAGTGAATGTTTGCCTTATGGTTTCCTGGCATTCTATTTCAGTGAAAGTCTACAAAGTTAGCCTACCAACACAAAACAATATGTGAACTACACATGAAATCACTCAAACAAGTTATGAAAGAAACATTACTACATGCCTTCACACCAGAAAAAAGAGCATTTTAAACAAAAACTGATGCCCATCAAGAGTTACAATAATCTTCGAGAATAAAGCAAAAATTAACTGAGAATCCACGATGTTCATCTCACAAGTCAGCTACAAAATAACCTTCTGGATCCATGTTTGGTTCAGACCAAGTCACACACAATAGATGTTACCAAAAGTAAAAAAAACAATCCCAAATACAAAAGTAAGTAGTGTACAAAATCCTGTGAAACTATGGATACACATACGTTGGAGAAACAAGCAGAAACTAAAAGAAAAAAACTCAGTCATTATATCTAGGAACAGCTTGTATGGGTATTAACATTTTACTAATAAAGCAGAAAACAACCTTTCTATCTGAAGATGATCTAGGAAGGTCTAAACATCGTTCTCTGCTTATTAGTAAAAGTGTTAATATCCATACCAGCCATTCCGAGATACATTTTTACTTAAGTGGGTTTCTTGTCATCAAGAAAGATGCAGACCCACAAAGGCAAGCAGCTCTACAACTGAAGAATACACCACCACCAATAACCAAAATCATAGATTGGGAAGCAGCATATTTATAAACCAAAAAAAAAAAAAAAAAAAAAAGAATCAAAATATTATTGTCATTATAAAAGAGCCAAAACCAAGCCATCAAGGACATCAATACCTCACTGCTTCATCCACCCGAGAGTTCATACATAAAAATCACTTGGAACACCTACAGCGTATGACAATCCCTCACATCTACAGGGTGTTCGGAAAGTCACTGTGCACTTATATATTTATTAACATACAAAACTGCACAGAGACTTTCGAACACCCTGTATAAATAATCAATGTACCCAACATGAAATCTTAGGGACAAGAAAGATTTCTGAACCACTCAAGCTCAATCAATCTGTGAAAATGCACCAGAACATGTTTACTGTTTATTACTCACATTTGTTTTGCAGAATCAAGTGAAACCCCAAAACTTCAAACTTTGTATCAATTTTCCAAGTATCTTCTAAACTATTTTACAATGTCACAGCTACACATAATCACCCAAAAAAAAAACTTGATGATTTTGCTTCAACTCATTCAAGAATGTTCAAACTAATACCATGCTTTGTATCTTACTCACCTGAGAAACCTTGAGATGATTAATCGTACTTCTGGATGGTCCTGCAGGTATTTCTCATTATCCATCTTCTTTTGAATCTATGGATATATTTTATAACTTATCTAGAATTCTTTGTAAGCACAAAACTTCATAAATGATACAGAACAGGCTTTTTCTTAAGTAAATGATAAAGTATCTCATGTTTGTTTCTTAGAAATTTAAACTTTAAATATTTAGCTCACTACATTTTTTCAGTATTATTCCACTATAAAAATTCACTGCAATGAAACATCAATAAATTCACAAGTTATTTGCAAATACTTGTATTCTGCACTAGAACTGAAAACAGAACAGTGTTTCTCAAGCCACCACCTATATAAGAACTGGGCTTCCACTAGAAAAATAACTCTCTTAGCCACCGTGGCTAAACAAAGTAATTTTCTTTTAGCCACAGTGACAGTTGTTTAGCCACAATTTTAGGTTGCCAAAAACTGTGTGGTGCATGACTTTTAACATGCATCAATTCCATCCAGTAAAAAAAAAGTTGTAATTATGTGAAAATCTACAAGACATTAAGTTTTGTACTATTTTTTATTCCCCAACAATCTTTCCCGTCAAAAAAACAAATAAACATGATAAAGAGGAAAATAAAGAGATACATTTATCAAAATAACACAGAAACAAAAGAAAATGACTTAAAACTAGAATACGGTAGCATGACTAATAAGTAGAAAAATCCAATGGCAGCTCTTCAGCCAAATCATTCTCAACAGAAGATGTGGTAGAAGTTGACACCTGAGGTTCCGAAGCACATTTCTTCAACAGGGAATGGTACCCACATCTGTCTTTGTGAGTGACCCAGTATCTGAATGCAGAGTCAAAGTTAAAATGATCTAAAGGTTTGGACTCCATGTATAAGTTCAGTAACACTTCTGTCTTGGCCACAGACAGACTGCTCCTGGCACCTGTTTTGATGCTGTTGTACCTGCTAATTCCCCACTCACAGTCAACAGATGTAACTGGAATTATTAATCCAATTGCTGCATGCTGAGACAGATTTGGAAAGGTTTGACAGGTCTAGTGGATGTATTCCTTGTAGAAGCTCTTCATATTTCTGTTTTTGTGAGCATCCTGTTCCATTATGTTCCTTAGTAGCAGCCATTCAGTCAGTGCCTCATCCTCATTAATGAAAGGAGAGAAGTGCTAACATGATGTTAGTGTCTTGGAATGCAACTTGTAGTCTTGTGACCACCTCTTCAACAAATGACTCAGCAGCTGATCTGTACTTTTCACATTGTTTATCAATATCTTTGATGTCATGGCCTCTGTAAGAAGTGTAACCACTGGCATCAGGAGTTTGTGGGAGTTCCTTCAGTGCAGTCTGTGTGTAAGAACAGGGATATGTACCAGCAACTGAATTGCCAGAATTGACCCATCAATAATTACTTTAGCCTGATCATAAGATAAATCAGTTCTCTGTAGAGATCTTGACAAAAGTCCAAGAATGTCAACAGGGTCAGCCAAAAAATGTGTCATCATGACAAAGCTGTAACATGACATTTGCTAAACTAGACCATGTAGCAAGGCTCGAACTGGAGTACCACGTTCCATTGCTACGATCTGCAGGCAGCTTATCACAGATGCAATACAGTTGACTAGTGCTTGGATTGAATCATTAAAAGAGAGCCATCGTGTGAATAGCACTAGTTTGATTTTGTTGCTTTTCTCTCCATGCAATGCTTTGCTCTCTTCCAGAACCCGACACAACTTGGGAGAATATTTCAGGCTTTTTGTAAACTGGTTCAAAACGAAAGGTACTTCACAAGGTATGGCACCTGGTTTGCTGCCAACTCTAATCTGTGTGCCAAACAATGACTTGTTATTATCCAGGGGCATTCCTCCTTAAATTTTGTAGCAATACCTGTTTTTATTCCCATCATGACATTTGCACCATCAGTTGCAAGTCCAACCAAGCCAACATAAAAAAATCCTCGATCTGCCATGACTGAGTGCATTGTGTTGTAGACAGAATCAGCCCCAGTGTTGGTCAGCTCATGCACAGCAAGGAATCGACTTGTAACCTCATCTAATGATGAAAGATACCTGATATAAATTAGCAGTATAAAGGTGTTTCCTGCATCAGTTGCTTCAAGAGCAAAAAATGGGAAAGGCGATGCCCGAAAGTCTGCCTGCATTTCATCCTGAACTACATGATTTAGGGCACTGTACCTATCATCCAGAGACTAGCTGTAGGTGTATATGAAGCTCTCTGTTCCACTTTGTGACTGAGTCTGCAGTTTCTTTAGGGAGGTCACTCCATGTTAAAAAATATATAAGAACTTGTGTTTTGAAATAAGACCACCAATTAAAGTAATAAACAAAGATATTTGGAAGAGTTGGTTGGCAACTTAATTTTTGATAGATATTTTCAAAATGTTTCACTTTTAGAAAATTGTCAAATTGCCTTTTGTTTTAAGAAAATACTATAGAAAACAGAAAGTATCTTATTAATACTAGAATGAAGAATATTTTTACATTGAATACTTGTAGTGAAAGGAGGGAATGAAACTTCACAGTTAGGATGGCTTCCTTTGTTTGTACAAGTAATGTAGCCATCTGTGCCTGAATGCCACCTTTACCCCCACATACACATTCACAGCAGCAGTTGACATGTCCTTCTTCAAAACTTGTGATGCTACTGCACTGTGATGACCTTCTGACCGTGCATGCTTCACCAAGTCGTCTTTATTAGGCTTAGTAGCAGTTTTCCCAGTGGCAGCATAAATATTCGTCTTCTTGTTGTCCCTGCATAATTTGCAATGAAATGTATTTTGTTGGGAAACATGTTCCATCCAAGAAAACTGTGAAAACCACGTTTCTTTAACAACTATGTGAAAATCGCGGGTATATTTTTTTTACACCGACAGTCTGATCACTGCTGCAAGCTTCAGTTTCTTCAGAGCTGTCTTTTCTTTTGAAAGTGGATTTTCCTCCATCATTTGATGTGGTTGCTTTGACCTTCTTTTGAAAAAAACTTGATATATCTAACTGTTTAGACGTCTTTTTATCTGATCTAGGAGTTGTCATGATTTCAATTCAAACACATGTAAAACGAAACTTGGGATTTCCACTTTGATACAGACCATATGTTGGTTTGACGAAAGTCAGGTTTTATTTTATTACTGTTTGTGTACCACAGGCAGAATCAAACATGTAGCATAAGAAATGAAAATAAAAGAAATCATTAGCACAGCTGAGTAATAATTTTTTTAAAATTTAATTTGTTAGTTGTCATATCCCCGAAATCATAAAAATACATATATAAAGAACATATAGATTACAGTCAGTGGTCGTTTTTAAAGACGTTTTTTGTTTCTTCAACTTGCTGGGATCGCCTCTGGTCATTTGTCATCATTAATGACGCTGATGGCGATAAAAACCACGAAAGCTGTTAAGACCAAAACTTGAGCAGAATAAATAAAGGAAAACCATCCAAGACCAAAAAATATTTCACCACTGTAGTGAAACCAACACTAGATTATTTAGCCACAGGCTGTTTCTTTTCGCCAATGGCAACGTAGCTAATGGCTATCGGAAGTGTAGAAGAATCATTTCCAATAGTTTTACTGATGTAACCAAACACAAGATGAGAGAGCCATTAGCTACGTTGCCATTGGCGAAAAGAAACAGCCTGTGGCTAAAAAATCTAGTGTTGGTTTCACCACTGTAGTGAACGTAGCTAATGGCTATCGGAAGTGTAGAAGAATCATTTCCAATAGTTTTACTGATGTAACCAAACAAAAGATGAGAGAGCCACTTTCAGATCATTCGAAACCCCAAGCTAAGCTTATTGATTGATTGATACATGTATCCAAAAATGCTTTAAAGATTCTTATATTTAATTTCCAATCTAAATTCTACAGAAATATTCACACAAACAATTTTGTTTTCAAGTAGGCAATCCTTTTTATTCCTCTACATCACTCCAAGTGATTCCATAAATCAATAATTTACAGATACATAACCCTTTCATACAACTGGGAATCCAAAGCTCCATTTGTTCAAATTTGCAGCCACCAGTCACACCACCAACACCCACCTTATCCAAACCCAAAGCAATATTAAACACTTGAATCATGTCACCTGGACATTTTAACACTCCATATAAAACAAATCAAAATATTTAACAATGTTTTAAAATATGAATTTTTCTAATGAATTATTAAACACGTAGTAATGAATCACTTCACTCTTGTTTTTTTTTGTATCATGTCCAAATCTTTCCTAGAATGAGGATAAAAAATCAACTGATAGTAGGGTAACAAAGAGCTCCATAAATTTTGAAATAACATATGAATAAAGTTTAGACTTAAAATCTTAGTTTCTTTACGTATGTTCTACAAAACTGTAAATTATGAATAGGGTCTGGTGTACAGACCCTATGGTGTATATTTATTCAATATATAAATATATTTTAAGTCTTAAAATCATAGTTCCTTTGTGTAGGTTCCACAAATATGTGGTATGTACATGTATTTCTTTTCACTACATCCAAATGTTTCAGCCTTGTGTTAATAATCAATACAAGTCTATTTTCCTTTCTTCATAACACAATTATTCCACTCACCCAATAGCAAAGTATGTTTCTAAATTCCTATAGCAAGCCAAAAAATATATAACTACATTCTAGTTCACTCTCAAACATACCTGAAAAGGATTACATGTAAACAACTTACAAGCACATGAGGTAATAATGAACACAACACAATTATTCTACTCACACAATAGCAAAGTATGTTTCTAAATTCCTATAGCAAGCCAAAAAATATAACTACATTCTAGTTCACTCTCAAACATATCTGAAAAGGATTACATGTAAATAACTTACAAGCACTTGAGATAATAATGAACAACTAAGGTCTTGAAATAGATCCCACTCATCATTTTCTGAGTGTTATGTCTCTTTCATTCTTTAATATTAATTCAATAATACATTAACTTATTATTTAAGCTTTTAAATATTTTCTAAATATCAGATGCTGATGGGGCCAATAAAAATAAATTTATAAAATCATGTTTGTTTTTTGTAAAACAACAATGCCTAGTGTTTTTCTCTAAATGATCTTTGACAAATATTTTACCATAACTGTCAAAATGTTAGCAGTTCAACATCCCAGGTCTTTTCTAGATGTTTTTTTTTAATGAATTAAAAATTAGCAACAAATTTTCAGTTTTCAATAATTATCCAACGTATATTTTCGCATCTCTATGTACTTATTTCCAGTTTTCAATAATTATCCAACGTATATTTTCGCATCTCTATGTACTTATTTCCAGTTTTCAATAATTATCCAATGTGTATTTTCGTATCTCTATGTACTTATTTCTCGTTTTCCCAGTATGTCAGCGTCCTTCCCAGAATCAGGATACAACTTCTCCACATTACCCACAGATTGTTAGCTTGATCCATATTGGATATTAATCCTCCCATGAGTTAGCTTAAACCTAAAGGGCAAAACATTATGTCTAGTTTCTATACACAGTTGTCAATGGCTTGATCAAGCCATTGACAATTACATATTTCAACAAACAAACTTTTCATTCATGTTTCAGGCACCTCAACAGAAAATTATCTTCTGCTTATTTGTCAAAACATTTATTTTCTTAGTCTTGTGGAAGGTTTTATATCTTATAGTTAGGTCTTGATGTTTTTTGTTTCATTTAGGCACTCAATTTAAACATTTTTATAGTCTACATTAATTATTTTAAATGCTGATTACACAAGAAAATGGACTTCTTTCAAAACACAATAATATTAACAAAGCATTACAAACAACCATGAAGAAAAAAAATTTAAATTTTACCTTTAGTTTTAAGAAAATAATCTACTTCCTTCTTAAAACTCCTACAAAAGATGCTAGCCAACAGTACTGAAGATGGAAATTATTTTATAATTTAATTAGTATTCTCACATACTGTCATTTTCTAAATATAGCACAAGAAATAAATCAGTGGCCTTTATTTTTAATTTTGTAAACTACAACAAGATCAGCTCTTTTTCTTCTTTACCCAAGAGAAAGTTAAGAAATTTTAACCCATAAGATAATCCTCAGTATCATCCTAGTAGCATTCTTTACACCTTTTCCACATACCAGTATTATTTTTGGAGTAAAAGAAGAAAAAAAAAAAGACTTTTTTTAGAAAAAGGGAACAAGTAAATTATATTGAAGTTTACAAGATTTTTGGTGGAATCATCAGGAGAAAATCTTTCACTTTCTTTATATCACATTATGAAGAAAGTATAGTAACAGAACACAAATTTAAGATTATAAACAAAAGACAGACTTGGCTACAGTTAAGACAATATTATGTTTATATTGGAGTGTTTGACTTATGGAAAGATTTCTTGTTAGTAGTAGTGAAAGTTAACATTTTACAGGAGTTGATGAAGGAAATTAATGATTTCCTGAAAAGTAAATGGGGCTGTGCTTAAATGTTTACATTTTCTGACGACGAACCCATAAAGGCAGTAGAGAAGAATATTCAGTGATTTATGCCTAATGGAAGAGTATTTTTGTCAGTGGTTTAAAAATTTATACAAAACAGCTTCATAACTTCCCACTTGTATGCTTGAAAATACTTTATTATTATAAATGATTCATGAAAATTTAATTCAAAATTACATGAACATGAACATATACACATTCATGTTACATTTTTAAAAACTATTAGTAAAGTTGTTGGTAAAAGTACAGTGTCACAAAATTGTGACACATAAGTCTTATGTGTTTCATTATTATACACAAAAAAGGAGCCTAAAAACAGAAACTATTAATGTGTTTAAATGTTAATAGAGTACAAGGTTACAGAAAAGGAGTCAGTAATTCTATCAGAACTCAAATCAATCATAAATAAGTACTTCCTCATTAGCTTCACATATTGGTAAAACATCTTTTATATTTCTTTTCACTGAACTCTTTAACTAGAGTTAAAAATTAAATAACTGATTTCCGAGTATATCCCTATTACGGCAATGTAAAGACCGTGCCTAAACAGGCTGAAATAAATAAAAACGACAGGCATATGACTTGTAAGTCATATATTTATGAATTTTCCATCTGTCCATGAAAATGTACCCATACTACATTATTTAGTTTCATAAAACAATAATAATGTAAATAATATGCGTAACAAACTTAACAAATCAGAAGGAATTATGTTTACCAAATTTGGTAATTGGCACTTTTATTTTTTTTTTGGATAGACCAATTTCATCCTAAATCTAATGCGCAAGTTATAGTTGCGGGATAGAAACTAAAGTTCGGAAAACTACCTTTAATTCTTCGACTTCAGTTTTCTGCGTATTATTTAAAACTTCGGAATTAGTTCCATTCATTTTCTAGGTTCGTCTCTAAGAGCAGCAACTAAAGAGATGATAAAACAATATACATATATATCGTTTTTAACAGCAGTATTTAACTCACTATTTTCAACAAAACCAAAACAATTTTCCGAATCGTGATATCACCTGCCGGCATAACACTTTCATTTCAAATGTAAAACAAATAACTTTTGGTGTATGGCGATTGAGTTATTCTTCAGTATTTTACAGCTTTCAGACTAATATTAGAAGTGTTGATAAAACATTTTCATTCTTCCATTAGTGCATCAGTGTTTGTACTGAAATACAAAGTATCTTTCGTGATGTAGTAAGAAGCAAGACTTTGATGGAGATTTCGGCAAACTGTTCCTGAAATTAATAAATTCCATTGTTGTAAACTAGAACAAAGTTTCTTCTATGCTGCTTTAATAGAAAGAAACCATAAATGAGATGAGGCATATATGTGGATGTGTCACAGGAATAGAATTACTCAATGAAGATTATTCATTGACCTCTTTGCAGGATAATTTTTCAATTTCCCAATTCGCAGGTAGACGTAGCACTGAAAGACCATCCCACGAGGTACTGGTTTCACTGTAGATGCAATATCGGAATATTTAATGACTGTTTAGTTTTGATTGAACAGCCAGAAACATTAGTCAAAGAAACTTGAACTTTGTTCGGACTATTTGTGGAGCAAGGCGAAGTTACTGAATGAGTGAAAGGCAACAGAGAGAGAGGAGCATTTGATTCTGACCTTCTTATGCTTAGTCGAGAGATCCAATCCATGGCAGTAATTAAGATATTTTAAGCCTTAAAGAAAATTCTGGGGGTTGAGAGACAACATGAAATGGTCAGAAACTGTTGTTTCTCTTCAGTGAAAATGTTTAATACAAACAGATGTGTAAGAAACCAATGGAGACTTTGCGATCTCTTTTTGTTAACCTGAAGATGACCCGAGAAGGTCAAAACGTTGTCTTGTAACTTATTTTAATTAAAGTTTTAATACCGGTACAAGCCGTCTTTAGAATGCATTTGGACTTCTCGAATATTCTAACAATCTGAGCATGTGAGGTTTTTGTGATTCCCTGGTGAAGCATGTGAGCGTAGGAATGAAGCAATAGGAGTGCAATTTGCTACAGTTACATCGAGAACACATAAAATACAGTGGTACCTCGGTTCTTGAACTTAATCCGTTCCAGAAGGCTGTTCGAAAACCGAATCAATTATTCCCATAAAAAATACTGTAAATTAAATTAATCAGTTACAGACCTCCAAAAATTACGCATTATGAAGCATTTTAAGTAAAAATGTTGCTTATTTATACCTGTATAATAATACTTACCTGCATAAAGTCAACCACAAAAACTATAAACACAATAAAAAAACAATAAACGAAAATTTAAATGCACTTTACCTGAGCTGAGGAGAGCTGATGGCGTAAGTGAAAGGTGGTGAGAAACGTGGAGAGTAGGAGGGTTATTATTGTTTGAAAGGGGAGTCATCTTCCATGAAAAACGTCAGGTAACTCTCCTTCTGGGGTTCTTTCTCTTTTTTGTCTCTCTGTACCGCTACAACCTGTTTGAGACTCACTGGACTTATTTCTCACTAAAAACTTGTCTAATGAGGTTTGTTTCTGCCTACATTTTAAAATGTTTCTGTAGTAAGACACGGCATTGTCATTGAAAAGGTTTATGCTGCAGTTTTCTACAGCTTTGTCAGGGTTTTCCACAAAACGTTGTACCTCTCCTTATTTTCTACACATTTCCTTGATTAGTGAGGAACATCCTCCCTTCCCTCCTCCTCATCTGAAGACACTTGGTTGCCTTCTGTTGCTGCTCCTTCTGAAGTTTCTGGAGTTCTTCCGTGGCGAGCTCAGTGTTGTGGTCTTCCACCAACTTCTCCACATCATCACTACTCACATTTAAGCCAATACACTTGCCTAGTGAGACAATATTCTCGACAACAGGCTCAGCCTCAAAGTATCTATCTGCTACTGAGTCTGGTTGCAATTTCTTCCAGGCTGAGTTCATGGTTCTCAAAGACTCTTCCATCCAGGCTTTGTCTGTGATTCTCAAGCAATGGAGGATATCAATGTGATTTTTCCAGAACTCTCTGAGGGTTAACTCTGTGTCAGAGGTCACTTCAAACCACTTTTGAAACAATGTTTTGGTGTAGAATGTCTTAAAGTTCGATATGACCTGCTGGTCCATGGGCTAAATGAGAGGAGTCGTGTTAGGGGGCAAGAGCTTCACCGTAATGAAACTGTACTTTTCCACCAACCCGCCTTCCAAGCCCGGTGGGTGAGTAGGTGCATTGTCTATCACAAGAAGGGCCTTGAGTGGCAACTTTTTTTCCGTGAGGTAATTCTTTACACTTAGGGCAAACACTTCATGGACCCACTCCATAAAAAATTGCCTGGTTACCCATGCTTTACTATTAGTCCTCCACATGACATTTAGTTTACTTTTCAAGACATTATTTTTCTTAAAAACCTTCGGGTACTCAGAATGGTACACAAGCAAAGGCTTAAGTTTTAAGTCTCCACTTGCATTACTACATAACAATAAAGTTAGCCTGTCCTACATTGGCTTGTGTCCTAGCAGTGACTTCTCCTCCTTGGTGATGTAGGTCCTCTTTGGCATTTTCTTCCAAAAAAAGCCTGTTTCATCACAGTCGAACACTTGTTGTGGAATAAAACCCTCAGCTTCTACATAGTCCTTAAATTCTCTAACAAATTTATCCGCAGTGTCTTTGTTAGAACTGGCACCCTCCCCATGTCTCGCCATACTATGTATGCCACTTCTCTTCCTAAATTTTTTAAGTCACCCCTACTAGCCTTAAAGGCATCACTTGTATTAGCACTCGTTCCAGGGGTGTTTATCAGGAGGTTAGCATGCAACTTTTTTGCTTTCTCAGAAATGCTATCACCAGCTAAGTGTTTTTCGTTTATCCAAATGAACAACAATTTTTCTACCTCTTCCATTGTTTGTGATCTTTGTTTCATAAGCACTGTCACTCCTTTTGCAACGTCAACTCCTTTGATGACCTCTTTATTTTTCAGTATGGTGCAGACTCTAGACTTCGCCATACCAAATGTGTAGCAAGGTTAAACACGCGAACACCACTCTCATACTTCGCTATGAGATCTTTTTTTCACGTCTATTGTGGCTCTAACAACTTTTCTTTTTAGTTTGCTACTTTCATTATCCTTCTTTGACCCCATGGTGGCTTATTTAATCAGAATATTTAGAAAAAAACAAAAAAAAACGAGAACGTTCACAGCAGATTTTAGCGGGGTATGGACTGAGCGACAGGTGCGGGTAAAATGTTTTGGGCAAGCTTGGTGTGGGCCAAAAATGGTCAAAGGGTCGTTCGGGTCACCAGTCGGGTTATTTCGGGGGTTCGGGCCACGACAGCTTAGTTCGGGAACCGAGTTTATGTTTGACAACCGAGACATTTATTTTCTCTCAAACGATATGTTCGAAAACCGAATTGTTCGAGAAGGGAGTCGTTCGAGAACCGAGGTACCACTGTATATGAATACAGTAGCAAATATAAGAGTGGAATTATGGGGATTTTTTGTATTTTCAAAAATCTGAGAAAACAATCATTATTTAAATTCAAACAACTCGTTATATATATTCCTTTACTCATTTTCCTTTTGCGATGAAATCCTACATCTACAATAGCTTGAAGTTGAAACTGAACCTATAGAAGTACTGCAAACTATAATATACATTTCAAAATGGTGTCAAGATAAAACCATCCGCGTTGGTCACGTGGTATTATTCGTAGGACCATATTTTTAAATTAACGGGAAACCAGAAACTGTTACAATGTCAGATGCACTTGTGAACGGAATCGGGGTCGCCAACTGTGAATATGAATGGACAGATTCTTTAAAGCCGTCTATTTAAAACAAATAACTGCCCATGATTTGTTGTTGTTTATCCAATAACTCACTCAACAAGGGCTTGGCCTCAAGGACTGACAACGTGACCATAATTACTTATACATAGTTTTAATACTATAACTCTTAATACAATACATTTATAAAATTTGTGAACCTTTAAGAAGGCATTAGAAGTCGTTTTTATACCCAAAAATCAGTTTTTTAATGAAGCATTTTCACTAAAGGTTTGTTCGTCAATATATTGCGTCTTTTTTTTACCATTTCGTGTGCAAAATGATTTTTATGTTAAGATTAAAACTACTTTTCTTCATCTGAAAAATCTCAAGGTGATTTACATAACTCCTTGAAACTCCTAAATATATTTCAACGATTTTTTAAAAATAAAACTTTAAAATTCTCTTTACTTTCTCTATCCTAACTCTATATAGTGTTAATCAATTTGACCGACCTCATAATCACCAAAAAATATCGAAATAAATCTAAATTACACTCGTTGTCTTACTGTAATAACTTGAAGTTACAACATTTGTTTATCATAGATAGCGTTCATCTAAACTTTATCTACTCTAAAATGCCTATTCATTAATATTTTTCGTTTGTGGATTGATTTAAATGACACAGTGGTATGTCTGTGGACTTCCAACGCTATAAATGGGGTTTCGATACCCATAGTTGGCAGAGCACAGGTAACCTATTGTGTAGCTTTGTGCTTAGTTTCAAACAAACCATTAACCAAATATATGTCTCTTTTTACTCCTTGTCCATTGGGAATTTACAGTCTTTAACGAATTTTTTGTTGGTATTTCTCATGCGAACCGAGGACAATCATGCATGTTCACCTCTTCTTTCGAATTTTACAACTGTTGATACTGTAGTAGGGGATAATGCTACGTTTATTACAACATGAGGGTAGTGGTTTGTACCCCAAGCACGAGCATAACGTATGACCTCTTCCAATATCATATCTGTGTATGTAATATTAATTTTCACTGTGTAAAGTCACAGGTTTACCTGCTAGCAGAAAGTGACTTGTTTATATACTAATGATATTATTAACTCTTTCACTACAAATAGGTCAAAGTGCGCATGTCACGACCTTTTATAGTCACATTCAAAATTTAATTGAACAATTTTATTATCAATGTATATCAATAATATAACTTATAGATTAAAGTTTAATATCATAAAAGTTTTAATTTCTATTTTTAAAAGTATATAAACTAAATTTCACTTTATTTATATCACATGGCACTTCTTTAATCCAAAATATTTATTTCATTATTTTATGCTATCCTATAAAGCATTTATATTTTGCCTGGAATTTCACACTTATATTATATATACCCTCGCGTTACATTGGTTTGATTTGAATTTCCCCGCAAAGCTACTCGAGGATGATCTGCACCAGCTGTCCTTGATTTAGCGGTGTAAGACTAGAGGGGGCGCAGCTAGTCGTCACCACCCACTGTCAACTCTTGGGCTACTCTTTTACCAACGAAGAGTGAGATTGACCGTCACATTATAATGCCCCCACGGTTAAAGGGACGAGCATGTTTAGTGTGACGAGGATTCGAACCTGCGACCGTTGGATTAGGAGAAGAGTTGCTTAACCACTTGGCCATGTGTTGCGAGAATTGATACACACAATATACAAACAACAATGCAATTTATATTAACGGTTATTACAAATAATAATTCATATGCAAAACTTTTACAAATAACACTGAGTCTTCTATCTGGTCTATAACTCGATATTTTATCTACAGTTCACTACGAGGGAATTAATTCTCTGTTGAAATAGAACTACAGACTAGCTAGCATACAGACAGCATAGCTAGATAGTTAGGGTCTTCGTCTCCCAATTTTAGGGTCGTGAGTTGGAATCCCTCTCACACCAAACATGTTCGCCCTTTCAGCCGTGGATACGTTATAATGTGACGGTCAATCAAATTATTCGTTGGTAAAATAATAGTGCAAGAGTTTGCTGTGGGTGGTGATGAGTCTAGTCTTACATTTCTAAATTATGAACAGCTAGCGTTGATATCTCTCGTGTAGCTTTGCGCGAAATTCAAAACAAACAAACACAACCATATTTCACCTGACAGAAATCTAGGTGGCTTCGCCACACGTCATTTTTTTTTTGACGAAAATAGCCTTCGTCGAAATACTAACGTCCAAAGGTATTGTTTGTTTGTTTATTTGTTTTTTGAATTTCGCGCAAAGCTACACGAGGGCTATCTGCGCTAGCCGTTTCTAATTTAACAGTGTAAGACTAGAGGGAAAGCAGCTAGTCATCACCACCCACCGCCAACTCTGAAGCTACTCTTTTATCAACGAATAGTGAGATTGACTGTCAGATTATAACGCCTCACGGCTGAAAGAGCGAGCATGTTTGGCGCGACGGGGATGCGAACCCGTGACCCTCAGATTACCAGTCGCACGCCTTAACACGCTTGGCCATGCCGGGCCCCGGATAAAGAAATATATTGAACAAATACTGTAAGTTCTGTTTAGTAAGTTTATAACATTATTATATTTTAATTAATATAATGTAAGAATGCCAAACTTTTTTTTTCTAGAACAGGGGTCAGCAAACTACGGCCCACGGGCCGGATACGTCCCTCGAGGTCATTTTGTCCGGCCCGCCAGCAGCTAGCCGCTTGGAAATAAAAAGTGACATTTAATCAAATGTCCGACTGTCATAACAAAATAAGTCACAGCGATGGTCGCTTTAAGCTGGCAAACACAAGACGTTATGATAAAAAGAAACAACGCTGTCACGCTCATTTTTAACCAATGGAAAAATTCTTTTTTCGTCCTTGCTGCCCGTTTATTCATATCGAGGCACATATCTATGAAAGTATTAGGATTTTGAAAACAAGTACAGACTTAACCCTCGTCCTATCAACTTGTCTTTAAATTCAGCGACCTAGGGTTACCGCTTCAACAAAATCATTTTTCTTAGAAGTCGGGTTATGAGCATTTCGTAACTCGTTCTTAGGTAAGTGTCGTGGCAAACATACATTTCAATATATTTTGTTTGTGCGTTCTTGGGCCAGTACAATACTTTTCTCACAGCGTTCTGTGTTTTTCATTTTCATATCCTGTTTTTTTTCAACCATCGTTATGGCTGCTTTTAAAAGAAGAAAAGTGGACTCTGAGTGTCGTGCTTTCAATGAAGAATGGGAAGAAAAGTACTTCTTTGTGGAAACAAAAACCAGGAAACTACTTGTGTGATATGCACCGAAAGTGTTGCCGTTTTGAAAGAGTACAATCTTCGGCGTCACTATGAAACAAAACATCTATCAACATATTTGAAATTTTCAGGAAAGTTCCGTTCTGAGAAATTTGAATCAATGAAATGTGTTTCTTAATCTCAAAAGAATCTCTTCAAAAGAAAGTTTGCTGAAAATCAATCTGTCACTCGTACAAGTTACAAAATAGTGCACAGGATAGCAGAGCGAGGAAAACCTTTTACTGACGGCAGCTTCATCAAAGAGTGTATGATGGAAGCAGCAAATGAGCTGTGTCCTGAAAAAATCAATTATTTCGAAGGTATTAGCCTTTCAGCAACTTCAGTTGTACGGAGAGCAGAAGAACTTGGAGAGAACAGCGCATTACAGATGCGCCAAAAAGCTAGAAACTTCCTATGGTATTCTATGGCACTAGATGAGTCTACTGATCTCTAGAGGACGTCACAACTTCTCGTGTTCATTCGTGAAGTTAATTTGGACTTTCAGATCACGGAAGAGTTGGCATCAGTTTGCAGCATGCACGGAAGAAAAACTGAAGAAGGCATTTTCATGGAAGTGCATAAAACTTTGCAAGACTATAACCTTCAGTGGAATCAGCTTAGAGGTGTAACAGTTGATGGAGGAAAAAACCTGGCTGGAGTAAAGAAGGGTCTCGTGGGGCTGATCAGGAAATAGTTGGAAGATCTCCAACTCCCAAGTGCTCTGTTCATACACTGCATCATACATCAGCAAGCACTCTATGGAAAAGACTTAGATATTTCTTGCGTACTGAAACCAGTCATTTCTGCAGTGAACTTCATTCGGGGTCATGCACTTAATCATCGCCAGTTCAAGGCGTTTCTTGAAGAAATTGATTCGGATTTCTGTGACTTGCCTTATCACACGGCGGTGAGGTGGCTCAGCTTCGGTAAAGTCTTGTCTCAATTTTATAAGCTGAAAAGGGAAATAGATATATTTCTTATCGATAAATATAGAGATGATTCACTTTTGTCGAATCCAATCTGGTTGTCAAAGTTGTCATTTTTAGTTGACATCACATCTCACATGAATGAATTGAATTTGAAACTTCAGGGGAAGAATAACCTTGTCTGTGATCTCTATAGAATCATTATAGGATTTCGGAGAAAGCTATCATTGTTTGAAGCACATTTGGAAGGAGGAAACCTCTCTCATTTTCAGTGTTTCAATGAGTTTCATGCTGGAATCACAGAAGGTGTCAACCTGGAGTTTCAGAAAAAAAATTATTGGTGATTTATATAAGCATTTTTAGAGAGATTTTCGGATCTCGACAGAATTGAAAGTGACATTCTCCTTTTTCAGAATACTTTTGATTGTGTCATTGATGACGTGCCAGTGGAATTTCAGCTGGAGGTTATCGATTTGCAAGGAAATGACTTGTTGAAAGCAAAACACAGAGAGGAGCAACTTATTGAATTTTACAGCTGTATACCTGAAGATGATTTTACAAAGCTGAAGCAGTTCCCATCTGGTATGGCATCAGTGTTCAGAACAACTTATGTCTCTAAACAAACATTTTCAAAAATGAAGTATGTGAAGTCGATACATCGATCAAGGTTGACTGATGAACATTTGAAAGCAATTCTAATGATTGGATGCAGCAATTCAAAACCGAACATTGGAGATATTTTGAAAGCCAAACGCTAAGTTTATAAATTTCGCTAACGTTTTAGTGGCTTAGTGAAATTCAGATATGTACTCACCATATGCGACGTGACAATTGTTTTTGCTAATGTCACCTTCTTTGATAGTTAGTTAGTTATCACCATTAAATTCCATCTAGGAACATAGGGCCGCAATCGCTTGCGGATTCTTCAACAAGTATTTAAGTGAGCAGGTTGTTAGCCCACTGCACCGAGCCGTCCCTAATTTAGCAGTGTAAGACTAGAGGGAAGGCAGCTAGTCATCACCACCCACCGCCAACGAATAGTGGGATTGACCGTAACATTATAACGCTCCCACAGCTGGGAGGGCGAGCATGTTTGGCGCGACGCGGGCACGAACCCGCGACCCTCGAATTACGAGTCGCACGCCTTATGCGCTAGGCAATGCCAGGCCTCACCTTCTTTGACAACCTTTTGGTAAATGAAAATGTTGGTTGTATTTATTTTTGTTTTTTATTATATGTGTGTATTGCATGCTAATGTGGCATCCTAAACTTAGTGTTAAGTCTTTTACAGAGAGCTTTCGTTCTCGCTTATGAGTATTAACATTTAATCTAGCCCCCTGTAAAAAGAGTTTGGTGACCCCTGTTCTAGAAGATGGCATGTAAGACATTGTCAATGATAAGCAAGTGGCTAAGTCATATCTGAATAGCTTCTTTGAGTGAGTAATTAGCGAAATGCGGCTTAATGTCTAAAGTAGCCATTATCCATAAAAAGTCGAATCTTTAATTAGGAGCTCATTGGGGGTTAAACATCTCACGATAACAAAGCGAAACTTAATGAGTGTGTAAGCGTGGGTGTCCAAGGTTGCAAATATATACCTGTTATGTTATTTTATTTTGAAAGGGAGAAAACCAGAAGGATAATTTTTTAGAATAATTTACTGGAAAAAAATCCGTTGTTTTGTTTTAAGTTATTTAATGTATTTTTAAGGTTTTCGTCTTATTGAATAGTGAGATTCTAGTCAATCAGTACTGAATGTTATCAAGAATATGTTTTATTTTATCATAAAATAGATACATTTATTTACAAATAGCACCTGTTCCTTTATCGAAATGGATGACATCATGACATCAACGCTATTATTATTATTTTGTGAAAACTAAGTTATGCAGTACAATGCTTTCTTGCAATCTCAAAAATGTAACCTCAAAGTGGCACAGGGGTATGTTTATGGAGTTACAGTTCTATAAACCATGTTTCAATACCCGCGGTGGATAGTGCACATCTAGCCATTTATGGAGTTTAATAACAAACAACAACAAAAATGTAGTCAAATGGATACTACATTTCAGCCTTAGCCTTACACCAGACGTAACTGGATGGAACCGAGATGAAGAGAACAAGAAGGAATAAACACCAGAAGACATGTTCATCTGTACATTAATATTTTACGAACATGCCAATAATTGTGATACACCTACGGACAAATAATTATGTATCTATTCATTTCTGTTCCACTCTCTTGCGTCTGTTGTAGGTGCATACGTAATTAGAATGTTCGTGTAATGACAAAGTAAGTTAGGACGTGCTTACTGGTACGTAATTAGAAAGTTCGTGTAATGACAACATAAGTAAGGACGTGCTTGCTGGTCTCACACTGTTATTTGTTGTGTATGTATAAAGGAATAGGGATTAAAAGATATTAAGATAGTGAACACTTGTATTTACACATATATATATATTTGTAGGTGATTTACTAATTTAATGTTATCTTTTGAAATAATAGCCTTTTGATAATTTTTTATATTATCGGGTCATCCCATAAGTAATGTCAGAAAATTTAATACAGAAAGTGCATCATCATTTCTGTCTTTGTAGAAGGTGTTAATAACTATAACATGTAGTAGGACTTGTATAAAAATGTCCAGAAAAATAAAATAAACTAACCCAACTACACTTTTCATATCATTAATCAAATAAACCCTTATGAAGATGGATGTGTCTGAGGAGCACATTAGGAATATAATGCTTTATGAGTTTACAAAAGACAATAATACAAAAGAAACTACACTAAACATTCAAGGTGTTTATGGTGGGAAGCCTCTCAATGAAGGAAAATCTTGAAGGAGGTTTCAGAAGTTCAGATCAGGTCACTACAGCTTAAGTGATGCACCACATTGAGCTTAATGATGACTTGCTGCTGGCTGCACTTAATGAAGATTCTGCTGTAGCAGTTGAATAACTCGCAAAGAAGTTTAATTCAACCCATTCAACAGTTCACTGTCATCTTCAACAGCTTGGAAAGGTGTGAAAACTTGGAAAATGGGTTCTCCATGATTTGACAGAAGCAAACCTTAGAGTAAGAGTGCACATTTGCACTCTCGTGAACGTAATTCATCTTTTTTGGACAAGCTCCGCAGGCAACTGCTCAGTTCAGATAAACTGGCATAGGCACAGCAAAAATGAACCTCCATCCTGAGAAAGTTTTGATAAGCGTTTAATGGGATACTGTTGGTGTGATCCACTTTGAGTTGCATTGTTTGTTTGTTTGTTTTGGAATTTCGCACAAAGCTACTCGAGGGCTATCTGTGCTAGCCGTCCCTAATTTAGCAGTGTAAGACTAGAGGGAAGGCAGCTAGTCATCACCACCCACCGCCAACTCTTGGGCTACTCTTTTACCAACGAATAGTGGGATTGACCGTCACATTATACACCCCCACGGCTGGGAGGGCGAGCATGTTTAGCGCGACGCGGGCGCGAACTCGCGACCCTCGGATTACGAGTCGCACGCCTTACGCGCTCGGCCATGCCAGGCACTTTGAGTTGCTGCCACTCAATGTAATGATTACGTTAGACATCTATTGGCAACAGTTAGAGCACTTTAATGTTGCACTGAAAGAAAAGAAACCTGCTTTGATCAGTAGTTTGTGATTTATTGTTAATATATGTATTTTTACGAATCACTAGTGATGGATTTATGAATTTTGAAAAGGTTTATAAAATGATCTTCTCAACTGCTGTCCTGGTGCTTTTGCCCATAATTTAATTTAGGCTTTACATCCGACAAACTTTAAATAAAAGCCTAAAATTTAGGTTAAAAATTTTATTTCTATTAATTAAAACATGTCCAAATGGTTATATTTGTCGTGTATTGTGTTTTAACTTTGATTGAATATACGTTTGTTTTTTTTTTGTTCTTGTTGTTTTGAATTTAGCACAAAGCTACACAATAAGCTATCTGTGCTCTGCCCACCCCGGGTATCGAAACCCGGTTTTTAGCGTTGTAAGTCCGCAGACATACCGCTGAGCCACTGGGGGGCTTTGTTTTTGCTTGTGGCACATAACAACACCAGCCATTTTGACAGTTTATACTTTATCATAATTTTTGAAATGAATTTGATTTAAAACTGCAAAAAAAACACGAAACAAATTTTAAATTTATTGATAAGATCAAACACAACATTGGTAGGTACAGAAACAGGTTTTTATTTCCGTCTCCCCCACAGTGAGGACCGTGCAAGCAACATTTGTGAAAATGCTACAGATGATTTCCTTTCTTTGCAAGAACTTCAATGATTTCCTGAAGGCTGCGGCCACCTGGGTAAGTTTCTGGATCACATTTCATCGGTGTCTCAATGAGGGAACTGAGAAGAACTGTGGAAAATGTTTGGGTGGAAAGCTTACAGGAAACAGGATGGCGACCTTTACGATATACAGATACAAGCCCGATAAAAAAAATCACCAAATTCCTAGTACCCCGTGAGCTCTGCAAAGGTCTGGTCCAGGTCGTCTGAGATGGCCTTGTATTTATCTTTCTCGTTGACGAGGTCATCTACAAGAAAAACCAACATTTGTTTCAAAAAATATATCTTAATGTATTAGGATATTTGCTTGTTTTAAATTAAGCACAAAACTACACAATGCGCCATCTGTGCTCTGCCCACAATAGGTATCGAAACTAGGTTTTTAGCGGTAAGAGTTCTCAGACATACCTCTGTGCCACTGGAGGGCGTTTTAAAAACCTATAAAATTTATTATTCGCTCATTTGAACTCATTGAACTGAATATGTAAAGTACATCATAAAAGTGTAACAAACATCGCCTAGTTATAGTGGATTACTGGATAAAATACTATAATGACGGTAGTTAATGAAAATTGAACCGCATCTATCAGTATTGTTGAATGTGACAGACAAGAAAATCACGTTGAAATCAGGTAAGTAACTATCAGAGAGAGAAATATTTTCATATCTATCCTTACTCGGTAAAATGCAGTTTAGTAGATAACAAACTCTTCGACAAGTTAAATTACAGGAAAATACAAAACACAATGGAAAGTTTAAATCAGGAAAATACAGTTTAGTAGATAACAAACTCTTCGACAGGTTAAATTACAGGAGGATACAAAACACAATGGAAAGTTTAAATCAGGAAAATACAGTTTAGTAGATAACAAACTCTTCGACAGGTTAAATTACAGGAGGATACAAAACACTATGGAAAGTTTAAATCAGGAAAATACAGTTTAGTAGATAACAAACTCTTCGACAAGATAAATTACAGGAGGATACAAAACATTATGGAAAGATTAAATCAGGAAAATACACTTTAGTAGATAACAAACTCTTCGACAAGTTAAATTACAGGAGGATACAAAACACTATGGAAAGTTTAAATCAGGAAAATGCAGTTTAGTAGCTAACAAACTCTTCGACACGTTAATTTACAGGAGGATACAAAACACTATGGAAAGTTTAAATCAGGAAAATACAGTTTAGTAGATAACAAACTCTTCGACACGTTAATTTACAGGAGGATACAAAACACTATGGAAAGTTTAAATCAGGAAAATGCAGTTTAGTAGATAACAAACTCTTCGACACAGGAGGATATTTCTTTCATTTATATAACAACTAAGTTTTGTATGCTACTTAACTCGCGTACAGGAATTAAAGAAATTACACAAGTATTTTATCACTCAGGAAATATCAGGTTGTTTCATTTTGAACGTTAAAAATTAAACTTTCAAAGAAACGTACTCACAGCAGCTTGTACTAACGAAACGTTATTTTATTAGTCAACGTTTCAGCAATAGGAATAATTATGCGTTAGTGTTTGTGTTTTCTTATAGCAAAGCCACATCGGGCTATCTGCTGAGCCCACCGAGGGGAATCGAACCCCTGATTTTAGCGTTGTAAATCCGTAGACTTACCGCTGTAATAAAGGGGGCATACGTTCGTGATCAGTATATCAAATCTATCACTTTAAAAAGTAACAGTCGAAGGTAACTCGACTTTCAACTCCAGACAAGTTATTCTGTAGTTCTTTAGCATTAAGCCTTATGTGTACAATACTTTACAAGTTAAGATATTTGAAATTATAGCTTAGTAAAAATATAAGCAAATGAGTATCCGGCTTTTTCTGTGGATATTAAAATGAAATAGGAAGCAGCATTGGAAGACTGTTAGTGAAGCATATTCTTCAGAAAGAGGTAGAAAAATCGTTTTACAAAGGTACCAGGACAAATAGAATGGTTGAAAGGTGTTTTATGTTCATAGTATCAGATGAGATGGTAATATTTTCCGTTTCATTGTAATAACTCGTTCGCGAAAAAACTATTATTCATTTACGCTCCATGATGAATAAATAATGTCATGAACCACGTACCTTCAAGTCTGTCCACTTCCTTCTGCAGTTTTTGCACTGACCTCTCAGCAAATTCTGCGCGAGCTTCAGCCTACACCATCATAGTATAAAACGATTAATTTATCGCCCATTAAAAATGCAATTTAACATATTATAAAAATTGGTTTTGGTGAACACAATAAAGAGTCAGAATATGAATTCCTTTATTAGATTAGAAAGAATATTTCGTACTTATTGCCAGGAAAATGTCAAGTGTTGTATTTAACATTATTTTACTTCCACTTATAATTCTGGGAAAGAAATGGCAGAGATAATTTTAGGAAATTTTGTCTTGGCGTCTTAGTTAAATTAATTATATCTTGAATCAGATTAATTAAAAGAAATAAAAGCAAAATAAGTTGTTGCTTTGATTTAAATGAAAAAAAAAAGTTTTTCGAAAGCTTCCTGGAAGTAATATAGTAATTTGAGTTTCTTAGAATTCTTCTGTCTGCTGTGTCTAAATGTGCTGAAAAGAAATCGTTTGTTAAGTTATAACACACTACGAAGATTTCAGGGAATCTATTCTTACCTCCTTTACTCTGAATCTATTCTTACCTCCTTTAGTCTGAATCTATTCTTACATCCTTCAGTCTGAATCTATTCTTTCCTCCTTTAATCTGAATATTCTTACCTCCTTTAGTCTGAATATACTCTTACCTCCTTTAGTCTGAATCTAATCTTACCTCCTTTAGTCTGAATATTCCTACCTCCTTTAGTCTGAATCTATTCTTACCTCCTTTAGTCTGAATCTATTCTTACATCCTTCAGTCTGAATATTCCTACCTCCTTTAGTCTGAATCTATTCTTACCTCCTTTAGTCTGAATCTAATCTGATCTCCTTTAGTCTGAATCTATTCCTACCTCCTTTAGTATGAATCTATTCTTACCTCCTTTAGTCTGAATATTCCTACCTCCTTTAGTCTGAATCTATTCTTATCTCCTTTAGTCTGAATCTATTCTTACATCCTTCAGTCTGAATCTATTCTTTCCTCCTTTAATCTGAATATTCTTACCTCCTTTAGTCTGAATATACTCTTACCTCCTTTAGTCTGAATCTAATCTTACCTCCTTTAGTCTGAATATTCCTACCTCCTTTAGTCTGAATCTATTCTTACCTCCTTTAGTCTGAATCTAATCTGATCTCCTTTAGTCTGAATCTATTCCTACCTCCTTTAGTATGAATCTATTCTTACCTCCTTTAGTCTGAATATTCCTACCTCCTTTAGTCTGAATCTATTCTTATCTCCTTTAGTCTGAATCTATTCTTACCTCCTTTAGTCTGAATTTCCTACCTCCTTTAGTCTGAATCTATTCTTATCTCCTTTAGTCTGAATCTATTCTTACCTCCTTTAGTCTGAATCTATTCCTACCTCCTTTAGTCTGAATCTATTCTTACCTCCTTTAGTCTGAATCTATTCTTACCTCCTTTAGTCTGAATCTATTCCTACCTCCTTTAGTCTGAATCTATTCTTACCTCCTTTAGTCTGGAAGTCATACTACGGATCTGGGTTTCGTAAGCTTCTTCCCTTTGCTGAGCCTGTAGAAAAGAAAAGAACGAAATGATAAAATAGTTAGAAATTTGCTGCTGGTCTGGACCATTGTCAGATTCATTTAAATATTACACAAAAAGTAAAACAAACCTGAATTACATTCTCTCAGTTTTCAGAGAATCTGATTGTTCATCAGTTTGAATCAATCTCTTGATTCTCAAATGTCATGAAATGTCAACAAGATATGTTCGTATTTTAAAATGAGTAAGAACCGATTTTAAAGTGGTTCCCAGAAAATAAAAAGTAATTAGGCACTTCTTATTCGAAGTATAGCTTTTTATAGGGCACGTAAGTTTGTTTTGAATTTCACGAAAAGTTACACGAGGGCTATCTGCACTAGCCGTCCCTAATTTAGCAGTGTAAGGCTAGAAGGAAGGCAGATAGTCATCACCAACCACTTCCAGCTCTTGGGCCACTCTTTTACCAAAGAATTGACCGTCACATTATAATGTCCCCACGGCTGAAAGGGCGAGCATGTTTGATGTGACGAGGATTAGAACCCGCGACACTCAGATTACAAGTAGAGCGCTTTAACCACCTGGCCATACCGGGGCCTGATAGTTAGATACCGGGAACAAGCGATAAGCTGCCTGAAGAACATAGTTACATTAAAATCAGAAATTGGTAAGAAAGGTAACCATACATAAAATCGTTTTTACCTTCTCTTCGCTAACTTCCAAGGATTTCAAGTTGTTACCCACCACACGTAATTCTTCTTCAAGTTCCACAATTTTGCTGCAATAACGAAAAACGTATATATAATACACGATTAAACAATTCAACACGTATAAACATATACTGTTGGAAAAAGTGGTATTAGTGAAACAATAATAATCTGTATTTAACATTTTTCACTTCTAGACGTCCTAGATTATCACAGAATAAACACGAGTTTGTCACGCTTTCCTTATGAAGGTCGGAGATAGTTCCAGGTGATAGTAGTTACTATACATCTAAAAGGTTGGAATTTGTCGCAAAATGTTCTATCATCCTACGTAAGTTTTACAGTGTTTCATAAATAGTTTATTTAAGTCAACATATGTTTTGAGTATATTCATTATTTTAATAAAAATAGCGTAACTGCAGGAAGGTGTTATTTATTTTATTATTTTAGAATTTCGCGCAAAGCTACCCGAGGGCTATCTGCGCTAGCCGTCCCTAATTTAGCAGTGTACGATTAGAGGGAAGGCAGCTAGTCATCACCACCCACTGCCAACTCTTGGGCTACTCTTTTATCAACGAATAATGGGATTGACGGCCACAATATAACGCTCCTACGGCTGAAAGGGCGAGCATGTTCAGTGCGACCGGGATTCGAACCCGCGACACTCGGATTACAAATCGCGCCTTAACCACGTGAACATGATGGGCCCTGTAGAAAGACAAACGCTATGAATGTTCTATACATATATCTTTACTGCAACTGCACAAACTTTCATATTTTAAAATCTATTTTTTTCACTTGTAAAGGAAAACATGCCTCGAAAGTGAGTCTTAATATCGAAACTATTGTTTGTATTTATTAAAATCAAACTGGAGAAATCTCTCAGGAAATAAACCAACGTACAGCTTCAATGAAAGATAAAATATTTTGATGCAGTTGGAAACATAGGCACATAGAAAATGTTGTTTGTTTGTTTGTTTTTGAATTTCGCGCAAAGCTACACGAGGGCTATCTGTGCTAGCCGTCCTTAATTTAGCAGTGTAAGACTAGAGGGAAGGCAGCTAGTCATCACCACCCACCGCCAACTTTTGGGCTACTCTTTTACCAACGAATAGTGGGATTGACAGTCACATTATAACGCCCACTCGGCTGAAAGGACAAGCATGTTTGGCGCGAAGGGGATGCGAACCCGCGACCCTCAGATTACGAGTCGCACGCCTTAAGACGCTTGGCCATGCCGGGCCTCACATAGAAAATCATCACCATATTTACAAAAACAGTCAATAAAGAAGAAATACTGGTGTAACTGTCGAAGAAAAAACAGACAAATTCTGGGTATGATATTAACTTATAGGTAGAAAAAATATTAGAGTGGTGTTTCTGGTGCAGAATTAACTTCGGTGAAGGAAATATATGGATTAATATTAGTTTAAGAAGGTGTGTGTGTGTGTGTGTTTTCTTGTAGCAAAGCCACATCGGGCCATCCGCTGAGCCCACCCAGGGGAATCGAACCCCTGATTTTAGCGTTGTAAATCCGTAGATATATCGCTGTACTAGCGGAGGGTAGTTTAAGAAGGAGACTGAATAATACATTTTATTGAAATCTATTTGATTAGATCTTTAGTGTCACGTGGAATAAGTCTCATGAAGAAAAAATGGTTTGTCTTTTTCTGCACATAGCTACACAACAAGTTATCTGTGCTTTGTCCATCATGGGAAATTAAACACTGGATTTTAACACTTACGATTCGCCACTCTCAGCACGTTCTTCGGCTCTCTCCAGATCAGCTTCAACCATGGCCAACTTACGGGCGACCTGTAGTTCAAAAATAAATACAAATACTGGAACTTAGTAAGCAGTTAATGAATTGGTATTTGAAGGTATTAGATGTCTTGTCTGTTTTGAGGAATTTAAATAAATTTCCAGTAATAGTGGTGGCTTATCTCTTGAGAGGAAAACGTAAAGGGTACACACATCTTTAATTACATAAAACCATGTAAATAACACCAGTAATGTTGTATTAAGGAGTCAAACTGTATGGAAGTGTTATTTAACTTCTGTTTAGTTATAAGTGTAGAAGCTTATTTCATCGTACTATTTGGTTCCAGATTAAAGAAAAACATGTTTCTTTCTCACAGTACTGCTTCGTGTTACTCAGTCGTAAATAGTGAAACTGATAATAGACATTTTTATGAGAATACATTTGTTTGTTGCTCAGAATTAAGCACAGAGCTACATATCTTTGGGTTCGCAGCCTGGCACGTTAACCCTTGGACTACGGTCAAACCAAAAACAGACAAAAAAAAAAGACATATGAACGAAGGAATAACAACTACTCAGTAGCGATTACCGCCTTCTCATTTATCATTAATTGAATAATGGAAATTGTTGTTACAGTTACAACAGACCCAAAGCAGTAAGTACATACCACTTCCACAGGCAATATTACGACACGAACTATGGGCCTCCTCATCTGCAATCCGATTAATTAGTTAATTAACCACTAATTAGTTCATGGTATATCGACTACAGAAGGGTATAAGCAGAAAACATCACTTGTTGTTCTTGTAGGTTGTATTCTAAGTTTAAGTTGAAATTTTGAAGAGCGTTTTACCTGGACTTATACAATATAATTTTAACACTGGCATATAAGTAAATCTTTACATCTTGATATGTTAAAAACTTTTCACGGAATTCTCTTCTATATTTAATTTAAGGTTATTTATATTCACATAAATTAAGCATTTGATTGAAGTTTAATCAAACATTAGTAGCATGGAATTAAAAGGAAAAAAAAAATTCACTCTAGATTGGCTAGGTTAGGAAATGTTATGTTTCCTTATAGACTACGAAAATTAGAAAACAAAATCTTTTATGGCTAAATAAACACAGCAAAATATGAAGTATTCAAATGCTGTACATGTTTTGACTTTTAAAAAATTAGGTTAAGTAAAAGTCATGTATTAATGTTACTCATGCCAAATATTAACCTTGTTTCTAAGCATCATGTACAACTGGATATAAACATTCTGGTGCTTTTTTACTGGGTGTATAGATTACCGTAGTTAAAAGATTCTAACATGTACTACAAGGCTATATACATTGCAGGCATGCTACGACTAAACAAGCTGGATATACTGCCAAGGCTATTTAAGGATAAAGGGCAAGATTAAAGATAAGTTAAAAATATTTTATTAAACAAGAATATCAAAACAAAAATAAAGTAATTGTATTTTTAGATTAACTGTGAATTTGCAATTAAGCAAGGTTAAAGTAGACATAGGAAGTACCTACATTAAAAAAACAGTCAGAAATAAAATACCCCATGACACATGCTGCAACAGCCATTAAGATGGACAACTTATCCTTTTTGATAAAAAATGCAAGTCACCTCATCGTATTTTCTGTCGGCGTCTTCTGCCATCATACGGGACTCTTTAAGTTGGTTGTCAAGAGAATCCATGCGTTCTTCATCCGTGATACTACGATGTTCCAGCATCTTTCGCATTCTGATCAGGAAGGAAAGAGGAATTATTTTGACAAAGATCAACTGTGATGATCAATTAGACGCGGAGTCACATTGATGTTCAGTCACTAAATTACTGTTTTTTATCTTTAAAATAACAATATTTATCAGTATTTGTTGTTACCCCATAACTGTAACATTCCACGCTTGATGTGTGACATTTTATACATCAGATAATAAGTCTACATAAAAATATACAGTTTCTTGTGCATTTAGCATGTGAATAACCTCACACAATGTAGTATGGGACATTATAAACTATGTCGTTGGTTAACCCTACATAAAATAACGTGTGCAATGCTACTCATAAAACCAACTCATAGGTTTACCCAAAATAACTGGTATTTGAGTGGCACGTTCTGTTAAGATAGACATATTTATTTACTGTTGTAACGTACACTTACTTTCTGTTATTATAACGCATACATTGATAATTATCTAGTGTTTTAAAGCGGTGTGGTATTTCAAAGTGATAAATAAGTGAAATAATTCATTCAGAGTTCACAGGAGGTTAAAACTCGCTCAGGTAAATACTCACCGCTCACTTTCATCTGCCAGTTGAGATGCTTCCTCAAGCTTCTGGGTGCAAATTTTTAATCTTTCTTCTGTCCTCTCTAAGTCTTCTTCTAACAACTGGATTCTTCTGTTGAGAGCAGCAACTTCGCCTTCCGCCTGGGTTTAAGACAAAAGTGTTGGTGAGTAGGTAAGTCATAAAACTTTGTGGAATGCTCGTTAAATGTGGTTAAAGAAAAATGTTAAAAGAAGATAATTTACAGTACAGTTTCTGTCTATTTATTTAAAACAAGGTTATTAATAAAACAAGTGAAATACTGTATATATGTAAAAACGACTCGTTTGGGTTGAGAAGAAGGTTGAAACGTTGTTCACTCCTCTACGTAAAAAATTTTCTCAACCCAAACGAGCCGTTTCTACATATATATTTCTCTACAAGTGAGTTTTCTCGACATCACTGATTAAGAGAAATACTGGTTAACGTTGAGCAACGAATCGAATATCATAGAGTAGCTCAGAACTGTAACAAAATCAAAATCAGTTCTGTGTGTGTGTGTTTTTCTATAGTAAAGCCACACTGGGCTATCTGCTGAGTCCCTCGATTCTTCTCTATCAACTCAGCAGATAGTTAAACGTGGCTTTGCCATAAAAAAAACACACACACACAGAACTTAGCAAAGCAGATAGCATGATAACACACATTATTACTTACACTTTCAGATGATATAGATAATATAACACAACAAGATTTTTACTGCGAAATGGACACGTTACACGCAACTAAAAGTTAAAAAAAAACTCATGACATTATTATCAAAACATTAAATTGTTTTCACTCAAATAGAAATTAGACAAAAACCTTACATTTTGAAGGGCCTTATCTTTTTCTTCTAACTTGTTGTTAGCATTAACGAGTTGTTCTTGAACTTGATCTAATTCGTTCTCAATCTGTTGGATTTTCTTCTGAAGGGCCCTGACTTCTTCTTCTGCCTATAGTAAAATTGCAATGATCATTTTCTTCCGTAATCCACAGTCTGACAATATTTTGCTTAATATTCTAACGTAAAACTATTTTCGTTGCATGTAAGAAAATCAAAAATTTTAATTACATGTCCCACAAACTCTACTCAGTTTGTCTACCAAAAACAGTATTATATTTCTTATTAGTTTCGGTCCACATACGATAATAAATGAAAATACATCTACAGAAAGAAAATAAAATAAAACACTGTAACTAACACTTTTGTGTGTTAAAAAGTAACTCATTGTAACTCTGAATATCGTCTTTCATCTTTTTAAAGTCCCAGTATTAATATACCAAACCTTCCAGGATATATGCCTACGTCATAACGTACGACTTTACCTTTTCGATTCTTACCTTAAAGATATTAAAAATATAATATGGCCAAACCCGGCAATATTACCATTTGTACAAAAAACATGTAACTACATTTTTAGTTATGTTTCCTGATCCTGCAATCTTAATTAACGTTTTTCCTTTAAAACAGATAAAGGTGATAACTTTGTGGCACTTTTTAAATTATTTTATACAAAGGATAAATATATTATTTTATATATATTATATATATTTTTTAGCATTTGACTAAACCCGGCATGGTCAGGTGGGTTAAGGCATTCGTTTCGTAATCTGAAGGTCGCGGGTTCGAATCCCCGTCGCACGAAACATGCTCGCCCTTTCAGCCGTGATGGCATAATAACGTGCGGTCAATCCCACTATTTGTTGGTAAAAGGTAGCCCCATACACATATAGCAGTGTAAGATTAGAGAGAATACAGCTAGTCCCCATTACCCACCGCCAACTCTTGGGCTTCTCTTTTATCAACAAATAGTGGGATTATGACATTATAACGTCACCACGGCTAAAAGAGCGAACGTGTTTGGTGTGAGGGAGAATCGAATTTGCGAACCTCAGGTTGCGAATCGAGTGCACTGACTACCTGGCCATGCCTGGCGTATGAATTTGTACTAAAGTTTATTTGTTACTAATCATAAGAAACTTGGAATTACGTTGTTTTTCTTTCAGCTTGGTTTACTACATGAAAAATCCTAGGATATTAGATATGTGATAAAGTTTACATATAAATATCCTAAGCTGGACAAACCTCTTGAGTTATTATTGGGATTATGGCCGAAAATTCCGACAGCAGTGAGGAGTAGCCAACTCCTGAAATGCAGCATTCTAATCTTTATAGGTGTGAACTTAAGAGCTGTATATTTAATTAACTGTACTCATTTTTAGTTATGACGTTTGTAGAAATACAAATATATATAATTTTGACTAGAAGTTAAAATTAATTATATATATTAATTGCATGTGAGTTAAGCATTTGATGTAAGTGAACTATACATACAACGATTTATTGCATTAAAAACCACTCATGAAATGCATACTTTTCATTTAAGAAAATGTTACGTTATGATTTCAGCATATAAAACAAAATTCAGTTAATTTGACCAGTTTTTCACTACAAATAATGCCTCTGTTGAAAACTTAGCCGTAAATATCAGTGAACTCGTATGTAGGTGATAAATACAAATTAAAAGCACCCACAGGAATATTTTCATGCTAAAAAAAAAACTTACACGTGAGGGAATTCTGAAATTAAACTAAAAACTTTATTGTTTCTTATAACTGCTAAAGTCATACTTCTCTGTATATTTTAAAATTTACAAAATAGACCATTGAAGTTTTTTAACTAATACTGAAATATTACGTGACTTTAGGAATTCAATTTACGTCTTGATCAGTACAATAAAACCTGATTAATATATATATATATATTATATCAACGTGTGTATGTGTGTGAGTGTTAACGATTTCTTTTAAACCTACAAAGAAAGCCTCTACGTTTTTGATTAAAATGTACTTTTTTTTCGGAGCTCCAAATCGATTCAGAATTCTTGTTTTCAGAAACAAGTTGGTTTGCTGTATGATATCGAATGGTGAATTAGGAACATCATCAAACAGTATTCACATACCTAAGTTAACTTAGATTACTGTGTGGTAAATTCAGAAGACTCAAAAAATTATGCACATAATTTAATTATTTTTCATTGAACTTCTACTACGAAATAAAAATAGTCGTATATGTATATATAACGTTTATGGAATTTTGAGCCCTTTCTAATTCACCACACAGTAACCTAAATACTCTATACTATACATGGCCATGATCTCAGCAGAACCAATACCCTTCTTAGTTTTCGGATATCACCCTAAGTAGAGGACTATTTTTAGAACAGGAAGGATACTTCTTACGCGGTTAACTCCTTTACACGTTGCACACGGTTTTCTTGTTTTCTGAGGAAACTGTTTTTAAGCAACTTCTTTTCTCTAAATACACGTTTATGTGGAATGTATGAGTACATTTAGTTACGTAACAAGAGTGTTGCGATAACTTGGAGCGTTACACTAGTTTAATTGTCGCCAGTTACAGTTTCCAAATTGAAAGTAAGAATATAGAAGGCCCGGCATGGCCAAGCGAGTTAAGGTGTGCGACACGTAATCTCAGGGTCGCAGGTTCGCATCCCTGTCGCGCCAAACATGCTCGCCCTTTCAGGCGTGAGGGCGTTATGTGACGGTCAATCCTGCTATTCGTTGGTAAAAGAGTAGCCCAAGAGTTGGCGGTGGGTGGTGATAACTAGCTGCCTTTCCTCTAGTCTTACACTGCTAAATTAGGGACGGCAAGAACAGATAGTCCTCGAGTAGCTTTATGCGAAATTCAAAAACAAAACTACACGAGAGCTATCTGCGCTGGCAGTTCCTAATTTAGGAAAGACTAGAGGGAAGGCAGCTTGTCATCACCACCCACCGCCAATTCTGGGGCTACTCTTTTACCAACGAATAACGGGATTAACCGTCATAATATAACGCTCCACGGCTAAAAGGGCGAGCATGTTTGGTTGTAACGGGGATTCGAACTCGCGACCCTCGGATTACTAACGTAGAGAGAAGTCCTCCTGTCAATATTAGTTTACCTTCGTTACGAGTCTTAAAAAGAATTATACGCTCTTCTATTACTTGAAAATTCGCAGAGGATCAGCCAACAAATGCAGTGTTAAAAGGCATACTGACATAATGTCTTATGACATCTTAGTTATCACACATTAACGCAACGTTGTACGAGATCTGGAAAATTAATTGGTTTTAAGCGAACAATCCATAAGGTTTAGAGATGTTTTATATCGAACTATAGATAGTGCATTATCAAACATTGAGTTAATTTTTAAAATGTCTTTGAACAGGTTGGTGTACGCTTTTCTTCTTCAAGATTTAACGTTGGAAAACGCGTTTGGTTAAAGATTTTCTTATATTTTTGTGACAAGCCTACCTTGTCTGCCCGAGCATTAGCGTCACGACACTGTTGCTCTGCGATATCCGCGCGGTCACACGCGTTCTCTTTTTCCAACTTCATCGACTGCATCTTCTTCTTGATGGCCTCCATGGTGGTTCGGTCGAGGAGAGATCAGCCGTGTGTCAAGAAGAAGTGTTAACGCTGTGAAAACTAAATTGTCTCTGATGCTGGTAGCTGATAATCGCTTCACTAGAATTTCTCGAGATTATCTTCATTGGCTAGGGATTTGTTACGTCACTTCCGTTAAACAAACAAAGGCATCTTTAAGTGTCGGGTTTCTAGCAATAGTTACTGACAGACCTCCTCTTTGTCCTGATACGTCACGACCTGGCCCGGCTGGAAATGGTTTTGCGGCACACTCGGATTTCTGACAAAGCTGTTAGTGGTACCTCTCAACGTTCAAGAACATGAACAAATATAGGGCACTTCAAACTGGGACTACAATAGCTTTAAATTTGGTTTCTTTGTGACCTTTGTGGAAGTTTGAATACTGTAAGCTTGTTTTTAATAATGTGTTCTCTGAGTTTTCATAATATATAACTTACGCCTGAAGATAAGTGTTTTTGGTATTCGAGTTAGAAAAAAAAACTTTATTGAAAAATAATCAAATTTCAGTAAGTCAAAATTTAAGTTAGGGCTCACATTCTAGATAAAATTTAAACTAGTTACTATTGTCACAAATTCTTAAACATCAGAGTTTGTTTAAGAAACTGATAAAAACGACATTTTCTATTAGCAGCTTTCCATTAAATACTGCTAACAAACTATCTAAACACAGTACTGTATTAGTAAAAAAAAAACAATTATTTACCTTCTGCAATGTTTGAACATTTGTTTTTATGATATAACTGCGTAATGGTTAGTTGACCCTTGGATATAAAAAGGGATTTCGGAGCTGGTGACCCCTGTATGGTTCTGCTAATTTCTCAAAGATATTTCTCGCGCTTTAAGTTGTGGGTGTGTTATTAAAAAAAAAAAAAAAGAATTCTTGAGGTGTTCCTCCGCTGGCACAGCGGTAAATTTATGGACTACAACGCTAAAATCAGGGATTCGATTCCCTTCGGTGGTCTCAGCAGATAGCCCGATGTGGCTTTGCTATAAGAAAACACACGCACACTTAAGGTGGTTATCAGCTACTGAGTGATTGTCTCCGTTTTTTTCAGGAGTTTAAGATTAGGAACAATGCTAAGTAGTCTTAACATCTAACAGTTAATAACTTAAAAAATATTCCATTGCATGAAAGGTATTTTTATAGTACGTCCGTTAAGAAATTTTATTACAAAAAAAATGATATATCTGGATTTATTTTATGTTCTATTTGAATCACATACTAGAAGATAACAAATAACGATGTATTAGGAACCAGTGAACTTCTGTAACTAAGCAGATGAACTACTACTAAATAATTTTATTATTGGTAAAATGATACGCATCAAACAATAATCCACAGATCGCATACGTGTTTTGTTGTAGGAGCAAACATGTTAAACCAAATTCATAATGTCTGTGAGATTATTACCTTCTTTTGTTTTCAGAAACAGCGGTACAAAGAGCTCTTTTCTTGCCTGTTTTAGTAAAATCTTCAACATAGTAACAGTGCAAAACTATACAAGAGCTATCTGCGCTAGCCGTCACTGCTTTAGCAGTGTAAGACCAGAGGGAAAACAGCTAGTCACAACAACACGCTCCAACTCTTAAGATACTCTTTCACCAACGAATATTGGGATTAATAGTCACATCATAACGCCCTCACGTTAAAATGACGAGAATTCGAACTCACGCCGCTCGGATTATGAGTAGAGCGCCCTAACCACCTGGTCACGCTGGTCCGCGCTGGATAGAATAGATAACTTCCAAATTTTAATAAATATGTTTTTTTTTTACATTCAAAGTATCAAATACAGAAAATATGGGCCCGGCATGGCCAAAGCATGTTAAGGCGTGCGATTCGTAATCTGAGGGTCGCATGGTCGCATCCCCGTCGCGCCAAACATAGCCGCCCTTCCAGCCGTGGGGGCGTTATAATGTGACAATCAATCCCACTATTCGTTGGTGAAAGAGTAGCCCAAGATTTGGCGGTGGGTGGTGATGACTAGCTACCTTCCCTCTAGTCTTACACTGCTACATAAGAGACGCCTAGCGCAGATAGCCCTCGAGTAGCTTTGTGCGAAATTCAAAACAAACAAACAAACAGAAAATATGATAAAAGGTTATGAAATGTTACCATGGTTTTCTCAAGTCGACTCGACTGATAAGAACAATAAACGGAATAAAATGTATACTATTATCTTTATCTGATTACCTTGTTTAATAAACATGATAAATATCCTGTCAACTATCATTTCTACACTACGAATGATTATTTTAAATTTAAGTTTTGAATGCTCTACACAATACGTTACATACAACGGAAGACAGTAACTGCTTCCTGTTGTGATAAATCTAACTAAAGAACGTATGAATCAACATAAAGAAATATATAACAACAAACCAATCATACTAAATGTATCGCACCCAGTGCCGACGAGGCCTTTAGTCCAACACCACGCTTATCAGGCGTGCTGGGATACTACATACCTGACAACAAGTGTGTAATATTTCGCAACCTTTGACTATTTGTTTGTTTTGAATTAAGTACAAATTTACACAATGGGCTATCGATGCTCTGCCCACCAGGGATATTTTTTAGCAGACACGCCGCTGAGCCACTGGGGGGCTTATTTACAACAAACATACACAATAGTTACCTGCGCTAGCCGTCCCTAATTTAGTAGTGTAAGACTGGAGGGAAGGCAACTACTCTTTTACCAACGAACAATGGGATTGACCTCACATTATAACGCCCCCACGGCTGAAAGGGCGAGCATTTTTGGGGCGAGGGGGATTCGAACCCGCGACTCTCAGATTACGAGTCGAGTGTCTTAACGCCTGGCTATGTCGGGCTTGACGGCTAGGAGCTTTCAGTATGTGAATAAAAGCCATTGAAAGCGACAGCATGACACATCAGCGGTAAGTGTAACCTGGTTACTTAATATGTGAAAAATTTAAAAACAAAATTTTGTCATTTTGTTTAAAGTTTAATGTTGAAAATAAAACATTATTCTCAAAAATTATCCATTAAAAAAACTGGAGAAATTTGTCAACAAGCTGAACATCGTCAAACATCTAACAAGTACCACCAACATTTCTCCTGTAACAAACAGGTTTAAAATGTTTGGAACACGATTGTAACCACACTTTTCACAGAAAGAATGTCTGTGTTCTCTTGGAGCAAAGCCACATGTTATCTGCTATGTCCATCGAGGAGAATCGAACCCCTGATTTTTACATTGTAAATGCGAATACTTACCGCTGAACCATTGGTTGGGACTTTTCATAGAGACTCGTATAGAAGTGCAACAAGATAAAAAGCGAGGCTAGAACTCATAGCCAGTTACTTCTCCAGTCTGTTCGTACATTTTACCATCAAACATAAAATGATATTGTTTCGAGGTAAAACGTTAAATTGTTTCAAAAACACCATTAATTATGGTGTTTCATTTCATTCTCAGGACATGGCCATGTAATTAAGGCGCTTGACTCGTAATCTGAGGGTCGCGAGTTCAAATCTCCGTCGCACCAAACATGCTCGCCCTTTCAACCGTGGGGGCGTTATAATGTGACGGTCAGCCCCACTATTCGTTGCTCAAATAACAGCCCAAGAGCTGGCGATGGATGGTGACGACTAGCTTCCTTACCTTTAGCCTTACACTGCTAAATGAGGGACAGCTGGCACAAATAGCCCTCGTGTAGCTTTGCGCGAAATTCAAAACAAAACAAAACTTCAGTTGTTGTCACGATACATGTTCCTAATAAAACTGTCTCTTAGCCACATCCTTCTTGTGTACTCTTTTATAAATTAATAAAAAGAAAATTATCAAAATTTGTAGTGCAAAGTGGAGGGATTTACACATTTTTATAAAAAGAACAACCCTTATACGCCATAATTTTTTTAGTTTATTTTAACTAAGATTTCGTCTTTGTGACTTCCTAAGAGTTTATATACGCAGCTGTCAAACAGCAATGGGACCTTTCAGTGAATATTCTTTAAAATAATGTGACGTCGAAGAGAAAAGTTCTGAAAGAGAACTAGCTGTAAGTGTCATCAGTAATTGTATGATCCAGAGAATGACAGTCAGACGCTTAAAACTAAGAATTGTTTCAACAAGAGGTTTTCTGATGTGACGGACTTAAAGATTAATGAACATATATCATCCATTCAAACAGTGTGGCAAGTTTAAACAACATTTCAATACTGCTGAAGCAATTGGATTTTAGTATACACGGTTTACAAAGTTACATGGTACAGATTTATTAACCTAAAGTTTTAACACAAGCTATAAAACATTCTTCTATCGATATTGCGCAAAGACGATTGAAAACTAAAAGAGTTGACATGTGATAAATTTTTAAAACTATTTTTTGTATGTTCCTTGCAGTAAGCACGTGCTGGATTTCATGGCATAATTTTCATTTAAATTTGAAAAAAATAGTTCTTTCTTTCTGAAATAATACCAGGAGTTAAAAAATATCAATAAAAGAGACCTTATTAATTTACTTAAAGAAGGAACAAAACTGTAAAGTCATCACAGAATAAAACTGAAAGAAAATTGAACAAGGTTTGGCATACAGAAATGTATATATGTGTACAGAAAGGATTTAAATAGAGAATTAGTTTCGGTATCACTCAGTAGAACGTATCATATATAGTGCAGAAAGTGAAACAGACCATCTAAATGAATATCTAATACCAAATATATTAGAGTACAACATGGAAGAAAAATTAAATTCAGATATCCATCAGCTCATGATTTAGCTAGATTTTGTCATCTGAAACAATGACATAAAGACTGAATTAGAACCACTCAAACAGTTAAAAACTCAGTTCCCAGAAATTCTTGAGTTTAATAATTGTGATGGTGCTCAATTTAAACTGTAATGAAAACAATATCTAAGTTATTTCACAAATGGGTACCAGCTGAAACATTCTGGTAAACAGTACTGACCTTTACACAGAAATAATTTTCAAATATTTGCCTAATTGTTGAAACGTCGTTCTCTATTGGCTACAGCAACAGTTTGGTAGAAAGAGACTTTCAACTCTTGATTGCTTGTAGTCTAGCAAACATCTTAGTCTGTCTTATAAGACAATGGAAAATATATTGTTGGCAAAGACCAACCAATCTGTCTAATTAGGCAAGGAAAACGATAAGACTATAAGGGATGGAACATTAAAACTGTATAAAAATATATACACGAAAGATAAAATTTATACTCGTACTTTAAATGTGCTTTCTGGTCCACAGAAAAAAAGACAAAACCTGTGTCGAAATTCATGTTTTTTTTTCTTCCTGTAGGTTTTCACAAATCAAGATGTAGTGGCGATGCGCCTATTTTATAGATAAAAGCTGGGTTTTTTTCGTTAATAACAAAATATTCTAGAATTCTAAGTTAGAGTTCTTCCCTGAACGGAGGATGATATAGAAAAACACGGAAGGTGGACACAACTTCACATTTGTTTATACGTTGGTTGGTAATACTACTGGGTTTTTTAGGTTTTGTCGTCACAGTATTATTTTATTCAATTAAGGAGTCTTCTAGTAGTTGATTCCTACTTGCACCTTGGGCACAATCGACGTATTTATTGTTTCTTGTTTGTAGTTTCTTTATGAAGTCAGATGAATCACCTCTGCAATAATTTCATGTCAGCTTTGCAAACATTTCCAGCAAAATTTTCATGACTTTTACCTTTGGTGATTCCTCAAGCCTTCTTTCATCCATATCTTTCTATGCTGTACCACTTTATTTCATTATCTGGCATATTTTCCAACCACTTTATTACAAACAGGCCTTTCCATTTGTCTATAAACTGGCTTACTGATACATCCATTTCTCAACGGTTGTTGTACTGCTAGTTTTGTAAATGGTACTTTTCCGATAATCCAAATCCAGTTCATGCTCTGGAGTTCTTTAAGGATCCGTACACTCCACTCTTCTCTATATTCTACACCTAACAAATGTGCTTTGATGGTTATTTGTTCAAGAATGCTTGGACTTAACAAAGTTCCTGAAATTGTTGTCAACCAATTGCTTGATTGGTAACCTACTGGAACTTAACTCTTTATCTTGTCCAGCACGTGCCATTCTCTTTAGTCCTAAGCGTCATAAGTAAAGACCTTGTTAAAAGTTATTCCTTTTTAATGTTACAATAAATAATTGTTTCATTTAATAATATGATACAGTCAGATATTTGGGTGTCACCTTTGTTTAATACCTTGCTTGGGTAACTCAAACGTTGACTCTAGAACAACATCAAAAAATGGCGTCTTCGACCTTATTGGTGTTTGACAGGGAGCTTGGGTTTCAATACTTCGTTGCTTTTATACATCTATAAATTTTTCTTTCGATTCCTTCTGATTCAGAAGTACATCGCTTGGATTTTTGCTCCTTCATTCTTTTATGACCGTGACGGGGATTCGAACCCGCGACTCTTAAATTACGAGTCGAACACCTTAACACACCTGGTCATGCCCCCTGATTTTAGAGTTGTAAATCCGTATACTTACCGCTGTACCAGCGAAGGGGCTTTAAAAATGAACTTTTAAAAATAGCTGGTTCATTATATGAAATAACTGCCAATTATGAAAATAATTAAATGTAAACTATGTTACTTTATTGTATGGTTCGTTGACTGATAAATAGTTAATTTTTGTTATCTATATAAATAAACGTTGTTGTGTGTGTATCTGTTTCATATACATATCCACATTTCTTGGTTAATCAGCCCCCAACTTCTCACAGCAACGCAGGATGATATGAACAGGGTTAAGAAGGAGGGTTGAACCTCTCATCGAATTTTTTATCTAATTTCAGAAACAAAACAATCAAATTAGCACAACTTGACACAGTAATATAGGATTGCACGAGTAAAGTCATAAGCGGGGGTTGGACTCTCCATTTCATTTCATATTGGTAGAATTCATGGAAACAGCTTGTCTTTCTTTTCATCACTGGTACCTTTATGTATTTTTAATGTCGTTGTTGTTTTGAATTAAGCACACAGCTACACAATGGGCTATCTGTGCTCTGCCCACCACGGGTATCGAAACCCCGTTGTGAGTCCGCAGACTTACCGCTGAGCCACTGGGGGCGTATTTTTATTGCTATTTTAATATATATTACGTCAAGAGTAATTTCCTGTGCTTTCTCACAACGAGTTTTTTATTTCACCCGTCCATTAGTGAGAAGCATCAGTTATTTAGTTATCTACAATTGGGAAACGTATTACTTAATCAATGTTTAGATAAAGTTGAAAACGTTTTACTTCTTTCATCCATTACATTATTATTTCTACCTCATCTGAAACTGCTTCTCTATGTTTGACATAGCTATTTCTGATATTCGCCGCAGTGGTTTTCACTGTTCTGAGTTCCAATTGTTACCTTGACCTAAATCTCCTCAGTGGCACAGTGGTATGTCTGCAGACTTACAACGCTATGAACAGGATTTCGATACCCGTGGTGGATAGAGCATAGATAGCCCATCGTGTGCAGCTTGACCTAAATTAAGAAGTAAAAATGTCAATTTCAAACAATGCTTCTTTTCACTAGCGTTTCATCTAGAAATCTGTAGAATTTTGTTACATGTATGTTATGGACAGACAAAGGTACAGTATATGACATGTTGTATGTTTGAAAAAGATATCATACCACAAGACATAAATATATGACATAATGGACGTTTGGAAAAATATATCAAACCAAATGGTATGATACATGACGTAAAGGACGTTTTGAAGATGTTATCACACTAGAAGGCATAGTATATGACAAGATGTATATTTGGAAACAGTTGCTAACAAAAATAACGCATCAAGAGGATATATATGAAATATATTTATGTTATTCATTATTATATAAAATGTACTTTGTTTACATTAACATAGAACAACAAAGAAAATATAATTTATAAAAATAAATGTGATACATTTTTATCGTCTCTGATACTACAGTAATGAATTTACTGACTTTTTTTAATGTTAAAAGAAGAACTTGAGAAAACAATAACTACATTTTCAGTGAATGTGTCAAAAAATATACTTTTATATACGTTTTCAATAAATAATAACCTTTTTTTATTCTGATGACTTCTGCACATGAAATGTATTTAGTGAAATTTTATCTTCAGTGCTTTTTCTTTATATCTAAAAATTATCCTTAGGCCTAAATCAAAAAGTCTTCTGCGCAGCGCAGAATTGGTAATTCAATCTATTACACTGCCTTTTTTATTTTTTAGGAAATAACATTTGTATCTAAATACACATAATAAAAACTATATTTAGTTTAATTAGATAGAACTATTGAGTATAAGAAGACATATTCAGATATATATATCATGTATATTACAGACGTAAGCGAAAGATATTCCGCAATGAAGATTAACTGACGACATTTTCATGAATCATTGAAAAAATGTGAACTTTTGTTGAAGATTTCAATTTATACTTTCTTTTTTAGACTAATTTGCGCTTTTGCGTAAAAAAAAATTAAACACATTCACTGTATGACTTTATTCTACAAAAATGCATGCAATAAATGCAGCCATTTTTTTATTGTTACATTTTCTTTAAACGTTCTATACAAAAAATTTAAGAATAAGAACAGTTTTGGTTGCCTAAAAATAACTACGCTTGTACACTTATTTTGCTCTAAAAGTTAGTCTCCACTAGCACAGTGGTATGTCTGCGAACTTATGTCGCTAAAAACCAGGTTTCGATACTCATGGCGGGCAGAGGGCAGATAGCCCTTTATGCAGCTTTGTTCATAATACAGCAACAACAATAAAAGTTAGCAGTTAGTTCTCTCACTCGGATACCCCAGATTTTCTTGTTCAGTTCTGTGTATAGAGTTTCGGAAGCTCGCCGGTTATTTTCTATCTTGGTTTCAGAGGTACATCTATAGTGTTGTGCCTCTAGATGGTGTGGTACTGATATACTTATCTATTGTTATTCTTTACAGACAAGAGGCACAATACAGTTGTATAACCCGCCACACGCTTGGTATCCCAAGTAGATCTTCCTCTCGTACTGCGAGGAGAGATATAAATAACTTTGGTACTAAATTTACTGGCACAAGCTGCTCGAAGGCTATTGGGAGCGTAGTGCACATCTCTAAGAATGATCCGAAGTGTAGAATGTCACTGTTCGAAGGAGAATTCATGAATTCTAACGATATATAAACATACTTTTTTAGTTTAGTGAGATGAAATACAAACGTTGATCTTTAAGACTCAAGTTGCATATTCATTTCACTGACAGAGTAAACTGTAAACTTTGGATCCATTTTGAACTTTTAATTGTAGTTAAAAAGTTTTCAGCGCGCATTACCCAATTTAAGAGGCAGATACTCTAAAGCACTTATTGGACTTCAGATTGAAGGTTGAAAATTCATATTGTTAAAGTCAGAAACAAAATATTGCTAAGAATACATTAAGAAGGCTGGTTCTAACTGATATATTTTATATGTTTTATGGAAGTATTGAAATTTGATTGAAAGAAACGGGTTGTTCACCACTGTTAACAGTTGTAATTAAATTCGGTCACTCTAACAGTATTATTAATGAGATGTGTGACGTAGTAACTTCAGTGATGTTCTGTGTGTTAACTTTAGTGTGAATGTGTATGTGTGTGGAACTGGTAATAATGGCAGGAAACTGGTATTATATTTTAACTTTAAATTCACGAAGGATGCTGGCTACACTTTAGAATATTCGATTATTCTCTGATAAAACTGATTTTCCGATAAATTTCTCACGTTAAAAATGCCTACAAATAAATTTAGCCTGTAGGTTCGTCCAGTGATCTAAGTGAACTTCCCGAAATATTTTTTTATTTTTTTTACGTTAAGCACAAAGCTACACAATGGGTTATCTGCGCTCTGCTCACAATGGGTATCGAAACCGGTTTCTAGCGTTGTAAGTCCGCATACATACACACACCACTGTGAGATTATCCGAATGAATTTTCATTAACAGTACGGAAATAACAAAGTCCGGATAATCTATATAAAAGAAACAAATCCTTTGTATTCTGAAGACGGTTGGTATAGGTATTAAACCTTTAATTAAAATAAAGTACAGAACAACATTTCGACTTTCTTAGGTCATCTTTAGATTAACAAAGAGAGTTTGCAACTTTTAACCTGAAGATGACCTAGGTGTAACAGCTCTGTCAGTAGTAACATTACTTAAAAGCGCCTGATGCAGTGCTCCTACCAACAACATTATTTGGTCATTGAATCTTGTTGCACATTACCAACAAAATTATATACTCAAATTATAAGTCTGCGCAAGCAATGAGTTACGAAAGTAAGTCTGTTATTGGTGCGTCACAACAATAATAAATAAATTATTTCAGTAACAAATCAGGTTAATTACATTCGTAAGACAACAGTTTATACAGCAAAATATTGTAAGTAAAATCTAACGATAAAAGTATGACTATAAAAGTCATCTGGCCCAGCATGGCCAGATGGTTAAAGCACTCGACTCGTAATCCGAGGATCGCGGGTTCGAATCTCTGTCACACCAAACATGCTCGCCATCTCAATCGTAGGGGCGTTATAATGTGACGGTCAATCCCACTATACGTTGGTAAAAGAGTAGCCCAAGAGTTAGTGGTGGGTGGTGATGACTCGCTGCCTTCCCTCTAGTCTTACATTGCTAAAGTAGGGACGGCTAGCGCAGATAGCCATCGTGTAGCTTTGCGCGAAATTCAAAACAAACAAACAAACAATTATTATAAAATAATAACTATATTATCATAATAATATTATGTAATAATTACAATAATTGCTGTGAGGTAATTTGATAATATTATATTGTTTTGGTAATAATGACTCGTAATATAATCGTGGCGACGTGCCTTGTCATTATATGTTGCTATTGGTGAAGGCGAAATCATATTAGCTGAAACTAATTAGGTGAAGCTGAAATTAATATTATAATTATTCAAAAACGCAGCGGAAGTCATATTATGCTCAATCTTAATTTATTTCCACGGGGAATTTTTTAATATTAAACAAAAGTTCATCCACGAAAACGTTCGGTCATACTAGTTAGAAGGAATTAATGTCTATTAAAAACATGTTTTCAATCATTTGAGACAAGATTGGGAATATAACGTAAATGATAAGAGCAGCATCTTACAATGTTCGTTAAAGTTGTGAAATTCCTCTGACAGTACTGGAGGTGTTTCAGGAAAACAAGGATTTAATACCATGCACTACGTTCAGTGATATTATTCAAGACGAAGTAAGGAGTATTTAGCCTCAGAAAAATAGAAATACCATCTAAAGAGAAACTTTTTATACTGATACCGAGATTCTTTCTACCCAATATGCATTACAAGAATGTTAATCATTTATAGGGTCTAATCAAGAGTTAATTTTATCTAAAAAAATTATTAAAAACACATAATGTCATAAATAATTCACAAGAAAACTTAAGCCTATAACGGTTACGGATTAGTGATACATCAGTCAAATACTCTCACTACCATGGATACTTTTTTTACCGCAATCTCAAAAATATCTCACGTAAATTGTCAACCAGCGTAGGAACTTTAGATTAGTCTACTCGTAAAATCAAGGTACTCAAGTGAGAGCGCAAAATAATCTTCATAAATGTGAAAATAAACAATAACATTCAAAATTATTTTGAATAATTACGCCGATATGTCTTCAAGTCCCTTTAAAAAAATGCACAGATAAAATAGTATTTCTTAACAATCCTCTCTAGCAACAAAAATCATTTTCTCTATCCTGACAGAACAGCTTTATATAAAAGTTTTCTGACGCGTGCTACTATAGTGTTGGAAAGGCACATAAAGTAAAGCAAAGAAAAAACTGCTGTTATTTATTATAAAACTTTAATAGTTAATGAAAGACAAACTATCGGTTATGCACCATACTAAAATTCTCCATTCGTGATGACGAGAAATCCATTTGAAGTAAACATGTATTCTCAAGACGGCTAGTATGGGTATTAAAACTTAAATTAAAATATAGTACGGAACAACGTTGTTCTGTAGCTTATTTCAGTTAAAGTTTTCAATGCCCGTACCAGCTGTCTTTAGAACACAAAGTTATCTAATATTCTGTGTTAGCCTAAACACCCGGTTTCGCTTGGGTTATGAGATTCATAGTTCACTGGTCGACTAGGTGTTATTTTGAATCGATTTTAGATATGAGATACAGCCAAAAAATATTTTCAAATATTTCGTTTTTCCCATTAGCTTACAGAAGTCATAAAATTTGTTGTATAATAAAAAAATCTTTGTTGTGAGGTAAGAATTATTTATTTACATCTCAATACTTTATCATTTCACTGAGAATTTCAGATCGCATTTTATATTTTACATATTTCTACCACATTTTATAACATTGTTTGCAATTGTTATCCTTGCAGTACCTCAGAATAGATCATATTGGTTGTTTCCCAACTGCTTGTCATCACTAATCCTGGAGCAATCAAGATAAAGTTGGCCGTAAAAAATAATGGGCTTTGCAGGTTGAGACGAACAATCTTGAGTGATTGTCCTTGTGTCTTGTTGATACTCATGGCAAAACTGAGTCGAATTGGAAATTGTGGCCACTTGAATCGAAACGGCAAGTCAGATGGGATTATTGGAATGCGTGAAATGAAGACTTTCTGTCCTGCAGCACGACCAGTCATTATTTTATCATGAAATAATAGACCGCAATGGCAGAGCTGTAATATCAAATGTATCATATAGCTTCTAAATGCTATAATGATATCGGAATTTTTAAAAATTTTTAGTCATTAGGTTTTCATACTGTTATTGTTTGATAACTTAGGATTCTGTTTTTAATATTTACAAAATAGTTTTCTTTTTCTTTCAATGTATCTTGATGCATCAGTTTCTTATTAAACACAAGAAATACTATGGCATGGAGGTTAGGACACTCGTCCACAACTTACAGGTTACGGGCTGGAATACTTTTCCAAACCATTATGCCTTTCTAGCCTTGGAGGTATTATAGTGTGATTTTCAATCTCAACCTTTCATAGTAAAGGATATTCCAGGAGTCTATCGCTTCAATCTTAAGGAAGACTATAGCATATAACAAAATGTTCAAAGACAACAGTGGACTTATTGGTCCATCTAGGCTGTCCCATCCTCTACACTAAAACTATTAAACACATATTTTTAATATCTTAAAAATCAGTTCTCATCATTCATATAATTATCAAGAATTCTTTTAAACTCATTTACATTTACTTCCTCCACGACTCCTGAAGGCAACCCTGTCAGGGTTTTATATATATTTGCTTGGACTGAGGATTCTTTTAGAGTAGATGTCAGTGACTTGTTGGCAATAATTGGACAGAATATAACCCACTTGTTTTAAAATAATATATACAAAACGAGTCAATATATGCACAAATATATTTCACTCTGAAATATAAGAATTGTATCTAAGCCTCTAATTAGTTTTATTTTCTTGTTTACCCCTTCAGTGGCACACACATATTTTTGCGAGAAACCAAGTTACTCATGGTGGGCAGAGCATAGGTAACTCTTTGTGTAGCTGTGTGCCTGATAACAAATAACAACAACAACAGTTTTTCTTGTCAAAAGTCCACTTAGGCTAAATCAATTACTTTAGAACCAGTTGACAAGACGAACTATTTTTTTTAATTCTTATCGCAATAGTATCAGTGAGTAATTCACATACTATACCCTGTGGGTTACCACAGTTGTATCCTGAACTTCACATAATTGTCTCCATTTGGTCAAAGTCCACACATATTGTTTTAATTACTGTAGAACATCTTTTAGCAAAACAATTTACCTTTCTTATATCCATTAAACTGTGAATTTTACTTTAGAATATCGACTATTATGACTAATCACCACGTTTCTAACTTTTATCTAGTCGAACTTCACTTAGTTTTTTTCTACTTCACGTGGACTTGCGAGTTACACACACATAAATACATTCTTCACTGAGCCACCCGCTAGCACAGCGATAAGTATACGGATTTAAAATGCTAAAATCAGCCGTTCGATTCTCCTCGGTGGGATCTTCACTGAGGCCTCTAACTTTCTATAAACTGTATGAGTGACGCCACAATGTAGCAAAACTTAGTTAAGATAACGAGAAAACAAGAAAAACACTGAAGATTTGCGTAGAAAAACGTCAATAATATTACTAAAGTCAAGACAACAATATATTTGAAAACACAACGAACGATTCTTAGAGTGTTACGTAACGAAACTTGTCATTACTAAAACTTTTAAAACAATTCAAATTAAACACCCCAGTCTTAAAAAGCAAGCAATCGTTAAATATTAAGTCAAAAAACTAAAGAATAAAACTTACTTTAAACAGTTTTCTATATCCATCAAACCTATTCCAAAGACCAAACAACCTTTTAGAAATATAAAACTGTTTTATCTGAAGATCACTCTTATCCAACCAAATTTGAATGCTTGTGTCCCTAGTCCTTCTGTTGTTCGCATCAATTGTGGAAAAAGATAATGAATCAGCACTTTAAATTCTATTGACAATCTTAAACCTCCTCTAATACTCTTTCTTTCAAGGAGAACATTTTCAGAGAGCATGACCTCTCCTTGTATAACAACTCTCTGTCTCTGACACCATTCTTATCGACCTCCTCTGAACTTTTCCCAACAGCTCAATGTCCTTCCTAAGGTAAAGAACCCAAGGTTGAACACAATATTACAAAAATTAATTTTGTACTCATATTCAATATTTATGAAGATACATCTTAACATTCACAAGCAGCAGCACACTGCTTGGATGGCTCAGGAGACTAGTAAATCACTTTACCTAGAATCCTTTCTTTCATGAAGCTGTTAATGTTATTCCCATGCAAATTTCATTATACTTATAATTCAAATTACTCGTATCTGCATAAGCAATAATATTTTCAAAGAACCTCAAAATATTTGTAGGGCGCGAATTTGTCTTAGTGAAGCCATGTTGACTATTTAATAAAGTTCTAAACTTTGTTGAATGATTTTGCAAAACATTTTATAAGACTTTGGGAAACGTTTCCCACAACTGATATAAGACTAAAAGGCCTATAATTATTTGGACAATTTTTTTATCTTCTCCATTGAATAGAGATGTAATACGAGCTAATTTTTAATTTTTTGGCATCTGCTCACTGTTCAAAGACTTACAAAAAATGGTAGCAAGTGGCTCAAATATCAAATCCTTAACTTCCTTCAAAACACTTGGGAAATATTATATGTGTAGCCAAGGACCCTTATAGTAGCTTTGATTGAAATTCGAAGAAATGTTAAACACAAATACAATGATTAAATGTAATTATAATTAAGTAAAATGTGTTTTTTTTAGTTACGTTTCGCTCACCAGAGAGCAGAGACTGTTGCCGCCAGATTTTTAAATAAAGCTGCTGTTTTGAGAATTGTAAAGCGTATGGTAATTTTATTCAAGTTGTTTATGATCTTCTAGTTTATTTTATATTTGGCACACACATACCTATTTTAATAATTGTAACTGTATATACCTGGTGTGAAAAGAACAATTAACATTTAAGTATTGAGCTGTGGTATCAAACCTGAGGTAAAGAGTAAGTAACTTTAAACAGTTCGTGTCTTGTCGTTTGTTTGGTTTGTTTCTTCAAACTGTTACGATTAGAGATACTCGGCCTGTTATGTATCAGTTACAATATTAGGCTTTAATATATATTTATAATAAAAATTAACTATTTTCGTTTTTGTGGGCTAAATGTAAATTAAGAAAGGCTCAAAAGTGAAAATGTATATAACTGGGACTTAGGAATTTTGAACATTTTAGTGAAAAATGAAAGTTACAATGATCGGGTAACTAAATAAGTAAATTATTATTATTAAAATTATTATTGAAGTAACAAATTTATGTACCAACAGTTATTTTTATGGCTATGTCATTAATATCATATAACTGGTGTTAATATATAATCACAGTAGTCAAAATATTAATTGGTCAATTTGTATTTAATTATACTAGTTTGCTCAATCCATGTGTTTTGATCACAGAATTCATAAGATTAAGAAGAAACGTATGTGGCAGTAGGAGTCACAATCAAATCTTGTTTAAAATGGGTGGTGATGACTAGCTGCCTTCCCTTTAGTCTTACACAACTAAATTAAGGAAGGCTAATGCAATTAGCCCTTGTGTAGCTTTGCATGAAATTCAAATCAAACAAACAACAGTTGAATGTGTTAATAAAAAAAAAAAAACTTTCTGCTTCTAATCTGCTGCTGTCTTCAGGGCCCTCCCAGGAAGGAATATTGTGGCAGCAATGGAAATATTCCATTTGATTTCTTTTGACATTAAGTTCTAATCAGAACAAACTTCCAACTTAAAGCAAAATTGAAAATCAACTTTTTAATGAGTATGGTTAATTACACATACTTATAAGGATGATAATGAATGTGTTATCAGTTAGGTGAATATATTCTTCTTGGCTTATATATCACTGTTTTGATTAATATTTCACTTTATTATGTGGTCTTATTTACTGAGCTTGGCCTTGGTGGTTAATATGTCCATATTGTGAATCCAAGGCTCATGCCCTACTGTTGCAAAAACATGCTCCACACTTTAAGGCCATGCATGTTATAAGAAAGATAATTGGATTCAATTACTCAGTGAGACAAAAGAACCTAATAATTGGTGGTGGGTTCATTCGTTCTGTTCAAAATTAGGGACAACTGTGCTCTGGTAACAATTGAGTAATTTTGTGGAAAGAAATTGAAAATGTGATGTAAATTAACAGTCTTTTGTGGGTTTATGAGCTATGGGAAATGGATTGGAGTTGCAAAGTCTTTTATGGCTATTATACTTCTGAATTGTAAACTTGTTTTTGATTCTGGTTTCTTCAATGCATTGCCTTTATGATGCTTATGTCCTCTGTATGCTTTTAAGAGATCTTTAACCATTAAATTAATGTGAATTTTATGTTAAATATTTTAGAAAATGTTCACAACCTTTAACAAACAAATAAGTTTTCTGTTTTTTATATACACTATGAATTAAATTTATATACTGAATACTTATGTAAATATGTTGTATGTGGTATTTATTTTTATTCCTATGGAGGGTAAAAGTTTAAAATTGTGATAAGAAATTTTTACGCTCTTGATAAATAAAGTTAATGTCTTGTTGAATTAATTACTTTAGAAAAAAGTCCATGGAACTAGAAAATCTGGCTGAATACTTTTTGGAGAAGACTGAATTTTTAAAGAAATGTTTATTGCTGAGAAACATGGATAGTTCATCCATGGGTGTGATCCAGTCCATCCAAGAACATATAGTCCAGTTGAAAAACTTGCTGGTAAAAATGCGTGAAGAGGTAGATTACATTCAGAAGAACCTTAAAAACTATGAAGTATGTGTTATTTGAAACTTAAGAAATATGATAGAAAATCCTAACATACAGTAAATGTGGTTTATTACAAAAACTTAAAACCCTCATACCTGTGTCTAAGGTTGAATGATTAGTCAAAATAATGAGTTACCTATGGACATCAATTGTAAAAGATTTGATCAAAATTAATTTCTGATTTTTACTGTTTTTGATTGTTCCAACTATTCAAGTAACCAAGATATTGCCATTCTGATTTCTCAGTGTTATTTCAATTAATTAAATGTCCTACTCAGTCAGTCAGTGTCACAACTCATAAAAATGTAAACCCAGGAATAATTTATTCCCTTTTTAAGCACATGTAAATTTCTTTCCTCCACTGATACTGATGGATATTTATTCTATAAGAAATTATTTTAGAAAAATAAACTTCTCTTAAGCTATAGGTTTAAAGAATACCAAGTCATAGAGTGTTGATCTGACCTTCTGAACACTGACATAATAAATGAAGAAAGAAACAACACATGATGTATTGTACAAGAATAATTTACTTACAAAGCCAGTTAAAGTACGCTCATTCACAAAGGTAGGTTTTATTATGAACATGTTGAACTTGTAAGGGTAGAGGGAAAAAAACTTTAATATATTTCTCTTATCAGTCCAAAGATGATTTATATTTGTTTTCATCTTGAAACCCATTTCTAACATCTTTGGTATCACATGAAGGGTTAAGTAAGTGAAAATATCTTGATAGGATTAATGAACAATTAGTTAATTCATTTGTAAACAATAACAAAGGCACAACAACTGATCCCTGAAACCCACTATAATGAAAAAGGTTCTTTTTGGTTGAAGTCCATTAATATTTTTTACAGACACTGGTTACAAATCAGAAAGGTAATTATATATGTCTACAAATCACTATCTTGACAGCACTATTATTCATCTTAATCAATGGCTTGGATAGATTAAGAAATCTAGTTTAGCTACAATATTTGTATTAAAAATTACAAGGCCTGTTTTAGATAAATAATAGGGAAAGTAAAATCTGATTAATTGTGTCTTGTAGAGATATACAGGGTTGTCTAAATGTCTTGTTTTGAGTTGTAATCTAATTATTATTTTCTTTGATTTAGGTGGCTGTGAGAGTTTTCTTTACCAAAATAAAAAAGTCCATGTTCTGCAAAATATCACGTAGGATGTGGCACAGAATCATTTTGTGTCAGAAAAATGGTGTTCATACTGACCTTTTGAACCATTAAAGGATTCTTATAAATGATAAGTTGATAAAAAAAAATTGTAATTTTTACCATTTAACAGTCAAATTTATTTATCCTCGCTATTATTATCATATATCCTGAATCACTGAAAAATATGGGGGAGTGACAAGACTTTTGGGCCCCACCCTCTACATCTTATCTGAAGAATGCATTATAAATACAAGTATTATGCATTGAAGAAACAAGTTTGTGCAATGTGCAGTTATACCTGCTTTATATCCAACAACCAATATATTTTGGTTTTGTTTTTTTACTAAAAGGTTATATACAGTGTGCTATTTCAAGTATGGCTGCATTAGTAAATTGTATAAAGAAAATACAAATAATATGTATTTAGTAAGAAGCAGTTGTACCATACTAGTAAAGAAAAGTAAACTTAATAAAAAAAAAAAAAACAAACTTACTCAGGAACGATGGTGTCTCATGGATATATATATATATATATAAATATCTTCATAATTTAGGTTTAAGACTTGTGCAAAGAAGAAAGTAAATTCAGATAGAAAGGGAAAAACAAATGAATTCAATCTTTATTCATAAGACAGTGCACTTGAAATGACTATATCTGCTTATTATGCAGGCAGAATAGTCCATTAGTCAGTACATTTGGATATAAATGGGAATTGTGACCTTTAATTCTTAAACTAATCTGTGGCATTTAAATACCAATATTCTCACAGTTAAAAGTATATATTTGCAGTATGTGCAGTTAAGGGCTGTTATGCAAAGAATAACATGGATAATAATAGAAAAACACCAGTAAACACAATCTTTATTCACATTGCTTTGTGTTTGCTGAAATAAGTTACTGTGCAGCTACTAATCTATATGACTGTTCTTTGGCTGTTGAAGTTTGATAGTAATAAGAACTGAAAACCAGAGACAGAATGATGGAAGTATTCCACTAGTATATTCAGATCAAAACTGAGAGTGGTATCTAATAATTCTTAAGTTCCACACTTCAGTTACTAGTTTACCTATGATTCAAACTATTTCTAAAGCAGTTTTTAGATACATCTATATTACTTGCTTCATTAGGCTACCTTACAAAAAAGTCTTAAGACTTATGAACAGAGATTGTTGTTCCTAACTTTTCTCATGTAAAAGTATTTGAATGTACGTGGTTACATTTGTTTGATTCAAAATTAAAACTTTGAAGACATTTATTATTTACTTAAGATGCATAAAATGCCTTAAAAATGTAGCTGTAATTGTTACAACTGTGTTTAAATGCATTGGTTTTAAGAACCTAAAACAAATATTTAAGGAAAAATGATTATAACATTGTCAATGAAAGTAAAATTTCAACATAAAAATATTTCACTATCAATATCATACTAAGTCTGCATATGAGGGTAGGGTAAGTATGTATACAAATGTTAGATAGGTAAGTAAACAAGTAGTGTCACTTCATGTGTAAGAAATGTCAAAATGTAAAACATTACAAGTGTTAGGATTATGGAACATTTATATAGTGTATCAAATACACCCTTGTGCAAATTAATTGAAACAAATGGTCATTTTACAATATTTTCAGCATGGCGGCTGGTGTAGGCTCTCTGGACCTGCTGATTTCCTTTAATAGTCATTTTTTCACGCAGATGATGTTGATAGCTGTGTTTTGCAGCACGGTTGATCTATTTTTGGGATATATGACAAAATTTTGAGGAATATTGCATCATTCGAAATTGTGTTAGAAGGGCAAGGAGACCAGTCAAAAAACAACTTCTTACCAACTCAATAAAGAAAATATGGTATCAATGGGGTCAGAAATACAAGAACTGGACACAAGAACAATGGTGGAAGGTGTTATTCAGTGACGAGACTCATTTCTTTGTACAGGGTCAAAGAAGTCTGCATGTTCGCAGATCTCCAGGTGAGAAACTTCGAGAATCTCGCATCAGTTCGTAAAACATTCCTTGAAGATGTTTTAGGGCTTTTTCAGCTACTATGGTGTTAGAGGCTTACATATCGTAGAAGGTATGATGCGAAGACCACAGTACATCAAAGTTTTGCAGAAAAGAGTCATTCCAGAATTGAAAAAGAGATTTCCAGATCGATCTGGCATTTTTCAGCAAGATCTGGCTCTGTGCCACACTTCGAAACCTGATAAGAATTTTATGACTACAACGAGAATAAAGGTGCTGGACTGGCCTGGAAACTCTCCAGACTTAAATCCTATTGAAAATCTTTGGGCTATTTGTAAAGAAAGACTTCGAGGAAAAGACTGTACTACGAAAGATAAGCTAACTGAGGCCATAATTGAGATGTGGTACTGTGATCCAAAAATTAGTAAAGATTGTAGTCAACTCGTAGACTCGATGCCAAAGCGGATTAATGATCTTCTGAAAAATAAAGACAGTCATATCATGTATTAATTTGTGAGTAATTTTTGGATTCTCAGAAATAAAATGCAAAAAATTGAAAAAAATCGTAATTTTCCATCTTGTTTCAATTAATTTGCACAGGGGTGTAGTTGTACTTTCTCAAGCATGATCTATTGTTCATGAAATTCTTCAATAAAGCCAGTTGTAGGTCTAATAACCTTCCTGTTTAAGGTTAAACATAAGCACTGTGAGAACATGACAAATGTGTAAAGGATCTGGAAGTTATTTTAACACATTTGTGGTGACTTTTCAAAACTTGTTGGAAGATATGGATGAGCCAAATCTGGAAGGGTGTACAGTAGAGTTTGACAATCAATGGAAGGCTCATTAACTTATTACTGTCACAAGACTTAAAAAGTTGGAATAACTAAAAACTGTAATGGTTATAAGCCCTTAGTTTTGACTAGTTCATTATTTTTGTGGCTTGTGACACTAACTTAAGTTGAAGCAACAACAAATTGCAAGAAATAATGGCACTAGTTAAGTTAAGTACTTGGATACTTGAAATAACTGAAAACAGCCATAATAGGAAACACTAAATTTTTATCAGTTGATTTATTTTGTGACATAAATCAGTTAACCAATTATTTTGTTATCTAAATGATGTAATTGATGTTCATGAGCAATCAATTTGGTTAATTATTCAACTGTAGTGTACATTATGCTTTTCATGAATGTGGATACATTATAAAGATAGATATATTTAGACCTTAAATTGCTCGTAGCTGACATTTTGCTCAATTTAATCAAACCTGTCAGCATTGTACTATTGATCATTAGTTGTCCTTTTTGTGACAAAATTATAATTTTAATCTGCCAACTGTGGTGAAGGATTGTGGTGATGCAAGCTGTATTGTACATCTTGGGCATGGGGAACATTATGGAATGTCAACATCTCTAGATACCATGGATGTCAAGAGCTATTAACCCTTAAAACGGGAATGTTGTATGTAACAGCATCAGTTGACGATGGCTGTTGTTTGAGGGTTAAATCAACATATTTTTAGGACTGTGGAAAAGTTTCTTGGTTAGGTAATTTTTAATGCAGAATGCTTCCTGTTGCATATAAATTAAGAGAGCCACACTTAGTTTCAACTAATAATGTCTTGGAATGGCCCATCCTGAACCCACATTCTATCTCTTTCAAACATTTTTAGGACACATAGTTAACACTCCACGAGCTAAGATCACAGCCTTACCACTGTAATCAAATGGCAAAGGCTTTGAAATGTGAACAAAGCTAGATTGCACTGAATAATCATCAAAATCTACTTGGAATTATAAATTGCAGAATAGTTTTAGTTATTCAGATTAAAAGTTGCATTAGGATAATGATCACTATATGTTTGGGAAGCTTCTTCTGAAGCAGTCTCTATATGTTGTATATAGATGAGGTAACTTAATCCTCTGTGAAGCTTGTGGCTTGTGCATGCAAAATATTCAGTTTTATACTTTAAAACGTCTAAATTTAAAACCTTTTTTAAGAACTCCAGAAAAAGCTTCAGGAACTGGATCAAAGATTGGATTACTGCAATCAGAATATCCCACAAGCTCTAGTTCATCAGCTTTCTTCATTAACTAGGTAACTTTAGTTAAAATATAAGTAATTTTTGACAGATCATTTAGATTGTAATATTATTAATGGAAGAACTTCTCACAAAAAAAAATTCATTTTCCTAGAAGTTAATTACTCTATGACAAATAATGTTTTTTGTGCATTTTCAGTATGAATGAAAAACCAAATTATTTACTTGTAGTAGTAGCAACTACACCATTTGTAGAAAAAAGAAGACAAAACAAGCTCGGTAACATACTTTTAAGTTTTTGAAAGAAATATTGAAGTATTAACTATATCTCGATGATTGAACAACTTTCAGGTGTCAGTGGTACACTGCATTTCAAATTTTAAGTAAAACATTATGATTACATTTTAATATTTTTTTAATATTTTTCTTAGGTGTTCTTTTCTTCTATGAAAATGTTATTGTTACACTATACTTCTTTGAAAGGTACAGATGTTTTTCTCTACAAGACTTCGGGTAAACCTAATTATTTTGAGAAAGTATTGTAGATGATAGCAAAATACTCCACGACTCGGGTCCTTATTTATTGAATGTTGTTGTTAACTTTATTGATCATATTAGAACAACAAAGATAAGTAAAATATATTTTTATTCACTGGAAATAAATAAATATTTATTAGATATAAAATGATCTTTATTTAGAATATTGATAGCAACAATATTGTTGCCCAAACTGACCTGATGTCACTGTGACAGGTCAGGTCATGGGCCATTGATAAATTTTTGTCAGTTTTGTTGTGTGTTTTTTTCTTATCAAGTTATAACTGGATTTGGTAGATACTGCAGTCAGTAAAGTAAATGTACAAAAAGAAATATATTGATAAATATCAATCAATCAATCAAATTAAAACTGATTTTGTATAAAAATAATGAAATTTTCTGATTAGCAATAAAATCCTCTAAAATGTACAATGAATGGGTGTATTTTGAAGTTTTTCAAAACTGTATGGGGGGAAAAAAAATCAAATTCTATTATTTTTCTGAAACCAAAACCAGGTATTATTTATTAAGACAACTAAGAAAAAGAGTCATTAGCTACCAATGATCCCTCCTCCAGTCTAAAAGAGTTAAAAATGACATCATCCTTTAAAGCTTGACATTTTTGTGAGAAAAGAAGAACTGAAAGTAGATGACACCCAACCTTTTGGTTCTTTCTACAAAGCAACGCACCTAGGAATGTAAATGCAGGCCCATAGAAAAAAAAAAATTACAAGTTCAAGCTACACCAGATGGATTCCTGTACATGATGAGGGGAACTCTCAGAGCAGTTTCTGTACTTTTAGTTTATCTCCTCTGGAATCTGAACATCTGCCCATTTGTTTGCCATGTGTGGTGACCCATGAAGGGGAGGAGGGGACCCTGGTATTTGAGAGGTCCAGCTTCAGTACACCACTTTGGCTTTCAATTTCTGTAGACAGGCAGCCTTGGGGTTGTTCCTCCCAGGGTCAAGTGGCTGGTCCACTTAAGCTAGAATCAATCAAGTATAAGTGTTGGACATTTTCAGTGGGTGTTGTGTCTGATACTGGTGTTTAGGTATTGTGCTCATGAAACCCTGGCGTTGCTGCAGTGTTCTTGTTTGATATTGTAGTGCATCCCCTTGAAGGGCTGTATGGTGGGTGGGGTTAGTGGGTACTGAAATGTAGCGTTTATATTATGAATACCCCCATTTATGAAAAAAATTGAAAAAAAAACATATTATCAGAAAACAACCAGCATGAACGACTGTTGTACAGTTAACATTGCAGTTAGATTCTGTATGTTGATTTCTAATTATCCATTTCTTATCTAAGAAATTCTTAGGGCAGATGTCCCCCTTTTTTATTCAAAAGGGATTAGATGGGCTTGCTGTATCCCCTAAGTCAGGGAAGAAGTTGTGCTTTGGAGACATTTTGGTGGAAACATCACCACAACACACTAAACTTCTCTTGAAATCGAAGGCCATTGGGGATATACCCATCGAGGTTACTCCCCATGCAACTTTGAATTCTTCCAGAGGAGCTATAGTTGAGAGGGATTTAAAGAACATTCCTGAGTCAGAGATCCTTGCTGGTTTTTCCGGTAAGGTGTTTCTGTGGTGTGCTAAATCTCTACTCGCAAAGAAAGAATTGTGGTGCCAACTAATGTTCTGATATTGATGTTTACATCACATTGCCACATCTTCCTACCACAGTTAAAGCAAGTTTCCTGAACTGTAAGATGTGGTCATACATTCCCAACCATCTCAGACGTTTCAAGCGACAACGGTTTGGTCAGTCAAAAACATCATTTCATGGTCCTTTAACATGTACTTGTTGTGGTTGCAAAGATCACAATGCTTGCAAGTGCAAACTAGAATCATGCTGTGTTAACTCTAGTGGTCCACACCCTCTTTATTTCTTGCCTTAAATGGGTGGAGGAGAAAGAGTTGCAATGCTTGAAGTCTATAAGTAACATCTCCTACCCAGAGGCTCAGAAATTATTATCCTCAACTCCAACTCAGACATGTGCTTTTGCTCTCCATTCCACTACCACAATGTGAGTACAGATAAATCTCTGTGCTTTCAGCAGAGTCATTTGCAAAACATCTGAAGAATCTTTTGCCCTCCATGATTAAAAGAGTTGATGAATCTACGTCTACTTCCATCTCTGTCCCTGTCATCCCACAGGAACTTTAAGTCCCTCAGAGTTGTCTTGAGTGTTACACTTTTCATTATAAAGATTAATGCCATCAGTGGACAACTTCCCCATGCAGTTGCACATGGTCTCTATGTTGACAACTGACATAAAACTGACACTCTGCCAATAGGATATTCACCCAGATTCCAAGCTCTGTCTCGGAGAAGTTGTGCTTCCCGTGGTCCCTGAGGCAAAGTTCTTGGGGCTTCTCTTTCACTGTAAGCTCACTTTTATTCCACACATCAATCAGACATGTTTCAAGTGTGCAAGGGCACTAAACATCCTCCGTGTCCTCTCTTCTACCTCTTGGGGAGTTGATCGATGGTCTATGCTAAAGATCTGTCATGCATTATTCAATCAAAACTAGACTATGGGTCTCTGGATCTGCCTTGAAGATGTTGGACCCTGTTCACCATCAGGAGCTTTGGCTCTGCACAGGGGCCTTCTGCACTTCTCCAATCCAGAGTACTCTTGAACCTCTTCTGTACTTTTGCTGTTTGTAATTTTCTTTACTGTCTGCTTCAAAACTTCAATCCATACCACAGCATCCCACCTGAGATTGTGTTTTCCTTCCTTGGTGGGCCATACTTTTTAAGAACAGGTGATCTGCTATTGTTCTTTTAGCCTTTGTATCCAGGTGCAGTTGGATGAATTGGATCTGTATTTGGATAACACAACTGTATCCACTGATCAGCCCATCCCACCATGGCTAATTACCATCCCCATATGTGGCCTTTCTTTCAATAATCTGAAGAAGGTGGATACTACTGATTGGAAGTATTGCCTTCTAATTGCCGAACATCTTTCTAACCATCCTTCTATTTCCATTTATACAGAGGGTTTGAAATCAGGTGACTCTGTGTGCTCTGCCATGGTTTGTTGTGATTTGGTTGCTGCATACAGAATATCCCCTACAGTTTCTGTGTTTGCTGCTAAATTGTATGCCATTTCTCTTGTCCTGGATCACATAGAAGCTATGCAGTACGTGATGTGCTATTCTTTCTGACTCTCTTAGCTCTCTGTTGGCCATGGAATCAATTCACATTAGTTCTCACCATTCTCATCAGTATTCAAAACCAACTGGCCCATTTCTCTCTATCATCTATTTTTATCCAGTTTTTCTGGATACCAGGCTACGCTGGTATTCTCAGAAACATGTTCACTGACATCACAGTTAAGCCTGACTGCTCTGGTACTATTATTGCTGTGTGTGTCCCATGCATGGACTATGGTCCTGTATTAAGGTTCGGTTCTATGCCAATTGGCAGTTAACTTGGAGTGAGCAACGCGATAAGCTTTTCCAGATCAAATCTTCTATTGCTCTTTGGCCGTCTTGCTTCTGTAAGGATCTGTAAGTGTCATTGGCAATGGTGACACTGTCCACCTCAATTGTGTTTTTAAATTTGTAAGGGTTATTGGTCTTTTTAGCTGTATTTAAGATTTTAATTTGAAAATTGGACTATGTTTTGTTTCAGCATGATTCTCTTTTACATTTTTAATGATTTTACTTTTTTATTGGTTGTTTGGTGCAGATAGCCCACTTGCTTTGCACCAATAAATGTGAAACAACCAACCAACCAAGCTACTTGTTCTCACTTTATAAAGTCTGTCATGTTGTAATAATGTGAATAGTTATTCAGCTTTATGCCTAAATGTAAACTATATATCTCAGCCCGTGAATTTTTACATAATTCTATTTTGAACTTTAAAATGTGCTCCTGAAGTATCTGCAATTTTCATGAAGTGTGTGTTGCAAAAATGCTTGTACTTATGCTATTTTTAACTCGTATAAGATTAAATCTCTGTGTATTTATCAAATAGTATGCTAAAACTACCCAACATAAATTGTATTTATTTTATTGTATGCCTAGTAAAATCCAGTTGTTAAAAACGTAGGTGGAGCAGGAAACTTGGACCATAACTGAAGTCGTTTAATGTCTCGAGATTATACTTCTGTGTGGTATTAATATAATACTAATTAATTTGTATCAGAGATGTACATTCTATTAAATATTGCTTAATATCTTCTTAATGATGTTCATTGGTTGGACAAAAGTTATGACACCCAGTGGAAGAAGCTTAATAACACATGATTTTACATTTAGCCATTAGAAGTACTTGAGTTTTTTTTTAATAGTAAAACATAGGCAAGTCAGAAAGGTACACTGTGGGATTGGAATCCATTTCTTTAGGAAATAATCTGACATAAAGCACAGCAGTCTCATTCACTTATCATTATTTTCAAATACTGCAAATTTACCTGATGAGACTTATAACATGATTGCCATGGTGTTGTGAATGTTGATGTAGTTTCTCTTGCAAAACCAAAGACTAGTTCACTCAATTTAGTTATTTAATAATTGTCTTCTACAAACTATCATATCTAAAAGTTTGTTTGGTCACTTATTTCCCTTGTTGGTGGCCCGGCATGGCCAGGTGGTAAAGGCACTTGGCTCGTAATCTTAAGGTCGTGGGTTTCGAATTCCTGTATCGCCAAACGTGCTTGCCCTTTCAGCCATGGTAGCATTATAATGTGAAAGTCAATTCCACTCTTTGTTGATGAAAGAGTAGCGCAAGAGTTGGCAGTGGGTAGTGATGACTAGCTGCATTCCCTCTAGTCTTACACTGTTAAATTCGGGACAGATAGCACAGATAACTGTTGAGTAGGCTTGTGTGAAATTCAAAAAACAAAACAATAACCTCTCAAAGTTTAAGCATTTGAGTTAATTTTTACTTAGAATACAAATACAAGCATCCTTAATGGATTCAAGAAGAACCACTAAGATGTATGTGACACCTTTAAAGTGCAATATTTTAAAGATAAAGCAAATTCAAATTTAGTGAAATGTTCTGGTATATTGTTGTTGCTCATTACTAGGTTTATATAATGTGTCAGGCCATCCCATAAGTGATTTCCAAAAATTTAATACAGAAAGTACATCATCATTTCTGTCTTTGTAGAAGACTTTAATGAGTAAAATATATAGTAGGATGTGTATAAAAGTGTTCAGACAAATAAAAAAAACAAAAAAACTAACCCAACTGCACTTTTTCAGATCATTAATCAAATAAACACTTATGAAGATGGATGTGCCTGAGGAACACATCAATGCTTTATGAGTTACAAAAGGCCATAGTGGAGCAGGAACTACACAAAACATTCCAGTTGTTTATGGTGGGGAGTCTCTCAATGAAAGAAAATGTCGAAGGTGGTTTCAGAAGTTCAGACCAGGTGATGATTACAGCTTGAGTGATGTGCCACGTTCAGATCGTCCTGTTGAGTTTAATGATGACTTGCTGTTGGCTGCACTTGGTGAAAATTGTGCTGTAACAGTTGAGGAACTACCACAGAAACTTAATTCAACCCATTCAACAGTTCATCGTCATATGCAACAGCTTGGAAAGGTGTCAAAACTTGGAAAATGGGTCCCCCGTGATTTGACAGAAGCCAACCTTAGAGCAAGAGTGCACATTTGCACTCTCGTGAATGTAGCTCACCTTTTTCGGACAAGTGCCACAGGCAATGGCTCAGTTCAGGTAAACTGGCTAAAGCACAGCAAAAATGGAGAACGTCTTGATAAGCGTTTGATGGGATACTGTTGGTGTGATCCACTTTGAGTTGCTGCCACTCAATGTAATGATTGCATTAGACATCTATTGTCAACAGTTAATGTTGCCCTGAAAGAAAAGAAACCTGCTTTGATCGATCGTAAAGGTGTTGTGTTATACCAGGATAATGCACGGCACCTTACAGCAAGAATCACATGTAAAGATTGAAGAGCTAGACTGGGAAAAACTTCCACATCCTCCTTATTCTCCAGGCCTTACCCCATCTGATTATCATGTATTCTGAAGTTTGCAGAACTATCTTGATGGAAAAGAGCTTGGAACACGTGAAAACTACTCTCTCGACATTCTTTTTCTCCAAACCCCAAGAATTTTATAGAAGTGGCATTCAGAAGCTTGTGAATTGTTGACAGGAAGTAATTAATAATAATGGAACATACATTATTTACTAAATAACATTAAAAGCATTTGAAATCCTTTATCTTTTTCTGAACCTAAAATTGGACATTACTTAAGGGATGACCAGTACATTTGTCCAGTAGTAAATATTTACATTGATGATTTTTCTGGTTTTTAACTGTATTACTTTAAGCTGTTTCTGAAATAAGCTTGTAAAGGTACACATTATAAATTAAAATTTTAACTTGCTTCAAAATACAGTAAGTTAGAAAAAATATACGCATTGTGTATAATTTATTCAGGCTGGAAATGGAGAAGGTTAAAGATCAGAGTCCTAAAGAAGCAGTAGGAGTTAAACCAAAAAAGAAACCCATTCTCAAAGTACCCAACATATATCATGTAACTCCTGATGAATTTACTGGTGTACCCAAGTAAGTTACAATACCATGTTGCCACTTTTTTTACTAGCTCAATGTGTAGTTGTTTAACATAATAAGTAGATAATGAGCAATATAAAATAGGTTAAAATACATTGAATACCATTAATAGTTTTTATCAATGCAAATGTGTGTATGTGTGTGAATCCCCCCAACATATTTTTTCAAGTGCGTATGAACTTTCTCATACATGTGCATCAAACATATTTTCTTCAAGACTAAATGAATGGACATTTATTTATTATTATTATTATGAACTTTCTCATACATGTGCATCAAACATATTTTCTTCAAGACTAAATGAATGGACATTTATTTATTATTATTATTATGAACTTTCTCATACATGTGCATCAAACATATTTTCTTTAAGACTAAATAAATGGACATTTATTTATTATTATTATTATTATTAGGTCTACATCATTATGGATCTTAAGAGTTATCAATGACAACATAATTTCTGGCTGCAATGTTTTTGAGATACTCTAAAATACACATATAAAAATTCTGTTTTCAAGTAAGTTTGTTTATCATCATCTGATGACCTTTACAGAATTGGTCTCATCTCTGACTACAGCACATGAACCAATAATTCATTGATTTTGGTTAACACTCCTACGAAAAGTGGGGCCTAATAGGCCCCAGAGCAACTTGAAAGGTTATTAATATTAGGCTAATAATTTTGTATTTAAATGAAATTGCCATTTAAATCCATTAATGAATGGATTAACGAGATTCCCACTGTCCCTATCTACTATCTAGCGAAACCACAGCCAGGGGAACGGGCTTGGAGAAATCAGGACTAGAAACGTCTTTTCGTAGGAGTGTTAAGGTGGTATCAAGAAATAGTGGCCTTGAGGAATGCAACTGTGTAAATTTATTATGAATCATGACACGTGGTTTTATTTATTTATTTATGCTCTTAATTATTTGGTAATTGCTATTCCTGTCATTAAAATAAGTAGTTGGTTTGGTTTATGAACTTTAAGTTCTTTCTGTCGTCTGTTCTTAATATGATAATTTTGCTCTTTGAAATTCAATTAGAAATGCAGCAGTGATTAAAATGGATAAACCTATTGATAGACTATATAGTAATTATTCAATCTTTGCCATGCCATACTTGATATATAGCATTCAATTTTTCAGGTGATAAAAGAATCAAGTGCTTTCACCTTGCTTATATAAAAAGTAAGTTTAGACCAAATATATGATCATACGATTTTAAACCACAGTGTCTCTTTGTAGCATCATAAAACACATCTGGCATTACACACTTGGATGCTATAGATATATCACTCTACAAAAAGACCACAACTTTTTTTTTGGTCTTTCAAACCCATGAGGTCAAGAGGGAACTTTGCTGTTGGGATGATTCTCCAAAAAAAGAAAGAAGGTCCTTTAAATTTGTTTTCTTTTTAGTGGACAGTTATTTTACTTTAGCTGGTGTTTAGCCTTGCTGCCTCCTGTCTCTCAGGATTGAATGAAATGAAAAATGTTTTTTATTTTTTATATCATCTACTGGGGAAGCATTTACCAAAGAAGTTTGAGTTTCACTAGTTACAAAGGAAAAAAATATCAGATGTGTTACTATTACCAGTATGACCATAGTAAATTACTGTGTAAATTACATATTTACAAAACAAACTTAGTAAAAGAATAAAATCAAAATATCAAACAAGAGTTGAAAAACTTAGGAATTTAAAACTTCCTAAGCTGGCCCATCATGGCCAAGTCTGTTAAGGCACTCAACTAGTAATTTGAGGGTCGCGGGTTCGAATCCCTGTCACACCAAACGTGCTCGCCCTTTCAGCCATGGGGGTGTTATATTGTGATGATCAATCCCATTAGTCATTGGTAAAAGAGTAGCCCAAGAGTTGGCAGTGGGTGGTGATGACTAGCTGCCTTCCCTCTAGTCTTACACTGCTAAATTAGGGACGGCTAGCACAGATAGCCCTCCTGTAGCTTTGCACAAAATTAAAATGACAAAAACAAACAAATTTTCTAAACTAAACAAAGAAATACTTGTATGATGTACTAAAATTTTATGATGATAATATTCAAAATGAAAGAAGGTCATTGTCCAATAATATAAATATGAAGCCCATACTAAAGAAATAGGTAACTGGTATAGAAGAAGCAGAAAGTATATTTATAGTTTATGCATACATAAAGTAAACATATAGAAAGAGCATTAGTTGTATAATAGTATTAAAATATTGTGACGGGTACTAAAGAATTGGAAGTTAGCTGATACTGTTTCTCTCTTCAAGAGAGATGATAACAATTGTACCAGTAATTACAGAGTACAGATCCATTAGTCTTACATCAGTTGTGGGAAATGATTTGGAAAATCTGTTGAAAGACACTTTGCAAAATCATTTAACAAAGTTTAGAATTTTATTGCATTGACAACAGTTTCACTAAGGGAAAAATCTTGCCTTACAAATCTTTTGACATTCTGTGAAAAGGTTGCTGCTTAAGTGGATGAAGATATAGGTGTGGATTTAGTGAATGTGGATTTTCAGAAGATGTTTGACAAGGTGCCACATAAGAAGTTTGTGAAAGATTTAGGATAAGTTAGCAAATTGGAAAGATGAGTGGCTGGATAGAAGAAAGCAGAGGGTCACTAAAATTTAATTCAATCAATATGGATTGATGTCAAGTGGGTATCTCAAGGCTCAGTCTCAGGACCTTATTCTTTTTGATTAGGATCAATAACAAATGAAGGAATAGCCAATAAATTACTTAAATTTACTGAAGATTTTAGGGTCCTGGGTGTCACTAGTTGTGAGAAGGATGCTGCTCCATTACAAAAGATTTAGATCAATTAGTGAATTTGGCAAATAAATGGCAGATAGGTTTTAATTATAATAAATGTAAGATAATGCATGTGGATTATTATAATTTGAATTGTAACTACAACTTGATGGGAATAACTGTAACAGTGTCATGAAAGGAAGGGATCATGATGTAATGATTGGTCAGTTTCTTAAGCCACTTAACCAGTGTGCTGTTGCAAGCAGTACAGCAAATAGGATTTTAGGTTGTATCTACAGAAATGTTGTATTCAAGACTAAAGAGATCATAATGAGATTGTATAAGTCACTGGTTACACCATGTTTTGAGTAATCTATTCAGTCTTGGTCTCCTTACCTTGGTAAAGACATTGAATTATTGGAAAGGGTTCAGAGGAAGGTTACTGAAATGGCGTGGTTGTCAAAAAGATTAAAATCTCTGAAATTGTTCTCTCTTAAAAAAAAAAAGAAGAGGATTTGATGTAGATGGTTAAGATTATAAAGGAAATGGATAGTGTTGATGTATTATCTTTTTACATACTTAATGGCGAGCAAAACTCGGGGACAAAAATTAAATTTTGGGAGGGTAGTTCCTATATGTATTATTACAAACATATGGCTCATATGACTTAATTGAATGAATATCTTAATACTCAGTAACTAATGCTAATCCGAATACTTCACTAACTTCTTTCTCAATCATTGGAAATAGTATTTAATAATTTAAAAAAGAAAGTTCAATAATAAAAAAATGTACAATTTATTTTTTCAGGTATATGAAAGGAAGATTGAACTGTGAAACAGTAAACAGAGTTATTGATGGATTGAACAAGGCTCTGTTAGCAAAGTATGCCTTGCTACAAACCCCACGAAATCAGTTGGAAAAGGGAGCTTTAAAAAAATATAAAGATTATAAAACTCAAGAAAATAAAGAAACTCAAGGTAAATTTAGTTTGAAAATAAATTGTTCTGGTTAATGTATTCATGTACAATGTCCGTTTACATTAAAACTACTATAAGTTTTATTGTTAAACTAATGTACCAACTGAATTAAGAAATGTAACATTTCATATTGTAACAGTTTGCAATCCTTTATTTCATGTATATTATTGTTAATGTTCATCAAAACTACCACTGCAATAGATCCTAATGAAATAGTTTATACATTTCTCATTTTTTTAAACTACTTAGCTAAAAATTTCTTTTTAACATCTTTTTTATTGTTATTAGAACAAAAGATTGTTTTGAACACATATTTATCTGGAAATCAAATTGTATTTCATATTTTATAACAATCTATTTGACAGTTGTTAACCATTGTTGTCTGAATTTTTGGAGTCTTTTAGTTGATTTTCAGCCTTCCTTATCCTTTCACTTAAGTGAAAAATAAACAACAAGTTCAAACCCTTTAAAGTAGTGAAATAAACCAAGTTGAGCCATGCTATGCCATTTTTATTTGAAAACATTTGGGTGTTTAGGGCATTCAACTTTCAATCTGCAGGCCATGGTTTTGAATATCTATTACTGTACTTGCTCACTGTTTCAGCTGTGAGAACATTCTAGTGTGATGGTAAATCTCAATACTTGTTTGTGAAAGAGTAGCCCAAGAGTTGGCAGTGGGTGGTGTTCACTAGCTGCCTTCCCTCTAGTCTGTCATTGCTAAATTAGGGAACGTTATCACCAATAGCCCTTGAGTAGATTTGTGCACATTTCTAAACAAACCAGTTGAGTGTTGGTGGATAAATTATTTGCATTTCTAAATATTGAAAACCCATAAGCACAAGGCAGTTTTTATGTTGAAGGATGTGACTGTTGTTTACCATTAACGCTGTTTACAACTCTACAAAAAAAAATTTTGTTTTCAGATACATAATGTGATGCAGTTTGAAGATCATATGTTAACACTACCAAAATATTTTATTCACTTTTATATATGAATAATTATATTCTTTATCTTGATTAAAAGTTGTATAGTAAGTATGACTGTTTTGTTTGTTAATTTATTACATTTGTTGAATATGAAATTTGAATAAGTTGTGACATATCTGATTGAACACTTAAAAATTGCTTTTATCCAACCATTTGAACATTTATTGCATAATATTAAGTCAAGAGTGCTGGTCTTGTGGTTAAGATATGACTTCTAAACATTGCTGCTTTTAAACATAGTTGTATTGTTATTTCTAGAGATGTGATATTCATGATCATTCCCTTCATAGAATTTTCTGTTTTCCTCAGTTTCTATGGAAAACTTTTTGATGATGGTTTTTTTTTTTTTTTACTTATCACATTACTACTATTATAAAATGTTCCATTGGCAAATCTATTTTCTAATCTTGGTAAATAGTCATTTTTATATATCTTTGTTTCAGGTTTGTGGTTTTGTATTCAAGAGGATCTTGCCAATTATAGCAACATACAGTGGGACAATGTCACGCGTTCGGCAATAACCATTCTTAGGCACTGTGGCCGAATTAAGGAAATACGTAGTCCTGGTGGATTAGTCAGGTTCACTGTGATATCTCACAGTCCTTTGAACTCTTAGTCCTAGCAGCACTGTTACACTAAACAGTAGGAAGGATAATTTTGCTAATGTAAATGAAAAGAATGAAACATTTATCATTTTTATATTTTGAATTTTGATGTATCTATGATTTCTAAAACTTTTTTTTATAACTGTCATTATGAATATCCTTATACTTTTCTTCAATAAGCTCACTATCTGTATAAAACCATTTTCTTTTTAATGTTATAAACTAAGAAATAGTGAATACATACAAAAACATCATTAAAAAAATTGGTCAGTTTTGAAAATTGCATTTTAAAGGAAAATTATTGAAATCCAATTTGAGTTTTTTAAGTTTGAATATTTGATTTCATTTGCCATTAATATTAATTATAATCAGTAAAAAATGTGGTAAAAATATTTATTTGTAATCCTCCATTTGAGGTAAAAATAACTTGTGTAAAAGTATGAAATTTTTATTGTTAAAGATGTGTATGATAAATTAGATTTGACAAATTTCCACATCTGAAGTTAAGTGAAAGTGTATTAATTTAACAATTAACCATCAAACTTTACTGAACACTACCAGTAATATTTATAGCTATTAATTTATAGCAAATGAATTATTTCTCTTAATAAAAACAAAAGTGAATAATGAGTTGAAAATGGCTCTCAAAGATATTCTAACACATTGTGCATAACAATAAGAAATGGTGATAATTTAAATACTACCTATTGCTTTCCACTTTAGGTGAAACATTTTCCACAACATGTCTGTAAGAACATGCCTAGCTTTTAATTCAGCTATTACTTGCGACATGTAGTTTACTAATACATTTTTAAATGCTTGTTACAACAATCTGTTCTGTCCTTACCTGTTCTCTCTCTCTCTCTTTTTTTTTTTTTACATTAATCTAAAATGAAAATTTTCTGAAGATTTGCAGAAGTTCTTTTTTTCCATCATCAAGTGGATCATTTTCTGTGATTTATGTAAATCCAGTTTTAAAATATAGGGAAGTTGAGCCTGCACTGCTAAGATGTTCACATATTTGTAATGTTGTGTAAACAAAGAGTCCAACACATAATTACAATGCGACTTTTTCATTGGCTGCTCTGCACAGGTTATTCCACCGTACAAAGTTGTGGAGTATAGTTATGTCTGCCTCTCTCTTGCTCTTGTGAAGACAGCAAATTTTCAGGTAAAGTTTAAATATAATTTACCAAAATCCATGTTTATAATTCACCATCCAGCATCAAAAACACATTTTGTAGACTTCCCTCTTTTCATATATTGACATATTTGTTAGATATGTTGAACCATTTATCCTGAAATGAGTTATGAAACTTGGATTAAAACAATGTTGGATTATTTCATTATTGAGTCAATCAGTCATGTTCTGACAGTTGCACAGAGCTGTTCTAGCCATTGTAATGTAAATGGACACAATGTCTTTGAGATGAAAATGCTTGGACTTAAAGGCAGGAGCTTGACAAGTTCTGAGTGGGTTATAATTAGGCTATTTATGTTTAGAGATTACAGTGATCAACTATTTAATGTTCATGGATGATGAACCAGAATAGGTGACTCATTTACCAAAGAGGAACAGAGGACTTTTCACAGGACACAGTGAAAATACATTGTCCTCTCCCCAGCTCTGGTACCTCTTAGTACCACCAGTGCTAGCATATTACCCCCTTTCCCATGCCTCAATAGAGAAGACAGTTTATGCATACTAATGGAATTAAACACAGTCAAACATTATCATTCAGTGTTTGATTAACACTACACTTCTAATTATTTGCAAATGTGAATATTCCCCTCTGAATATTAAAAACAGCAAAAGTTGTGCATCAAGAGGAGGAAGGTTGCCTCAAAAAAGCAGACAGTAGAGCAAAAAGTAAATGCACATGGTCGGGGGGTGATTGCTAAAACTGCAAACAGATGGAGTATATAGAGGGAGTCTGACAAACTTCATTAGGAAAGTTAATGTGTGTGTCAAAGTTCTATCTACTGAATACTCTGAACTATGCATCACAAGGTATGTAAAGAATTGTAGATCACTGAGGATGTACAAATGAAAGATAACAAGAATAACTGACTACCAGATGTTAGCAAACTAAAGTTAAGAAAATGGATTATTAACATATAGAACATAACCACAGGTGACTGTAAATGTGAATGTTTAGTTTAATGAGACATTCAAGCCACCTGGTGCCAGTGTGTGAAAGGATAGCCAAGGATGATACAAGTTGGAATGTGAATGTGTCCCAAATTATGAACTACACTATGTAACACAAATTTTGTTCCTGGATAGTATGTGTTATTTCTCGATTGCTTTTGTTGTATAAGTACAGAAAATGGCCATTATTCCCTTCAAACTTTGCTTTTGTGATCTGGATATTGAAATTTAGAAATTAACCTATTTTCTATGTAAAAACGAGCAACTTTGCACATTTTCATTTACATTAGGTCTGAATAAAACAATATGTGAATCAAGATTTACATGTATTTATACTAAAGTTATACAAAAATGTTTAGAAGTGAGTAGTTTTTTTGAGATTTGTGACTGTAATGTAAATCACTTTCACATATCAGCTCCCAAATATAGTCTCCCATCATGTTTTCGTTATATGTTCCCAGGTCACAAAAGCAAAGTTTGAGGAGAAAAATAGGTTTTTTCCACTTACTTTAGGCATAAGCAATTGGGAAATAACACTTTCTGCCCAGGAACAAGAAAAAGTAAAAAATTTGTTACATAGTACTATTTATCAGTTGGGATGGTAAATGGAAATGGTGGCTTACTAGAAGAAAAATTAATAGATGTATTTACAGTGCAACAAATATTTATACTGCACTTTCCAGAGTTCCATTTAACTGTATGCAAGTTCCCTAGGTGTCAGAAAACGATTGTTTACCTTCCTTTGGGATACTACTTATTTTGAAGAACATGTATCTCTGAAACATGTTTGATTTTATGATATCATCACAAATATTGATTAATAAAACTATCTTTTGTTATGTATATACATATACCTTCTTATGTCCTTTGTTAGACTCACATGGTTATGGATTAATGCAGAAATATTGCTCATCTTGTGGTGACCATAGTATTAGTTGAAAAACAATTGAACATTTCTAAGGACAACAAGGCTCTGGATGGACTGTTCATCTGCATTCTTCAAGATGAAACATGGAATGGAAAAACTCTGAATAAACTGTGAAGAACATCTGTAAAACTCTTATTTTCATTGAACATAGATGAGAGCACAAGTGACATTTGGTTGTTCTGGTCAACTACTTCTGCAAAACAAGAAACAAGTAATTGTATGCAACAACGTTTTGATCTTCTACGTAAAATATTTTCTCAACCCAAACGAGAGCCGTTTTTGCGTACATATTTCTCTACAAGTGTATTTTCTCGACATCACTGAAGTTGGTAATTGAACATCTCTGGAAGTTATAAAGGGAGATGCTCAGCCTCTATATGGCCATATCATTTAGTTATTTGAAGAGAAGGCAATACCCTGGGTCAACCTTATTTTTGTGCTGGTGAACTCTGAACAGAGGTTCAAGGCAAATGCTCCCCAATTGCCTGACACAGCAGTGATGTGTCATCATATCCACAAAGCCTGTAAAATGTTGTGCTAACTATTTAAAGGTTGGGCAGAGAAGCTCATTAAGGATCTGCATAATTATTGCAAGCAATCAACAGATATGAAAAACTACCTATCTGAAGTCTGTGAACTGCTTAATAGAAAGTTCACAATGTTATGTATCACTCCGGTGACTGTCCATATATGATGTGTTCTGCTATCTCTTTTTGACAGATATTGATTAGTCCATTTGCATCCAGACAGTACTTGGTTTACAGGAGTCTGGCCATCAGCAAAGAGTCCAGACAGAAAGTCAATGAGATCAGTAATATGCTGACAGCCAAGAAGTTGACAGATGGTGATGGTAAACAGAAAACAGAGTGTCATAGTGAGACTGTTCTATGAGAGTAAGAGAAGAGTGCTCATCATGAATTTCTGTTCTTCAGTGCTTTCAATGTTAAAAAATCATTTGAGCCCATCCTGCAAGAAAAGCAAGGAGTCTTCAAAGAATTCCTCTGATGCTATGGAAAACAAAAATGATTGCTGGGAAATCTGCTAAGTAGTTGAAGAAGATGGCCTTGACATCTGATAATGGCCAATATCTTGAAAAACATGTTTACAGGTATAGCAGGAGGGATGATGCTATAAAGAAAAATGATTATCCAGCAATCTTGTGCTGCTTATATGTGACACATGTCTGCTGTGGGTGTTATCAGCCTTTGACCCAGAGACGTCCAGCCATACTCAGTATTGCTGCACAGTTCATTCCATGTGAGCTGTATGACATAGAGAGAAAAAGTATGTAACAAGATGATAAAAGAATTAAAGATTTTATGCAAATGTTGATGCTAGTATTTGAAGTAAACTGTGGAACTGGCCTGTAAAGCATCATTAACATGCTAAGCTCTTATAATATCTTAATTAATGCAAGTGAAAAGATTCTTAGTTTTTACACTGAAATATTTATGAAGAGGATGTTTCATTGTAAAGATAAAATTAATATGTAATCTCACATTTCATTTGAGGGAAAACAGATTTATTCAGTGTCTTGGTTGTAGTAAAAAATATTGGTTAGGTTGATTGATATAATTATGAATGGAGAAAATTATTCCAAGAAGATGAAATCTGGTATTATTAATGTTTCATACCAAAAGAAAAGGTGTACCCAGTTCTAAGTTTTTTAGTATGTTAGAATATTTCATTATTAGATATTTTTTAAACATTTATTGTGGAACAAATTGCAGTTAGAACATAATATGAGTGTATGACATGGAATGAGAAGTAACATCCATGCAGCACTGGTTTGATGTATCTCTAAGTTGTTTTAAGCTTGCATCTGAAGAACTTCTTATGGATATAAAATGTTATTGCTCAAAGGTTCCTATGGTCTAAAGCCATCGGTCAGCATTTGTACAGTGGCTAGCCTGTTTTTAGTTGCACTGGAAGAAATGTATAAGAAATACAATTTTACATTGTGGTCACAGGGAAGGGTTACCACTGAAAATTGATTGCATCTGAGAAAGGTATGTAACAGTCATTTTTAATGAAAAAATATACATACACTTAGATTATAAAGAGGCATTTATTGACTTTGGAGATTTAAACCTGATTTACTGATTCTCTGCTATCAGTAAAAGTGTTAATACCCATACCAGCTGTTCTGAAATATCTGAAATACACTCTGCAATATTACCAGAAATAAGTCACAGTCACACGAGCTCTAACAAAAACTAACACTTCCGTGTTGTCATAACGGTATGCTGTAAATATCACTGACGTCACAAATATCTATGTCAATAATTTTCTCATTTTACACTTCCTGTTCATTTGCACGCAATATACACGAAAACTGTGACAGTGAATCCAACTAGTTGGTTTAGAATAGTCACATCGGGAGGGTAGAGTATTCGTTACGTGCTGTTCTCTGATTGTTCAGTTGTCGACAGCATCTCCACTTTGAGAATGCCAGAGCTTAAGCCTTATAAGAATTTCTGACCGCTTATCTCATGTGTTATATAAGGTGTTTTAAGCTTCGAAAACACCGAATACTAATTCGCTGTTAAAGAATAAAGATAACAGCTTTCGAAAAATCGCGGCTTTCGTAAAAGTTCCAGATGTTCTACACTATATGAACTGGAATTATTTAAAAGATTTTAAGGATGTATTAGCAGTCTGTATCTGGTGAGAAATTGTTAAAACTGTATGAAATATTTTGTCCATATAATGAATGCTACCAATAATTAGACTGAAAGATCCATGTTATACAAAAAATTTGTAAGAATAAACACAGCTTGTAACTTGCACTGTCAAACAAAATCAGCAAACTAAATTATGAAACACACAAAAATATAAAACATAAAAAATATATTTCAAAGATTATTATAAAAGTATATAAGATATTGAAATAAATTATATAATAAATCAATATTTACATACTTGCTCAGAAATGTAACTGAATAAACAGATAACTGGTTTTAACTCTTAGCAGCTACGATTATAACTGAAGTATATTATTAGTACATAAAGTAAACTATTTAAATATAAATAAAACAAATCAAGATATTAAGTCCATAGAGTGTGTGCAAAAGTTTGCCTATAACTAAATACGAAGGTAAACAGATTGAAAGTTATCACAATTTTACTTAAGTGTAAAATATTAATCTGGTATGTTAACTCTCGAAACATTATTACATATTGTTCTAATAATGTGTTCAGGAAATATTCATTCAACTAAACTGGCACACTGCTATGGGATAAAAAGGCAGAAAGTTTAAAAACGAAGAATTTTTTAATTTGTTAAAAATTGACAATATAAATAAAAATGGCGTAAAAATAAGAGATAAATATATTTAAAATGTTTTGAATATTTATAACATCACAGGACACAAAATTTACGAAATGTTTATTATAACCAGAAGTTAAAGCAATTAAATGAGTAATTCTTCAAGGTTCAGGTGCTGCACAATTATTATTCGCATTGTGTGCACATAATACTCCAAAAACCGGGTTTCGTTTATTACGTATTTTTGTGCTTGGCTATAAACAAACAAACGAAACCGTAGTACTCCAAGTAATTCAGATGTAAGTGTTAAGGCTTATAATTCTAATTACATAAGTTAATTCATAGGTAAAGTACACTTCACTTTATTGTAAATAAAGATTTCTTTTCCTGATTCTTACATTCGAGCACTTTTACCTTTATTGCCCTATTCTAATTTATTCATTATTTAACAGTCCTGAACCTGTATTCTAGAGATGGGTATTAACACTTTTATTCACATAAAGTGGAGAGCAACGTTTCGACCTTAGGTCATCTTCAGGTTAACAGTTGCAAACTCGCTTTGTTAACCTGAAGATGACCTAAGGAAGTCGAAACGTTGTTCTCCACTTTAATTAAATATTTAATGCCCATATCAGCCGTCTTTAGAATACACTTTTACTTCACGCGAGTTTCTCGCCATCATGAGTCCCGAACCTGTGTTTTTGTGGAGAGTTTGAGTTTTTGTATTGGCTATTTGTGTACCTGAATGCCATATTTATTTGTTTGTTTAACAGTCCCGAACCTGTATTTTTGTGGAAAGTTTGAGTTTTTGTATTGGCTATCTGTGTGTCTGAATGCCATATTTATTTATTTGTTTGTTTAACAGTCCCGAACCTGTATTTTTGTGGAGAGTTTGAGTTTTTGTATTGGCTATCTGTGTGTCTGAATGCCATATTTATTTGTTTGTTTAACAGTCCCGAACCTGTGTTTTTGTGGAGAGTTTGAGTTTTTGTATTGGCTATTTGTGTACCTGAATGCCATATTTATTTGTTTGTTTAACAGTCCCGAACCTGTGTTTTTGTGGAGAGTTTGAGTTTTTGTATTGGCTATCTGTGTGTCTGAATGCCATATTTACGTGTTTGTTTCTTATTTCAAAATGTATTAAAACAAATATTTACAATTTTGAGCATATATAGAGGAAATTAGCATAATTATAAGGTTTTGAATTTGTATGGACAAAGGAGTTAATTTCAAATATCAGTTGTTTGTAGATTTATGCCAATCGTTGAATGAACTGAATATACATTACTTCACGCTATAGTATTTAGACACATTGGAAAGCTCATAAATCTGCAAAATGCAGATTCTTGAAAATTTAAGCTAAAAATAAAATAAGCACGGGAAGCAAAGGAAATATAAATAAAACAATTTAACAAATAAAACAATTGTTCGAGGAACGTGCTAATTTCTTTGTATTCTGTTGTTTATTTTTATTTATGGCAAAAGTACTAAGACTGCATACTCGTCCCTAATTTTCAACTGTTGGTCAGAGAAAATGCAAGTGGTCAGCAGCACCCACCACCAATTCTTGAGCTACTAATTACCAACAAATAGTTTGATTGATTGTCACATTTTAAAACCCATAACTCAAAAAGTAAATATGTTTGATATTGGGTTTTAATCTCATGGCTCACAGATTGGAAACTAATTGCCATAATAATCGAGTCTTGCCACACTTTTGTTGTTTGTAAAATATTAGTTGTATCACGGGCGTGTCTGTAAATATGTATATACCTAAAGAGCTTTTATTGTTATAAATGTTTTACTGTGTGTTACTTATCTCCAGTTTATTTCTTTGCTTCAGACTCATTTGAGATTAAGATAATTCAAATTCTGCATCGCAAAACGTCTTCTGACGAACCTCCAGTTATTCAGCAACTTATACGCGAAGATAAATCAGTGAATCTGAAAACGACAACAGTATTTAGCTGAAATTGTGTAAACTACAACCAAAATATAGAATCTTGAGTTCTATCAGTATTAATTTTATATCATGTTATTACTTAACGTATGAGTTTCTAAGACTAAGAGTATTATACTTGTGTATCAATACGGTTAACTAAAAGTATGAGACATTCACTTTCACATTCCTTTGAGTGCGTGTGTGAAAGAGTAGACAATTTTTTTTCTCGCGTACTAAATAGCTTATTTAATGCATATTCTTGATAAATGATCATCTGATGTGCTTTTCGAAAAATTCCTGTGTGTGGTTTGGTCTTTAAAGTCAATTTTAATATGTTAACTGCATCACGTAAGTATTTTCTATGTTCAAATATCATATCATTAATATACAACAGAAAACAAAACGACGTGTTTTGGCTTCATAAGATATTAAATCTTTATTACATATTTCACTCGACTAGTTTCGATGACTGTTACTTGCCGAAATATCTAATTAAAATTTTATTTTTCGTTGTATCCAAAAGTGTAATTTTATTTTTAATCTTAATTTAGTAACACAATCTATTTGAAATAAATTAGAAGTTATTAAATGTAATAAGATAATATTTTGATACTGATTTTGCATTTGATGAACAAGCTCTGGTGGGCTGCTGAAACAAACGATTCTACATAATAGGAGCACTGTTAAAACAGACAAATAAATTGTTTTGTATGAAGTTGTAAACTTTGTGCCTTTTGAACAACGACTCATTGTATCAAGAGAGCAACATCTATCTAAAAGACAGCTTGTGATTTGTTTATCCTTTTTTTGTTGTTATTTTTTAGCGCCCTCTATTTGATTTGATAATTAGTTCCTTATAAGTGAAATAGCCTATTGGGTTTGTTATGTTATCGGACTTGAACGTGCGAGTGGTTTTGCACGTTCTTCGTTGTTAAACTGAAAATTGGTTGAAAAAGAAAATCCAAATGCATTTTAGTGTCTTGATTTAATATAAGTCGATTTAAAAAGGTATGATTTTAAAGTAATGCCTCTTCAGAAAAAGAAAATTGGTTGTTATAAGGTAAGTCGAACTTTTAAATCTTACGTAGATTTTGACGCAGATGACGATGGTCATGATGCCGATAAAACTACCTCCAGTAACGGGAGTCGGCTTGACATTGATAGTGATAATAAGGAAAACTTTGCAAGTGGCAGCAACTTGACAGTTGATCTTCCGGTAAGTAACTAAATATCGGATGAAATATTATTTTTTTCTGATTACGTTTAATTTTTAGTTAAAAGCATTTAGTGATAGATACTGAAAGTGAGACATAAATTGTAATTTCAGTCAAATTGAGTTTGGTCTTTTGAAGTTGTGTCGTGAGACGAAGGAAGTTAAGCTGCTGGTGCTGGCTGTAACTAATAATACAAATAGTAATAGTATTGCTTCTAGTATATTAATTAAGCAAGACTTGAATTTGCTTCTTTAGTGTAATTGTAAATATAACGCGTTTTCTCTTAAACTTCGAAGCTTTATTTAATTTTAAGCTTAGTAGTAGGTCAATCAACATTATTACATGGTAAAAAATATTGAAAAATCCCAAACTAATTCCTCAAATTAATAAAAATCAAAGCCGATATTATTAGCTAAGTTCAACCACAAAATTTTACTCTGACTTTTACTTTTGATAATTATAGTATTACCACTACTAGGATTAGTAGCAGTAGGTGACAGAAGGCCTTTAAATTAAATTTTAATGATTTATTTAGTTCATTACATCATATGAGGAAGAGTAGAGAGTAGAAATATAAATTGTAATCTATTTACAAGAGGCTGCTGCATTTCTTCAGGTTATGAGAAATTTCTTTGATTAATCATGTGAAAGATTGTAACATATAACATGCTGTTTTAGGCCTATTATTACTACTGTAGAAGATATGGTTAAGAATTTGTGAAAAGCTATTGAATTTTAGCTAACATAGCCTTATTATTTTTATTAATGTTCCTTTAAAACAGTTTACTTTAAAAAATAGCAAGATATTTCAAGAAATGTGGATAACTGATCTGAATGGAAAATTTTGAAATAAATTTTTGTATTAAAAGCGTAAGGTCAAATTTTAGCTAGGTGTTTAGATTAGAAATAAAACAGTTTAAAAAATAACCTAATTGCAAGTTAGTAGATAAAGTATTATTATAGATTGATTAAATGTATTTAATCAAGTTTGTCATGATTGTAACTATATACTATAAAACTAAAACATATAATAATCAGAATTCACTGAATCTAAAGCTAGGTAGTTATTGGAATTTGGTTATTAATTAAACATAAAGCTTATTAATTGATTACATTTCACTAATTTTTACATGTGACTTTTATAGTTGTAATAATCAAAAATAATATTGATCAGAAACACTAATTTTGTTTGATTATTTACATGACATTAACCGAGAAATCTTTGAAGAGACTTATCAACCAGAACATCAGGATCCTACACTTTTTTTAAATTTTTATTTCTCTCAAGAATGAAATGTGCAAGGATAGCCTTGAAAGATTAAAAGGTTCACTGCTGTATATTTGTTACTTCATGATTAGTTGTGACATTTTAACTTGTGTAATTGAACTGTAACTTGATTCAGATTTTGTTTTCTCGACCTTTGCCATATAAAGGTGTGATTTGTGGTTGTTTGTTATCTGTGATCAGTAGGTCAGACTCTTAGCTAGAAAACAGCTGTGAAGGATGATATCCTTTTCATAATTTTCAATAATTTTTGTCAATTCTTCCATCACTCTGAACTTAACAATTTTGCAAACTCAATACTGTTTATAATTGTTGGTTTTTTCTGCATCCTTGATAATACCACCTAGATGTCAGTTTTTGGCTTTAGCAGGACCCTTCACTAATATGTCCACTGTGACTAATGAGTGTTTGGTGGAAGGGTGTAACATGAAATCAGAAAATTAATCGGGGATTGTGTTATATTTTTGTTGGTATGACAAGATTCTTATCCATAGAAGATGATTCCAGCTGTAAAGATGCGAGCCAAGTCTTCCTTATGTTAACATTCAGAAGAACCCATGGGATACCTCCAGCATCCACAAGAACAGCAACTACTTAATCACTACTATTATACTGTTAGGTGCTCTAGAAAGACCATATATGGTGATAGAAAAAATAGTAACAACATTGTCAGTCAAAATGAATAGATAAATTTTAGCCATGTTCCAGAGGAAATGTGAGTATCTTTCAAAAGGAGCATTTAGGGTACTAAAGAAAATTAATTTGAAAATGTTGCGTATTGCACAAGTGACCTGAAGGGTACTCTGTCACTTTGCTAGCAATACCCCCTTGGTATGGATTCCTGTACGTGGTGAGGGGACCTCTCAGGGAAGGTTCTGTTCTTTCTGGTTACTTCCTCTGGGATCTAAACATCCACCCATGTGTTTGCCGTTCATGGCAACCCGTGAAGGAGAGGAGAGGATCATAGTGGTTGAAGAGTCCAACCCTAACACACCACTTTGACCTTGAATTTCTGTAGATGGGCAGCCTTTGGGTGGCCCCCCTTGGGTCAATCGGCTTGTCCACTTGGGCTAGAGTCAACCAAGTACCAGTGTTGGAAGTTCTCAACGGGTGTTGTGGACATTGTGTCTGATGCTGGTGTTTGGGTATAGTGCTCAAGAAACCCTGGTGTTGCTGCAATGACCTTGCATGCACTTTTGCTGCCAATGGGGTATTCACCCTAATCCTGAACTCTGCATTGGTGAAGTTTTGCTGCCAGTGGTCCCTGAAACCAAGTTCTTGGGGCTTATTTTTTACAGTAAGCTGACCTTTATACCACTCTTAAAGCAGCTATGGGTCAAATGCACAAGAGCACTGAACATCCTCTGTGTCCTCTCTACCACCAGTTGGGGAGCGGATCGATGTTCTATGTTAAAGATATATTGTGCTCTTATTCGATCGAAACTCTACTATGGATCAATGGTCTATGGTTCTGCCAGACCCTCGGCGTTAAAGATGCTGGATCCCATTCATCATCAACGACTTCAACTCTGCACTGGGGCTTTCCGCACCTCCCCAGTTCAGAGCTTAGACGTAGAATCTAATATGCTTCTCTACACCTTTGCCGTTTGCAACTGTCTTTACTATATTCTTCAAAACTTTGTTGCTTACCAAAGCATCCCCACTAGGGTTATGTTTTCTTTCCTCAGTGGGTCATACTTTTTCAGAACAGACAATCTGCTATTGCTCCTTTTGGCCTCCGAGTCCAGACTCAATTGGATGACTTGGGTCTGTCCTTGGATAACATTGCAGAATTCACTGGTCAGCCCATCCCACCATGGCTTATTACAGTTTCCAAATGTTACCTTTCTTTAAGTCATCTGAGAAAGGCATATACTCCCGATTGGAAATACCGTCTTTTATTTACTGATCATCTTTCGAACAATCTTTCCATTCCAATTTATATGGATGGTTTCAAATCAGTTGACTCTGTGGGCTCTGCCATGGTTTGTACATTTCTGTGGTTGTGCGCAGAATTCCCTCTACAGGTTTTGTGTTCACTGGTGAACTGTATGCCATTTCTCTTGCCCTGGAACATATTGAAGGTAAGCAGTACTCCAACTTCACTATTTATACTGACTCGCTTAGTTCTCTTCTGGCTCTGGAATTGCTTCACATTGGCTCACATCCTGTTCTTGCTGATATTCAAAACCAACTGGGCCATTTCTCATAAACATCTACTTCTATCCAGTTTTTCTGGATACTGGGCCATGTTGGTGTTCGTGGGAACGAGCTTGTAGACACTGCAGTTAAATCTATCTGCTCTGGCACTATTACTACTGTGCCTATTCCATACATGGACTGTGGTCCTGTATTGAAGGCTCATCTCCATGCCAGCTTGCAGTCATCTTGGAGTGAGCAACACGACAACAAGCATTTCCAAATAAAACCCTATATTGGACTTTGGCCATATAGCTTTCGTAAGGTTCAGAAAGAGGAAGTTGTTCAAACTAGACTACGCATTGGTCACAATTTTTTAACTCATTGCTTTCTTTTATCTGGTACTGATGCACCAGTGTGTAGTTTGTGTAACACTCAAATCACTATCAGCCACATTTTACTTTCTTACCATCTTTACGACTCTCAACAACGGCACTATTTTAAACATGTTCTGTCCCAAGGTTTGTCCATAACATTAGACAGTGTTATTGGTCATGGTGACACTGTCCACCTTGATAAAGTTTTTAGTTTTTTAATGGCCATTAATCTTTTTAATGTCATTTAAGTTTTTGATATTTATTCATTACACCTTTTTAATTGTGGTTCCCTTTTAAGAGTCTCAATCTCTCTAGTTCAATTTGAAATTGGAAAATGGCCATGACATTAAATAATTCGACACCAGGACTGGAAAGGCCAATTTCAGGTGACTAACGCTGCTGTTTGAATTACCCGTTAGTCGTCCTGGCAAGTTATTATTATAATTTTGCTGCATGTCTTTTAACACTTTTATTACTTTACTTTTTGATACTGGCCATAATGACACATAACCTGGAACCAGGACTGGAAAGGCTAACTTCAGGTAACTGATGGTGGTTCTTGTACTTACCTGTTAGTTTTCCTGGTGGGTTATGATCATCACCATTATGCTACAGAAAGTCCTTTACAACTTCTGTTACTGTAGTTTCTCTCTTAACATTGTAGACTGGATGTCAAAATTGGTTTTATGCCATTTTCTGTTTTTAATTGCCATTTTGTTTATACCGTTGTTTCCTTTTATGAATTTTACTACATTTACTTTACTTTTACCTTTTTACCAGACATTTGGAAAATTTTTATTACAATTTTGCTACATGTCTTTTAAAAGTTTTATTACTTTACCTTTTGATAATAGCTGTAATGACACATAACCCAGAACCAGGACTAAAAAGGCCAACTTCAGGTGACTGACGGTTGTTGTTGTACTTACCTGTTAGTCTTCCTGGCAGGTTATGATCATTACCATTTTGATAGAGAAAGTCTTTTACAACTTCTCTTATTCTGCTTTCTCTCTTAACATTGTAGACTAGGTGTCAACATTGGTTTTATACTGTTTCTGTTTTTCAGTGCTGTTTTGTTTACCTTCATTTCCTTTTATGAATTTTACTACATTTACTTTATTTTTATCTTTTCATTGGATGTTTGGCACAGATGGCCTAGCTGCTTTGTGCCATAAAACACTAAATCAATCAACCAACCAACCAACCAACCAACTTTGCTAGTAATACATATTTTGGGATATTAGTCATTCTGAGTTCTCTGTGTATATTTAATTTCCATGTTATTTTGGGATATGTTTGAATATATTAATTTAAAGAATAGATGAATATTGGTCTTTCTATAACTCTATAAACTTGGGCTAATTACTTGTAGCTTACATAGTGTAAATATAGCTTTTCAAATTGTGATTTCAATTATATTTTTGAATACATTACATACCTGTGTGATATAGGTAGTAACAGCTAATTTGTTTGTTAATATGATATTTTGGTAAACCTGTAATATTCTACTTCTCAAATGTATAATTGAATATAAACATGGAAAATAAAGTACATATATACAGATAGTGGACACAAAAAATGGAAACAGTTGGGAAAATGAAGGACAACAAGTATATGCAGTGCAGTGGCTACCACACAAGCATTGGTCATCCATTAATTATGTTAATAACATCCTAGTATGCATAAGGTCACATATACAAGTGCTGGACGGGTCTGGTTGCCTATAATCATTGCTGCAAGAGAAGGAGGGGTGGTTATCAGAGCACATTCAGCAGGAGCCTCAGTGACCAAGACAGTTCAACTTGATGTTTCATGAACAACAGTGTCTATAATGATGTCATTATGGAACTCTGAGGGAAAAACACTATTAGCAAAGGGCAACAGTAGGCAGAGATGCGTACTTCAGGATTGTGATGTCAGTGCATCAGTTCGAACTGCAAGGCAGAACAGGTGAGAAATTACAGATCAATTTCAACCTTGGGTGAGAGTAGCCAGTTTCATCAAAAATGGTCTGTTGAGAATTCCACAGATAGGATGCTATAGTTGGGTTGCAATGGACAAAAAATTCATCTCATCTGGTATTGCATGGTTGCATGTCCAGTGGTGCAAAGAGCACAGGCTTTGAACTACCAAAAAGTGGATAAATATGGTAAGATGACTCATCCTTCACCATGTTCTTGCCAAATGGATGAGTGCATGTGTGGTGCCAACCTAAAGAGCTCTACAGCCATGAGCACTTAGCCCTGGCAGTGAAGGGTTCTGTAATGGTGTGGGGCACATTTTTCTGGCATGGTTTGGGTGTACTTGTACTTTTAGAAAGTAAAGTTGGTGCCAGTCTTTACTTATTTGTCCTGAGTGATCATCTTCACCCTGGTGTTACAGCAATTCTGTCTTGCTTAGAAGGGTGTATTTCAAGTTGACAATGGCCTCATTCACAGGGCACTATTAGTTGCTCAGTGGTTTGAGAAGCACAACACAGTTGTTACCCATCTGTCATTGTCTTCTCAGTCATCAGATTTGAACCCAATTGAGCATGTATGGGATATTTTGGAAAGACACCTCAGATGGAGTTTTTCACTACTATCACTAGGCATGAATTGTTTGACTTTCTTATGGAAGAGTGGTGTCATTTTCCTCCTGCAAAATTCTGGATGCTGGTAGATTATATGCTACTACATGTACAACCCATACTGGCTGCATGTGGTGGGCCAGCACTATATGAAGTGACATCACATTGGTGTTTCAATATTTGAGGCCAGTACCTGTACATCTGTTGTGTATCTACATGTAAAGGTGCTTGTAAGGTCATGATGCTGTGGGGTCTTAAGTCATTATTCAAGAAACAAAATGCTTCAGTGTTTGAAATAGATTGAAATTCAGTAATTTACTTATATATTTTGAATGAAAGGGAAGCTCACAATATTTTAGCTTTTTATCAGTAAAATTTTGTGTGAAAAATACTGTACAAAGTGATAAAATTGTATTGTACCTTCTTTTCAAACTGAGTTTTTAAGTTTTGGAATAAAAAATGTTTTTTCATAATTTGATTTTGAGATTGGCTTTTGTAAAAATGTGAAAAAATGGTTTTGAACAGAATAAAATAATTTTAGATTTGTATTCTAAGAATTTTTATTATATGATTATGAAATTAATTTCAGTGTTATGGATAGGTGTTGTATTATCAGCAACAAATCACATACATTGAATGTAAGTCAGAGAAAATTAATACTGATGAAGTAAACAAAATCAAAAGGAAGGGCTGTGTTAAAAAGAGCAAATCTAATCCTTTAATTATATTTGTTTGTTCCATCGTATGATGTTCTAGGTTATAACAAACTAATATAATATGTCAAAGGTTGGATTTCCTGTTTTTAATGCAATCCTTCCTTTTGATTTTGTTTACTTAAATTTATGAGTATTAAATTTCCCTAATATGTAAATATATGTGTTGTGCCTAAAGTATATATTTATTTAAACACACTAAGAGATTTATTGGAAGTATTAAGCAGTGGGTTTAACATTATTTAATGAATGTGTTATCTTAGAAGAGCTTGGATTTTTTATTTTTTTTTAGCTTTCCTAACATGAAAGATTAAGTGTTTATTGTTGGTCATTGTGTATAATATTAAAAATAGCTTGTTGGTGTTGAATGACTCATGTTTTCTTTATGTATTAGAATTGTCTGTCATGAGATAAAGTAGCTGAAGTTAGTGTTTTGTTGCTGTTAGAGTTGCATGTTTAGTATATCTAGTGCTCAGGTGTCTGTAAATTTTTGGTATATGTCTTCTGTTTCTTTCAGAATGGAAGAAGTAAAGTGGAAAACCTGTTTTTTGAGCCCAAACTTCTTCCTGGAGAAGTTGTTGTTAAATGTACAAACAGTGTGATGAAGTTTGACAATATGAGTGACAACAGAACTGGAATATCAGGATCTCTTTGTTGTACCAATTTTAAGCTGAGTTTTATTACATTAGAAGACTACCCATCCAACTTGGTAAGTATGTATAAAGTGTTTGATCAGAAAGGTTCTTAAAACTTAGTTTTAAAAACTGTAGCAGTAAATGTCACCATCTGCAATATGTAGTCCCTCACTTTTGCCAATCCTTTATCAGTCAACATGACTACTGGCTTTAATAACTTATTTTCATACATGTATGAATAAATAACTTTCCTTGTAAATTTGTTATACACACTTAAATAATCACTTGCAAATGAGCTCGGTGTTGTCAAATATTTTAAACCTACTTTATCAAAATATTTGTTAACATAATTTATTAAATTTTTATTACGTGTCAAGAGGTATTGCTCTCCTACATAAAACAATTCATTTTAAACACACTGATTTGACAGTGAATTTTCTTGTTTTCACTTACGGATTTCACCAGAGTATTCCATTAAGAAAACTATTTATAATTATCAAAAATAGAGGTTGAAGTTTGGTTTATATAGGTATACATGAATAACTACAAGATTAATTTCCATAAATAAAGTCTAGTATTTTTGTTGGTATACATGTCTGAAAATATACCAAAACACTAGAACTTGTATAAACCCTTAACTAAATCCTAACTTCTTTCATGAAAAGAAAGTGATAAAGAGCTGAGTATATAGTTGTAGGTCCTTTATTATTATTATTATCTAAGTACTTGTTTGTCTAGAGGGAGTTCTGATGTCTTGTGATGTGCATGTAGCATAACAAACATAAGTTTAACTTTAGGGAATAAACAGTAAAAAATGTAAATGAGGTGACACTAGAAATTGTTGGACTGTGACTGTTTAGTGTCACTTGTTGGGTTGGTTTGTCATTAGTTAATGAAACCATGTAAGTGTAGAAATTGTAGTCAACAACAACAAAAGCAGATTTAATATTGCATTACTTTTTATTATGTAGTCTAAAAGAATCAACCCAGTAATATAACACATTTGTCAGAAGTGGGATTATTTTGTTAAACAAAACTTAGTTTTGACTTCAGGATGATGACACACACTTTGAATGATGCAAGACTTTCTGGAAAGTGAAATGATAAATAAGATAGAGGTAATTAAACTATCATCAGAATCAAAGTTGAAAGTTAAATGGAGATAAAGAAGAAAAAGACATTAAATAAGAATAGAGAGACTTGCAGAAGACATGAATCAAAATCAGTATGAGTGAGGATTCCATCTGAAATGTACAAAAATACATGATCATCATTGAAGCATAGAAAGATTTTAATATAGTACGATGATGTGCAAAAAGACATCAATAAATTAGAGTGAAATGCAAGAGGATATCAGCTAATGGGAAAAGGAAGTGAATTGGCAAATACAAGGATAAACAGTCTATTTTTATATGCATCTGCTCGAGAATTAGTTTCAAACACTGTTAGTAATGCAAAATAGAATAGAACTCACTTGGTCTATATCTGTTACCACTTCTGTTTAGCTGTCTGTAGCTGCAGAACATTCCTTAATTATCCCAACTAATACTGCTTCAAGTTACAGATTTCAGCAGGCCAGTTCAAGAACACTGCTCAACTGAGAATTTATCAGATAATGACAGGTGCCATGGGGACATATCAAGCACAATCTGAAATAATCTAAGGTGAATAGATGCAATAGGGAACATCAAATTTCATTTGCTGTACATTTGAAAGGTTCATTAAGTCTCTCTATACAGGTTCTGCCAATTTGATAAATCTTGTAACCACAGGTAACTGTGAAAGTGTACATATTCTAACTGCATGTACTAAGTGTAACTTCTCAAAAATTGGCAGGATTTTAGTAAATACCACATTTATTGTATGCAGAAAACCATGATTTGTATAATAAAGTATTTTTACCAAAGGTTTTCCTGTGAAATTACAAACCCTTCAATGAGTTAGAGGAAATGGTGATTTTCATGCTAAGAATAAAGTTTTAAGCAGTTTTCTTCCTAAATCATAACATTTGCATTAAACTTAAAAATGAAATGAAAGAATCGTGTATATCTAACATTAAGTCCTTGATTGAGCAAAATACTTGTAATATATTTTGACACTATATAATTGCTCACCTTCATGATTTTTGTTTCTCACTCATCTGCATCCAACTCAAAACAAAAAAAATCTCAAAATATCGAGTTTTTCTGGCTCAGAAGCAATCCAACCAATTAGCAATCATGTTTGTGGAGGCACAGCAAACTTTAAATAAAAAATTTGAACTGTACATATTCACAAATAACAGGACTGTGAAATGATGAATGGGATGTTCAATAGCTATCCAATAAGTTAATTATTTTGTAAGTTTTTGTAAATACCTGTTTACCATTTTCAATACATGGAAACATCTATGATAGTAATGTGCAATTCAAACAATTTGTAAAACCACCTACTATAAAGTAACAGAACATTCCAATTGTTCTCTTGTCATGCATTCTTTTGGCAACCTTCTCAAACAAGGCCTTGGTGTTGTTCTTTTCATACCACTCCACTTTTTTGAGAGTGAGGAGCATAGTTTTTCCTGAAATGATGTGATCCTCCATATGTGTGATTCCATTCTATTACAGAACACACCCAATTGATTCTCTACACTTTCTGTATCGTCTATTCACCTACTCAGTGTAGAATTCCAGCTGTTGTATAATCAAAGATGTGAATTGTGTTGGAATGAGAATTTTCTTACTCTGAAAATAGATTGCTAATAGATATTTACCTTTACTCACAGTTCCCACACTTCTTTCTCACTTTTCATTTCTTTATGATTAATATTGCTTGTCTGGAGTTAAATTTTGATGTTGCATGGTGAGTGCCGGTTAAATTTGGATAAAAGTATAAGAAACAATCTGATCAGTATAAAGCTCAAGTTATGTGAGACTGAAAGATGTTAACTGATTAGTGAGTCGCTCACTGTAATTGATTGATTATTATGTTAGTGACCTGGTTATTAATTTCATGGGTAAAAAGTTCTCTGTCGGTAGACTGAAATCCTTCAAAATGGCTCTTTTTTTTTTTTTTTATAAAGCATGATACAAGTTTAATGTAAAGTAAACACATTGTACTGTTTATTACCAACAATGTTCTAATATTTATTTGCATAAATGTATAACCATTTTCACTTGTATAACTGGTTACTTCAGTAATGTTTTGTCTGGAAGCACAGTTGAGTTTTAAAACATTAGTTGGGCATGCATGTAAAAGTATAATTTTTATCTAGCTTTGTGTGGTAATCAGGTTGGTCCATTTCATTTCACATTTATATTGCTCAATCCATTTTAGAGAGACATGATCAGAGTACATATCAAATAATTAAGGTCAACAGAGTATGAAAACTTTCAGAGGATCTATTTATTAAAATGTCTTTGTGTACGGTAGTGTTTACGAGATCTTACTGCCAGTGAAGTGTTGTTCTTTCAAGCAACATTGGTCAGTGTGGTCTGAGAAGATATCCAGGGAAGGTGTAGTTTGCAACTATATGTTTTCAAACTGTCAATTTTTGAAAAACAGTTTCCCATAGGTTATGTTCAAGAAGAAAACGAAACATTGTGTTTGTGTTTCAAGCTGTAGTGACTCCTCACATTAAATGAGTTTGTGTTTCAAGCTGTAGTGACTCCTCACATTAAATGTGTTTGTGTTTCAAGCTGTAGTGACTCCTCACATTAAATGTGTTTGTGTTTCAAGCTGTAGTGACTCCTCACATTAAATGTGTTTGTGTTTCAAGCTGTAGTGACTCCTCACATTAAATGAGTTTGTGTTTCAAGCTGTAGTGACTCCTCACATTAAATGAGTTTGTGTTTCAAGCTGTAGTGACTCCTCACATTAAATGTGTTTGTGTTTCAAGCTGTAGTGACTCCTCACATTAAATGTGTTTGTGTTTCAAGCTGTAGTGACTCCTCACATTAAATGTGTTTGTGTTTCAAGCTGTAGTGACTCCTCACATTAAATGTGTTTGTGTTTCAAGCTGTAGTGACTCCTCACATTAAATGAAGTTTGTGTTTCAAGCTGTAGTGACTCCTCACATTAAATGAAGTTTACTCCAAAAGAGTTGCTTCATTTGTGACACATTTTAAGTAAGTGTGTGTGTGTTTACTATGCCTATGACACAGTTATGGTAATTTTTTATAAGAATGTGTTGGTGATCTAAATTAATTCATAATATCAGCAAAAACTTTATGAATTTTAAGTATATGAATTTTGCAGTTAAGTTAGTTTGGTTGTTTTTGATGTATACAATTTATTTTCCAGCGTTTGAGAAATCTTTTGCTTCAAGAAAACGACATATGTTTAATGAATATTGACTCTATATATCAAGGTAAGGTGGTGAAAATTAAAATTGTAATGTATAATTTAATAGTTACAACTGCCTATATATTATTGTATTTCAAGTGAAAACAGTGTTAAAACATTTATACTTTACGAATGAGGTCAAAGTGTGTTATGTGTTACTTCCCAACTAATAAATCAAAGCATTTTAATGATTATAACTGTTTTTTTTTTTTTTTTGTGAATTATGTTCCAATATAATCTACTCTTAAACTAGTCTGTTGTATACAAATAACTGTATTGACAAAAAGTTTTGTGTACACTATGGTCAGCCTCCTGATTAAATGAATAAGTGGTGACAGTATTTCAACAAACTAGCATGATGTTTTTGTCAGGTCTTGTCACTGTTTCAGTGTGCTATGTATAACGGGGAAGAAGAATAGCATCCGACATATGCAGAGTGTAATGTTTTTCATTTTGATTGTATATTGTAATTTGATGAGAGATCCTGGAATGCTGAAATGACATTGGTGGTTTTTGAGTAGATAAATCCACAAAATACTAGGTTATAAACCCAAGTCTTTCTTTATTACCAAGATTATTACGTGGTGTAGTTGGGTCCATGTGTACGTTTCCATGCATATATCTCTAACTAATAGACTGATGTACATGAAAATTTTACAAAAGATGGAAAGTTAGTATGTTAGTCCTTCACAAATTTGGTTTATATCCAAATCTTGAACCAGATTCTGGATCATGTTGAAACATTTTTTTATAATGGGGAAAAGGGGTAATATTGGATTAATAACTCTGTAAAGTGTGATAAGATTTGTACCAAGTTTCATGGGCACGTCAGTGTTTATTTTCCTCATCACACAACAAAAAAACAATCTGGATCCTTGATAATTCTGGATCTGAGAATTATTTTCCGAGTTTCATAGGTGAAATTTGACACTATCCAATATCAATGCATGCAATTTGAAAAGGAGCGTTAAGGTGAGGGTACGCTGTCTCTCTGATCGATCTTTTTTTGTAATTATTGACTTTTGTTAGTGATTATACTTCTGTTGTTGTCAGTGTGGTATCTACAATTAGTGACATACAGACACCACACAACTGTTGTTTATTTGTTCTAAACAGAACATACTGAAACATTCAAGATGAAAACTTACAATAATGTGTTAAAAAAGCATTGTGACTTTCCCGATTAAACAGCATCTTGTCCACATGTACAAATTGGTAATGAGTTATTACTGCTCCTGCCAACCATGTCTCTTCACTCAATCAGCAACAATTTAAATTTTAATGATATATGTACCTAGCTTGTTTTGATTAGCAACATGAAGTATTAAACATAACATTTAGAATTTAATAATAATGCATTGTTGGATGATAGTTAAAAACATAGTGTTATATAAATAAAAAAATGGATGTTTGATGGGTAATCGGAGAATTCAAGTGTACAGCTGAGCAGTTAACAGTATTTATTAATTGATGGCCCCAGTGATTGCTTACATTTGATGAATTAATTAATACAGTGCTGCTATGCATTGCCTTCCCTCCATTCAGTGTTTTCACAACAGCTGTAGATGGACAAAAGAAAGAGTTCACATACCATTAGTAGCTTTGGTATAATAAAGATAGGGGAGCAAGTTTGATGGCTCATGTTTGAATTGCCTAAAGAGTTATAATATCATTATTAATTTTGATTAAGGGGGAGCACAAATATCTATCAATCAACTAAATCTTAATTTTGATTAATCAATTAGTAATTAATAAGTAATTGATAAGTTATCTAGATTTACTGAAGTGTGATGTAATATTTAAATATTGTTATGGAAAAAATGACTACTGTCCTCTAATAATCATTAAACATATACCCTTACAAAAGGATTAGGTTTGTGCAGTGATTTTGAATCCTAAGTATAAATCAACTTTTAGATTTTAAAGCTTTTTATCTCTTGGTACATAATACTACCTGTTAATACAATAGCTTAACTGTGTGTGAAAATAATGTATTATGTAAGAAGTATGTATTTAACTTGTAGATACCCTCTATATAAGGTTAAAGAATAACCTTAACTCATGTTTTGTATGTACATGCTGTTATCGTTATTTAGTACCATGAAGAAGCTGTGCTGAATTACATATTTTGGTTTAATTATTAACATTCTAACAGTATTTTAGTGTTGGCATTTGTCACAAGTCTTAAATAACATACATGTAATACATTCATTTATTTTAAGTACTAAAGAGTATTTTAACATATTGAGTATTTTTTTTTATAATAATGAATAAGGTTAAATGTTTTAAACTGTCATATCAAAAAATGTATTTAGGTTTTAATTGTTTCTGTTCTAATATTAGTTATAAATGGACGAAAGAAGAAACTTGCTTCATCAGTGAATATATCTGGGGATCTGAAGGTTGTTGAAATACATTGTAAAGTAAGTTTGGAGTTTGTTTATTAACTTAGAAAAATACAAGTTTTTATACCAATTTTGGTAGAGATAATCACTTCATTTTTATTGGATGAAATTTCATTTGAAGTAAGTTTTTTTCTTAACTGTAAGTGTAGTGTTTCTTATGTGGTGAAATATATCAGTTTTTTATGTAAGGCTGTAAGGAATTTCCTAACATCTTTGAAGAATATGATAAAGTTTTTTTTTTTTTGAGTGAGGTGAATCACATTTTATATTGTATGTACTTTGTAAAGTAAAGTTGTGATATCTCATTGGATGGGTCAATAGCAAAGTCACATTTATTGAATTCCTTTGTCTTGTTACACTTGAAAATGTAGTGACAGAGTTGTGTATGATAATTAAAAAAAAAACAAAAAAAAACTTGCTGTTTCCGTGTTGTTGTACATGACTGGTTTTGTTTGAACACGTTACAAGTTTGGGTAGGTACCTGGGATGAATATAAAAAGTATTTATTCCATGGGTCTTTCAAAGTTGTACCTTGTTGTATACAGTATGATACTATATTGTGGTAAGTGTTTTTAAGTTGAAGGATCATTAGTTACAAAATTACAATAATAAAATGTATGATGCTTTAGTTGAGGTAAATATACAAGTTGAAAGTTTTGTTTTCATTCTTAACTTAGTGTTAGCTGTGCATTAAGCATTGCCATTATAAATGCAAAATACATGTAACTGTGACATCAAATAGTTACTTTGTGGATCTGTTAAATGCCATTCACTATATTTGCTTTCAGCTGCTAATGCTCGGTTAACAGTAATATGCTGTATATTGGATGTCTTAAAATATGAAAAATGCTTTTAAAATCAATTTAAGAAATACATGAATGATTATGAAAAGTTAAGGTTTATATTACTTGTGATAAATTGCAATTTCTTCCTATATTTTTAGGATCTAAGAATATATACATTCAGTTTCAAGTTCTGCTCTCAATGTGATTCTAAAGATGTAAGTTTTTTGCATTTCTAAACAAATATTTTATGTTAATATTGTTACTTACTAGGTTTTTAATTATGATAATTAAATTTTTAGAAATAAGAATTTGACAATTTATTCAAGATGTGTGTGAAAATAATTTACTTTTATAAATTTTCGTCAGCCTTACACTAATTTACACAAAAAGAAAGTTCAAGGAAATGGTTTTGGACCTCCTATTCAGAAACACTGTACTACATGCTAAATATTGTTGTAATTGTGTAAGTATATAATTCCAAAACATATCCTCCTTCTCTCACACTACAGCTATTACTTGAATGTTAGAGTTTCCTTTCTTTTGCATATCTAGGTATTGGTCTGATTTGTTCTTGCTTATTCCAGTCTTTTATTCTCCATTTAATTACCCTGGGTGATATCTGTCTTGTGACACTCTTTACCTAACTCAATTCAACCTCTCTTCTGGTACTGTATATAAACATCTCCTTCAGAGTGTTCACTAATGTTTTTGTGTTGTGACCATGGGAAGATGCTTTGAGTATTTTTCATGTTATCTAGTTGATTTTCATTTAAAAAAATTTGTTGCAGAAGCCAATACATGGTGCGAATTCCCATGTTATTAATTCTATCATAGAAGCAAATCAGATCTCTTCTAACCCACCTCTGATATCTAGCAGTGTTCAGCAATTGCAGAAGAGGTCATTCTCAGTTGATAGTTGCTTTTGAGCCTGCTTTTTAATTGATGACTGAAAGTTATGGGAGCAAATATCTAGCCCCCACCTCATGCCAAATAACAGTCCCCTTTTCTAAGCTATTATCTTGCAAAATGTGGTTGAGATTGGGCTGGCAACCCTGGGAGTAATTAGATGATAGAAAGGCAGACATACACAGATTTTTGTGCTTTGTGAACAGACTTTACTGTATATTGTTGTTTTTTTTCACACAGAGTGTAAGACATATATTTTATATTTGAGAAACTATTACTTTTGTGGTTGATATTTCTAATGTGCTTGTTGAACTACCATTAGCTATTACTTCAGTTTTTAGCCATTTGCTCATTGAATTCTCTTTTTAGTGTCACGACTAGTGTTTTGAAAGGATTGTTATTTACCCAGGTGTAAAAAAATGTAACTTGCTATTGAGCACTCAAAGTTTTGTATGTTGGATGTTTTTCTCAGTGGATCATACTGTACATCTTTTAGAATTGTGTTGGTATTCATTGCACTTTTATCTCCAACCATCAGTTATATACATTATTTTTTCCAAAGGTATTATGTATTCATTTTGTGTCTATTCATGTGATTTTTTTTTTGCTTATTAAAGATAACAATAATGTAAAGTACAAATAAATATATTTTGACAGCTGTTGAATGCAGCCCTTCATCATTCTTCACCAGGACAAGTACAACTGCTGTTTGCATTTGATTATGTAGGATTTCAAGGTAATATTAATATTTTTATGTATCTATTTTGTATAAATCCATTTCTTATTTGTATAGCTAGTTTACTTTTAAATTTATAATTCATATTTGTGTTATGCGAATTATGACAATAAGTGAACAAGTTTTCGAAATGCTGTTATAAATAAAGAAAAAAAATGGGTGTTTAATAAAATGACCTTGCTGATGTCAGTACACAATTAATATACATCTTTTATGAAAATACAAAATTATTATAACAGTTTTCAACCCTCCCATTGTGGGTTGATCAAAATGCACATTTCATGACATTTTTAGAGTTGCATTTAAAATTTAATTAAACTACTTTATTATCTTGGTATACCAACAAACTTGGCATCAAATTTTAGTTAATAAATAATATTTTAATGTTACATAAATTAAGTTTTTATTTTCATAAGGAAATGTTTTAAAAATCCTCCATCTCGCCTAGTATGAGAATTGTGATGTGTTTTTCATCTTTTTCCTCTTTTCTTATTTATTTACCACTTCTCTGAGAAGTATGGAGGTTCACTAAAATTATTCATCATAATGTAGTTGTTACTAAGGCAGAGCATAACTTTTATAGCCTTCAATCTTATTTCCTTCAGTGTGGATACCTGTAGGTGCTAGAAGACCTCCTAGAGAAGCTTCTGTCTTTTCAATTTATTTCCTGTGTGATCTGAATGTACACCCATGTGTTTGCCATATATTGCAACAATGGAGCAGAGAAGAGGATCCTGGTGGTTGAGGGGTCCAACCCAAATATATCACTTGGTCTTGAATTCCTGTAGATGGGTGACCTTGGGGTGGCAAGAGTCAGCCAAATACCAGTATTGGCCATTCCCATCAGGTGTTGTGGACCTTGTATCTTCTGATTGTTGGGTATCGTGTACATGAAACCTTGGTATTGCTGCCAAGCCTTTTGCTTTCAGCTCTGTAGTGCATACCCTTGTAGGGGGCTCCATAGTGGGTGGGGATATTGGACCCTGAACTTGTTTTTTCTCATTGCTTTTCCCCCACCCATTCACTGTTAAGGCTTAACAATCTTTGATTGGTAATAAACCATACTTGGAGGGCTCTAATACTTATACCAAGCTACAATTGATAATGTACCTTGATTCCTCATTTTACAGTCACTATCTAAAAAGTCCCTTGTGCAGATGTTGACATTTTTTATTCAAGAAGTGATTGGAAAGGCTTACTAGGTCTCTCAAATTTCTCTGAAAATTAAAATCTGGAGACGGTCTGGTTGAAACATTCAAACCAGAACATGCCAAACTCCTCTTGAAGTCCAAGACTTTTGGGGTTTGTCTACTTAGGTTACTTTACTCTCCATGCTACCCTGAATACATCTAAAGGAGTTATTGCTGAGAGAAATCTTCTTAACATCTCCAAGTCAGAGATTCTTGCTGGTCTCTCAATTTAAGTAGTTCTGACATATCTCCATTTCCAAATATGAAATACTGTAGCTTACCCATCTTCTCATTTTGGTGTTTACTTCTTCATGTCTTTCTCATATATTCCTCACCTTCTCTGGTGTTTCCATTACCAGCAGTTTGGTCACTCTAAAGCCTTGTGCCATGGTTCTTTGTGTTGCTCCTGTTCTGGTGGCAAAGACCACAGGGCAAATCTATGTGACCAGGAGCTTCACTGCCTCAACTGTAATGGTTCCCACCTTGTCTGTTCTTGTTCCAAGTGAATTGAGGAAAAAGAGGTACAGCACTTGAGAGCTGTTCACAACATGCTCTATCCTGTCTTCCATGCTGACAAAGACGTGCGCTGCCACCCTCCACTCTACCACTTTGATGGGTATGCAGATTGAACTTTTCAAGCCTCTTCAAGAGTCTTTTTCCTCTTATCTTCAGAGTTTGTTGTCCTATGTGAAAAAGGGAGATGATAGGTCCATGCTAACTCATTTCTCTATCTCTTTCTGTTTCTAGTGGCTGCTAGGGTCCCTCTTCATTGGTCCATAGATGTAAAACCATTATATGTCATGCTTGCAGTCATTAGACTTGCCATCTTCTGACAGAGATCTACCCACTTGATTTTGGGCAGAAATCATGAAAGTTGACAGACCTATTTTATAAAGAGAAGTGGCAATGTTACAAACCAAAGGGCTTTCTGCCCTCATCCCTAACTAAATAACAATGGCCACACTGATACAGTGGAAGTGTCGAGTCTTGAGTTCAAATGTGGATGACATTAAAACTCTGGTTCATTCTGTCTAGTCTGTCTACTTATAGGAAACATTTCTCCATTATGGAGATCCTGTCATCCTTTGGCAGTGTGTAGGACAAGATTTGGAAGGTTGGTGGGTTGTACACCTCCCAAGCCCTTTTGATCTTACTCTCCAATAGCTGGGAAGTTGACAATGTCCCTGACTTTGCTAAACACCTTTGGGGAAAATTTTTTCATATCTTTTGAGCTTTTCTCCTTCTCCACAGTCTTCTTGGCCATCAAGAATTGGGCTAAGAGGTTGCTAGTTTCCTTTCAGTGGGTGGGTTTCATTAGCTACAGTTGTCTGTTAACCATAGTGAAATTGCAGATTGTTCTTCATTGTTCTGGTAGTACATCAGTTGGACCATACAGTATTAATTATGATATGCTGCACCATTTATCTTCTGTTTCTCTCTCCTACCCTTCCATATGTTTTAAATCTGGATTTGGCAGGGGGATTTCTTTCTTTATGCTTAGCACCAGGATATTATACTACCCTTTACTAAGCCTGGGAAGGATCTCAAGATTCTAATAAACTACTGACCCATTGCTATCCGTGTAACGTCTTGGAGAAAGGTGGTCAGTGCTCATCTTGTTTGGTTCTTGGAATCATACAATCTTCTATTTCCCATCCAGTGTGGGTCTGACAACATCGTTCTGCCATGGAGCATCTTTAAACATTGATCAGGAAAGCCTTTCCAAAGTGAGAACATGTTTCTGTTTTCTTTGATCTTGAGAAGGTATGGAATTTTATGTGACCTCCACCCCTATGAGTTGTTTAGTCATTTGCCTGTTTTATTCAGACATTTTTTACTCGATAGGAAATTCAAAGTCCATGTGGGTTCTACACTTTCTCATTCACTCCCAAAGGAATTTGGAGTACTTCAGGGCTATGTCGTGAGTGTCACACTTATCAGTATTAGGCGTAACGCCATCACTCGTCAGCTTTCTCTGACTGTTACAAATGGTCTAAATGTTGACGACTTCCACATTTTGTGTCAGTTGTCAAACATGAGGTTTATCAAGTGGCAGCTCTCAATTGTCTTGTGCATTGGACAATTGCACACAGTAACCCACATTTTACTGTTATGCCATCATTATGACCACAAGTGATGGCACCATTTTAGACTTGTTTACACTCAGAATTAACCAGTGACTTTAGACAGTTCTTTGATAGTGGTGACATAGTCCATCTTGACTGTGTTTTATAGCTTTTTGTGGACAATTGGCTTTTTAAATTGTATTTGTTTTACCTTGTTATGGGATTTCAACACCATCATGAAAAATACAAAACAGAAACCTCATATTTTAGCATGTGCTGTTTTGACTTTGTTTAGTTTTAACTATAATATATTTGTTACTATCTTTTTATTGTTTTTTAATATTTTTCAGGGAATTGTTTTACTTCCAAAAAAATGAAACAATTCCTGTTTTTGTTTTTTCAAAGGTTGGTTTGTTCTTTTACCACCTGTTTGGTACATATATCCTCCTTGCATTGTGTCATTAAATGGTAACTAACCAACCAACCAATCTTATTTATTTGTGGAGCCATAAACTAGAAAATCACACCCACTTGGTATGCTCATCTATTACATCCTCTCTTTCACAAATTGCTAATAGTTGTTTCTCTTTTATATTATATTGCTTATAACCAATAGAGAGCCAAGGTTGTAATCTGTCAAATGATGTATAATAGTATGTGGTTTTCTGGACATGGTATTGTCCATTTAATTCTTCTGTTCATGGCAAGTAACCTGAGGCAAATTACAGTTACAGTGCCTATTTAGTAGAGTTCTAGTTAATAAAAGTTTGTAAACTGGACCTATTAATAAAACTTGGAAAATAACAAGTAATTACAATTAAATAAAATACAAGTAAAGTCTCAAAATTTATTTACAACTATGATTTTAAAGTGCAGTAATACTGAAATATGTAATGAGTTATTTTATTAAACACATGCTGGGTTCTTCACTAATCTTCATAGTAATAAAACTTGTATAATAAAGTAGACTTTCTGTGAACCGAGAAACAAACCACTCATCTATGTGTATTTCATAAACTGTGTACACTCAGTGTAGAAAATCTGGAAATTTAGTGCAGTTAGTTTCCATCGTATATGGGTTTCTGTGAGGGTTTCAACAGTGACAGTTTTTCAAAGATAGTTTCAACAGGTGGTAACTGAAGGTAAATAATATAAAACTGAAATAGCTGTACCCAATCATTACACACAGTTTATACAATCATGTGTGAAAAATAACTTTACATTTATAGTTTATCATATGACAATTTTTTGCATTTTTGACTTTGTACAGATAAACAAGTGGTTCCCTATCAAAAACATTTTTGTCTGATTTGGAACAATGTGTAAATCCTGTTATATAATTGCTATAACAGGTGTCCTGTGTTTCTTGCCTAATGGCCAAAGAAACTCTCATGATATTAGAAGAAATAACAACAAACTTCTCTTATTCAGAACTTCCATGCAGTAAACAAGTAATAGTTTCCAGGTAAAGCCTGGCTGATAGCACAAACTAGTCACTTTCAAAAGAGAAGTTGTGTAAGTTAGTTTTACACCTTTTCATAAAATAAAACTATTCGTAATAGTACAATGAAATAAGTGCAGGATATTGGAAATATTTATAAACTCTTTTAATAATGTATTTATATTATGTAATGAAATGTAACATCAATCCAAATTTTGTGAGGTTGAACTTTGTAAAACATATCACAAATAACAACATGAATGTAGTATTGTGATAAAATGAATGAAAAACAAAACATTTATTAAACGTTTATTTTCACTAGAAAATAACTGCAGTTGGGAAAAATCAGATTATTTGTAACATAAAGTATGATTCGTAATAAAATACATAATGTATGAAAACATACATATAAAAATTAGAAATTACAATACTGATGATGCTTTTCCTGTACATCTCAAGTACAAAACATCAAATATGTTTGAAATTCATGGTTAATTGGTGACAGTCTGCTAAAATATTTTTGTGAGAGATTTTTGTCCTTCTTTCATTTCTTAAGATCAAAGGTTTACAAAAATATTCGAAATGTAGATTCAAAGAAATGTTTTTGAAGGCTGTTTATTTTATATTTCACAAGTTTTTTTTTCTTTGCTTCCACTTTTCTCTCAATCTAAACAACATAGTTTTCTTATTATGTTTCTGTTCATTCTTGGATTTGTTATTTCTGGCTGTAATATCTGAAAATAAAACTGATCCAGTTTAGGAAGCATTTTTTCAATCTGAAAATCTTTTGCTTGAGTAACTTGTCGAGGTGCATAAAAATGATAAATCACAAAGATTTTTAACAGTAATATTAAATTGACTTTGTACTTGGTAATATGTTTCTGTCTCTTTCAGTTTTATCAACTGTAGTACAGCAGAAGACTTTAACTGACAGTGCAGTTTGTAAAGAAGTAATTCCTTTAGCTCTCAGCAGTGTCACTTGACTTCAGTAATACTATCAGACCCTAAAATGGCATCTAGGAGGCTGCTAAGTAACCTTTCCCTGTCCACAAATAGCCAACATTCTTGTACTTGTATATACCTTAGAACGGCTGATGTAGGTATAAATACTTTTATTGATAAGGAGAGAACAACGTTTCAACCTTCCCTAGGTCATCTTCAGGTTAAGAAAGAGAGAGTTTGAATGTAACCATTGATGGACAGATGTCTTGTGGACGAGATTATAAACGGGTACGGGATTGTAGGTGGTATTACAGGCAGATGTTAAGTTATTAATTACTATAGGTATAAAGGTGTTCCTTTATATTGGTTTAATTTTGGTTTTAGTTGCTGTATAAGTAGGTATTTTTTGATTTTTCATTTGTTTATATTTGTTTCCCTACTTAATATTTGGGTGTTTTCTAAACCAAAATTAAATCAGTATAAAGGAACACCTTATATCTATACTAATAACCTAACATCCACTTGTAACACCTCCTACAATCCTGTATCCGTCTATACTCTCTTCCCTAAGACGTGCCCGTCAACGGTCACTTTCAAACTCTCTCTTTCATAACCTTAAGATGACCTAGGAAGGTCAAAACATTATTCTCTCCTTTTTGGTAAATGTTTAATACCCATACCAGCTGTTCTGAGAGATATTTTTATTTCAAGTGAGTTTCTTATTAAGTATTCTTGTACTTGATTTCCAGTTTTAGCAAAGTAATGAAGTTAGGCATTTCCTTCATTGCTTTTACCATATACAATTGGAAGTATTAAGAAAGAAGAACTGTATAAATTTCCCTTACTTTGGAGATGCATAACATGATATCCCTCATCTTAGAAATGTCATGGTATCCCTTATTTTAGAGAAGCTGTTTTCATTTCATTTCTATACATAAATTGCAGTTTTTTTGTCTTCTCAAAATTAGAAGCTGCAACTTTTTGTGGTGCTGGATTTCCAGGCCAAAGTGTGCCAAGCTGGCCTAAGTTGAAATACTAAATCTGCACCATGTCATCTTCCATTGTACGATCCATTATTGATGTACAGATATTTGTCATCTTGCATTGAAAGCAGTCTTTATTCTAGTTATAGATTTATGAGGGTATGCTGTTCAATTAGTTTTTTTTGCTGTCAGTTATGGAGTTGCACTAATTTTACGTTTTTTACAGTTTGGTTTGGTTTTATTGTAACTTGAGTTTATGTGTATAATACTGAATGTATACAAAATTATACTAAAATATAAACAAATAAATTAATTATCTCTGTAATGATACTAGGTAGAAATGCATAATCTTTGTAACGTGAAAACATTCAGATCTCATTTCCAGTGAGAATTTTGAATTGGCTGCTTCCCATGAGAATTTACATATAAACTAATCTTCATTGCATTTTCTATGAGCATTCTTAATTCATCTCTCTTACAAAAAGTTTCATTACTTAGAGATTTATATTTTTGAAGAATAAATCTTAAATATCATTGAAGTGGATAACTTTGTAAATTTAAGTCTACTTATGACTAGTTTTATTCCAAAACATATTTACATTTGCTTACACTATAGCTATTTCTTGATCTTCAGGATTTGCACACTTTGCAGCCCAGCATGGCCAGGTGGGTTAAGGTGTTCAACTCGTAATCCAAGGGTTGCGGGTTCGAATCCTCATTGTGCCAATCATGCTCACCCTTTCAGCTGTGGGGACATTATAATATGATGGTCAATCTCACTATTCATTGGTAAAAGAGTAGCCCAAGAGTTGGCAGTGGGTGGTGATGACTAGCTGCCTTCCCTCTAGTCATACACTACAAAATTAGTGACAGCTAGTGCAGATAGTCCTCGTGTAGCTTTGTGTGAAATTCATAAAGCGAAAAACAAACAAGCTGCACTCTTTACTCATTAGCATATTGAGAATGCTTGTTGCAATTTCGTTTACCACACTTGAATGCCGTAGGCAAATTGTAAGTTGCAAATTTCTTCAACTTCAATGTGTTCTCTATCTAAGTACTGCATGTGGAGCTGGGGAGGGGTCACCTTCAGTCGAAGTTGTCTTTGATATGATCTGTTGTAAGATGGAGACGTATATGTAGACTGATGGTGTCTCTTTGGAGAATTCTGAGGTGGCTTTAAATGTGCTTTTACCAGCTCCTTTCACTAGGTCAGCCTCAACAGAGGATAATTTTTATCAGCCATTTCCAGCCCCTTTACTCCTATTGATGTTTCAGGTTTTGAGGTTTTGGAGATTTCTCCTATTTCATTTGATGCTAGTCCTTTGTTAGCAGAAAGGATGAAAAGTGACTACTTGGTTTCTTCCTTCTCCTGAATCTGTGATCATTTTAAACAGATCAGTTTTCTTAGATTTTTCTTACTCTCATGACTGTCTTGAGATATTTATCTTTGGTCCAATTTTTGAAGCTTATCAACAATCCCCTCAGCAACTTGAAGATAAGTTGGGGATTATGCTGACTTCTATATCAGTCAGATTGTCTTCTTCATTTTTTCTTTGGTTTCCTGCCTAGTTTTTTTGTTGAGATTTATTGGAATGAGATGATTTGTTACAAAGGCTTTGTTTAACTTCAGGGAGTTACAGTTAGCTCCTTTTCTCTGTCCTATCTTATTTGCTGGAGTTCTAGATATGTTGCAATCCTGAATTAATACAACCCATTTACATTCTTCTCTATCATCAACAGCCTCTTGTCTTTCTAGCTGTAATTTGTGAGTATTGGTCTGTAGAGTTTCCTGACCTTCTCCTTTTGTTTCCAGGTCTGTTGGTTTCCATAATAGGGTTTATTAGTATTTTCAAGGATCTTTAGCTTGAACAGACCAATGACAACATTATGTGTGATTATCCCTGGGGTGAGGAAGCAGTGGGAGAATGGTAACCTCATTTCCTGGACATTTCATGTTCTTACACCAAGGATCCATGGGTGCTTCAAGGCTGGCCATTTAATTCACATAAACCTCCACCATTGTCTGCACAGCCTGTTGCCTTTCCACCTGCAACAAATCCACATGGAGTGGAGCTCTGTTTCAAGGCCATAAGATAGTTGTTAGTTAAAAAGGCAGTAGAGTGGGTCAATCCCATTTTTCTGGAATGTTATTCCTATTTTTTCTTGGTACTCAAGAAGACAGAAGATTGGTGTCCAATCATTGATTTATCTTGACTCTACCAATTCCAATACCCTTTTGATTCACAATGGACTGTGATGGCACTTTGCACCAGGACTTTGGATGACTAAGTTTAATGCTACCAATGCTCATCTTCATATTCCTGGAGGTTTCTCAGGTTTGTGCACAAGGGTCAGGTGCTACAGTTCTGGGTTCTTCATTCTTGGCTTATATCAGCACCTTGTATTTTCTGCAGAGTTGTTTGAGCTTTTTCTTATTTACATTCCTTGGGCCTGTGAACACATCATTATTTAGACAACAGTCTCCTTCTGGCTCCATCCCATCAATTAGCAGAAGTGCACTCTCAGATTATCCTTTCAGAAACCACAAAAGTGAGTTTCCTTATTATTTTGGATAAATGTGTTTTGTCACTTATGCAATATCTCCTATTTAGAAGTCTTTTTCGATATAAAATTAAGTCATGCTCAACCAACCCCTTTGAAAAGAGCCATCAGCCTTTTACTTCTGTCTTCTTCTCCTACTGCATTACGGTTCTCTCTCTTTTGGGGATATCAGCATCCCTAAAGCCTCTCATTCCTTTGGGAGGAGTACATATCAGGTCCCTTAAGTGGTCACTGCATGACTAGTGGATCATGCACTTGATTTTTCGGATCATCCTGTTTCATTATTCAAGAGCAATATTGTCAATTGCGAATAGTGGTTGGATCAAAGTAACAGTACTATTGGGGTACCCATTACACCACCTCATCATAAGATCTATCTGTTCATAGATGCAACTCTTCAGGGATGGGGAGCCTGTTTTCAAGGTCAGAAGTTTCTGAGAACTTGGACAGATGGCAAGTCTACCTTCCATATCAACATTTTCAAATTTCTTCCAGTACATCAGACAATGGTTCAAGGTCTGTCTCTCTTGAAGGGGAAAAATTGTCATGATACATTCTGAGAATTCTGTGGTTGTTCTCAGATTGTCAAGGAAGTGCACATTCTTGAGACCTTTAAACAAATAACAAAAATAGAAGGAGCAGAAAGTGTTCATACATTTCAGAACGTGTGAAAAAAACTGATATTACCATAAAAAATTTTGTTTAGTTTGGGGAATAAACAACATTATACCATTCCAGAACTTGACACTGGGTTCATAATTATTGGAATTTAGCCAGCAAAACATTTACTTCTGGCAATTTAGCGCCATCTTCGTCATTATCTGCTTGGTCATCATGGTGAATAGGAAACAACTGTCCAGTGATTTAAAAAACCGAATTATTGTAAAATACAAGTCTTCTGTGTCTCTTTCCGGTATTGCTACACAACTTAATGTGCCAAAATCTACTGTTCAAAGCATAATTGCGAAGTTTAAGTTTGCAGGATCAACTGCTAACCTTCTTCATTCTGGACGCCTCTCCAAAATTCCAGACAGAACCAAGAGGAAGGTTCTTGGAGAAGTTAGTAGGAACCCTCGTTTAACACGTAATGACATACAGAAACTGGTAAAGAAAACTGGGGTCGAAGTAAGCACCTCTACAGTTACAAACATGTTACGCTCTTCTGGGTTTAAAGCATGTCATCCTCGTAGAACTCCATATTTAAAGCCTACTTATTTAGAAGTACGATTGAGGTATGTAAGAAAGCATGTAGTTAAATCCTTTACCTATTGGAAGAGCATTCTTTGGTCCAACGAGACTAAAATCGAGCTTTTTGGCCACAATGATGTTCGCAATATTTTCCACAAGAAGGGGGAACAAAATCTTCCAAAGAACACTGTCCTTACAGTTAAACACGGGGTGGATTGATCATGCTGTGGGGTTCCTTCAGCTCTTCTGGTGTAGGTAGCCTTCACCGCATCAACAGAATCATAAAAAAAGAAGATTACATTGATATATTACGCACTTGTATCAAGAATGATGTTCTGAACTTGCGGCTTGGGCGTTGTTTGATCTTCCAGCACGACAATGACCCTAAGCACACATTGAAATATGTGCAATCCTGGTTGCAGAGGAACCATATAAGCATTCTGGAGTGGCCATAGCAGTCACCAGATCTCAACCCAATTGAAAACATTTGGCATGAATTGAAGACCAGGGTTCATCAGATTCATTTGAGAAACTTGCAAGAGTTGGAGGCCTTCTGTAAAGAAGAATGGAAGAAACTACCAATCAAGTACTGTCAAATGATCATGGAGGGCTATGAGGAGAGATTGCGCCAAGTAATTCACCTGAAAGGCTACACAACTGACCATTAAAGTAGATGCACAAACACTTTCTACCCCTCCTATGTTTGGTTATTTGTTTATCCTCACAAGCTAGTTTTGCAAATTGATTTGCATAATCTATAGTGAATTATCATTACAGGAGAAAAATCTTTTTCATGCTGTATTTCACCATATTTATCATATCTTAGTCTTAGTAGCCACCCACTTCAGACAATGTCAGGAAGACTTTGTGTGGGCTGGTATATGGACTAGCCTAATACTTTCCTTACTCATAACTTATGTGACCTGCAGTTTTCTCTTCTGAGGTGAGTATTTTCCTCAATCACTTACTCTTATTTTCAGGGTCCCTATTGTTTACAGTGGATCTCAGATATACAGATGCTTTCTGTAAGGATCATTTCTGCACTGGCCCTTCCATCTTTTAAGTGTTTGATTCTAGCTATAGTGTCAGTGGATGGTAAGTATGTTTTGAAAGCTAACATTTTTCTGAACTGAAAATGTATTTCCAGTATTACTTTCCTCTGCTGATACTCTGTCTTCCCTCTGAAAGCCAAATTATGTCTCGAAAAAGTGATCCTCGAGATGAGGTGCTTCTATACAGCATCTAAACAGAGGGAGCTTAGATGGGCAAAAAGTGGAAACCCTGGAGAATGAGGAATAGCTATAGTGTCAGTAAAGGTAAGTATTACTGGAAATACACATTCAGTTTAGGAAAATGTTAACTTTTATGAGATTGTGAAATTCTAACAAAATTACATGTTTACATAGAGAAACATTTATAAAATATTTTTTTAGATAGCCAAAATCAAGAAAGATTAACCACTAAGATGTAATGGAGAGTAACTGAGGAAAAAAGAAGATTAAATACATTAATTACATAATTTTTATGTAGTACCTGCATTTCATGCTTAGAAAGTAATCTTTTAAAATTTGTTTAATAAAGAAACTGTTACATAAATCACGTAACTTCCACCTGTAAGAAGTTATTTTTAGAATATTTTATTTTCCAATTTAAAAAAAAAAAAAGGAATATCCTAATACAACTCTAAGGCCTGGCATGGCCGAGTGAGTAATCTGAGGGTCGCGGGTTTGAGCCCGCGTCATGCTAAACATGCTCGCCCTCCCAGCTATGGGGGTGTTATAATGTGATGGTCAATCCCACTATTCGTTGGTACAAGAGTAGCTCAAGAGTTGGCGGTGGGTGGTGATGACTAGCTGCCTTCCCTCTCGTTCTACACTACTAAATTAGGGACGGCTCAGTGCAGCGGGCTAACAACCTACTCACTTAAAATACCTGTTGAAGAATCTGCAAGCGATTGTGGCCCTATGTTCCTTGATGGAATCTAATGGTGATAACTAACTAACTAACACAACTCTGCTACAAGTTTGATTTATACATTTGATAGTGGTTTTGTGACAATAACTAAAATATACATGTAAAAAAACAAGGAATGCAGTTTTTACGTGTTGAATTTTTTTTTTCCTGTTATCCTGTTGGTGAAACATAACTCAGTTTTTGAAATGTTGATACTAGTACATTAAATAATTTTTATTTGTTTGAAATATGCACCTGACAACACAAAATAATACAAAAACAAGCTTCTCTAACTATTGTAAGTTATCCAGCCATAAGTGTGTCAGAATAATTCCTATAACTTCTCATCTTGAATTTGGTGATAGCAGCTTTTAATTGATAGATGAAATAATTAAAAATCTTCACTGAGAACAAGAGAGCACAATATGTCTCTGGGTATATTAGAACATTTTTTTTCAGTTGGTTATAAACAATGTAATATTAAACATGAGAGAGAACTAATGGTAATTTGGGGAAGAAATGATAGGAGAGTCTGACTTTCTAGCTTTTATCTCCATAGGAGAATGAGATTGAAGGCTATAAAATTAAAAACTGTTCTGTAAAGAGTAATTTACTTTAAACTCAGGATGGTGATGATGGAAGATGGGGAGCAAGTTGAAACAAATGTTACATAGAAACAGGGAGATGGGATTTATTTAAATATTTTATTTTGGAAATAAGAAGAGGACACATATAGTGTTTAATTTATGAACGTTTTGACACAAACTTTATTTATATAAATCGATAAAAAGTAGTTTAACTTTTGAATGCAACTCTGTAAAAAAATTGTGACTGGTGACATGTACTTTATCCTGTTTATTGGGTTAATAGAGTGTATATGTATATATAATGACAGCTTTCACACTTTTCTTTAGCGGTGAAGTCTATTCATCCTTCTTCTTGGACGTTCACCGTGGTGCAGGATTGGGAGACTGAGTTAAAAAGATGTGGGTGTACTTCTTGGAGAGTCTGCTTAAGTAATGAAAATTTTAATATATGTGAAAGGTAAGATGTTCTGTATATTAAAATCAGATGCTTGTTAAAAGTAACTGCTGATTATATGTACTTATTTTTAAACTAAAAATATTTAATGCTGTATTCTGTAGTTATTATTTATTTATTTTGAGATAAATATACCCAAATCTGACTGCCTTTATAACTGAGAGCAGTAAAGTGTGTTGGTAAAGCATTTGTAGATTACCACAGAACTTGCTTGAAAGGGGTTGAGCCCTGAAAAATATTTATTAATCTATCTGCTCTGTATCAACAACATTATTTGTTTGAGTATATGTGTAATATAGAGTATTTCTGTACATGAAAATTGTTACTGTAAATACCAAAACACCTTAATACTAGGATTAATAATATTATTTTATTTCTAGTCAAATATCAAAAACATGTGTCTATATAGTAAACATATGCATGCATGTTCATTTCCATTTCCTGAGCTATATAGGTGGCTCGATAAATGCTACTACTTTGCTTATGTTAAGGAATCATTAGCATGGCAAGTATATAATTGTTCATGTAAGATACACATATTGGTAGTATGGGTTTCCACTTTTAATACAAATTCTCATTATTTTGTAATTTGATCAAAGCTAAACCTTTAGAGTGTTGGTTGGCTCTGTGTTAGAGATTTCTGGATTTCAGAGGTGATGACTTGAGTTTGAATCCATGGGATATCAAAAAAACTTCTCTACACTTTAAGCTGTGAGTGTATTATAAATGTAACTATAAATTTTTATCCCAACATTGCCGGGTGGTTAGGGTACTCGATTTGCAATGTGAAAGTCATGGGTTTGATTCCCTGTCCTGCCAAACATGCTCAAACTTTCAGCCATGAAGCATTTTAATGTAACTGTCAATCTCACTATTTATTGTTAAAAGAGTAGTCCAATAGCAGGCAGTGGTGGGTGATGATGACCAGATGTCTTCCATCTAGTATTTCACTGCTAAGTTAAAAATGGCTAGTACATATAGTTTTTATGTAGCTTTGGGCAAAATTCAACATAAACCAAACAGTAAATCTCCTTGTGTGAATGGTGAGTCTTAAGGTGCTTCTGACTGGTTGTCCTCAGTTTGGTCAATAGTTCAAAATTAGGGATGGTGGCAGAATAGACTTGGTATAAATAACAAACACAAATACACCTAACCTTTTATCCACAGAGCAAGAATATAAATATTGAAATAACTTAGTAACTAAACAAAAGCTGTAAAAAACACGCTTTGTTTTAGACTAGTGTGAATTCTAAATTTATCAGTCTGTTTGATTAGACATCAAAATACCAATGTTTAAGCATTATTTATAGATGCTTTTATTAATTATAAAAACATTGAAAATGCTTTAATTTTTATGCTTAAATAAACAACAGAAAGCTAGGGTTAATGTAGATTAAAAAAATCATTAATTACTACTTAGGCTGTGTGTACTGGGAAACTTTGAAATTTGTTCTGTACAGTTCAAACTCATTGCTAATAACCATATTGGCCATGTGGATGCACATGTGTGTTCACTTATTCTTATTTCAACTCTTAAATCTCCAAGTGTGTCAATTTGATGCAACTGTTTCATGGTTTGTTTTATTGATTTCATTGGATGAAATTCTTTGAAACTTCAAATGAACTTTTTGAAGATAGTATCTGAAAAATAATATGTCTAACTTTCAGTTATTATATTTCTATATATTTGCAGGTTTTAAAAATTAAAGACTTTACTCTGATATGTGTTTTTTTAAAATTTAAAATGCTTATCTCATTTTTTATATATTTCAATTACTGACTTTTGTGTCTTCATATATTATTGTAAATCTTTCTCATAAAGTTTTCATTCTGTAAAACATAAATTTTATTTTTGTTTTGATTCAAAAACACCGCACACAGTTTTATTGTTGTTTTGTGATAAGTTGTAGAATCAAAAATAAGTTTTTATTACACCAACATTGTTAAGCAAGGTCTATTTTGTTATTCAGAAGGTTTCATTTAACATGTGTAAAAGCTTTTAGACCCAATTTATATTCATTTATTTATACGTTTTTACATTTTTTCCAAATAATTTTCCTTATCCATTCAAGCAGCTATTTAAGCCAATACAGCTTAATGTAAATACTGCCTAACAAATGGCATCCTTATTAGTGAAATGAAACTTAATGCAAGGAAGCATGTAGAATAAACTAACAAGTCCTAACTCATTCCACAAAAAACATTTGTATCATAAAGCAAAGTCATAATTCAAATGAAGCATAGAATGATAAATGAATTTCTTGTAAGTTTATAAATATCTGTACTACAATTATGGCACAAACTGTTAACAAATATTTTATTTCAGTAACACATCACTGAGCTATGCTTTTATTGCTTTGTTCCAGTCTCTTTCCAAATGTCAAATAAACTGGAAGTCATATTGACTAATGCCATTGAAAATAACAGATAAAGAGTTTTGTTTTCCTGAGATCACTTGCTTATGGCTTCTCAAAGCTGAGATGTAGGTAGTTACGTCACTTGTGACAGTTGAAGTTGAGGAAAAATTATTGGCTGAAATCTACAAAACTATGCTTGTATTGAAGTTCCAAAGTTGGAATTAACATTACTTTTCTCAAAACTATTTAAAGTTTTTTTCATGAGTGAGTGTTATGCTCAGAACAAATTCGAGAACTACACAAACAGTAATGTTTTATTTTGGAAATTTTTGGAAAAAAATCCAAAATCTAAATATAGGATTAAGATTTTTTAGAATAATATCAGATAAATAAAACGTTTTTTATTGAAAGTTTTAAACTATAATAATGAATACAAGTTTCTTTTATATAATTCTTTTAATTTAGTGATACAGTTTTGACCTTGGGGAAAAGTGGATCAAACTGTAAACTTTAAGGATACATTTTAATTGTGCACCTACCTCTGAAAACAAAGAAGGCCTTTCTTTGTTGAGTTTGAACGTATTTTGTCAATTAAACATGACTAAAAATTTCCAAATGTTCTAATTCATGACAGAGCATGTGCAACCAATAATTCTCTACTCTTCCACTAAGCATATGATTTATTGTATAAGTATCAGTGTATCTTACATAAGCTCTGCTTTCACACTGTAATTTAGATTTTCTTGTACGTGGTCCTTTGGCTTAATTTTGCTACAAACGTTTTTTCTGATGCAACTGTTTCTGCCATTATTGGAATTTTTGAATCTTCATTAGAAGCTTTACTTACACAATTTGCTTATAGCTTGTAGGTTAAAACTGCCAGTGCATTTTCAACATTGATAATTCAACATATTCATACTGTTATATAAACATGTTCCTAATGATGATAGTGAAGGTATAACAATTGTATGTTTGCATAATAACTACAATTTTCCTTAGTTTGATAATTTCCTTGAGGGGTGGGTGGAACCTAATTGTGGCTCTTATGTTCCTTCGACACTTTCAGTTGTCATTCATTGTTTCAAGGTGCTCATAATTAAACAAACAATCTGTATTCTGAAACATCAAAAATATATATTTGGTTTTTGTCTTTTCAGGTACTTCATTTTAACTTGTTTTCCATGCAGGAGAAGCTAGCCAGTAGGAGGGACTGAGTTTTTAGCATCTGGGTTTGCTTCTCTTTGTTATTCTACAGTCCTCTGTGTGTGTGATGTTTTTTTATGTTTACTGTATTGTATGTACTTGTACGTTTGGTGTAGCCAAATGTCAGTGTAAGCAAGATTAATTTTTAAGACTCATTCAATAAATCTTTGTTTCTGTATGACTCCTCTGTACATATTTTGGTGCCATCTCAGATGTATGATTCCTTTGTTCATACTTCATTTGTTTCACCAGTTCTTTTTTAATTATGAATTTGGCAGTTTAAACCTTTTACACAACAAAGAGATACTTATTTTGTACTTTGTTACTTCATGGTTTATTTACTCATATCTTTGTGGTGCTACAGACAACAGAAGATTTAAGACTAGTCCTAGCTCTTTTCAGTCTCATTTTTATCCAGATATACATTTCTGTATTTTTGATGGAACATATAAGAATGTAATGAAAGTTCTTTTGTCAAGTTATTTTAAGATTAATTTGGATTTCAAATGATGCTTATTCATGAACCCTGATTCATCTATCTTCATTTTTTTAATTGGTGGAATAATTTACTAATTTATGATCCTCCAATTTTGGTCCAACGTAGGTACTCAGTTTCTTTATGTAGTTGCATATTTAGCTAGTTTTCTGCATACATTCATTATAATTATTACATCAATGATCAGAAGATCCTTGAAGTGCCTCCTGATTCTCTTTTTGTATGGATTGTTCATGTTTTAATTTATGCCTACTCTTATGTTTTGTTCATCTGACGTTTAGCATTAATATTCTCTCATGAATTGTTCACCTGTCTCCTTGAACTTGTCAATCACTTTGATGTACATCCTCATTTTATTTGGAGATAATTTCTTTTACATAGCAATTCCAGTGGATTGTGCTTACTTCAGATACTCTGTGAGATCTTGCACCTCCATATTGTCTATTGAAATTCCTTCTGTTGCTTTTGTTGTGTTTTTTACTGTAAGTTATTTTGTTCTTCCAGATCTAGTTCTTTTCACAGATGTTTAATTCAAATGCTAGGGTTGATATGTTGGGGACCATTAATTTTCAAGAATGTACTCTTATGTATTCCATTCCCAGAGATTTAGACTGTTTTACACAAGTGTCAGAAGTTCCTGCCCTTGTTACACCATTGCAGTAGTGCATCATCATCTTATACTTCACTGGTTTCCCAGATCCGACTTCTTTGACAGTGAATCTGTCTAGGTAGAAATTTATCTCTGTAATTTTCTCTTCCATTTTCTTTCTCAATTGTTTGCCAAGAGTAGTTGGTTTAATTGTTCGGTTACTCTCATTACCATATGCTGGTCTATTTCACTATGGTTTTCTAGACCAAAGAAGGATCCTGTTTCATCACTTTTGGTACGTGTTCCACAATGATGTTTGTGGTATACAACTTCATTGGTGAATGTTACATTGCTCATTGTTGATACAAATGGTTTCTCTTCTTGGTTACCTCTGATATTATTACAGTATTGCAGATGCTTCTGTTTGTCAGTATATCAGTATCATTTGTCTGTTTTTATGGTTGATATTTATACAATATGAAATTCTAAATTTCAAATGAATAATACCAAACAAGAAAGATAATATAGGTGAATACAGTCTCACCTTCTGTAATGAGAATCTGTGTATTTATTTCTCCAGTCATGATTGTGCATTTTTTCTCTGGGCAATTCAAGCATTTCTGTATTGCCTAAGAGGGAAGAACATAAGTGTTTTTCCTAACTTATTACTTGTAGCTTGTACTTTAATAGCTTTAGTTTCCTTTATAATGTTCTTAGGCCCCCCCTCCTTTACAGTGTAAGTATTGTACCTTTTGTATATCAGAGGTATATCAATCTAATTTAAAATTAAAATTTTTTATAATTAAAATGAATGTCAAATGAGTTTCTACCTCTGAAATACTTTCTCACATACCTCATGACAACAACATTGAATAAAATATAAATGTAAGGTCCTCTGATTCTTGATAAATAAGTCATTTGGAAGAATAATGAATTATGGGTAAATGACATTTACTCTTTAATGCAAAAGGAGATTTGGAAATTCTCAGTCATTTGTTCTGTTTACAGTGTGAGTTTATACTCAACAGAAAAGACTATCAGTGTTTCAAAAGTAAGTACATCTGAAATTCATTTTAAAATTTAAAATTTTAGTATTGTTGATTGAAAATACATACACTAATCAGTAGATAGGTCCAAAAATAATTGAAAAGTGAAGTTTACCTAAAAGCTTGTACATAAAGCCAGATTTGTTTTTGCAGAATATAATTAAAACACTTAAAATCTGCTTTAAAAACATATTCACCTTCCCTCACACTTATAGTTATTACTTGACTGCCAGGGTTTCTTTCTTTGTCCATTTATAACCATTGGTTTGATTTTTTTCCTCACATGCTCTAGTTTTTTATATCTTACTTAGTACCCTTGGTGATATCTGTCTCATGACACCCTCCACCTATAAATATGCCCTTTGTCATGATACTGTATTTAAGCACCTTATTTAGATAATATTATTACTTTTTCAAGATTGATCCAATCATTGGCCCTTAGTGATGAGGAAGGATGACAGAGTGTTTTCAGGGTTTTTACCTTTGGACTTGCATTAGCTTCACATGGGTTTTAATTGCCTCCATCCGTCACTGATGACTGGCAACATCTCGTAGATCATTAGAACATAATATCCTAATTCTACTTTCAGAAACAATGGCTCAACTCAGTGAAGCTAGAAGCTTGACTTTTACCTCTCCTTCTCCCATTGCACAAGTTGTTCTTTCTCTTATGGGAATGTAGGCATCACTCATATCCTTCATGCCTTTGGGACAAGAGCAAAAGAGATCCTTCTAATTGTTTTTATGCAACCAAGGGATCAAAAATATTTATTTACTAAATTCCCTAATTAGTCAAGATCCAATTTTGATCTCGAGGGGTTAAGTCCTAACTCTACTAAGATATAGGTTCCAGAGTTCTATCTCTTCATAAATGACATGCTTCAGGGACAGGATGCATATATCAACAGTTAGGAGTTCCAGTTTACACACAGATGAGGAGGCTTCCTTACACAATGTTTTAGTTCTTTTGCTTTTCAAAAGGAAATGCCTTTTGGTTTTGACTTATTAGGAGAAAATTGTCAGGCTTCAGTCTGATAGTTCTGAGTGGTATCTTGCATTTCTCATTGAGGGGATACCTGGTCCAGGGCTCCTTATTTTTGAATCTTGGACCTCCTTTCTTAGGACAATTCCTATCATATCACCCTACTAGCTTGCCATGCTTCATGGATGATTCCTGCAGTAGTAGGTCAGTTGTCTCAATCCAAAGAGATTCTCCGAGTAGAAAAGAAGCAACATTCTGTTGCATTGACTCCCATTTCGCAACTGTGATTAATGGGTTGGCCTCTCATTTGATCACCTAGCTACTTCCAATTTGGTCTCCAGAACTTTACTTTTAGGCTTTAGCAATGAATGCATTCTGTTGGGACAAGACAGAATTAAATCTATAGGATTCCTCTGTTACCCAGGTTACTAAATATAATTTATTCCAACTCATTGTTAGGTTATGCTTATAGTATCATATTAGCAACTGCATCCTGGTTTTTGATTCTGCAATATCTTCTGCAGTGTCTACCTCTACTACTACTTAGGCCATTTCTTTGGAGACAGCCGTGATCTGACATGGTAAGCTTGGTTATCCATTTGCTGAGGAGGTTATGCATTCTTTCATATAGCATCAGGGTTTAATTTCTAAGGTTGCTATGTATCTGCTTCAGTTTTTGCTTAGCCTGAGATGAACATTTATCTTTAGAAATGACATGGATATTGGTTGTGGTGTATTGAGACAAGTTTGAATCCACTTTGATCAGAAGTGCCAACCAGAACCAGTTTTTTGACTTGGCTTTTTGCATTTTCCACCGTCACCCTTTTTAAGGCAGTTTTATAGATTACCATTTGATTCTCACTGCTAATTGTTCTTTGAGTGCTCAGTACTCTCTGGATTCCTGAGTCCACTTTGTGGTTTTGGACCCAAATGACTATTCCAGTTACTGAAGTTACATGTTCTTTCTCAACATCTATTTGTGACCTGATTCTTAGATGTCATGTATCTATCCTCTTTACCTGAAGGTTTATTTTTTTTGTGGCTGAATTGTTGGTTGAAATGATTTACAAAGGTTATCCACAGATCATTATCTCATTCTCTCTACATCCTAGACTGATTCTTTTTACCCAGGATACTGTCAGACAGGGAGAGGTGTAAATTTTTCACAGAATCATCTGATCACTATTTCTCAATTCTATATTAAATCATATTTCAGTCATAGTCATGTTCATTGAGGGTCTTGAAGGTTTTGTTGTCTGCATTAATCTCTTTAAAGATGCTAGACAATGACTTTTTATTCTGGACTCTATTTGAAGGCAAGAAAGTTTCTGTGAGTCATGTCTAATCAGATTTATCTCATTTCTACGTCCTCAGCAGAAGAGGTGAATTGCCTTGCTGGATGATATTGTGCTGATTGATATGTGGACCCACACTCCAGTACTTTTATCTCACACTATTTGCAGGATCTGGCAATATGAGTGTTTTTGTCTACCCTTTGTAGCTGTCTGAACTATTACCATTAGATTATACAATGGGTGAGTCATTTCATTGCTACACTTTTCAGGGTCCATTACTTTGTTTTCACAGGATCCTACTCTGTGACGAGTATTGTCCAAGCAGGTGTACTTTTGTCAAACCGGTTTTGCACTAGCAACCACTAATTCATTATAATTTGTTTAGGTTTCAGCAGGCTCTGTAGAAATGAAGGATTCCCTAGTATCACCTAAAAGCTGACATGTTATTACTGTACTATGCTGGACCACCACTCATGGACTATCATAAGTGAAGTGTAAGGAGATACTGTCCATTTCTGTTTATTGTTCGGTTGAATAAATTGGGGCTGGTTTGCTTTTAAATACTTTGAGGAACTTGGTTCACCTATTACACTATTTTCAAAGCACTGTTCCCTGGGGCTCCCCAGTGTGCTTTACCCCTCCAGATTCTACAAGCTGAGCTAGGGAGTCCTTACCACACCCAATGCCCAGTCACTGGGGTAGTGGACAGAAGCTTTTCCTCTAAGGTATTAAGAGTGAATTCCTCCAATCATGGAGAAAAAGGAAAAATTGGGGGTTCTCTTACTGAGTTCCTGACTAATTTTAGTAGGAGTGATAAAAGCTTATGAAGGAGCCTACTCATAATACCAGTAAACATTTGGTGCTTGGTTTTCTGGTTGGGTTTAATGTGGCTCTTTTCTCTTGATTAATATTGATTTAGTATATTGTTCATAGAAGAGTCCATTGTCTCTTTGTAATTCTGAATGCAGTGTGGTCCCATCCTGTGTCCTTAGTTGAACACAGTTTGTTCTATGTCCTCCCCATAATTCCAGAAGCAAGTAGAATTTCCTTGTCCACACAGCTGGGGAATGAGGACAAATGTTCATAATTTCATATCAGGTAGATGAGTTCCATTTTTTCATTCTGCATTTGGGGTGTTGACTTGTCGACTTCTTTACGTGAAGGGGGGAAGGTTTGTTCACTTAAGTTTTGCTTAGTTTCTCATTTTGTGAGCCAGTTGCCCTAACCATGTGGAAAATAAGGACTTTGACTCTTTACTTTCACAAGTAGTGAAACCTTGACTATCTGATTTATGCTTAGCCTGTAGTGTTGAAAAATCAGGTAAAATTCCACCCACATTCAGGAATTAAGTTTTGGGTGAAGAGCATACTCGTTCTAAATGTAAACTGGTAATCCCCACTAATGTGGCAATCTTATATTGGCATGCCATCGACCTATGCAGTTGCATTCTATATGGATAATGCCCTCACTGGCCTCTCCACCTTATCAATTTGTGTTTCTAGCTGTAGTGTGAGAGTAGGAAACTGTGTTTTGGAATTTAACATTTTCTTAAATTGAAAATATATTTTCAATAATACCTATCTCCTTACATATTCTTTCACCCTTCCTTCCCACTATGAGCCTGTGTTAGAGACTTTGATTGGGTCAGTCTCAAAAAGTAATAACATTATCTGAATAAAGGGCTTATACACGGTATAGTGATAAAGAGAACATTGAAATTGATGGAGAGTGTCACGAGACATATCACTGAGGGCAGTTGAATGGAATACAAAAGACTGGAACAAACAAAAAAGTCAGATCAGTTATTAGGTGGGCAAAGGAAAAAACCCTCACAGTTGAGTAATAGCTATAAGTTTTAGAGGAGGTTAGTATTATTGGAAATGCATTTTGATTTAAGAAAAATCTAACATTAGGTAAAATTGCTTGGCTGAAGAATTTATGACTAGTGTATGTTTTAGTGTTTTCCTTATATTTGAATTACTTTCTTACAGTCTTCCTGAAGCATTTGTCGTTCCAGCGGTAATTCTTGGTAAAGATGTTAACAACTTAGCTCCTCTGTGTAATGGCCGTAGGTTTCCAGTGAGTACAGTTTCTGACTTTACTATGTGATAATTGACAGGAAGTAGTAGTTTCAAAAATATAGTTGTTCTCATTTTGCAGGATGGTCACAAACCTGAAAAATAAAAATAATTTAATAATGGAGTAAAAGGCATAGAAAAGTCTGGGAACTTGTTTTGTGTTTGAAGTCTTTGGATTTTCATGCAAACAGCACAGTTGAAGTATGCCAACTATAGGTGTATTTTAATACAATCTTGGTCAATTAAACTGTTATTTTATCTTGTAATAATTTTATAATCATTATCTTTAATGCCAGAGTAAATAAAATAATATTTTTTATTTAAGTTGATTGTTATATGATAGTTAGCCTATCTAGTTGGTAGATCTGAGGATTCATGTTTTACAACATGTAACATAAATGTGCTTTCACTTTAGGGCTAGGTATATATCAGTAGTAATGGTCAATTTCTGCTTCCTGGTAAGATAAGAGTGACAGTAACTGCTGTTTAATAGAATCCCTCCCTATAGTCTATCAACTTGAAATTAAGGACAGCTTGTTTAACTTAGTGGACAACAACAACAAATTTGTGGCAGGAATTTAGGTTTAAAAATCTTTTGAGCCTCAGAAACAAAGAAAAAGAAAAGTTGGGGCCTGAAAGACAACCTATAGTGGTCAGAAACTTTTGTTTCTTTTCATCCTGTAGAGTGAAAAATGTAACAGCTAACAAATTTTTCTGAGAGCAACTGGGCTTAATTTAATTTTGTCATATATAATGGATTATTGAGAAACATGTGGAGACAAAGAAGTTGCCTATCCATTTTTACCGAGAGGAGCGTGAAGAGGCTGTCATTCTCTACTCAGAGTTGAACATGATGATGATGTCAGTCTGACAGTGTTAAATTGGGATTTGAACAAAAGGATGCAGACGTAGTGAATGAGATTCCGTTTGAATAGATTCCTAAGTGATTGATTTAAAGAAAGAAATTTTATAATGTTGAAGATATGTTTAAAGTTAGTTTGATTAATTTGCAGAATTAACAACTATTTTAAGGGAAAGCTGAGATAAAATAATCTTCTGTTCTGAAACATTGTGATGCAGGAGAAAACAGGAGTGTTGAGAGAAAACTTTCCTTGATGGTCAGGTGCCGAATAGTGTACCTGACTTGTACCTCAGGTGTGAAACTAATAGGAACTGAACACTATTAACATAATTGAACAAAGAAGTATATGTTTGTCATGTAGAAGATGTGGTTCTTAGGATAGGACAGGTGCTTGTGAGGTTGGCATATTTTGGAAGATGGAATTCTGTTCTGTTAACAGTGGGCTATTTTGGAAGATGGAATTCTGTTCTGTTAACAGTGGGCTGTGGTGCTGGATCTTTGTGTATAATGTGTTGTGTATATTGCATGTAATGGGTCATCCATATTCATGTAGAGATTTTGTGTAGGCCTTGTAAATTTCATTGACTGAGTGGCTGTTAAGCCTTTGTTTATTCCCCTAATTTGGCAGAAAAGTGCCAGTCTAGTGCTTGTTTTCTTGAGTACATTGCTATTCTGAGCTGTCCATAATAGGTGTGAGTTTACCCTGATTCCTAAAGGTTTGGCAGTTATTTTAAGGATAATGGAAGAATTGCATAATGTAAGTTTGATTTGTCTAATTTTTTATTTCGTTTTTGTATTTTCCTATGAAATGCTATTACCTGTATCTTGACTGAATTGAGAAGTACTCTCCATTTATTACACCATTTAATTTGTTTATTTACTCTAATTAGTATTCTGGATGTGGCAGTAACTGCACTGTGATTTAACATACTGAGAAATGAGGGTGTATATAAACTGCAGGAATGGTATGTCATGTACAAATAAAAAGCAGGGTAGTGGGCTGAGTATAGAGCTAGTGGAGGACTTCTGCTTTTAGTGATAAAGCTAAAGAGCCATCTGGTGATGAGAATAGGGATTGTTTTTTTAGTTAATTTATTGTACCAAACATAATTGAATGCATCCTTTAATAAGATTTGAGTAATCTTACGAAGTGATTGCTTGTCTGTTCATGTATTCTGCTTTTATTTTGGTTATTGTTGGGGATGTTACTGCTTTCTAGATAATGTAGAAATCTGTTGGATGTGACTTTTTCCATAAGCTTACCTGAACTTTACCTAATGTGTTCAGAAGGATAATTGGTCTCTAACAGTTTGGATTGTGATCAATGATACCTTTTGTGGCTTTCAAACTGATGGATAGTGTTTGTATAGGAGACTAGATGTTTTATTTATTAGTGTGGTATCAGAAAAGTTTTTTATGATTGTGATGTTGATACCATCTGCACCTGGTGTATTTTAAAAGGATAATTTTTATTTCTGTGAGAGAGATAGGGCATATCTAGTAATTGCAGCATTCGTGTAATGTAGACAGATCTGCTGGGAATGATGGGTTAAATGTAGAATGGTTTGTTCTGGTGAAAACGTTGGTGTAGAAGTGTGCAAACAGGTTGGTTTTTCATCATCTGTGTGTACAATGGAAATATTGTAAGTTACATTAGTGTTTGCATTGTTTGTAGTGTTGTTGCAGACCTATCTAATCTTTGTGCTAGAAAAGCGGTAGATTAGATTATCAGAATCTGTTTCAGTTGTGTTGCTGATAGATTTTAAGGTTTCTAAGTGATGTGTCAATGGTCCTGATAAATTGACATCTTTTTCCTTCATGGATTAGATGGTTTGTTTCCAGTGTCAGTTTCCATGAATTATAAGTAGAGAGTGATAGTTTTACTGGAAACTGTGTTGTTGATTGCATTTAAAATTGTGTTCTTGAATAGTGAGGTGTGATTTTCTATCTTTTGGATGTTTGAGGCTGATGTTATAATTTCAGGTAGTGTGTCTTCAGTTTGTTTGACTAAATATTGAGAAATTTAAATGTGAGAAACCTTGTATTATTTGAGTAGTTTTGGAGAAGTGGTGAGAACTTTAGGTCATGAAAGAAATGAAATTATGGATGTTCTATACATGAAAGTTAGTTGTGTGAGGAATAAGGTAAGGCAAAACTATTGTTAAGTGTAATATCTCTTGTGTTCCACTCGTGTCATGCTGTTATTGTTAATGATGAAATAATCATTGTCTGTGAGTTGGTGATGTAGAGTTATTCCATTCTTGTTGGTGGACATACAGTTGAAATCAGTGTGATTTTAATTAAAATCATTAATAATTATTAGGCTCGAGTAATTATTAATGATGGGTTGTTTAAACATCATCAGATAAAGAGGTTGGGGAAACATAAATGGCAAGTAGCTTTATGGTAGTTTTAGTTGACATAAAATGTGTTCATTGTTGCAGATGTTGGGATGTTGTGGGAATGTTATATTTTGAATCCTTTTTGTATAGCAAGGCCATGCCTCATTTTCCTGTTGATTTTGGTTTGTGTTGAAGGTTGTAACTGTGTAAGTTAAATTCACTGCTACTTGTTATGTGTTTTGTTTCAACTGATAATGTGTGTTTGGATCTTATTGTTTAACTGAAGTAATTCATATTTCTTTGTGTATAGACCTCCCTGTATGTTTACATTTAAGAAACAAACCATTTTGAAAAGAAAACTTGCTTATTGTAGTGAGCAAACAGTTGGCATCTGTAGATATTCTTCACAATGAATGTGGCATAAGGCATATCTGGTTGCAAGTAGTCTTTAACAATGTGCCATATTTTCTGGTGGTGTATCATGAATTGTGGCAACACATGGAGATCACATCAGTTATAATTCTGGCAATCCTTGGATAGATGTTGCAGGCTATGGCAGGACTTATTTTGGTTGGATGTGTTATGGCTCTGACAAATTTGGCATGGGTGGCAGAGTGTTGTACTGTAGCTGTATTTGTTGTTATTGTTGTCTATGCTTTTGAGGCTGGTAGTGCAGGTAGCAGCCTCAGAGTCTTCTGAGTTGGATGGTTACAGAACTTACATTTACTATGAGGGTGTTTACTAGTTGGGGCAATCTCTGTAGGATATGGCATGTGGGGCTGCTGCAGTTAGCACACTTCGTGGACTCGTAGGCTTTCGGGCAGTTGGAGATGGGGTGTAGATCTTCACATTGTACACATCTGGTGGCTGCTGTGCATGTTGTCTTAGTATACCCCAACAGTTAGCATTTGTAGCATTGAACAGGCTGTAGTGGTGGTGGGTGTACCATTGGCTGACTTCATCCTGAGTGAGTGTTTAAGCTAATTTGAGGTCAGGACTTACAAGCAGGGTTATGTTGTTTGTCCTGTCTGACTTCATCTTCTCAATATTGGAAATTTTGAAACCTCAGTTTTTGTGTTCTTGCTGGCTCTTCTCAGCTGTGATGTCCATGGGTATCTTGTGAATAGCAAGGGCTTTCTTTGGTGAAGTTTCTTCAGTAATATGCATGAAGACTTTGGTTCTGTCAAAGACATTGGAAGGCCAAGTCTTTATAAATTCTCTACAGTTGTCATAGGGCTCATTGCATTTGCTACAGATTCCTCCTTTGGGTAGGCAGTGTATGTGGTTGAAGGCTATTTTTGGAACAGTTTATTTAGATTCCTGTCAGTGTCCAAATAACAAAATATCTGTGGGACTTCCTCAATGATTTTGGCTGGAGAGTTGCTGTCTCTCTTTTTAATCCTGTGAGATTTCAATGAACATCATCCTCTCTGGGGAAGTGCTAATATTGATAGGGAGGTGCTGTTCTGTAGAGCGTATGATGTCTGATGACAACCTTTCTCTGGTTCTTTTACTTATTTTCATGAGCCTAGTCAGTCCTTTACTGCTGTTGATTTCTCAGTTTGCTCCCCTTCACTATTCTTCCATTTTTCATGGAGGGTTGAAGATAATCCACGAGGCAGTGATAATTTTCCTATAATTTTGAGAGAAACTGGCTGTGGTCGATGCTACCCAATTTGCATGCCCTGGTGGAAGCTGGATCATGCCAATTGGCCCTTTTTCACTGCTCTCCAGAACTTGATCCTGCCATCATCTGTAAGCCATCAATAGACGACTGTGTGGCAGCAGTAACTGACTGTATTATACAAGCAGCTGCTCAATGTATTCCTAAAACCTCAACACATTTTCCATGATATCCTTGTCCGTGGAGGAATCCTGCCTGCCACATGACTCGGAAGGCCCAAAAACGAGCCTGGGATACTTTTTGTAGATATTTTACACTCTCAAACTACATTGTTTTCCAGCAGGCCCGTGCACATGCTCGGTGGGTAAGAAGTCTAAACCAGAAGGAATCTTGCATTAATTTACAACAGCATATCTTCTACCACCAGTTCCAAAGTCATATGGGACAAGTTTCAAAAGGTCAGTGGGAAATATAATTCTACCCTCCTCTCGATTTTGCTCTCTGATGGCCAGGATGTAGCTGATATATGGAGCATTGCTGATACTCTAGGTTAAAGCTTTTGCCTGGTATCTAGCACTTCTGCTTCTTCCTCCACCTTCTCAGCCATCAAGACTTTGGCAGAGCAATCACTTCTTTCTTTTCAACCTGATTGTCTCTATGACTATAATCATCCATTTACACTGGTGGAACTCCAACTGGCCCTTCATCATTCTGAGTACATCAGATGGGCCTGATGATATACACTATGAAATTCTCTGCCATCTATCTCCTGTTTCTCTTGCTGTTCTTCTGATTGCTTTTAACTGGATCTGGCAGGAGAATGTTTTTCCTGATGCTTGGCACCAGTCTATTGTCCTACCTTTCTGGGAAGGATACCAAGATTCCTTCAAACTACTGTCAAATTGCTTTGATGAACTGTCTCTGTAAGACCTTAGAGAGGATGGTTAATGCTCATCTTGTTTGGTTCCTCAAATCAAACAACCTCTTCTTGCCCACCCATTGTGGGTTCTGATGACAGAGCTCCACCGTGGATCATCTGATTAGACTTGAAACGTCAGAGAAACCTTTCTCAAACAACATCTTGTATCAGTATTTTTTGACATTGAGAAAGCTTATGATACAACATGAAGGTATGACATTTTGTGAGACCTCCATATATATGGGTTACATGGCCATTTGCCTGTTTTTATTAAAAAATCTTTTAATGGACAGGAGATTCTGAGTTTGTGTAAGTTTGACACTTTCCCGTTCTTTTTTTACAGGAACTTGGTGTCCCTCAGGACTGTGTTTTGAGTGTTACACTTTTCAGTATAAAGATTAATGCCATCACTGAACAATTCTCTCTCACTGTTGCAAATGGGCTCTATGTCGAGGACTTTCACATCTCATGTCAGTTGTCAAACATGAGGTATATTGAGCAGCAACTACAGACTGCCCTCAATTGTGTAGTGAAGTCGACCACAGCAAACGGCTTTAACTTCTTTCTCTCTAAAATCGTTTGAATGCACTTTTGTTGCCAACAGGGTATTCACCCTGATGCTGAAGTTGTGCTGCCTGTGGTCCCTGAGACCAGGTTCTTGGTGCTTATCTTTGACCCTAAGCTGATCTTTATACCACACATCAAGCAGCTACGGGTCAAATGTACAAGAGCACTGAACATCCTCCATGTCCTGTCTTCCACCACTTCGGGAGTGGATTGATGTTCTATGCTAAATATATATCCTGCTCTAATGAGATCAAAACTCAACTATGGAACACTGGTCTATGGCTCTGCCAGAACCTCTACCTTAAATATGATGGATCCCATTCATCATAAAGGACTTGAGCTCTGCACTGAGGCTTTCTGCACTTCCCCAGTTCAGAGCTTATACATAGTCTCATGAACCTCCTTTGCACCTCCTCCATTTGCAACTGTCTTTACTCTATGCTTTGAAACTTGGTTCCTTACCAAAGCATCCCACATGGGGTTTGTTTTCCTTCCTCGGTGGGCCATCCTTTTTCAGAACAGACAGTCTGCCATTGCTCCTTTTGGCCTTCGTATCCAGGCGCAGTTGGATGAATTGGGTCTGTCCTTGGATAACATTGCTGTATCCACTGGTCAGCCCATCCCACCATGACTTCTTACAGTTCCTAAATGTGACCTATCTTTAAGTCATCTGAGAAAAGCAGACACTCCTGTTTGGAAATACTGTCTTCTATTTACTGAACATCTTTCAAACAACCTTTCTGTTCCAATTTATACAGATGGTTTCAAATCAGGTGACTCTGTGGGCTCTGCCATGGTTTGTTGTGGTTCGGTGGTTGTGCGCAGAATCTCCTCTACAGCTTCTGTGTTCACTGCTGAACTGTACACCATTTCTCTTGCTCTGGATCACATAGAAGCTAAGCTGTACTCAAACTACACTATGCTTAGTTTTTTACTGGTCTGGAATCGCCTCATGTTACTTCATGCCCTGTTCTTGCTGATATTCAAAACTGACTGGCCCATTTCTCTTTAACATCTACTTTTATCCAGTTTTTCTGAATACCAGGCCACATTGGTATTCATGGGAATGAGCTGACCGACATCGCAGCTAAGACTATTTGCTCTGGCACTATCACCCTTGTGCCTGTCCCATACGTGAACTGTGGTCCTGTATTCAAGGTTCGGCTCTGTGCCATCTGGCAGTGATTTTGGAGTGAGCAACGCGACAACAGGCTTTTCCAAATAAAACCCTATATTGGACTTTGGCCATTTTGCTTCCATAAGGATCAGAAAGAGGAAGTTGTTCTAACTGGACTACGCATTGGTCACAGTTTTTTAACTCATCATTTTTTTTTTTTTTGGAACTGATGCACCAGTGTGTAGTCTGTGTAACACTCTGGTCACAATGAGCCACATTTTACTTTCTTGTTGTCGTTACGGCTCTCAATGATGGCACCATTTTAAATATTTTCTGTCCCAAGGTTTGTCTATAACATTAGACAGTGTTATTGGTAATGATGACACTGTCCACCTTTGTAAAATTTTTAGTTTTTTTAAAGGCCATTATTCTTTTTAATGTCATTTAAGTTTTTTAATTTACACATTAAAACTTTTTAATGTGGTTCCCTTTTAAGAATCAGTCTGTCTAGTTCGATTTGAAATTAGAAAATGGCCGTAATGTTAAATAACTCGAAATCAGTACTGGAAAGGCCAACTTCAGGTGAGTAATGCTGCTGTTTGAACTATCCATTAGTTATCCTGGCGAGTTATCATTAAAATTTTGCTACAAGTCTTTTAAAACTTTTATTACTTTACTTTTTGAAAATGGCCATAATGTCAAATAACTTGGAATCAGGACTGGAATTACAATTACGCTGGAGGAAGTCCTTTACAACTTGTATTACTATAGTTTTTTCTTAACATTGTAGACTAGATGTAAACATTGGGTTTATACTGTTTATGTTCTTCTTTAAATTTTGTTTTGTTTTACCTTAATTTTCTTTTATGAATTTTTACTAAATTTACTTTAATTTTAACTTTTTACTGGATGTTTGGCTCAGATAGCCCAGCTGCTTTGTGTGCCAACCAGAGTGTTTGAATGAATTTCCTCCATTCTTGGAGAACAAGGCTAGGTTGGAAGTTCTACTCAAGACTGGATGTTTTTCCTTGATACTGATAGAAGAGGTGCCAGCCTATGCAGGAGCCTACCAGTAATACTAGTTCAGATCTGATACTTGGCTATCTAGTTGGGTTGAGTGTGGTTCTTCGTTTTTTAACAATATTGGTTCAGTACATTGTTCATAGTAGAGGTTCCTTTGTCTCTTCGTAATTCAGAACACAGAGTGGTCCCATTTTGGATCATTGGTTGAATACATTTTATTCCAGAAATTCTCCAAAATTCTGGAAACAAGTGGAATTTACATTGCCCACACAGTTGGGGAATGATAATGTGTTTTTTCTTTCCTCAGAACGAGTATGGTATGCAGGATCCTGCCATTGTAAGTTTGGGTTGTTGCCATCTGGACTTCTGTAGGTTAAGTGAAAGGTTTGTCCACTTCAGTGTTGCTTACATTCTCATCGTGATATCCGTGGCTTGAAATGCATTGCTCTATTGCTACAGGCCAGAATCCAGTAACAATGTGGTAAAAAATAAATTAGAGATTTAGAGAAAATCACTTTTAAAAACTATGGTAGTAATTTATTGACCTGATGATATTTCAAGTAAATGCTCTTTTTAAGCCAGAAAGAAGCTTTGGTTGATGACAATTACAGGAATTTGGAAATGAAAAAATACACAAAACAGAATGTAACATGAACAGAACTAAGAGAATTAAACAATAAAGTAAAAACAATAAAACAAGTAAAAATAAAGAATTAACTTAAACATTTTAAGATACTAAAAAAAGGTATTTAAAAATAAGTTATAAAAACTGAACTGTTCTGTAAAACCTGAAGGATTTAAACAGTCCAAGTTGAAAATTATTTCTTTTTTTAACTGTTGGTCTTTTATTGGTGTTAGATGGGGCACGACATAAGGTAAACACTTAAAAGTGTCCAAGAGAATGTTAATCTAGATGCTAAGTTAGTGTTCATGTGTACATTCAGTGAGTATTTGGCTAATTTTTCCTAGGTATATTTGGTTACAGTTGTTACAGATAATACAGTTAACTAAACATTTAGATGTACAGGTGAAATGGCATAATCCCCTCTGGGGTGGCTTCCGTATTGATATGAGAGGGTGTGCCATGGAGCATATGCTCCTGAATCACAACCTGGCTCCATTCAATACTGGCTCTTACACATATTTTCATGCACCAAGTCAGTCATTTACAGCTATAGATCTTTCTGTCTGTTCCCCTTTGCTACTCACTCACTCTTCCTGGGAGGTTGACATTAATCCACAAGGTAGTGATAATTTTCCCATCATCTTACGAGAGATTGTCCTTGATCAGTACCACCCAACCTATGCACCTCGGTGGAACTTGATCCTGCCATCTTATGTAAATCATCCATAGATGATTGTATAGCAGCAGTAACTAACAGTATTATACAGGCTGCTACTTGATGCATCTCTAAAACCTTGACATGTTCCCTACGGCATCCCCACTCTTGGTGGAATTCTGCCTGTTCTATAACATGGAAAACTTAGAAGCGCTTGGGATAAATTTCGAAGATACCCCACACTCTCAAACTGCATTGCATTTCAGCAAACCCGTGCACGTGCTCAGCAAGTTAGACATCAAAGACTGAAGGAATCTTGCATTATATACACCTCTAGCATTTCTTCAACCACCAGCACAAAAGTTGTATGGGATAAGATCCAGAGGGTGAGTGGAAAATATACATCTTAATATTTGATGGCCATGAAGTTGCAGATGCACAGAGCATTGCCAATACTCTTGGGGACTTCATGTATCTAGCTCTTCAAACTTATCCCTTTCCTTTTTAGCCATTAAAACACAGGCAGAGCATCTGCCTCTTTCCTTTTCAACTGACCATTCCTGTGACTACAATTGCCCTCTAACACTGATGGAACTCAAACTTGCTATTCATTGGTCTGGCAATACATCAGTTGGACCTGATAATATACATTATGAGATGCTACGCCATCTCTCTTAGAACTCTCTTTCTATTCTCCTAGCTGTTTTAATCAGATATGACAGGAAAATGTCTATCAAGATGCTTGGTGACAAGCCATCATTCTCCCTATTCTGAAACCTGGGAAGGATCCAGTGATTCCTTCGAATTACCATCCCATTGCTTTGACACATTGTCTCAGTAAGATCTTAGAGAGGATAATCAATGCCCGCCTCGTTTGGTTTCTTGAATCAAACAACGTCCTCTCACCTGCTTAGTGTGGGTTCTGAAGACAATACTCTACGATAGACCACTTAATTCACCTTGAAACATCAATCAGAGAAGCCTTTTTAAGGCGACAACATATTGTTACTTTTTTTTTTTTTTTTTTAGAAAAAGCTTACGATACAACATGGAGATATGGCATCTTATGAGACCTGCACTCGTATGGATTGCATGGAAACTTACCCCTTTTCATCCAGCAATTCTTAATGAAGTACCGATTCCAAGTCCTTATTGGCTCAACACTTTCTCATTTTTTCCCACAGGAACTTGGAGTCCATTAGGGCTGTATTCTGAGTGTTGCACTTTTCATTATAAAGATTAATGCCATCAGTGAACAGCTAGCCCCTAAAGTTGCAAATGGTCTCTTTGTTGATGACTTTCACATTTTATGTCAGTCATCAAACATGAGGTTTATTAAATGGCAGCTACAAACTTCAATCAATCATACTGAAGTGGACCACGGCAAATGGTTTTAAACTTTTACTCTCTGAAACCATTTGTATACATTTCTGTCACAAACGGGGAATCCACCCAGATCCAGAACTCTGTTTTGATGATGATGTACTTCCTGTCGTCTCTGAGACAAAGTTCTTAGGTCTTATATTTGATTGTAAATTAAATTTTATATCGCATATCAAGCAACTTCATATCAAATGTTTAAAAGCATTGAACATTCTCCATGTCCTCTCTTCTACTTCTTGGGGAGCAGATTGATACTCCATGCTCAAAATTTATTGTGCCCTCATCTGATCCAAACTTCACTTCGGGTCTGTGGTTTATGGTTCTTCTAGAACCTCAGCACTGTTGGATCCTGTCCATCACCACAGCATGGAGCTTTTCATACTTCCTGTGCATAGTCTGTGTTTTCATGAACTCTATATATATATTTGACCACACTGTCTCTGATGTATGCTTCCAAAATCTGTCATCCTACCTGGAGTTCCTTTTACTATTCTATTCGTATTCAGGCACAATTGGAAGATTTGGATTTATCCTTGAATAACATTGCAGTTTCTTCAAATCAGCTTATTCCACCATGGCAAAGCACTGTCCACAATTGTAACCTATCTATGAGTCATCTGAGGAAAGCAAATACACCTGATTGGAAATGTTGCTTTTTCTTTGCTGAACATCTTTCATATGATCCATCCATTCCTATATATACAGATGGTTCCAAATTGGGTGACTCTATGGGCTCAGCCATGGTATGTGACAGTTCGACTGTGGCACATTGACTCCCCCTACAGTTTGTTTTCACTGCTGAATTGTATGCCATCTCTCTTGCCATAAGTCATATTGAAATAATGCAATATACAATTGTACAATATATATATGGACTCACTCAGCTGTCTATTGACCCTGGAATCATTCCATGATAATCACCACTCTCTTCTCATCAATATCGAAAACAAACTGACCCATCTTTCTCTCTCATCTGTCTCCATCCAATTCTTTTGGATACCAGGTCATGTTGGTATTTGTGAGAATAAGCTGGCTGACAGAGCAGCAAAGTCTGTCTGTTCTGGATCTATCATCCCAGTAACCATTCCATACATGGACTATGGTCCAGTTATCAAATCCAGACTGCACACCAGATGGCAGGCAACCTGGAATGAGCAATACAATAAAAAGCTTTTTCAAATCAAACCTTCTCTTGGTCTTTGGTTCTCTTGCTTCTGAAAGGATCAAAGAGAGGAGGTTGTTTTGGTAAGGCTACACATTGATCACAGTTTTTTAACCCACCACTTCCTTTTATCTGGAACTGCTGCACCAATGTGTGGTCTATGTGGTGCTCAGATCACAATCATCCACGTTTTATTATCATGCTGTTGTTACAACCTAGAATGGCAACACCATTTTAAAGATATTTGTAAGGGTTTGCCCTTGACTTTGACCCGTGTTATAGGTGATACTGCCCATCTCACTCATGTTTTTACATTTTTAAGAGCCATTGGTCCTTTACACTTAATTTAAGGTTTTTTTTAATCAGACTATATAGGTTTTAGCATGGTTTCTTTTACACATTTCAATTTTTATTTTGACTTGAACCCAGGACTGGAAAGGCCAACTTCTGGTGACTGACTGCAATTTTGATGTTGTTGCTTCACTTGAAGCTGATTTTTTATTTTTTAATTAGATAATCTGTATCACAATAACTGGTGCTAATATCTTCTCAAACTTTTGTAGTTTGAGTTTTGTGTGAAAAACTTATAGTTTCATTACTGCATTCTTGAAAGGTGAGTGTATTATCATAGTGAGTTTGTGAATCTCCACTTGTTTTATTTTTGTAGTCACTCTTATCACAAAAAACTAAGAAGGTAAAAAGGATTTGTGGTTGTAGCAAATAAGCAAAAATAATCTACATGTAGTGATATGCTTTCTTTGTTTTTAATAATTTCTTAACAATAACAAAGCAATAAATAACTTCAAATTTGAATTGCACTCCAACAGTACTTATGCTTGTGAGACATAATATAATCTTTGGAATATTTAGAGTTTCAGTATTTGTAAATTTAAAATATTTCTTTTTAATTTTAAAATATTCCATTTAGTCATAAAACAGTCTCTATATATTATATACATGCAAAGAGTATGCTCACAGATTAGTAGTTGTTTTAAACAGAGATAAAAACATTGCTGGTGTGAGCATTTTTCATCACCATCAAGAATCTTTTTTTATTATTAGCCTAAAACATTTTTCTTCCAGGTATAATCTCAAGTAGTAAAGTAAGAAACCTGCTTTTGGGACAAACTTCGAGTAATTCTGTAACAGAAACATGTTGAAGAACTGACTATTATCAATGAATGTTGTTTTTTTAATACTAAAATTAATCTTTGAAAAAAGCATTTGATGAAGACTATAACTTTGTATCTAATATTAAACTTCTTTTAAATAATACAATAACTGATAGTTCTGTCAACATGGGTTTGCTATACCAATCACTGATGTTTGTATGTTGCATCAAAATCTGTTTCAGTTTTTTGCTTGATTTGGATTATTAGGACCTAAATCCATTTAAAAGTGAAATTAGTATACTTTATCTGAATATGAGTTCAGTTTATTACCATATTTTATGTAATTTGAGTTGCCAATTCAGAGTTAAATACATTTTTTGCTACTTAATTTTTATTTGTAAATAGAGACTTGTGAAATAACTGCAGATATTTTCATGTTCTTTTAATGTGTATGTTGTGCTTTCCACATGTGCAATTTGTAATGTGTATACAATCCATGTGGTTCACATATGGCTTGTTATAGTATTATATTACCTTCAATTGTTGCAGATGTTTGTTTGTACTGAAGAGTGTAGTTTTGAATGCTCTTGTTTTAAAATTTTAAAACTCTCTGAGTAAGTTGTTATTTAACTAGAATGTTTTGGTTTTCAGACATGGAGCTGGGGAACATCACATGGGAATGTGCTTGTTCGCATGTCTGGTGTTTTTGATATAGAACAAGAGAGGTTTGAGTTTTAAACACTTCATAATTTTAAATACTGTAGCTATGTTTTAATTAGGAAAGCAGTTTTTGTTAATTATTTTTATAATAGTATTACTATTTTCAAATAAATGTGTATTTCATAGCAGCTAAAGAAGTAAACTATTTGAAACATTTAAAACAGGGATTGGTAACCTACTGCCCACGGGCTGTATCTGATCCTCAGTTCCCAAATGAAATATCACATCCCCCTGGCCTCTGATGGTCCTAAAAAGAAGTCACATCTGCAACTTAATGTGGCCCTCTTCTGTTCACAGACATGGCCTCTGGCCCCTCTGCAAAAAAAGGTTGCTGACCCCTGATTTAAAGAGTGATTGAATTTCTATGAAAAATATATTTAATTAGCTATGATCGTTAGAAATATCATACTAAATTTTTAGTTTTGATTTAAATAGATAGCATGTTCTTGTTGAAAGTTAATGTTAATTATAACAATGGCAAAGCAAACTGTTATAAAATAATTATGAAAATAGGTTCTTTGATTATTTCAAAATGCTTATGAACTAGAATTCTTTGAAGGAAAACATTTGTCACAGATGTATGTACAATATTGCAGATTTCAATTTTCGTATATTTTGAGTGGTATATAAAAAAACTATATATTGAAAGTTTTCTATAAGCTATTTGCAGTATAACTTGAAATTGAAATGTTTAATAACCTTTTTTTAAAATTAAGTCAGAGGATTTTTAAAGTATTTTATTATTTTATTTAATAGAGTATATTATTTATATAATTATTTATTCTAATACAAGTTTATTTTCAAGTATGTTAACAGACATATCTTATGAAGGAGCTGAATATTGTTTCTGAAATTTTAGCTATAAATATTTTTTATTGAAAAATTTTATAAAAAATCAATCTGCTTTAAAAACTTTCTTATAATTTAACTGATTAATCTCAAGAATTATGAAGTTTATGTAAAAGTTAAAGGATATTCAGAATTTGGTAAAATTCACAAACTACTGTAGGTAGTAGCAGTGGGTAGTATATTGTTATTTTTGATAAGTTATTTTCAAATTACAAATAACCATTTATTACTTTAAAGTGAGTTATCATAATTGTAATAATTTTTGCATACACTGCAGAATGTGTGTATTGATTCTAATTATCTTTCTTTAGCATTGCATTAAGTTGAATCATTTTGTAACCCTAACCAATGTCTATTCTTGAGTGTGACTTGAATCAGAATGCTATATTTTACAGTGGAGGACAAGCATTTGTCCTATAAATTGTTTTACATACTAAAAGCTGTATTGATTTTTTGATTTTAAGCCTTATTTTTAAAATTTCAGATTTATAGATCAAAATAATTATTTGTTTTGAACTGTTCCTAGCTTCAATAACATAAAACAGTTTCAAGCAAATGAAATTTCCATTGACATGCAACATTCCTAAACAAGCTTTTTTACTGTGATTGTTCTTACTGAACAAAGTTGAGATACAAAAAATAAAATGTGGTGCCAATAAAATGGTACAGTATAAAATACAACTTTTAATGTGATTTACAGAAGAAATGTGTTACTTTTAATGTGTTTTACTAACATTACTGCTCACTTTGAGAAATCTTTTAATGTGTTTTACAGAAGAAATGTGTTATTTTAAATATAGTGGTTTATTTCATCTACATAACCAGTATTATGGCTATAGTTTGTTCGAACAAGGTATTAATGTTAGGATTTTAAATATTTCAATAAATTAATTTTTAAATTTAAGTATTACTGAAACACAAAAACAGATTCTCAAAAATTAAATTCTGATAAAAAATGTTGATGTTTTGAAAACACACTTCATGCTGATGTAGTCTCAGCTTTTGTTACTTAAGTCTTTCCCTTTTTTTATTTTACTATTTGATCACTGCTTGTTTTTGTGTAGTTATTTAAAAGTATCTTTGTCATTTTACTGGCTTTCTGGAGAACTGGAAGTTTTGGTTTTGTTTGAAATAGGACAATTATTATTCAATACCTAGATTAAATAAGATGTGTGTTGTACAGTGGAAGTGATACCAAGGTGAACTTAAATTCTACCTGAAACTGATTAGAACCAATACCTAAAAATACTTCATGGAAGTAACTAGTAGTTAAACATTGTATTTTGATAGACATTTCAGTCTCTGGTCTGTTTGCTTGGCCACTTTCTACTTTTATAGATTTGGATGAAAGATAAGTTTATTGGATATTTCTAATTTATCTCTTTATTAAGAGTGTCTATATTGTAGACACTCTTGTGTCTATATTGTAGACACTCTTGTGTCTATATTGTAGACACTCTTGTGTCTATATTGTAGACACTCTTGTGTCTATATTGTAGACACTCTTGTGTCTATATTGTAGACACTCTTGTGTCTATATTGTAGACACTCTTGTGTCTATATTGTAGACACTCTTGTGTCTATATTGTAGACACTCTTGTGTCTATATTGTAGACACTCTTGTGTCTATATTGTAGACACTCTTAAGATGTGAAGATAATGGCAAGGATGAACCTTTCATGTGAGGAACTAGTTATATGCCTTTGTTTCACCATCTGGAAAAGAATTTGTCAAAGATCCTTCTATTTACAGAATTGTTATCTGCAAAACTTTAAATAAACCCAGAATCTAGTGTAAATCTAGATTTACACTCACATCCACAATAGTTTTGTGTGAAGTGTTGGTATCAATATAAGAGAAAATTGTAGCAAGCTAGAACTTTGTGTTTTCAAATTCCACTGAAATCACAAAGGCTTATATACTGTTTGCTGTTTCAAGTGTTGTATTTGCTGCTATACCAGTGAAAGATACCCCTTAAAAGAAATTTGAGATGCTGGTTGGATCTCGTCTACTTATAACTATTTTTTTATTTACTGATAAAAATTGTGCCTCTTTCATCAGATGTACCAGTTAAGAGTCAGTAGTAGCAGTTGGTGAAATGTTAAATGCTGCTCATTTCAGAGCTTTTCATAAAGTAGAATAATTACTTTTTTTTCTCTCTCATTACATTGTATGTTTGTGTAGAATGGAGGAGTAGAATGTATTTCTAAGTTAATAACTCACATGGATAATGTCTCTTATTAGATAGCTATTTGAGATGAAATTGCTCACTAATAAACTGGAGATTGTGGACATTTTGTGTTATGTTCATCTAGTCTTAAATCACTGTTTTATGCAACATGGGCATGGCAGTTTTGATGACATTTTCATTTGTTGATCAAGTCTCTGTTGTGATCCCTTTGATTTGAGATAATTAATACAACTTTTAGTTTGAAACCAGAAATTTATGAAACCCATATTTAATGCCTATGACTTTTGCTTAGATATTTTCACAGTTGAATTACCTGATAGATTTTCAGAATCAAATATCAGTCATTGGCACAGTAATTTTCCTTTATAATAATTCAATCTTCAAAATTACCAGTGTATGACTTGAAGGTGAATTTTCCTTATTTACTGTTTTCACATTTCATTATCCCAAGGAAATATTTTCACACATTCTTACTTTATCTTGGCCTCCTCTTCACTGTATATTTTGGTTTATAATCAGCAGTACAACATGTGTGAGGCATTTATTATCTTAAGTGATTTTTCATTTCAGTAGTAGTCTTTCACAAGATAAGACACACTACAGTGTCAAGAAGAAAATATTTTACTTATACACTAGTCTTTCAGTACAATACTAATAATACCAAACAATGGGAACTGGGTCATTCCATGTCAAATCATCCAGATTTTGGAAACTTTTCCAGGGGACCCCTTCAGAATGCCTTGAAAAAATGCACATGTACTCATCTACCCATATAATGAAAAATTGCCAAAGATTAGATCAAGTTATCTAATAGTTTCCAATTTACAGCCCTGTAAAATTTAGTTTGTTGTTTGTTTTTGACTAATTCATTGTCAGGCAACTTTGGCTGCTTAAAGCTACAAGAGTAATGGTAGTAAAAGGCTGAAATTTGCTGAACTGACTGAATTAGTCTCACTGAATTCAAAAATGGTCTCAAACCAAGTTTCTCTTTTAGGATTTTCATATTGAGGCTGTAAAATCACCTGAAAACCCAAAATTGTAAAAAAAACATTGGTTTATGTAATAAGCCATAGCTCTAAGACTTAATAAGATACAAAGCTGAATTTTGTTTTCTAATTTCCAATAACATATCAGTTGATAAATCAGCAATTGTTGTAATTAAAAGTCTATTAGATCTTCTGTAAAAAAATTTAGCTGCATGCAACTTTTTATGATTTAGCTAAAAATAGCCCTACTTCAGCTCACAGTTTGACCATGTCACCAGTTATTCAGCCTTTTCAGATTTTTACCATATATACTTACATGTCTGAATATGATCTACAAAACAAATCAAGATGGTGTTCAACCTACTTTTTGAGTTATAATTTTTTAAAGTATTTTCTGACCATACGTTTTTTATTTTAAAAAATTTCAGTTCAGGTGTATTACTGTGTGCAAATATATCCATACAATTTTGAAATAATTTATGAATCCCATTGAAATATTCTAATCAGTCTTTACCATATATTCTTACATCTCTGAACATGATCTTCAAAAAAATCAAGGTTGTGAAAAATAATAAATTATCAAATTTTAAGTGTCTTTGATATGTACCATTGGGCAAAGGACCACATTCATGGCATTCAGTTCTTTCTTGTCAATCTGGAATCAGTCCTGCAGAATTGTGTATAGTTTGATCTACTTGAGTGCTATGAAAAATGCAAACCTGGGGCAGGTATTAGGTCACATCATAGCTTTATTCCCCACTCTACCAACAAATTGTATATGGGAAGGCTATCAGATGACAATGTGTACACAGTTGTAACTGTTGGTAGTAGCAGTGAAAGTGATGATGCAGCAGCTCAAATAGGATCTAATGATAGCAATGACAATTATCAGCCAGTGAAATATGTGGCATGCATGTACGATCATGAATGGTATATGAGAAACATAAAAGATAGATCAGATGAACATTCCGATGTGTTGGTGTCATTTATGAAGAAATCAAGAAACGAACTGTTCTCATAGCCTGGAAGGTCACATAAAGATGAAAGCTGGATTCCTTTCCAATATATTCTTTGTCTGATAAGTGCACCTACTATGCAAGGCAGTAGTGCTCGCCACTATGTTCTAAGTCAAAGTGATCTCAACATAATCAAACTCGAATTTCAGAAATTTATTCAAGCTGTCTGAACAGAGCAATGTTTATTTGATGTTGTTAAAGCTAATTTATCACCAAAGCAGTTTTTTGAAACATTTCATTGTCGCAATTATTGCAGGTTGGTGTGACTATAATCTTTCTCAGTTATCCCCTGTTGTAGCATTGTGCTTTTTGTGTCTGATTTACCTTTGTATTTATCATATGAATCTTAAACTCAGCCATATCTGCATAACTGTAATGCATACACAATATATTTGTATTGCCATGTGATCTAACTAGTTATGCCAATAAACTTGTTCAGAAATGAATTAATTCTTTCTTGTTTCTTACAACTTCATTATTTAACTTTGTGAAAGGCTGGTTAGAATATTTCAGAGGGATTCATAACATTCTGACAGGTATTTTTCAAAACTGTATGGATATATTTGCACACAGTAACACACCTGAACTGAATTTTTTTTAAATAAAAAAAATATGGTCAGAGGATACTTTAAAAAATTATAACTCAAAAAGTAGGTTGAACACCATCCTTATTTTTTTTGTAGATCATATTCAGACATGTAAGAATATATGGTAAAAATCTGAAAAGGCTGAATAACTGGTGACATTTTCAAACTGTGGCCTGAAGTCGGCTATTTTTAGCTAAATCATAAAAAGTTGCATGCAGCTAAATTTTTTTTACAGGAGATCTAATAGACTTTTTAATTACAACAATCCTGACTTATCAACTGATATGTTATAGGAAATTAGAAAACAAAATTCAACTTTGTATCATATTACATCTTAGAGCTATGGCTTATTACGTAAACCAGTGTTTTTTATGATTTTGGGTTTTCAGGTGATTTTACAGCCTCACTATGAAAATCCTAAGAGAGATAAACTTGGTTTGAGACCATTTTTGAATTCTGTGAGATTAATTCAGCCATTGTAGCAAATTTTAGCCTTCTACCACCTTCTATCTTCTCTTGCAGCTTTAAGCAACCAAAGTTGCCCAAAAATGAATTTGCCAAAAATAAAAAACAAGTAATTAAATTTTACAGGGCTGTAAATCAGAAACTATTAGAGATATTGATGTAATCTTTAACAGTTTTTCATTATATGGGTAGATGAGCACATGTGAATTTTTTCAAGGCATTCTGTAGGGGTCACCTGCAGCCCCCTGGATGATTTGACATGGAATGACCCAACTCTATCCTTGAGAAGTGTGGAATGAAATGGATAATTATTGGCCACTGCTAGAAACCTACTGAGTGTGATGTCCCAGTGTCCATTCTATGTTTTCTGAAGGGTTGTACTTAAATCCTATCACTAGTTATTTATTCATCATGTGAAAGTTTATTTACAAAAGCAGAATTTAAAAATAAATGTCTAATGATGAATTTCTTCTACTTTGGTTATATTGTGATAAATTAACATACTAGTTATGTGATCATTGTAACCATAATGATATTAAGAAGCCTTATAGGTGAACAGTGATGAGGTCAGACTCCACTCTCAAATAGCTCAATAGCAGATTCTATATTTGTTAGCTTGTTGTCCTGGGTCCAAGTCCTGGATATGGAGTCACTTTCTTTTACTTATCACATTTGTCATGTTAATGTTTATGTTAAAAATGTTTACTACATATCTTGTTGCATTTACAAAATGTTTCAATTTTCTGATTAAAAAAAAAAGATTCATCAAAAATTAAAGTACATGAAACATATATATTTAGACAGAGAGAAATTGTAGTAGATAAATTTAATATTTGTTTTGTGAATTTAATAAGTATTTTAAAATTTATGCATAAATTCCAAACAATTTATAGCATTCATAATTAAGGAATGTTTTATGCTCAATTTTATATAATGTGTACATGAAAAATCAGTGACTATCAGCATAATAACCAGTATGTGTTGGAAGAAAATTTGGTTATTCAACTTTACATTAAAATCAGTACCCTTATATAACTTTACTTTTAGTTTATATTTTGTTCAGATAGCCTCCATGTGTCAACAGAGATTTTACGTTGATCAAAAAGTGAACAAAGCTAAAACTAGATTAAGTGTTATAAATGAAAGCTATGCCAGTGACTTGGAATAATACAAGAACCTATTTAAGTATGCCCTTTTCAGTAAAATTCGTTTGTGTTGTGTACAGTTCCTTTTGTTTCAGACCTGGAGGTATATTACAACTCAATGGAACACCACTGTTGTTCTGGGTTGCTTGCTCGGTCATTGTAATTTATTATTGTTAGAATCTTTTGTACCACTTCTACAGTAAATTGTGATACATTAATCTGAAACAAACTTTTATATCATTTTTGTATATGAAAGCTTAATTTGTGATGTCATTAAGTAAGTGAACTTCGTTTTCTGTAAACAGGCCTAACCGGTTAGGCTTAAGTTAACACTTTCTCTGTTTTTTTATCTTGTGTTCTAAGTTACTGCAATATATATGATAATTATGTAATGATAATGTTGTAGGAACAGTTTTTTTTGTCACCCATCACTTTTTATTTGTGTTATGTTATAATAAGTTGGATTTATATTATCTTGTGGTGATATTTTTATAATTTCTTAGCTATTTTTCCTTTTGTTTTAAAGCCAAATTTTAGAAACTATAAAAAAGGGAATTCCACAACCTAGCGGTCTACAGCTATTTAGTCTAGATGATTTGTGTCCATCAGTTCGAGAAATTCAGTATAGTTACATAAAACTTCAAGGAATTTGTAAACCAGGTAAATATTTTGTTTGGTTTGATGCTGTATTTATTTTTCTACTGGAAATGTATGTTGTACTTAACTATAGCAAAAGTGTTTTTGAAAGAATGAATATTTATATAACTGTTGCAGATTAAATGTATCTATGCATGTGTATTTTTATATGAATATTTCACTTTAGGTCATAGCCACTAAAGTTGAATGAGTAATATGTGGTAAGTTAGAAATTTAACTCAGTTTTAACACCTTCTTTTTGTGTAATTAAAAAAGATTGAATTTATATTTCCTCTTAAGTCTTTATCTGTCAGATAATAGGTTTGGCATGACCAGCTGGTTAGGGCACTTAACTCATAATCTGAGGGTTGCAGGTTTGAATCCCCTCACACCAAACATGCTCAGCCTGTCAGCCATTGTGGGCATAAAATGTGATAGTAATTTCCATTATTTATTTGTAAAAAAGTAGCCCAAGAAGTGACAGTAGGTGATGATGATTAGCTGCCTTCCCTCTAGTCTAGCACTGGTAAGTTAGGGACAGATAACCCTCATGTAGCTTTGCACAAAATTGAAAACAAAACAAACTCTCATGTAGTACTGATTGCACCAGTATTGTGTCTTGGCTTCAGTTTCTTCCACTTCATCATTCCATTAGATAACCTTTCCTTTTTACTTTATGGCTGCCCATTTTGTGACATTTCTCGCTGTTTTGTTTCCCTTTATGGAGTATTCTGTTTTACCTTAGTAGGTTGTTGTTTGCTCCGTGTTGCTGGAGTAACATTTTAAGTGTTACCTACAAGCTAAATCCTTCTATATTTCATTCTTTCAGTTTATCAATGAAAGTGGTGGTGTAGGTGCCATTCCTTTCTGGTTTGAGTTTTTCACAAATTCATTTTTGTACAAGGGTTTGAAATTTTCTAGTGATCTAGTGCATTTCTCTTATCTACATTTCATCTTTTCATCAAGCTCTTCCATATTTTTTTCTGCTATTTATGATGACAATGTGGTAAGAACCCTTCCATATTAGAATGTTGATTTGATCACATTGGCTCTAAGCCTTAAGCTTATAATTTTTTCTATTCATCACAATGCATATTCTTGCTCTTAATGTCAGAACATCATAATTGAAATATTTATGCTGTCACTAAGTCATGTACTATTGTTCTACCTGAGAGGGTGATAAAATATTTTCACTTGTCATCCTCTCTTCCTTTCCTTACTTATATCCAAAACCTACCATTATCTTGCTTGTACCAGTTTCTTTCATAACAGTCATTTGTTGTTCTTGTTTTGAGATACTAGATTTTCAAACTATTTTCTCTATAGATTTATAAATTCATTCAAGATCCATTTCAGATAAGTTTTTTTCTGAATATGTTTTGGTCACCTTGCTACTGTTTTAGTTGAGTGTGAGTGCTGGCATATTTTCTTCCACTATATTCATCTTGCTGATTCTTTAATTTGGGTTAGTTGGCTGAATTCCACTGTGAGGCTTTTATCTTTCACACTGAGTGTTACAACAATGGGGTTATGTTTCATGTAGCACAGAAGATTGCATCCTTACTTTTGTAAGGCCAGACCTTGAGTTCCACTCTTCTGAAGTGGATAGAGTTCATTATGATAAGTATCATTCTGATTTGTTGTGCTGTTTTAGTTTGTGTGACCTGCACTCTTTTGCTATCATTGTTCAATCTGGTCTTGTACTTGGATGCTCCAACTTATTTTTTCTTTCTTTTTACACTGTAAATGTGTCTTGACCAGTGTTTTTAGGTATTAATTATGAACTGGTCATACTGGTTTCTTCCTACAGCATGTTCATATGACAGGTCATTGATACCTTTACACCTTCAATGTGATTTCTGTTTTACAACACTTCACCTAGTTTAGTTTAATGATTAATCAAGCACGACATATACCCTTTATGAGCTACATATTTATCTTTGCAGAATCCAGTCTTTGCTCCCTGTTCACTTTCAGTGTGAGTATTCTAGGTGTCTGTTCATCCTGAGATCTAGTAACTTGCATGGAATCTACATTTTAGAACATGAAATGGCATTAATTTTAATATTTTGCTCATTCTCAAAGTAACATCTGCACTGGGTAGAAATGGATATAATGTAAAACTATTTTTATCCTCAGACAAACTGTATAAAGACTAATTTATCTAAGATTTTAAAGCCACGTATTCAGAACTTATTGTGTAGCTAAATGTCCTAACCTCAGTTGTTGAAACTATTTCAAATTATGCATTCTGATTGTAATGGTTCCAAACATTCATCTTTCTGTATATTTTTGAGTAAAAATATTAAATACAAACTACAAAATTATTGAAACAATGAAGGACAGAGGTCATATATTTCAGTTATTATGTTTGTATAAAAGGTCACTACATTGTAAACATTAATCAGAAAGTTTTTGTGTTCATGGATGTATTTGAAGTTATAAAAACTTGTATGTTGTGTTCTTATAACTGTAAAACATGTACTTGTTATTTATATGAAATAAAAATATGCTTCATTAATATTTCTCATGTAACAGAAAGTGACAGTGTTTGATTCATTTATATACTGAAGTATTAACAATGTGTGAAATAAGAAATGAAACATGTGTTATGGATCATACAAAACTTAAATATTGTATCTATAAAACATTTTTAGCTATTTGCAGGATAATGTAAACATTTGAAAACCTTCTTTATTAGTTTTTTTCACTGCTAGTAATAAGAATTTTTAAAACATTGAACTTTCAAGTACATGTACATTGTATTACTGCTAATTTTTTCATAGAAAATGCACACAATTACTGGAAACAAGAATCAACATACCTCAGTTCTCTCGAATCCATACGCTGGTTTCATTATCTCTCAGCATGCTTGGAAACATCTCTAAAGATAGCTGAAAGCATGGCTTGTAAAAAAGACTCTGTTATCATAAAAGGTGGGCAGTGAGATAACTTTTATTTCATTAGCATAACTAGTAAACATTTATTTAAAGACATTTGAGTTGACTAGTAAAATAAAATTTGTTATTACAAGAAGTGAGATTTCAGAAAATCGTTATAAATTGAGTGGTATCTGTCAGGAAACTAGTCACTGGATTCATTCAAATACTTTATATGCAAAAACGGCTCGTTTGGGTTGAGAAAATATTTTACATAGAAGAGCGAACAACGTATGTAAAATATTTTCTCAACCCAAACGAGCCGTTTTTGCATATAATTCTCAACAAGTGGGTTTCTCGACATCACTGATCATTCAAATACTGCTAATTTTTTATTTGCTTTGATTGTATAGTCTTATTGTCATGAAATGTTCTGAGTTAAAGGAGTTCAAATTTAAATACATGAACTAATGAATAGTGTATTGGGTAATTAGCTGTAAAAACATTTTCACTCGTTTTATTACTGCTTTTTTATCTTAATTATTTTAACTTATTTTCTCACACTTAATCAATGTGTTTGTTAAATCTCATATTTGTGAGAAAATTCTGTTTTTACAAAGGTATATACAACTTTTTGTTCAATATCTGACTTCTTTACAAACTCTCAGTTTGAACTTTAGTATAATGGGGAACTTTACAATAAATCTCCCCAAGGTAGTAGCACTAGTGGTGAAACTGTTGGGTTTAATTGACTGAGTTGTAGATTAATTATTTTCTGGGCATTGTGTTAATGACATTTCATATTTTATGACTTGTTTCAAAAATATACTTGAATGGACTACTGAAACAAGATTTTTGAATGTGCTGATTTACTGTTTTATTAACACTTTCTGTTTTGTGAACATGTATTTTACCATATGGGTGGGGTCAAAGTGTGCATGTGTTGACCTTTTACAGAGTGCTATTCACCATAGTACTATGTATTTGGTGTCAACTGTCAACTTTACCCTACATTGGCTGATTTTTGTGACAGTTGAGGGTAGATGAGAGTAAATATCAGTTACATCATACAATAATACTGAAAGACTTTAGGTATGCATTCAGGATGTTGGAGATATTATGTTAATGCAATATACAAACTGACAGACAATAAACTATTTTATTTGTTACATGAACATGCATGATTTTCACTCCAACTTGTCAGAGTCTGATTCAGATTAACATTGTCAATTTAAAACATATCTTGCTTGTCAGTTTGAGTCAGATTAATATCATCAAGTTGCAGACATATCTTACTTATCAGAGTCTAAGTCTGATTATCCATTAATTTATGTACATATCCTACTTATCAGAGTCCGAGTCAGATTAACATAATCAATTCAGACATATCACTTGTCAGATTATTATCATTAATTTACAGACATATCTTGCTTGTCAAAGTCTGAATCAGATTAATATAATTAATTTGCAGACATATCTTTGAGTACAAATACTTGTTCTAATGCATCTGGCTTTGAACATTTTTCTGAAAACCTACCACATTTCCATTAAATTCAGAATTGTAGTCAACATTCTGTCTCCAGTATTGACCAGTCCCGTATAAATATGGTTAAATATTTTTACAGACGTTCTTTTTAATAGTTTCTATAGTCATAGAAAGATCTGAAATGACTTGGTGTTCATTTCATGCAGAATACAAGGACTTTGAAATATGTACTTCAGTTTATATGCTTGTGTGTTTATTCTTTAAACTATGGCAAGAATAAATTATGTGACATGTTTATTTTGTTCACCTGACTCAGACAAGGTATAAACTCTAGCTTTCTTCTAACAGATGATCACTGTTTATCCTTGTAACATGAAAATTTTTCATCATTCATAACAAAATGTAACTTGAAAAATTGATGTTTGTTGTTATCTTTAATGCTTTTTTATTTTTAAATTATTGCTGTAGTTTAATTTTTGTTCTTCAGTGCCACATGAACTTAACTACTTCTATTTCCATCATTTTTTATTAACTTTCATTCACCTGCTTTCCTCTTAAGTAACTTTTTATTTCTTGTATCTCTGTAAGTTTCTTTTGTATGTCCTTCTTTCCATCTTATCCTAGAAGTAACCATCACACTTGTGAAAATTCTTTTATAAACCAACATTAATAATCTGTTTGTCAGAATGGGTTCTCATGAACATATATGATCTACAAAACTTCATGCAGGGCATGGCTATGTAGTTAGGGCACTCAATTCACAATCTGAGGATTGCAGGTTCAAATCCCCATCACACCAAACATGTTTGCTCTTTCAGCTGTGGGAGCATTATAGTGTGACAGTCAATCCCATTATTTGTTTGTAAAAGAGTAACCCAAGAGTTGTTGGTGGGTGGTAATGATTAGCTGGCTCCCCTCTTAAATTAGGGATGGCTAATGCAGATTGTCCTTATGTAACTTTTTGCGAAATTCAAAAACAAATACAGACAAAATTTCACTTAGCTACCCTTTGCACTTCTCTCTTCCCACTCGCAGTCAGTTTGTTCCTGAAGTGTTATTTATGTTATCAGATGTTACACAAAAAAAAACCCAAAGCTGTACTCTTTCCAAGTATTATAAAAGTCTTATTTGTGAGAAGAACTTGTGGGTAAAAAAAGATATCTGTAAGCAGCTAAGACGTTTTTAATAAGCACTTATAGCAAGATTGTTCTATAAGTAAAGTAAGAGGAGAAACACTAAAAGTAGATCAATATATAAAAATGCCAACTTGCTACAGCAAACAAATTTCACTACCAAAAATGCATGCATTTTTTTTATTTTGTTCTTGTAAAAAATGAGTACTTCTCTTTTCAAATTTGTAACCTAATTAATTTTTCTTTAAATATTTAAACAGTGTTAAGTAATATTCCTAAGAAATCATAAGAATAAGATGTGTGTAAGACTTCTAAAATTTTATGTCAGGGTGAAAAATAGAGGTTCTTGAAATGCAAGCTTCATTAATATATTTATCTCCCAAGAATTATCGTTATGGAATTTGCCAAGTATTGTTATAACTTGCTGCATTCTTTAAATTAAATTTGTATTAAATAAAGAAAATAAAACTTGTGTTTTATTATATTACATACTTTAGGTCACTAATATTTGCAAACAAATGGGCAACATCTATCATTCAGTAAAACATCAGTGAAGATGAATGTACATTCAAAAATAAAAGTTTTCTTAAATAAGGAATTTCTAAATGAGGGGGTTGATGACTCATCTGAGTAGCCAGACAGTTTTTGGGACTTCAATAAATTTTAATAGTTCTCCTGTAAACAATTTTAAAATATGTTGTTCTATAAACCATCCAGAAAATTCCAGAAACAAAAAGTTTGAGGACCACTGTTATAAATGGTATAGTGTCAAGACTTTCCAGATCCCAGTTTTTAATTTAGTATTTTGCTCTACAAGTAGAAACTCTGAATGGTATTTCTCTTCGTAGAGTGGGAAGGACGAGACTTGTCTTGTGTTATCTCAAGCTTGGTGCAGATTTTGTTAGATCCGTTTTTTAGAACTCAGTATGGTTTTGAATGTTTGGTACAGAAAGAATGGGTTGCACTTGGACATCCTTTTCAAGAGAGGCTTGGCCAACTTGGAGTAGAGGATGGATGTAAGGTGAGTTTGTGGTTTTTACACCTGAAGTGTAATGTGTTTTATTAACAAGTATCCTTTCCAAGTCTTTATGTTGCATGTAAGCCTTAAATAGCTTTAAGTACAAAAATTTTATATGTGCTTCTAACTATACTTTTATTTATTGAATGTTTTTCTATTAATATTTCTTTATAACTTAACATATGTTACAGTATCTAATTGTTTACTTCCACATCATTTGAGGTGAATTTTACATTAAGGGTTATAATTCAGAATCCTTTGCTAAATTACAGGGTTTTAGTGGCAGTTACTTGATGATGGTTGTATGAGCAGTTAAACAAAAAATAAACAATCCACTCAACTCAAAAGCTATAACTTTGAATATTTATTTGATTAGTTTTGTTTGTTATTAACACTGTTATTGTGTGAAAGCTTGAATTAGATCTTGTTTGTATATAGTTTTGACTTAAAACTAGGTGATTAATTGAATTTCTGATCAATTAATCATTTTTTCATTAATCAATCATATTAAACTAACTGATTATTCTTGTATGAGACTAACTTTATGAAGTTTAATGGCTATTTTACTTATTGGAAACTTATTTTACTTAATTTTTAAACCAGTTCTGTTTAGATTTAATATGGTAATACTAGTAAAAGTTTTGTCACATATTGATAAGTGATGTACAATTCTATTAAAAAATTCATACTGATCTTATAAAAATAAAGAGAAGTACCACATTTTCTGTGAGACAAGAAAACATGCAGTGATATTCAATGTGTTTGCAGTGATATTTAGTGATTAACATTTTAGTGAGGTGGGGACCAATATATTGTAGTTATTGTAATATGAAAAATAATTTTTAATTATGAACATTTCTGAATGGTTTTAGTGTTTCCTGTCTATCTAAAACTAGTCATAATTAAACAGAAATCCAGTTTGTGCAAATAGAACAGCAGACAACGACGGAAGTTGATTGAAATCTCTCAGAAATCATAACGTGGATTTTGTGTGTTTTTGTATAATGCACTTTTAATCACTAAACAAATAAAGCTAACCAAATGAGACACATTTTGTATTCCTGTCTTAACAGCTAAAAATAAGAGGCAATGCTAGGGCTCAAACTAGCTAACTTGCCATTTAAATGTACATCAGATCCTGCACACATAAACCCAAGATATCCAAGTGACAATTTCTCCAAAACACGTAAACTACTGTCTAGAATTGTAATGGAACAATTGTTTTTGAGGAAATTTGGGGAAAAGAAAAAACAGCTCATAATCAAGTGTCGTAGGTAATTGAGGCAATAGTGTAGCCACCATTTTCTGGTGTAACCAGTAGTGAAGTTAGGTTAGGCATACCTGGCTCCTGAGCTTTTAGGTTAACTTCTCGATCTGAAAATATTTGTTGAGGTTTGCATTAAAATGTCAGAAACTACTAGACATGAATTAATAAGAAATACAGGTAAATGAACAAATTATTGAACAATCAGTATTTTTTTTTAGTAAATAAGAGTAGTCAATATTAACTTGTTGTAACTTTTTATTAAAGCAAGTTTACTCTCAGTAAAAATGGTTATGTTTGTAGCTTGTAATAAACAAGCAGTATGTTAAGTATTAATATAAGGATTTTGTTATAAAATATTTATGGAAAAATTTAATAAGAATTTGGTTGACTTTTGGACAACTGAGCTAACATAACAGGATTGGTTAACCTATTTAGGAAGAGATGTGTTTACAGACAAACAACAAGCTTTCCTTGACATTGGATGGTTAATGCACCAGTATAGCTGGATATGTGTAGCCTTCACCTCAATTTTTATACTCTGTTCAGTTTCACTTCACTTGTGTTGAATAATCGGAAGCATTTCAATTAGTTATTTATTTTTAAGAGTCGTGACATTAATTAATTTCAAATAATGAGAAATTGTAATGAAAATATTTCAATTACCTAGATAGTTGGAATAATCAAAAACAGTAATGATTTAAACCACAAATTTGGGGACATGAATACATTTTAGTTGTAATTTTCATTAATTGGTTGTTTCATGTGATATTAGTTGTTGCAATCAATTAATTGAACAAATTATCTTATTTCACCACCATAATTTGGCAAGAAGAATGTTTCAGTATCCAGAATGTAAGCAATTAAGTTTAAGTACAGGTAGTTTCTTATCAGCTTTAAATAAAATTTAATCAAGAAATTACATTAGTTGAAACTTTTCATGCAATTTGGTTAAGTATTGCTTCTATCAGGAGAAACAATGGATGGAATATTAGAAAAGTCTTTCCCTATGGAAATGGTCAATCCAATCTTAGAAATATCAAAATTTCTTCTATAAATCTTCCAATCTAAGGAGCACAGTATAGCAATTCCTTTGTTTATGACTTTACAGTGGAACCCCTCTGATTCAGTCTCCCCTTGAAAACAGTCATTCAATCACAGTCTCTTTTTTTGTTTACACAATCTCTAATTATGTGCAGTGGAACCCCTCTAATCAGGCCAATTTGTCTCAGTCCCAAAGGTGGCTGCTTTAGAGGGGTTCCACTGTACTTTCTCAATGTCTTGTATATTTCGTTATTTTTGCCGTATGAAAACTTAACAATATAATTACTTTAATTTTCCAGGTTAAATGTAAAGCAATTTTTAGCAAACAGTTTCTGTTAAAGTTGTTTTCATGGACATTACAAGGAATTGAAATGTACAATTTTTTTTTTTTTTTTTTTTCAGTTTTGCATCTTTTAATCTAAAAAGGTGTAGTATTCCCTTTCTGACTTGAAAGAAATGTAGTAATGATTTTATAAAACCTCAGAAATAAGATTTGATTCATCGTGTAATCATAGCTTTTTTTATGGATAATATTTGATTGTTTTAATCATTGGTAATCAGTTTATTGACTATAAGCTCAGTTGACTGTTATTGGATAGTTAGTAATAAAAGAAAAAAAAAACACGTAAATTTTTAACTCTGAAGTGTAAAAGGGAATTGATGGAGGAAAGTAGTTTTTGTTTCAGGTTATTTCTCTTTGTTTCAATCTCTTATAAATCACAGAAAAACACTATTAATACCACACTTCAGGTCTTCTTGAGACTCTCATCATTTTTGGCACACACTCAGAGGCATTGAGAGGCAGGGAAATAATTGTCCCTGGGGCCCTTTTTGAAGTCATTATAAATTCATGGGCACATGAAGAATTTTTCTGGTGGACAGAAACCAAATGTTGAGAATTTACTTTTTTTTTTGATAAAAAGGTATTTTTTGAAGCAAAGTGATTTCCTGCTGTACTGCGATTTTTCCTAAAGTATCTAATGAAAATGATATGTTATTCTTTATCCCATATTTTCCTGGACCCCCCACTCCTCTCATAAGGCCTGTACACAGTTTAACTCATTCCAGTATGGGCTTATTTCATTAACTAATTTTTGTAGTTCATTTTTATGGAACTGTACATTATCAGAGCTTTAAAATGCTCATGAACAGTGACTAGATTTGTGAGAAACAGAGGTGTCATCCTCGAAGTATGTTCATTCAAGGAAACTCATTTCTGTGATGTCCTACAGAGTTTTTTTATGGGTACCACTAAGTTTTCATTTAGAGGAGATGTTTTGAGTAATTTCTGCTTCCTGTCTTTTGTGATAGCTCTTTACATTATAATCATTTTTTGTCTTGAAAATTCCCTGAAAGACTTCCTAAAGAGATTGTAGGATGTGTGTACCTTGAACTTAAAAAATAATTTTTCCATGGTTTTCTGTTACTTAAAAATAACTTTCTATACCATGTACATGAAATACCATGTCATTTAAGGTGTAAGTTATTAAAATAGTACAGTACTTTGTGAAATTGTGTTTTTGCATTTTAAAATTATATATTTAATTGGTTTGGAGCATTTACACTTTGGAATTTATTTTGCCATGATATGGGAATGTTTGGTAGTAGACACCAAGCTAAATTATAACCATTAATTCAGTTTAAGAAACAGTAATAATCATCTGTCAGAGTAACTGACCTCAAATAGTTTAACACACAAACTGTATTTAATTCACTAGTTTGTACACAATGTTGTTAACTTCAATATTGTATGAGAAACTATTATAACTTGAGCACATTTTACTTTTGTTATGGTATTTGATGTTCTGATTTTTAAGTGGCATTGGAGGAGTTTACAAAAACTATTGATTGACCTCAAACACTGTAGAATGATATAATGTTTTGATGTAGAGTTAATGGTACAGGTGGTTTTTGACATAATAAAATTAGAAAGTTTTAGGTTTAACACTTGATTACATGTTCAGTGGTAGAAAACTCATTTTTTACTTTGCGTTATAATTAATAAATATATGTAAACTGCTAAAAAAATTAAAGGAACAAGTATGTTTTCTTATGTAATTTCTCTCAGTGTTTCAAATGTGATAATACTTTTATTGTTTAGGTAATTTGCCTCATTTCAGTTCCATCTATATCCATTTTTTAATGTGTCATGAACGGTAAAACATGGAGAAATAAAATTTTAAAAAAATGACCAATATCACCAAAACTGATATCCCATATGAAACAATACTTTAAACAGTTTACATGTACTTGTTCAAGAAATGTTTGAAACATTCAATATTTAGTATGACCTCCACGGACTGTGACACACTCCTGACACTGATTCGGCACACTTCAAATTGGTCTGTTGACGTTATCTTGGGATGTGGCAGCCCACTCGTCTACCCGGGCTTGTCAGAGTTCCTGTACTTTTTTAAAGAGGGTGCCTCAACAACATATCCCAACAATGTTCAATTGGATTTAAATCTGTAGATTTGGCAGGCCACTCAAGTGTGTATTCCTTCTTCATCAAGTAAATCCATACACAGTCTGGCGACATGGGTTACAGAATTTCGTCTATATATCGTCGTGCATTCAGAGCACCCCTGTCAAGTATGAGTAAGTCCGTGCGGCCACCCAAGGATATGCATGCCCACACCATTACAGAACCTCCAAGGCCTGTCATGGCCAGGTAGGTTAAGGCGTTCGACTCGCAACCTGAGGGTCACAGGTTCGAATCCCTGTTGCACTAAACATGCTCACCTTTCAGCTGTGGGGGCGATACAATGTGACAGTCAATTCCACTATTTGTTGATAAAAGAGTATCCCAAGAGTTGACAGTGGGTGGTAATGATTAGCTGCCTTCCTTCTAGTCTTACACTTCTATATTAGGGATAGCAAGTGCAGATAGCCTGTGAGTAGCTTTGTGTAAAATTCAAAAAACAAACAGAACCTCCTCCATAAGCGTCGACTTGCACAATGTTAGAGGCAAAAGATTGCTCTCCACGGTGACTACATACTCTCACATGTACATCATCATGAGACACAGTGAACCTGCTCTTGTCTGTTGACAGCACAGTGGCTCATTGACGAAGTTCCCAGTCCAGGTGCTGATGAGCAAACTCTAATCTGACTGCACAGTTTGCACTGTCAGGGTAATACCTTTTGCAGGCCATCTGGCCCTAAGGCATCTTTTGTGTAGACGATTGCAAACTGTTTGGGTCGACACACGGGTTCCAGTGGAATGCTGAAGGTCATTTCGCAGTGACCGAGCCGTAGATAACCTGTCCCGCAGAGCAATAGTCATGTTGTAGCAGTTCTCTCTCACTGTTGTTCAGCGATAACGACCTTCACCTGGTTTCCTGCCATAAGAGTTGGTCTCCTGGTAGCATCAACAAAGTTGATTGATAACGTTTGGTGATACACCGACTCGCTGTGCCATCCTCCAGCATCTGGACTGCACTGACCACCTCGTTCTCTGTCAGATTGCACCTGACTGCTTGGGTACACAAGATGAAGGTACACACTGACAAAAAGAGCTGCAAAAGATCCATGTTGGTGTTTGTTTGGAGAATTAATGAGGAATGCACAGTTTCATGTAACAACCTTATATAAGGTAGCTTGAGTTGTATTCTCCTCGAGTGAGGTGAGTTTTGTTTGAGTTGCTTCAAACTTCACTTGCAAGCTTCAAAATACACTTGTAGATGAACGGATATGTTTTTCATATATAAATTTAGTTATGACAAAAATATACTGAAATATGTACTTGTTCCTTTAATTCATTTGAGCAGAAGGAGGTGGCTTTCACAAACCAATTTTCCAAGAGAATTTTTATATCTGTATATATGAAGAGTATTTCACATATTAGTGGGAAAGATGAAAGAAGAGTTTTATTTTGAATATAGAAACCTGTACTTGTAGTTTTGGAAAGGATGGGAAAGTCTTGTAATTGAAAAAAAAAAAATTCTTGCAATTTGTTTCCTGGTATTTTCAATATAATTCTATGCCTGTGTTGATTTATTTCACAAGCTTATAACCAGTTATTACCATGCTAATGTTCACAAAGTAAAAGGGGAAATGTATTTTTGTGAATACTCAGAAATGTTGAGAACTGGTAATTGTTTGTTCCCACCCCTGTAGGGAGTTCATCCTTTGGCGTCCAGCATGATCAGGGTGCTCCACTTGCAATCTAAGGATTGAGGGCTCAAATCTCCATTCCATCAAATATACCTGCCCTTTCAGCCATGTGAGCATTTATGATCTCAGTATTCATTGATAAGAGTAGCCCAAAAGTTGGCAGTGGGTGGGGATGACTACCTGTCTTCCCTATAGTATTTCACTGCTGAATTAGGGACAGCTACTGTGGATAGGCCTTGTGTAGTTTTGCTGAAAATTCAGAAACAAACTAATTATCCTTCATGATAAATAATATGTGGATTACAGATAACTTAAAATTTGTTTAATGTAGATGTATATAATAAATGTATTCGTTTTTAAGAGTAGGCAAACGATTTTATACGTGAAAACTAAAATTATATTATTCATTTTTGTGGTTTCCTTCAAATAGTAGTAATAACATTACAGTTTAGGTCAGTGAAATACTGTGGCTGCAGGTAACTGCATATAGGATATAATGCACACCTAATAATCATGACCAGCATTAGTTTATACAATTTAATCAGTATAATAATATTTTATTTCTGGTTTGAAGGACAAATACATTTGTAAATAGGTCACGTGAATCCTGAATTAGATAATAGAAAGGAAAGAAATAATATAATGGTGAACACTGATTGCTGAGCTGATTATTGGCAACCAAATGATTGGAAATCTGCTGATTTTCAAAATGGTACTTCCTATGCTTATTTGTGTGTTGTGATTATTTTATTTAAGTATGATTTTTGTTGCATGATATTCTCTTAAGATGATTTGTAATGATAAGTAAACTACTGTAACACTGTTTGACTTCAGTACTTCCATACCAAATGACCATACATTTTACACTTGATAATTGAAGGTACTTTTCTATATTAAACTAGCATTCACACTTCATTCATGTGACAAACTGACTGTGCCAGTTACCCATTTAACTTGTGTAATTTATGAATTTTGTCCATTTAATTATGTCTGAAGTGTATAATGAATTCAGATGTTGATTTATGAGATGGTGAATCCTGAAGGTGGGAAAATCTGTTTCATTATTTTGTTTTTTTAAAATAGATGGATATACTGTTTTAATAGCTACAACATTCACTTTCAGGCATTTACTTTGGTTTTACTTTTATGGTGATGTTTGAACTAATATTATGTTATTAGCTCCATAACCTTGCTACCTATATTAATATTTATTTTATAAGTAGCATAATAACTGTATACTAATAACATGCATTAAACTGTTTCAGTCACCAGTGTTTCTGCTTTTCCTGGATTGCTTGTGGCAAATTCTCCAGCAATTTCCATCCAGCTTTGAATTCACAGAAACCTACCTTACTAATCTGTGGGACACAGTGCACATAAGTTGTTTTGATACATTTCTTTTCAACTGTCAGAGAGAAAGAGCAAATGCATATAGTAAGTTCTGTGAATTGCATAGGCTACAGTCAGCATGGGACTGGTCTCTTCAGTTTACAAAGCAAGACATGATTTTTTTCCAAAATCCTTTGTATATTCTTACTGCCAAAGATGGCATTAGTCATTCTAGACCTTGGTCAATTGGTTGCGATGGTCCATTCAAATCTCGTGGTCAGCCATTAACTCTTGCAAAGAAGGCAGAAAAGAGAGAATGCGACTTATTGGAGTTGGATCCTTCGGTGATGAATATGCAGCTGTGGAGACAATGCTACCTACGTTGGATACCATTGGCTCAGGTGGTTGGAGGAGATCTTCCACTTGTGTATCTTCAAAATTTAGTTATTTGGGATGAAATCTGTGCATTACAAAAACTTTTAGAATCGCCACAAGAGCCTATAAATCTTCGTCACCGTCGTGTAGCATCTGATGTTACTCTATATAGAAGTGAAGCTGACAGTTCTTGTGGTGTGAAAAATAATCCTTGTATTGTTACGTCATCCTTCCCGTACTCTCCAATTGGCCCCTTTGATTGGGGACATTTTCACAGGGTTCCTTCGAGTTCTTACCTCCATGTGGATGTGGTTGGTGTTGGTGAAGAACTGGATGAGTGACTTTACAATATCATTGAGCATGCTTTAGTTTATGTTCAATAATTAGTTGTTAAAAATTAAATTAACTGCTGTTAAAGTGAACTGATTTTTATGATAATACAAAGAAAACCAAATAATTTATGTACCAAATATGCCCTAGTTATTAAGATGTAAACATGAATTTTTAAACGTTTTTCAATTAATGACAAAAATTTTATTTTTGTTTTTAGACACCTACTTTTAATTGAGATTTTTTTTAAAATACTGGTAAGAAACTGACTTTCAGAAAAATTACAATGGAAAATTCCAGACCACAATTCCAAGAAATTGGGCCTATATTTTTAGTTTATAAAAAAAATGACTATCACTGAGGTAAAAAACTTCATAAAGCAATAGCCATTTTTTTTTAAATGTTGGAGTGTTAAATATGTTTGCCATTTTATACTAGCCAAAAATTGTGTGGAAGATTCATCAGATTGGAGAATATGTTTAAATTATGCTAGAATACATTGTTGAGAATAAAACAATGGTGATATTCTTGTCTTAATTTTCATTCTGTCTTTTTACTCTGAATGTAGAATAGTTGAATAGTAGAGTGAAACCTGATTAAATATGACAGTTAAAAACATAACTGTCAGCTGTGTAAGTGTAAGGAACACAGATGCAAAAATCTCGCATTCATTTCCCTGTGGTGGACAGTGTAAATAGCGTAAGGTTTAAGTTTTTAGAAACATTAAGTTGTAATTGATGTTTTAACCATATCGTGGTGGCACAAAAAAAATCGCCACGGCTGACAGAGTTGCACCTGAAACGGCTAACATGCAAACTGTTTCTTCAGGGATTTTTAAAAAGCTTATTGTCTCGATGATCGGCAACTTTTTGCTAACCAAAAAATACATTCAGTAATTTAGAACATCATTTGTGAATATAGTTGACAATGATCAGAATAATACTACGTTAACGTTAATACCTCAAAATGTATCTCAGAATGGCTGGTATTAGTAGTAACTATTTGATTGACAGAACAACATTTTGACCAGGTTGTCTTCAGCTTAACAAAGAATACCTCAAAACGTTCTTCTATAGACAGTGGAAAAATCAGGCTAATGTTCTCCTTTTTCTAGCTGGCTATGGCAACCAAATGCAAGACGGCCTTATAAGGGCCACTACCACCAATCAGTAAATAATGAAATGACACTATTTTACTGTTCTAACAATAAAGCCATAGCTGCAAGAAGATTTGAGTGTTTTGATCACAGTAAATCTGGAACTGAGATAAAATGGTGTGATATGAAATGAATACCTAACACAGGAAATCATTTTACTTTAGTTAGTTTTTCTCTTGGATCTCGTTTTTTAATTAAAACTGAACCAAAGTAAAAAAAAAAAAAAAAGTGACCTCTGAGCAAAATACACATAAAGGTAGCAGATTATTTACGGCAAGTGATGCCACTAGAAAGTAACAGAACAACATATTAAGGCCCATGTAACCAACTGGAATCCCCATATAAAGGTCCTTAGGTGTGTCTATGGCAAGTTTAGGAATTCGATTTCCCACAGTGGACACAGCAGATAACCAAGTGTGGCTTTGTAATAAAACAATAGACCATGTAAAGACAAGGTTATGCCAAACAAAAAAAAGAACATAATAACCAAACCCTAGAGGATAATTTTTAGATTTTTATAGCAGAGGACATTGATCTTTATCTAAAATAAACATATCTAAATGATTAATAAAATTCACAGTAACTCAATTTATATAATATACGAAAGTAAGAACACAAAAATATTTTTGCATCGTTTCACATAAGAATAAAATCCTCAGCATATCCAAATCATCGATACAGTGATTGTAATTGTAAACGTACTGTATTAAAATAGAAGTTGACAACATTATTACATTAAATCTTGGACACTAAACTATAACCCAACTACTTACTCTTATCAATAAAAACCAAAACCAGACACGGAGAAACTAAAATATTCACTAAATGGACTAATTTTAGCTCGGTATAATCTAACTATGACTAGGCTAAACCAGAACAATCTTTCTGAATGTAAAACTGTCTAATACAGTAGTTGCTCAAATACAGGGGTTTCCAAACTTTTTAGACCTGCGGAGCTTCATATCAGAAAGGAAAAAACACTCCGGAGCCTAAATGAAAAAAAAAAACAAACTAAAAATAGAAAAAATCTGTCACTAGCACCAGATAAAGTTTACTTCAAGCTTTTAGAATATAAATTTATTAAAAATATCAGCATTTAAAGAACAAAATTTTTACCTGTTCAAAAAATTCTGTTTGCAAAATTTATATCAGTAAAAGTATAGTGTACTTATTTATTAGTCACTTGGATGGGCTTGCTGTTCACAAAGTAGTTCAATACTTGGAGTTGTGGTTGTTACCTGTTTTTAAATTTGGCTTTTGTTGCTATATACAGTAAAAATATTTACTCTCAAAGATATATTGTTGGAAAACGCATCAAAATTTTCAAAGCTCTTATTTCGGGGCATTCCACGTCCATTTAAATCCAAAATTGTGTAATTTCTTCCTGATGAAATTTTGTTTTTAGGGTCAATCAGTTGAAATTTCTATAAGTTGTTCTTTCTTTTTCAAAGGCAAGTCATTGGTATTTGCAGAATCAACAAAGGGATTTTGAATTCACAGTGATTTTTTCTAAATGAGGAGGGAATTACTCCCCAATACATAGTTGTACACAAATAAGATATGTACCGCAATACTGAAACTTTTGCATCTTCACTTAAGGAAATTTCATAATTAAAAAACACTGAAATTTTCGAAGCAATCAAGTTCTTCCATAAATATACATTCACCCCAAAGTTTTAGTTTAAGTTGAAGCGCTGCCATTTTACTTTGAAGTTTGAAGTATGTTACCTTGATACCCTGCTTTGTTGCATTCACTTTATTTAGATAGGCAAATACGTTCGAAAGGTAAGACACTTTCTGTATCCAGCATTTGTCCCTTAATTTGTATGCAAGTTCAAAATGGCATTCAGATAAAAGAAACTTATCTCCTCGCGCAGTCCATAAAATCGAGAAAGTCATCGGACTTCAGTATGAAGCAGCAAATGTTTATGCAAACTTCTCATATCCTCACACAGTAAACTGCAGATCCTCACATTGAGTGGACTTGATTTTATAAAATTATTTTTTTTATGATACCACCCGATACCTCTTTTACGTCTTCTCATATTCGTTTCATTAAGCGCATGACGATGAAGACAGTAGTGGATACTCTTGATGTCTGAGTTTTTTATACGTGCCACTGCGCCCGAAATTTTTCCATTCATAGTTGCAGCCCCATCAGTGCAAATACTTGAGCAAAGTGGCATTGGATCTCATGTTCTTCCATAAATAAATTGATCAGTTTAAATATTTCTTCAAGTATTGTTTGAGTAGGCAAAGGTTTGCAAGTGAGCATGTTTTCTTCAAAACGAGTTTCGTGAATATTGCGAACAAACACAAGCAACATCGCATTAACCCATGACATCTGCTGATTCATCCATCTGAAGCGAAAGAGTTGGACTCGCTTTTTCTCGCCTTATTAACTCTGTTAAGAAATCTGCTGACATATCCTTGATTCTTCGAGAAACCGAGTTGTCAGAAAGGAACACAAAGTTAATGTTTTTAAAGAAATTCTCATCAATCGTACACTCTACCAAATCTTTTGCGCATGGTTTTATAAAATCTTCTGCAATTGTATCAGCTTCACCTGCTTTTGCAATACGATAATTAACACGATATAAAGCAATAAGAGCACCTATGTTGTCCTAATGGACAAACGAACGAAATATAGCTTTCTTTGCATTTAATTGCAAACATTTTCTTTTGAAATACTCGGAAGTTGGATTTTTTTTTTAATTGGGAGTGTTTGGTTTCTAGATGCCGTTTTAAATTTGCTGGATACAAATTACTGTTACTCAACACTGTTCCACATTCAACACAACCCACTAGGTCCATCTTCATTACCTGTCCATCTAAAACCATATTAAATAAAACTTTCATCATATTTTGTTTTCTTTCTTGTTTCACTACTTCTTGCATCATCCTACGTTGAAGCGCTTGCACACGACGATAACGCCAATGAATTCGTATAAGGCATCTGATTTATTACTGACATTCAGCCAGTTATTCATTATAAGGTGGACAACTAATTATTAATTTGTCTAAAACCGTATCCATACATCTTTGGCACTTCAAAAGTATTTTCACGGACACAAATTAGCTTCTTAATAAAAACTCGTTCAAGCACTTGAGTTTTATCATTATACAATGACATGCTGACCTAAAATCAATGTTGCATAACGAAGTCAGAAATAAAGATTTGTGGAAAAAAGGCTAGGTCGCTAGATTAATATATCTTTTTTAAAGGAAAGGGGTAACTTATCACTTTTAAAATTGTTTTATTTTTTAACAGAAAATTATAAGCCAAATAACAAAATATTAAGTCAGATCTGACGTATCTCTAAATCCCCAACGAAAGTGAAACAAAATTAAACATGACCTCTACGCGGGCGTATGATGTCATAGAGATCATTGGTACCAAGTTTGTCTAATTAAACTACAACGAATCTAACCTAACCTAACAATTACCAATTATAATTCCTATAAATATTATTATACTTCATATAAATATACTTTGAAACTGAAATAATTTATACTGTAACTGATTGCATCACAATGCTTTAAATTTGGACAAGTTTCAGTTTTGACGTTATGTTTCATTTCGTTCGAGATTTAGCCTCTAATCCAGATCTGGCTTTTAAAAGACAGATGGCATTACTACTCAGAGTTGACCAATGTTTCATACGCAAATTACTAGACTATCTTGCATCTCCAATGACGCATACAATCTTGAGATGGTGCCATATCTACCAGCAACCAGTAGTGTCACTGTCGAAGTAAATTGAGATTGTATTAACACTTTCAACGCGAGAACTTCCCCTAATATTAATAAAATCGTCTGGCGTTTGGCAGAATAAAATAATAGAAGGCCTAATACGTGTTATATTAAAAATATTTTTTTACTCTTTTGTACAGCATATTCTGGTTCAATTTTATAGTTTTAGGAAAAAATATTAACATTCTGAAATTTCCTCGCGGAACCCAAGGTTTCAGCGGAGAATAGTTTGGAAAACCACGCTCTAGTATATCATTTCATCATCAGGGCAGTTAGTGCAGGTAGCCCATGATGTGGCTAAATCTGTCAAAAACACTCCCACTGCTATTCAGAGCACGCCATTTCTAGACAATATACACACTATCGTCTAATCACAGAGCCACTCGCAATTACAAATATTACAATAATGCAAAAATAAAAAACACTGTACTGAAATTTCTATTATGCGTTTTAAAAACAGTGATGGATCAAAACATTGTCAGTATTTTATTTTATAAATTGCTACTCTTGTGTATATTAACCTTTTACAATCAATACAGATGTTGGTTCTCAGGTACAGTGATTCCATACAAGTAAAAAATTAAACCTGCTCTGATTATAGAGGTATGACAGAAAAGTATTTCAAAGCTATATTGTTTATGACTGATTTGAGAAAAGAGATCAGATAGAGACTTTATAATAAAAGAAAAACAACCTATTCACTTTTATAAGACTCTGGACAAACAAATAAATCTCAATCAAAAGATGTATACCTGACACATAACAATTTCACACTTCTAAGCACCAAGATAAATTTACTGTGTGGCAAGACCAATATTGTCAGTGACCATATATAACCAAAATATATATACAAAAGTTCCACGTCTAGATACAAATAAATATTTCAATCAATTTTTTTCTTTGTTATTTTCTTCTATTGACCTAATTTTTTTATATATAATCTATAATAAAAAATGTTCTATTACAAGCTCTCTACTAAAATAACCTGAATTAAATACGTATTTCTCAAAAGGTTAGGCCCGGCATGACCAGGTGGGTTAAGGCGTTCGACTCGTAATCTGAGAATCGCGGGTTCGAATCCCCGTCGCACCAAGCATGGTCGCCCTTTCAGCCGTGGGGGTGTTATAATGTGATGGTCAATTCCACTATTCGTTGGTAAAAGAGTAACCCAAGAATTGACAGTGGGTGGTGATGACTAGCTGCTTTCTCTCTAGTCTTACACTACTAAATTAGGGACAGCTATCGCGGATAGCCCTCGAGTAACTTTACGCGAAATTAAAAGAATAAACAAACAAACATCAAAAGGTACAAAGGTAAAATACAATTCTTTAATACATTAAGTATATTAAATAAAATTAGCTTAGACGTATATACTTTACCTTCCATTCTAATCTGCTATCATTTGTCCTCTGCTGAGACAGCTGTAAGTCTTCGGAGTTACAACATTAAAATCAGGGGTTCGATTTCCCTCGGTGGACACAGCAGATAGCCTGATGTGGCTTTGCTATAAGCAACACACACACACACACAGAGAAGATAACGTGTGCTGGATGTGTGATATTTTCACACAAATACTACACTGTATAAAACAAACCTCACTTTATGATAACGTAAGTAAAGTTCCTCTAAATTTCATAAAGGGCTGTTCAAAACTAGCTACTAGACAGACACAGAAACCAGTAGCACCTAGCACCTCCTTACAGGGCTAATACAACACAGAGTTCGAACCCGAGCATATTTCTTTCCCTGCTTCTAGCAAATGAACACATGACACCACCCAAGAAGTTAACGCTTCCAGCATTAATCATTCAGTAGATTTTGAAATTGCACCTGTAAAAAACTTAAGCCATGAAATAGCTTTTAGGATGACGGTCTCGAGTGTATTGGTTGTCAGGATTTAAATAAAAACTGAGTTAAAGATAAATGTTTGAAATAAACAAATATATAAAGTAAGTGTTTCATTGTGGTATTAACAACACCAAGTTCAACAGAGAAATGAACCACAGGATTTCATTTCATCTTTTTTTTTGCACTTAAGTGCATCTGACGCCCAGATACTTAGCTGTGAAGTATAATAAATAAACTTAGCATTCCGAAAATTGTTTAATTTTGAACTCTAAGCTCAAGGGAGGTCTAGTTTACTCTACATTTTGATCAACGTGTGTTATTACGTTTTCTTCGATCCAGTGTATAGGTTTTACTTATAGTGAATACAAAGCACGTTCACATCAACAGTACGGTTGAAATGACTTGAACCTGTCACAGACCGTCTCCAGGGTCAGTCCTATTGATGTCTCTGTAAGTCTTTAGATGTCTTGTGTTTCTGGAGAATTCAGCATTTTCGTAATGGAGTTTCAAGCTTCATTGTTCCTGTAAAGATATAGAAATTCTGAAAGTCTGCCTTTTCTCTTGACGGAAAAGTCAGAATGGCGACAACGCTCTAGTAGAGTAGAGAGAAATCTCTCTGTTATTACAGTATTTAACCTACACTTAAGTAAAATTATTACTGCATAAATATGGTACTTGTGCTAGAGTTAAATAGATTGAAAACACTACAACGTTAAAACATTCACAATAACTTTTATTAAACTGGCACCAGGTTCGTTTACCAACTTTATATGTTTCTGAGGTAATCTATCTCAAAAGCATCAAGACCTTTTGACATACAGTTTACAAGATGTCATAAATATGTGCAGAAAATTACACAAAAATCTCAAAATAACAATAACTGTATATGTATTACTACAAATATGTTTTAAGCTATTTATAAAAGGGTGAAATAACAGTTAGTTCAACTGTGATAGGATTAAACATGCAAAAAAGAAATCCTGTACTCTGTGCGTAATATTAAATAGCTTCATGTAGTTATAAAGCAATATTTTTATTCAGTCAGAGCGTTGGTAGTGGAAACAATGTATTATTTCCCTATGGGTTTGGTTTGTTTTGAATTTCGCGCAAAGCTACACGAAGGCTATCTGTGTTGGCCGTCTCTAATTTAGCAGTGTAAGACTAGAGAGAAGGCAGCTAGTCATCACCTCCCACCACCAACTCTTTGGCTACTCTTTTACCAACGAGTAGTGGAATTGACCGTTACTTTAATGCACCCACAGCTGAAAGGGCTAGCATGTTTGGTGTGATGGGGATTCGAACCCACGACTTTCGGATTACGAGTCGAGTGCCTTATCCAAGAGGCCATGCCGAGTCACTCCGATGGGACAGCGGTAAGTCTACGAACATCCAACATTAACATTTGGTGTTCAATTCTCCGCGATGGTCAGAAAAAAAAACAATCCAATGTGACTTTTATAACAATGTAGCAAAGGTTTGAAGTTGATGTTATATTAACGTCACTTTGAAATATCAGTGTGAGATGAGAAAAGCGACTTCATTGTTTATGACAGAATTTTCTTCCTGTCTATTATTGATCTAAGAGTTATCTTGTTTTCATGTCGACATATTGGACCCATGTTTCTTTTTTTTTTGTAATTATAAGGGTAATTATAAGTTTCAAAAATAAGAGAAATATAGCTATTTTTATTTATCTTTTAATTTGTCATAAAGGCAGTAAACACTCCCCCGATTAAAGGCAAGTAGCCTTACCCCAAAGAACGAATACGACATGAAAGTTTTCAAAAATCTACAGCTAAAGTCTCTTGCTATTTCTCATATATATAAACACATGATGTTTCAAACTAAAATCTATCAAACTAAGGCACGAAAACAGTGTTATAAAGTATATTGTAATGCCAGTTGTTTCAAATATTAGTACTTATGTAAAACATACAACATGTTTCATTCTCTTTCAGTTTAGAAATATGGACGCTTCCTGTTAATCAAAGTTTAAAAAAAGAACGAAAAATTTGCCTATAACTGGTTTTATACTGCCAATAGGAGTGACTGGGTGATGTGAATGACCTGTTTTCTGTAAAGTTTAATGCAATTTAAATAAGTATATACTAGTCGGTTAATTCATTCTAAATCAGATTTCTAGTTCTTCAGATTTCTATTTCCATTTAGAGAGAAATGTGGCCTCACGACGTAACAAATGCACCCATGAGACTCTGACGTTTTCTGTTCGTCTTGTGTCTTACAGATAAGCAAATAACTTTTCTTGTTGTGAAATCTTTTGTCTTCTATCTCTTTCCTTAGTTCAATACGGATAACATTTAGTTTAATTACAAAATATTTGTTTTCTCCTGAAACTCTTGTTAGAATTATTACCATGCTTGGTTGTAAAAAATCAGTGCTTCTAATGATACAACATTTATAACTATACAGGGTGGCCCGTAAGTCCCTACCCATACATATATCTTATGTATCCAGTGTATCTGTGTGTTGTCCCTCATTCTCGCTGCATAATATTATGTGACGCCATGTTCTGTGAGACATTTTCCTCAACATAGCAGTTGTTATTGTTCCAAATGCCGCGGTAACAGCTGCCTTCAACTCATCATTAGTATTATAACGTTGTTTAGACACAATGTCCTTTATGTATCCCCAAAGAGAGTTATCACATGTTGTCAAGTCCGCACTTCTTGCGGGCCATTTCATGGGTGCCAGGGATGTTACAGAACCACGACCTATCCATTTGTGTGGAAAAGTGTCATTAAGATAATCTCGCACAGTGAGGGCATAATCAGCCGGAGCTCCATCTTGTTGAAACCAAACCTCCTCTCTGATTCCCAGTTCATAGAGTTTCGGAATAAAACATTGCTGTAACATGTTTAGATATGAGGTATGGTTTATTGGGCCGTCAGAGAAGTATGGTCCAATGACATGACGTTCAATAAGTGCTGTCCACATCATGACATGCGGAGTGTTGCATTCAATTTCTTCATAATAATGAGGATTCTGCTTTGCCCAGAAGTAAACATTTCGTGCTCGACTCGAACGGTAAATCTTCGTATTGAAGATTCACAGTAACTCATCATATAACGTATGGATGGGTAGGGACTTACGGGCCACCCTGTAGTTTGTGAGGCTTTTTGTTTGCGTTATTCAGAAATATACAAGTGAAGAGCACGTGGTTAAAGATAGTTCTTTAGTTTTATCAGTCAATAAAGAACCTAGAATATCATGATGATGTTTATTCAGCTAGTTTTACTAGACAAGAAACTACTAACATATGTGCTGATGTAACTTGTTTCTCTCTCAGACGTAGCGTAGCTTATAAGATTACTGTTTGCTAAATTAATACTCGATTGCTGTTAAAAAGTTTTATTTACGATCAAGTTAATGGAGTCAGTATGGGATCTAAGCTTCAGCTTCCATGGTTACTATGTTTTAAATAACTTGTTTACAAACACTGCGTTGACGGATATATTTGAAATGTTAGGTTCACCATCGAGTAAGAACACGGTTAAAATGATCATTTTTTACATATATAATGAACAAAATAGTTTCAGAATAAATTATCATCATAAATCACTATTTAATTCATAGTTTCGTGTTTATGACTTTCTAAATTATGATTCATAAGGCTTGTAGAATTACAAGCAACGTTGCTATGTTACACGCAGATAGGAAAGATTCGGGAAGTTTGAAAACTGAATAAATTATTTGTGAACTTTATTGATAAAAAGTGTTTCTCCTTTGTTTGCAGTTTACTTTTGAAAAGAAAAGTTTCTTTAACTTATGCGAGAAAATGTCTTGTGTTTATAAAGAAATGGCTAACTACTATTACTCAGGCAGAACGTATAGGATTTTATTTAGATTTAAAAGTACCTTCCGAACAGTAAGCAATCGTTTGCAGTGTGTCATCTTTTCGTGCTGAGGAATATGTCAGATCCATCACCAGGTTTCTGTCAACGTAATAAGAAACACCCTCCAGTATAGCAGTAAAACATGTAGATTAGTGCACAATGAATGGAACGGTCTTTATTAACAATCTTGCTATACTGTTTGTAACGTGTAGTTTACGTTTCGTGATAGCCTGGAGCTTGTAAATCTGAAATTGGTCTAAAATGTGCAGCATTCGGAGTTCCCTCTGTTTGAGAATTTCAGAACTGAATTTTATTTTTTTTATTTTTTTAAATTATTGATAATTATATTAATTGGGGAACATCGAACAAGATACTTAGGTTCGAGCATCTTGCGATATCTATACTAATAAAGAACAGGCTATTTTCTTACAAAAAGATGGTCTAGTTTGACGCTAGATGGAGCTCTAGTAAAATTGTTAGACGTTGAAAAAGAATTTAGGAACAATACGATACGTACTTTTAATTCAACAATATATTAGTTTGAACTGTCTTAAAAGTTTTAGTGAGTATTAAAATAGCGATGCATTTTGTAATATACTGCTGACTAGAAATAATAATAATATCTTTAGTGGCTCAAACACACGAAATACTGAAACATACATTCTGAACATCTGGTTTTGGATTGAATTCTAAAGTCTTTAAAAATGTAAACTTCTTTTATTTCGGCGTGTTAAAAGTTTTTAAATGCAACAACCTCACCAAATTTAGATTCTGAAGAATTGATGTATTTATAAAACAAATTAGTGATAGTCACCGCGATCAAGACGGATTAAGTTTGGTACTTTTTTGTTACAAAAAAGCGATGGACTAGCGGTAAGCTTAAGAACTACAATGCTAAAATCTGGGATTCGATTATTCGCAGTGGACACAGCAGATTTTAAGCGTGGCTTTGCTCTAAAACGAAATAAATAAACAACAACAAAATCGTCATATTGATACCTGCATAATTAATATTTCAAATTTTAAAAATTAGTTATCCAATATAATATTTTTCACTAATTAAGAAGTATGAAGACGCTTTTATCGGCAGTTATGTTATTCACTCTTCACACAGTAGTATTAGTTGAGACATTTACTTTCAGACATTGTTAATGAAATACATATGGTATATTTATATATATCCTTACTGAAACTTTATAGGCAAAATAGTAACAGCAAAGGATTTTTGAAATTTCTGATTAAGCTACTCCATTCTGGGCAGTCTACCAGCATGATTTTATAGAGTAAACTAAAATTTGTTGTTTAGTGGCAGTATTACTGAGTGTTGTATATTACTGTATATTTTGGGTGTTGTAGTAGTGTTATTTTAGCTAAGTCAATGAGAACAAACGTTTGTGGTATGAATAATCAGAACTTTCATTTTGACGGGTTTCGATGTGCCTTTAATAACTGGATTCTTCCTGTTATGTCTACAAAGCCTTACCATGTCGTAAAGTCCATGTTACGATGTTCGTGCATTTTGACAGTAGTCCTTCAGCATTATTTCTATTGTTGCGAAATATTCTGGCGTAAGACTAATGTCACAAACACACAACTCCTTGTTTGTTTTCCAAATCCATCTAGTGTGCAAGGACGATGGTTCGGTGGTCAGAAATTCATAAACTAAATAAACCAATATGTCTTCGTAGAGAATAGCATGGATGCTTGTTTGATTCTATATTTGTCTGAGATATGCGACAGTTGAACGGGTATTTCGTGGAAACAACTAACGTACACGTGACTTGTGTCGTTTTTCCAGATTCCTTTTGATTATGTTGACTGGAAATACGTGTATGACTTTTCCTTTTTACTTTTGTGTTCACAGATTTTTACTTGTTACAAGACGTCTCACATTCCCTTTCAGGTTTAGGAAACGACTTCTTGCAGGCCTCTTTCTGGATTGCCCTGATTCCTCAAGCTAATCCACTTTCCTTTGTTTTCCAATGCCATGAAATGCAAAGGATATCATCAATATGAACACATCTTTATGATTTAAATGTATGGATGCTTTCCATTAGAAGGGCACTTACGGACCCTTCCAAAAAGCGATCAGTTTTCGGCAGCATCACATTAACTACAAATCACCAAAGAATTTTGAAAAGTAGTTTCTATACAATCTGTTTCAGCTATTCTAAAAATGTAAGAATGAATTTGATATTAACGACTAATGATCCTAATAATAATAATATCCTAATAAGAATAATTCGTTTAAATATTTACACATTTAAATTATTCGCATATTTTTTGCACATAATTACATTTTCATATTGGGTTTTAAATGATCTCTCAAGAAGCTTTGGATCATAACATATCTTTTGTTTGCATTATTGTCTGGTCGATGTTTGTTTTAGGCTTAGGAGTTTGTGGAGAGACTATGGCCTATTTAGGAAGTACTTCCGCTTAGAAAAATTTTCAATAAAAAAAGAATCTATCATTATTTCATACCTTCTCCCCTTCAGTGGCTCAGTCGTTAAATCTGAAGACTTATAGTGCTAAAAATCGGTTTTCTATACCCGTGGTTTGCAGAGCACAGATAAACTATTGTGTAGCTTTATGTTACACAACAAACAAAAATCTATATTAGAAGCAAAGAAGTTGAAACAAAAATCTACTAAGTAAAGTTTGAAGACATTAGACTATTACTAAAATGAGTTTATGAAGTGGTTAGAAACTTTGCCCGTAAATTTAATAGTAGATAGTGTTCAGTTTTAGTAATAAAATATTTTTAGTGTGTCTGGTACCAGCGATAAGTTTGAGGGCTTCTGGTGGGTGAACTACAGATATTTTGTATTTGTAGCTTTAAGGACAGTGTGCCTCTGGATGTATAAAGTGACAGAAAGTACAACACAAGATACTAAAAGTTTAAACGAAAGGTTGTTGTTTGTTTGTTTATTGTTAACCAAAAAAACTACACAATGGGTTATTTGTTCTGACTCCACCGCCAATATCGAAAACCGATTTTTAGAGTTATACGTCTTCAGACTTGCTGCTTAACCACTATTTTTTGTTTTTGAATTTTGCGCAAAGCTACATGAGGGCTATCTGCGTCAGCCGTCCCTAATTTTGTAGTGTAAGACTAGAGGGAAGGCAGCTAGTCATCATCACCCACCGCCAACTCTTTTACCAACGAATAGTGGGATTGACCGTAATATTATGACAGCCCCACGGCTAAAAGGGCAAGCATGTTTGGTGTGACGGGGATTCCAACCCACGACCCTCGGATTGCGAGTCGAGTGCCTTAACCACTTGGTCATGCCAGGGCCTCTTAGCCTCTGAGGGAGGTGGGGAGAGATTAAAAGTTGTCGTTCAATAAAAATACATCAATAAAAAAGCCACTGTTAATTCTAATTACGATGATGTGAAATATTTTGTTGTTAAATTTTTATGTCAGGTAAAAGCAGCTTAATCAATAAGAAATAAGTATTTTTCTTTATGTTGTACAAATAAAACTGCAGGGACTTCTAATGTTTCAGTTTTTACTTGTTTTAAATTGTCTCTTGTATAATAATCTTATTAATGAAGTTTGGAATGATGTTACAAAATTCGTTATGCATTATAACTGAAAATTATAGTTATTCATTATAATTGAAAGTAACAAGCACAAACAAAGAATTATATTTTTTAAAAATATATTTAAGCTGTAACGTAAGTGGGTTGTAAGTTAAGTAAGTAATGGCTTTAGGGAAAATTAGGGATTTCACTTTCTCTTCCGCTACACTTGTGTTCATTTAATCATTATATATTTGTGAACCTTTGAAAAGTGTGCCCTGATAACTAAGAATATTTCACTTACTGGCGCCCTCTAGTGGCACAGCGGCATATATGCGGACGTGCAACGCTAAAAATCGTGTTTCAATACCCATGGAGGTCAGAGCACAGATAGCCCATTGTGTAGCTTTGTGTTTAACTTGAAAACGAACAAACCGCTAAGTATTTAGTATCGTATGTAGCGATTACTGTTGGTAACGTTTAACCCTTACTTGGTCACTTCTTTAAAACTGTACTATATTAAGTAAGATTAAGTTTAATATATTTGATTTATTAAACTAATTAAATTGTGTTTATTCATGATACTTTAAGTTTTGTTAGTTTTAAATAAGTTGTGTTCAAAATTAATTAGTAATATGGATTGAAAGCGTTTCCAATAATATAAAAAATAATATACGTCACAACAATGAGTCGTTTTATTTTGGCAATACCTTGATGTCAACAATACACAAAGCTCTAACGGTTGAAACGTTAAGTCAACAACTTAAGAGATTGAGTGATCAAGGAACATTTAAGGAAACTGTCTTCAAAATAAACTGAACATAAATTAGATTGCATATAACATATACTTTACAAAAATATTAAGACAATTCAAAATTTGCGAATATTTTAAACATTGAGGCAATTTAATATCATACTCAAGGAAAATATATACAAAATTCTGGGTTGACTTCTGTTTATGAATGTAAGTAAACGTGAAAATGCAGTTTTTATGTTGCATATGTTTTTAACAGTTTCGCTTTACATCACGAAGACTATGTGTATGGTGTGAACATAAGTGTATATGTGTGTTTTAATATGCACACGTGCACAAACACTTTGAAGAAAATAAATGTTGGTTTTCAATGAGGAAACTGTAATTTGGGAAGACTGAAAAATAGCTTCCGTTCTATAGATTCAAAGAATTTATTACAATTATTAATTTACATTTATCTAGCTCTCAGAATTATCTCTATAAGAAGCGCAGTTCAAACATGTGTGACATATTTCAATATTTTTTTTTCCATTCAAAATTGTTTAACAATAGCATAATCTCCTGTCCTGAATTTGTGGATAATTCTAAAGTTCGCTCATCTACAATTCTATAAACAATAACTAAGGGAAAATTAATTATTAGAATATGACCAATATCAAATAACAGAGGTATCTGTGTTCAGAATTTCGGTTCTGTAAAAATACCGTTAATAACAAACGTTAACGTGGAGCTTAAAGCATTTCGTAATTGTGTTTGTGCTTTCTTATAGTAAAGCCACATCGGGCTATCTGCTGAGCCCACCGAGGGGAATCGAACCTCTGATTTTGGCGTTATAAATCCGTGGACATACCACTGTACTAGCGGGGGGGGCGTGTCGTACCTACACAAGAAGGTAAGTTGTAGTATCGTTAATATTTACCTACATATAATACGCTCTTCCTTTTTTAAAGTTAACATTTTATAGCTGATTCAGTTATAGTTTCTGGTATATATAAACAGGTTTTTCTTATACCGTTTAATTTCGCCTATCAGCATTGTATATTTAAGAACTAATGCCACAGGAAATAAATTCAATATCTAATTATCTACTTATCGACTCAATAGAACATATATGGAAGGAAAACTGATATACTATATATAATTATCTTCGTTTAGGTCCCCCAGCTAACCAGCAGTACGTTAGATTCGCCGTGTAGACAGATTGCAGGTAACCCATTTTGTAACGTTGCAGAATGTACACACAGACACATTCTTTGTTTTAAGAAAGTACATACGATTGTTCTTCAAATGTGACATTTTCAATAATTAGTTTTGTATTCACTGAGAAGCACTATATGTGAAATAAAGTGTAAATACATTTTCCCACCTATCTTGAATGTTGAAATTAAGATGTCGCATGGACTTGTTTGAATGAGTATATGATCTGAGGTATTTTAAAACAGGATTTTTTTTTTTAATTTGTCTGTTTGATGTACAAAGTTACATAATGGGCTACTGTACTGTCTTACCACAGGAATCGAAACCCGGTTTCTAGAAGTATAAGTCCGCATATTTTCCCATGGCTCGGCATGGCCAAGTTCGACTCGAAATCTGCCCGCCGTCTCAGCCGTAGGGGTGTTATAATGGTACAATCAATCCCACTATTCGTTGGTAAAAGAGTAGCCCAAGAGTAGGCGGTGGGTGGTGATGACTAAGTACATTCCCTCTAGTCTTACACTACTAAATTAGGGACGGCTAGCGCAGATAGCCCTCGAGTAGCTTTGCGCGAAATTAAAAAAACAAACAAACCCGCCACCTTTCCCATTCGACATATTTTATGGACTCCGAATAGCAATACACGATTTATTATAAGATTATATATATGTATCAAAGTCATGAAACTTTAATGAATTTTCGGAAATGATAAGAACATCTTAGACTGCTTTATCAAAATCGTAAAACATATCAATACATTTTCTCTTCAAAATAAAACAAATGCTTTCCTGAACGTTAATTTAAATACTGTAAACTCTATAATTGCAGTAATTACATTGATGCCACGTGTTCCCGAAAGAAATTTGAAAGTTAGTTTTATAGAAATAGATCTTTACAAAAAAAAAAAAGGTCGAATATTTGAATTTTGACGAAAAATGAATTTTATCATGTGTGATTGATATTAGTAAATCCTACAGAAAATAATACCATATGTTGTCATCTTATTTATGTATATGTGTGTGTGTGTATAACAGTTTATGATGAAGATGAACTATTTTATTTGTTGTGGAGTTCCTCACTGGTACTGGGGGGTAAGTTTAGGAGTTTATAATTCTAAGAATAAGGCTTGATCTCCCTCGGTAGAGGCGTAATTAGGTAGGATCTAGAGGGGGCTCAGCCCCAGGTCCCATGGTCTTACTGGGGGTCCATTGATAATTTTATTCTATATATATGTAGAATTACATTGGATGCAGAGCCCAGAAACACTATTAGCCCCTGGGCCCATACAACCTTAAATCCGCCACTGCCCCTCGGTGAAGACAGCGCACAAACTGAACGTATAGCTTTGCGTTTAACAACAAACAAACATTTCAATAATACTTTATATTTATCATTGAAGTAAAATATGATATTATTTGAATATTAATTGTAACGTAAGGGTGTCTTAAAGAGAAAAACATTTCGAATTTATACTTGAGAAATAATACATTTCCTTTAATGTACTAGGCACGCGCATAAAATAGACGATGTTTGAAACATGAAATATTTCTAGATTTTATTTGAATTTTATTACTTAAAAACATGAAAGAACGTCGAGAATATTGACGACATTTTGTTTACTTAAAAATATAACATTCTATAAAGTAAACCAGCTTCTCTGATTTATAACACTATACAGGATAACTTAAGATTTAGTAATCTTCACTAACCACTAACACATACAATTATAAATCAACGAGTTTTAATAAGTACACAGCTTGAAGAAATACCATAATGAATGTATTTCTAGGATCAAATTTAGTAAGATTGTGGTTAATATAATTCTCTGTATCGTTACTTGTACATTATATCATCGAAACAGAAAATATTGATCATTTATACGAAAGCACTTGTAACCTAGTTTCTGAACAATTTGTTTCTACTAACGACTGCATGAAGAAATTGACTGATTCAGTGCCCAGTTAGCACTAACTCGCTGTTAAATAACATGCTGGGTTACTGTTAATCAATAAGATGTCTTTGGTATTAATTTATATTGTTTAGTTCACGCGCAGGTTAACAGCAGACTTGTAGAATCATTGTTTTTTAAAGAAATTATGTATCCGAAACAATTACGTAAACAAAACCTCAGACAAAAAGTCTTACTTTTGTTAAATTGTATTACCGTTATCGAAACAAACAAAAATAAATTAATAATATTATTTTACCAAAACAACTTATTTAGGTAAAAGACGAACATCGCATGTAAATTAATACAACGCTAGTGTTCTTCTGTTTTACCGAAATGTAGTTTTATCGGGCTTTATATGACTACACATGAATGGTATATAAGTTTCCCTTAAAAGTTATTTGATCACACATTTATTAATAATTTAATATTTAACCATAAATAACTAGTTTACGATGTTGTTGTTTTTTTTCTTGTAACTCACTAACGGAATAAAGCTTGTTCAAACGAAGTTTTAAACGTCTGGTTACATATTCAAGTTTAAGTAAAAATATTAAGTTTTAAGTGTGATTTATGAGACTTAAGTTTTAGAATATTGTTTGTTGTCTTTACTGTTTGGCACTGTTGTTTGTTCAGCAGAATTAGCTGTATTTTCTTCTTCTAAAAGCCAGTAAGTGGTAACCTTTCCTTTTCCCTGTTGAGACACGAAATACGTATTACTTAAAACCTAATATATATTAAATAGAATTCAGTGCTTATTTTAAAAAATACATATGACATTGTTCAATATTCACCTTTTCTGAAAATAACTTTAATAATTTGCTAGCCAATTAAAACATTAAGAAAATATAATTTCTTTTAATTGCAAAGTACCTGTAACCAGATCTGTAAAATTAATAGCAAGAAATCATATTGTTTAAGAAACTATGTAATGTGGTTTAACCATTTTAAATCTCTTATCTTTCGAACACAGCGTATTATTAAATAATTAATAATTTTTTTATTTAAAACACGAATTTTTAGCTATTTACATAGTACTTGTTGAAAAATAATTGATTTTGAGGAGTTATTACTCTAGTGATTCTCAACTTCCAATCTTTCGGAGCGAAACCATTAAAAGTTAACCTTACCAAACTCTTATGAAACACAACAACAACAAAAGACACACACAAAGTCTATTCACTTCAAACATTTTATAATAAACGTTATGTTGATGATACTTGTTCTGTTTGTAATTTATTTGTTAATTACACTAATAAAGGACACAAAAGAATTGCATTGCATTGATTGTAGAAAAAAAAATTACCTCAAGATGCATTTTTTAATATTATAATTAACCAAGAACACATAAATATTATAACCACTATATAGAGTAAACCTGAATAAACAATGTTTTATGTAGAGTAAACCTGAATAAACAATGTTTTATACACAGTAAACCTGAATAAACAATGTTTTATACACAGTAAACCTGAATAAACAATGTTTTATACACAGTAAACCTGAATAAACAATGTTTTATGTAGAGTAAACCTGAATAAACAATGTTTTATACACAGTAAACTTGAATAAACAATGTTTTATGTAGAGTAAACCTAAATAAACAATGTTTTATAGACAGTAAACCTGAATAAACAATGTTTTATACACAGTAAGCCTGAATAAACAATGTTTTATACACAGTAAACCTGAATAAACGATATTTTATATGTAGTAAATCTGAATAAACAATGTTTTATGTAGAGTCAATCTGAATAAACGATGTTTTATATGTACTAAACCTGAATAAACAATGTTTTATGTAGAGTCAATCTGGATAAAGAATGTTTTATGTAGAGTCAATCTGAATAAACGATGTTTTATATATAGTAAACCTGAATAAACAATGTTTTATGTGGAGTCAATCTGAATAAACAATGCTTTATGTAGATTCAATCTGAATAAACGATGTTTTATATGTAGTAATCCTGAATAAACAATGCTTTATGTAGAGTCAATCTGAATAAACAATGTTTTATATGTAGTAAACCTGAATAAACAATGGTTTATGTAGAGTCAATCTGAATAAACGATATTTTATGTGTAGTAAACCTGAATAAACAATGTTTTATATGTAGTAATCCTGAATAAACAATGTTTTATGTAGAGTCAATCTGAATAAACGATATTTTATATGTAGTAAACCTGAATAAACAATGTTTTATGTGGAGTCAATCTGAATAAACAATGTTTTATGTAGCGTCAATCTGAATAAACGATGTTTTATGTAGATTCAATCTGAATAAACAATGTTTTATATACACAGTAATCTTGAATAAACAATGCTTTATGTAGAGTCAATCTTAATGAACAATGTTTTATGTAGGGTCAATCTGTAAACAATCTGAATAAACAAAAGTCAATGAATAAACGATGTTTTATATGTAGTAATCCTGAATAAACAATGCTTTATGTAGAGTCAATCTGAATAAACGATGTTTTAAATGTAGTAAACCTGAATAAACAATGCTTTATGTAGAGTCAATCTGAATAAACAATGTTTTATGTAGATTCAATCTGAATAAACGATGTTTTATATGTAGTAAACCTGAATAAACAATGTTTTATATACACAGTATACCTGAATAAACAGTATTTTATATGTTTCAGTGAACTTACAGAAATAAGGTTGTATTGTGAAGGCTGAGTTTTATTATGCAAGCACAAAGAAAAATTTTGACAAGCTGTAGTGTACTTAAAAACTGTCGCAAAATTTTGATAAATTCTAAGCTGAGTTGAAATATATTAAAGGAGTGGTGATGTTCAATGTTTATCCATTGAATGAACTTAACAAACCTACAAGTACAAAATTTGTCACGCAAACATTACTATTTACTGTGATGCTTTAGCGTTCAGAACGTCAATGTTTTCTATCGGGGGTTAAAATGGTAAACCGTGAACGTCTCCAATTCATAAATTCATTATATAATATGTTAAAATTCAAACTTTGAATGAAAAACTGTTTTAAAGTGAAAAATTATATTAATGTGCTACAGGCATCGCATGTAATGTATGAATGCAAGCCTGTTGACATCGTAACAAATCCAAAATCCGTTCAAAAAACTTTGCTTTGAAAACCCTTGATACAAATCAAAATCTAGGATTTCATAGCAAGTAAAAATTTAAGACGAAAAAGAAACTATATTGGATGTGAAAAATTAATAAATTACAGAACTTGTAGATCGCGCTGTGATATAGTAAGTTCAGGAACTGGCAGTAAAAAAGTGAAGCTACGTCATTCGCATCACTCAGTGTCTTCTAACTTTTACAGCACAAACATTTCGACACGAAATTTTTGTCATCTTAAAATAGTGTAAGAAGCTTGTGATATCCAATTAAAATACGATGTTTTTGAAAAACAAAAAATGTTTTAATTAAATATATAAGTCATTAAAATATTATCACGCCAAAATAGCTTCGAAGATAATCGGCTCATAACACAATCCAAAAACTATTATAATGGACAGATCCAAAAAAGCAAAATACTCTAAGCAAGGTTAATTAATTGATGAATGTTAAAAACAAACGAATTAACAAACAAAATATTATAATCGTAGTTTTTTTTTAAAACAATAGAAATAAATATTTGATGTTAATCGACACACCAGGTGGCTCACTATATGCTTAGCATACCTTCATTTCCACTTCTCCACGAAGTTCCAAGCGAAACGATCCAAAGTTATTCAGTATTTCTTTAGTCTGAGAACTCACGTGAATCTTCAAAGCTGAAATGGAGTTTGATACTATATTTTTTTAAAAAAAGAACGTGGTCGTAAAAGCGAAAAGTTATATTTATCTTTTCGTCCAATAGCCTTAACACCTCTTTACAAACAAATTTATACGTTTATAATTTGGGATCCATGGAGCTCAATGATACATTGTAAAATTATCTGAGCACCTTCTAACGGTTCCCTGCTGGTACAGCGGTAAGTTTACGGATATACGACGCTAAAATCAGGGGTTCGATTCCCCACAGTGGACTCAGCAGAAAGCCCAATGTGGCTTTGCTATAAGATTATACACACACACCTTCTAATGCCATTAGCTTTAACTTTCTATTCTCAATACTGATGACAAAAATTACGCTTCACAAACGTAATACAGTTCCAACCACAACAGGTATTCTTCATGCAAATTGACAATAGAAATCGATTCTCAATTTCTAATAAACATATAACATACTAGCTAGCCAGATGTGCCATGGGATTAGGTGGAAAGCCTTGTCAGCTCTGGATATGGTGTGGATGATTCTTCTCTTTCGCTCTTAAATTCTTGGAATATACTATCAAATCAACCATCTTTATACAAAACTCGAGTACATCATATTCAAACAGATTTGTCCATTTTGACAATAATCCTGTAGCATAGTTTTTATTATAAAAGGTTCCGTCGTAAAGATATTATATCCAAAGCACATCACTCTTCCATGCACACTTTCTATGAGACATTTGAGTATTGGAGCACCAGAGATGTATTCGTATGAAAAGAATGAATATCTGTTTTACTGTCTATCTTGTTGAGGTATACAGAAGCTTAACTGATGTGTTATGGAAATTATTTGTGTACATGTGAATTTTGATCACGTTGTATACTGTTGGTGGGACATTTGGATGGATTATATCACTAATTTTTGTGTTCGTAGATCATGTTGTATACTGTTGGTGAGACATTTGAACGAATTACGTCACAAAGTTTTGTGTTCGTAGATTGTCACCTGCAACAAGATTTAAGTGTGATCTACTTCAAGTTTCTTTCTGGATGAACATGGCGTTCCATGTGGATCCATATCCCCTTATTTACTAATGCTACTGAGTATAGGAGATACTCGTGTTTTGGAAATTATAAATTACTAATCTGAACACAGTTTTATCATTTAAGTGTTTGAATATTTTGCGTCAGAAATGTATGTTTCCATTTCCAAAAGCGATCAATGTCTCATAGTATTATAACACTTAAGTTAAGTCAAGTAATATCCAAATGTAGCTTTAATACAAGGACTGTCTTTCGTTTTTGTCACATCAACTGTTATTTTGCATTTGGAAAAAAAAAAAACGTTTTAACCTAACGTACTCTACATGAGTATGTAAAGGATTGTACGGCAGTAACATTATTCAGTGGAAATGTAATAAGTATTTGAGATATGACGATTACATTTTAAAGTTTCCATATCGGAAAAATATCGAACATACGTTACACCTTGAAAAAGTTCCATCAAAACCGTATAAACCCCGGACGTTTTTACGTCCAATCCTTTCGTCTTTTGTTGTGTAACTGGCGGGTCCATTAGGTGAGTGTTGTTCTATGTCTCCTCTCGTTGCTTCTGCTGTTCAATATCTTCAGTAGATACCTCCGGCTGACCGTGAATGAATCTTTGTTACTCTTTGCTATTGTTCTCTCGATTACTTTCATGTGCAAAGTTCCGAGACATTCGAATTGAAACCTGTGCAGCTGCTATATATGACATCGCGATGGAAGTTTTGACAGTTATTTTTTTCAGACAAGTCCATCTGTCAAACTCAAAGATGCACTCAATAATAGGTTTAGTGTTGACAAAAACAGTAGCTTTAGTATGAGTATCCTTCTACCAGATCAGAAAAAAAAATTATGAAAAAGTCTCTAACCTAAAGCACACAATGAAGAAAAATTGCATAGCTTTGTCTGAGAAGAGATAACGAATATGAACCTTCTACTAAGGTGTGAGACACTCTGAGAGTTCACATATCTTGAATAAAATAAGTTATCATTGCATAAACTGCATATTTGAATAGAGCAGGTTTCATAATTTCGTGTAGTTTATGTAAAATATCCACAACGGAATTTCTTATTTCTTGTCCTTCTGCCTCAAAATTAACTTCTCTTTTGATTGAGGAAGAGATTTTCTATTCAAGTCTATATAAATAATGTACTTATGTTTGTCTGTCTGGAACTTTACTTGCAAATTTCTCGATCAAATGCTAAAAATCTCATAACGTTAGAAATGCCTTTGTCCGAACAGTTCGGATTCCATATTGGTTTTTAATATTCAGTATCATCTTAACTGCGACTATGATACATGATGGCACATTGTCGTTGTAATCACTTGACGACTTGCGCCGATTTCAACTTAACCAGCATATTGTTTCCTTAAAAAAAAATTAAAGTTCCTGTATATAGAATTGTTTTGGGCTTCCTCGAGTTATTTGTGTCCAAAATGAGCACGTGCAATTCATTCAAAACCATATGCTTTTCACTTTGTAAACACGCATTTAGACGTTTCCTTATGTACTGCTAAAAATTACAGGAACAAGTACATATTTCAGTATATGTTTGTCATAACTAAATTTATGTATGAAAACACATTCATTCGCCTACAAGTGTATATTTTAAGGTTGCGAGTGAAGTTTGAAGCAACTTAAACGAAACTCACCTCACTCAAGGAGAATACAACTCAAGGTACCCCATATAAGATTGTTACGTGAGAATACAACTCAAGGTACCTATATAAGGTTGTTACGTGAGAATACAACTCAAGGCCCCCTATATAAGGTTGTTACGTGAGAATACAACTCAAGGTACCCTATATAAGGTTGTTACGTGAGAATACAACTCAAGGCCACCTATATAAGGTTGTTACGTGAGAATACAACTCAAGGTACCCTATATAAGGTTGTTACGTAAAACTATGCATTCCTCATTAATTCTCCAAACAAGCACCAACATGGATCTTTTTGTCAGTGTGTACCTTCATCTTGTGTACCCAAGCAGTCAGGCGCCATCTGACAGAGAACGAGGTGGCCAGTGCAGTCCAGATGCTGGAGGATGGTTATATCCAAAGGAGGAAGCACAGCGCGTCGGTGTGTCACCAAACGTCATTAATCGACTTTGGCGATGCTACCAGGAGTCCAGGTCAACAACAGCCAGAGAGGACCGCTATAACATGACTACCGCTCTGTGGGACAGGTTAGCTACGGCTCGGTCACTGCGAAATGACCTTCAGCATTCCACTAGAACCCATGTGTCGACCCAAACAATTCACAATCGTCTACACGAAGGATGCCTTAGGGCCAGACGGCCTGCAAGAGGTGTTACCCTGAGAGAGCAAACTGTGCAGTCAGGTTGAAGTTTGCTCGTCAGTACCTGGACTGGGAATTTCGTCAATGGACCACCATGCTGTAGACAGACGAAAGTAGGTTCACTGTGTCTCGTGATGATAGAAGTATGAAAGTGTGGAGACGCCGAAAAGAGCGATTTTTAGCCTGTAACATTGTGCAACTCGATGCTTATGGAGGAGGTTCTGTAATGCTTGGGTGGCCGCACGGATTTACACATACTCGACAGGGGTGCTCTGAACGCGCGACGATATAGAGACAAAATTCTGAAACCCGTTGTGAGGCGTTTTGCCGGTGCTGTCGGAGATGGGTTCATTCTCATGCAGGTTAATGCGCAAGCCCACGTCGTTAGACTGTGTATGGACTTCCTTGACGAGGAAGGAATAGAGACTTTTGAGTAGCCCGCCAGATCTCCAAATTTAAATCCGATTGAACATTGTTGGGATATGTTGACGCATCGTGTTTGTGAACACCAGCACCCTCCTCAGAATGTACAGGAACTCCGACAAGCCCTGGTAGACGAGTGGGCTGCCATACCCCAAGATAACATCGATAGATTGATTTGAAGTGTGCCAAATAGGTGTGAAGAGAGTGTCAGACCATGGAGGTTACAGTAGATATTGATTGTTTCAAACATTTCTTGAATAAATGCATGTAAGCTGTTTAAAGTATTGTTTCATATGGGATATCAATTTTGGTGATATTGGTCATTTTTAAAAATTTTATTTCTCCAAGTTTTACCGTTCATCAGACATTAAAAAATGGATACAGATGGAACTGAAATGAGGCAAATTACCTAAACAATAAAAATATTATCATATTTGAAACACTGAGGTAAATTATATAAGAAAACGTATTTGTTTCTTTAATTTGTTTGAGCAGTTTATTTAGCTACATTTGTCGTCATTAGAACTTTACAACAACGTAGCTTTGATTCATTTCATAAACTGCTATAGACACTGTTTAGCTATTTTTTTACTACTGCTTTTACTCTTCGGTTTTTTTGTGAGTTTATGTCAACCAGTAAAAACATGTCACACACTGAACACTCATAAATGTTTGATATTCTTTAAATGATTATAAATATCATTACTACGCTTTATTGTTTATATTAAGCGCAATTTTATTGAATAAAGTTACGTCTACGTGAGGTTTTTTTCACACAGACCATGATATATTAATCTAATACATAATGCCTCAACAAAGTGTAGCTTAAATGCCGTGCGTGGAAATGACAGAATAAGGAAACTTGAAGTCAAGAGCATGAAAGCTACCGTGAATGTTTAGCAATTCGCGGTTACTGTTATTACTACAAAGTTAAAATTAGCATTGGAATCCCATTACCATTTTGTTACATATGAACCTAGGCCCGGCATGGTTAAGAGTGTTAAGGCGTGCGATTCGTAATCTGAGGGTCGCGGGTTCGCATCCCCATCACGCCAAACATGCTCACTCTCCCAGCCATGGGGGCGTTATAATGTGACGGTCAATCCCACTATTCGTTGGCAAAAGAGTAGCCCAAGAGTTGGCAGTGGGTGGTGATGACTAGCTGCCTTCCCTCTAGTAGCTTTGTGCGAAATTCAAAACAAACAAACAATTCATATGAACCAGATAAAATTCTGCAAGGATAAAAACAGGTTAGGATTTTACTGAAATTTTCTGAAAGTGATTTTTATTTTAGTTTCAAATGCGAAAGGAACTGAAAAGAGGGACAAGTAATTTCATAAGTTAATTGGAAATAAATCAATAGTTTGTGTTTGGGATATTTAACTACAAGACCTGTTCAATGTTTATAGAAACAACTTAGTTTTGTGCAATTAAAAACCCATTTAAAGACGTTGTGGGCTTCTATAAGATATCAGGAAATGTTTTACGATATTGTGTTTTGGAAATGTGGAATAAATGTATTTCGATTCGACATTCTACAAAGAAGTAAATTATAAGGTTATTTATCGAAAGGTTACAAACAGTTTATCTTTTAAAGATTCTTATAAGTATGAGAGATTATGTGTATCATCGTTTTATGATACGATAGTCGTAAGTTACATAGAAATGATAGCTTAGTTACTTTGATCTCGGTACAATTGAATGAAAATCGTACAGTCTGTTCTCATAATGTTTACAGAACACGAGGAACTGTTTATATGAGCTGTTTATATGATTTGTAGAGCCTGTGCTAAGAAAACACTTTCTGTCTGATCATTAACTTCACGAATAGACTGAAAAGAGTTACTGTGGTGTAGAATTAGTTCAGAAGGGAACTATGTTTTATAGTGAAATAAAGTCAAGGTAAAACGAAATATAAGGAAGAACTAATACGCGTTTTGATGCAGAGTATGCAGAAGTTAACATTAAAGTGTTTGAAAGAAAAAAATACACATGCTCTGTCGTTTAAGATGTAGTGTTTTTGTACACCACTCATTATTTTTACTTTAGTTTTTGTTTGTTTTTGAATTTCGCGCAAAGCTACTCAAGGGCTATCTGCGCTAGCTGTCCTTAATTTAGTAATGTAAAACTAGAGGGAAGGTACGTAGTCATCACCACCAACCGCCAACTCTTGGGCTACTCTTTTACCAACGAATAGTGGGATTGACCGTCACATTATAACGCCTCCACGGAGGGCGAGCACTTTTGGTGTGACGGGGATTTGAACCAGCGACCCTTAGATTGCGAGTCGAACGCCCTAACCCACCTAGCCATGCCGGGCTTTTACCCTAGTAGGCTACTGAATTCTTAAGTACGAATACAACATTAGCTATGAAATAGAATTATCTGTACGTAGAAATAAAACAACACCGAGATTAAACTACATTACATTTTTTTAGAAAGTAAAATGGTAAATATGATAGTACTCTGTTGAATTCAGTTCTCATAAATGTATGAACCACAAACCCAAGCAATATTTGAATTGTGTTTAGGTTCTATGAAGTAATTCAGTTTGACGACTCTTTCACCAACACTTCTGTTAGACCTGTAGAAACTGAAATCGTACATTCAACTTGTAATAGGCTTATCTCACACACATTCTGTTGGTGAAAGGTGTGCTAAATCAGTTAAAATTGTTACTATATTTAGCATTTTCTCCTGCATATTACTTTTAGATAAATGTAAAATTTGACTGAAAGAAATGTAATATATGTATAAAGCACATAAAAATTATTTGTATAACAATCAAAATCAAATAACCTCCTTCCTATTCATCACATAATATCTATTCCTTCTATTTATCACATCATGTCTATCTTCCCTATTCATCACATCATCTCTGTCCTTTCTCTTCATCATATCTATTCCTTATATTCTTCTTATCATGTCTATTTTTTCTCTTCATCATATCTATTACTTCTATTCATCACATCATCTCTGCCCTTTTTTTTCATCATAAGATATCTATCCTCCCTATTCATCACATCATCTCTATCCTTTCTCTTCATCATAACATATCTGTCCTCCCTATTCATCACATCATCTCTATCCTTTTTCTTTTTCATCATATCATTATAATATATTTGTATCCTTTCATTTCATTCTATTATCCTTTTCTTTCATCATTTATTCTTTTTTTTCATTGCATATTTATTTTCATTTAATATATTTGTCTTTTATTTTCATTATAATATATTCTTGTCATCATTCTTTATTTTAATATATCTTATTATTCTTTTCTTTTCATTATAATATATTTGTTCATTATCTTTATTCTTTTCATCTTATTCTTCCTTTCTTTATTATTTTATTTTTCATTATAATATATTTGTTCCTTTCATTACATTTTCTTTTCTTTCATTATAATATATTTGTTCTTTATCTCATATACATTATTTATTCTTTTTCATTATTTATTATATTTGTTTCTTCCTTCATTATTTCATTATGATCATCTTTATTCTTTTCATAATATATTTGTTCTTTTATTTCATTATTACATTATTGTGTTTATTCTTTTTTTTCATTATAATATATTTGTTATTTTATAAGCATTATCTTTATTCTATTCTTTCATTATAATATATTTTTTCTTATTTACATTATTTTATTTCATTATCATTATCCTCTTATTTCATATACATTATTTTATTCTTTTTTTTTCATTATAATATATTTGTATATTTGTTTCTTATTTCATACATTATCTTTATTCTTTTCATTATAATATATTTTCATCCACATTATCATTTTATTTTTTTCATTATAATATATTTGTTCCTTCCTACGATTATCTTTATTCTTTTTAATATTATCCTATTTCATTACATTATTTTATTCTTTTCATTATAATATATTTGTTCCTTCTTATTCATTACATTATTCTTTCTTCTATTCTTTTCATTATAATATATTTGTTCTTCCCTTATTTCCATTACATTATATATTTTTATTTTTTCTTTCATTATAATATATTTGTTCTTCCTTTCTCCTACATTTATCTTTCTTTTCATTATAATATATTTGTTCCTCTTTACATTATTCATGGTATTTTATTCTTTGTTTTTTCATTATAATATATATTGTTCTCTTATTTTATTTTCATTATCATTATATTCCTTCTTTTCATCATAATATATTTGTCTTCTTCCTTTATTTATCATATCTTTATTCATTTTTTTCATTATAATATATTTGTCTTTGTTTCATTACATTATATCTTCTTTTCATTATAATATATTTTATCTTTATTTTCATTTCATTATTTCTTTTTCATTTCTTATTTCACATCATTCTATTCTTTTCTTTCATATTATAATATATTTGTTCTTATTCATCATTATTCTATTTTTCTTTCATTTATAATATATTTGTTCCTTCCTTATTCATCACATCATCTCTATCCTTTCTCTTCATCATAACATATCTGTCCTCCCTATTCATCACATCATCTCTATCCTTTCTCTTCATCATAACATATCTGTCCTCCCTATTCATCACATCATCTCTATCCTTTCTCTTCATCATAACATCTCTATCCTTTCTCTTCATCATAACTGTATGTGTTTTACTTTAGTAGAACTATACTTACTTTCTCTTCATATGTAGTTTTTTTTTAAGACCACATTTCATTCGTACAAGTTTTTACATTTCTAAGAAATGAAAATTTTAAAATATTTGGTGTAAACTATTTATCGTAAACACTTTACTATGTTTACAGGCTTTGTGGAACGTGGTGCGATGTTAATAGTAACACTTTAGTATGTTTACAGGTTATAGTAAACATTTAGAGTGTTTACAGGTACACTGGGAGATGATACGATGTTAATAGTAACACTTTAATATGCTTACAGGTTATAGTAAACATTTAGAGTGTTTACAGGTACACTGGGAGATGATACGATGTTAATAGTAACACTTTAGTATGCTTACAGGTTATAGTAAACATTTAGAGTGTTTACAGGTACACTGGGAGATGATACGATGTTAATAGTAACACTTTAGTATGCTTACAGGTTATAGTAAACATTTAAAATGTTTACAGCTATACTGGGAGATGATACGATGTTAATAGTAACACTTTAGTATGCTTACAGGTTATAGTAAACATTTAGAGTGTTTACAGGTACACTGGGAGATGATACGATGTTAATAGTAACACTTTAGTATGCTTACAGGTTATAGTAAACATTTAGAGTGTTTACAGGTACACTGGGAGATGATACGATGTTAATAGTAACACTTTAGTATGCTTACAGGTTATAGTAAACATTTAGAGTGTTTACAGGTACACTGGGAGATGATACGATGTTAATAGTAACACTTTAGTATGCTTACAGGTTATAGTAAACACTAGGGTTTACAGGTACATGGGAGATGATACGATGTTAATAGTAACATTTTAGTATGCTTACAGGTTATAGTAAACATTTAGAGTGTTTACAGGTACACTGGGAGATGATACGATGTTAATAGTAACACTTTAGTATGCTTACAGGTTATAGTAAACATTTAGAGTGTTTACAGGTATACTCGGGGATGACGATGTTAATAGTAACATTTTAGTATACAGGTTATTACATTTATAGTAACTGGGAGATGATACTTTAGTATGCTTACAGGTTATAGTAAACATTTAGAGTGTTTACAGGTATACTGGGAGATGATACGATGTTAATAGTAACACTTTAGTATGTTTACAGGTTATAGTAAACATTTAGAATGTTTACAGGTATACTGGGAGATGATACGATGTTAATAGTAACACTTTAGTATGCTTTCAGGTTATAGTAAACATTTAGAGTGTTTACAGGTATACTGGGAGATGATACGATGTTAATAGTAACACTTTAGTATGCTTACAGGTTATAGTAAACATTTATAGTGTTTACAGGTATACTGGGAGATGATACGATGTTAATAGTAACACTTTAGTATGCTTTCAGGTTATAGTAAACATTTAGTGTTTACAGGTACACTGGGAGATGATACGATGTTAATAGTAACACTTTAGTATGCTTTCAGGTTATAGTAAACATTTATAATGTTTACAGGTATACTGAGAGATGATACGATGTTAATAGTGGCACATCAATATGTTTAAAGGTTATAGTATGCACTTATATTTAAAGATTTTTCTGAAATATGATCCAATGTTTAAAAGTTTCGTGATTTATTCTGTACTACGGTGCTTTTGTGTTGGCAAATTTTATATGTTGTTTTTAACACTATTTTGGCTTCTAGAGTAGAAGGAAATTTGGCCTAATGTCTTCTTAATGTAGTCTTTATCTGTGATGCATTGTACGCAGTAAATAATGTAAAACGCGTGAATATTGTCTGATATGGAATACGTAATTAATATCCGATATCGTATTGATGTTATAATGTTTACATATTTACAACAAGCTGATATGGAATGTGTAGGTGGTATCAGATATAATATTGATGTTTGAATAATGTTTACGTAAGTGTAACAGTTTTTATCACACGGACGTTCCCGTTAGTCTCGTGAGAAATGTTGTCTTATTGTGCGCCATCTGGCACAATTGAGCCACATTTTAATTTTGGATTGAACTTTGCTATTTTAATTTGTTTAATCGAAGAGCAGTAAAACGATGAAAAACAATAGAATTGATGGCGTATTTTCATTTTTTTTTTATAAAGTTTCGGTCTTATATAGCCATCCTTAATAACAAAAAAGTAGCTTATAGCCAATTAATTTAAAAGTCTGAAATCTGACATACCAACTAAAATTAATCAGAATAGTAAATACTTTAGTTCACTAAGAAATTACATTCATATAATTAAGCGATTTTTTTTCTGATGAGAACTTAAGATAATTCCATTAGTTTAACCAATAGCACAGTTGATTTGTCAAAAATAAACGCAATACCCGTAAACCATAACTGGTAAACAGAAAAAAAAGTTAAATAAATGGAACTTTTCTATTACAAATTTAGAGCACGTATGTACGTGTACAGTTTTTTAATTTCCTGTATTAATACAAGATACTGATTAATAAAGGTATTTTTACTTCAATAATGTAACGATTATTAATTAGGTATTTGTAGCAGAATAAAGTTATCAAATATTTCATGCAATAGAGTATATATTTGAAATGTATTCTCAAGATGGCTAGTATGGGTATTAAAACTTTAATTAAAATTAAGTGGAGAACACCGTTTCGACCTTCTTAGGTCATCTTCAGGTTAATAGACAGAGATTGCAAACTCACTTTGCTAGCCTGAAGATGACCTAAGAAGGTCGAAACGTTGTTATCCATTTTATTTTAATTAAAGTTTTAATACCCATACCAGCCATCTTGAGAATACATTTCTCTTCAAGTGGGTTTGTCGTCATCACGAATATATTTGAAAATGTGTAATAAAACGTTTGTGTGTCACTATTTTACAATTATAACGCAATTAGATAACAGTTAGGGGGTTGTAATGGTGATTTCTTTCGCGGACAAACTCAAAAATAAATTGCACGTACGAGAAAAATGACAACATGTAAAAGGAAGTCTAGAACATGGAAAATGTGATTGAATTACAGTACAATACGAAACATTTTTTCTAATTTCAATTTATTTCACTTACATTTATTATAATTTGTACTTAAGATTTAGACTGTATCCATGGAGGTCCAAGATGGCGTATTGAATACATTGTTTATTTTAGTGCAAGGCTATTCCAAAGCTATCTGTGCTAAAAATCTATTATTTTGAAATGATTGAATAGAGGCAAAGCAGATGGTTAATAACAACACTCATTCGCAACTGGTGAGTTACTGTAATCGTGTAATGGTATTTGATCATCACTGAAGCAATGCGCCCAAGGTCCGAAAGTGCAGAGTACAACTTTTTGATTGTTGCTGGAGCCACGGAACTTTGGATACTCATTGGAGCACAATAAATATTGAATTGCGCTCGGCTCGTAATGAATGTGGCAATAATAACGTGATAATTGTTAATATATTATAATTTCTTAGTATCCTATCTATTACGGTCCTTTTCAAATTGGGAGATATTAATGTGACAAGAGTTCAGTTAGGTTTATTTTTTTTTCTTTTACAGAAAAGTAGGTGGGTAATGTTAATCGTGTCAAAGCTGCCATTTCATTAGCTATATTGTTCAGACCTTAGTCTGTTCTAGTGAGGTAGTGGTTTAAGAAATTCTCTCCTTTAGAGACGATGTTATTTATTTCCAAGGTGGTAAAAAGAATGGTAATCTAAGTAAGATAGCGACCCTGCAGTGCAGTGAGGTTTTACCAAAGTCCTCTATTTGTCGATGTTATTGTAAAGTAAAGAAGAAATATGTCTGAAACATTGTAAGTGTTGTTATTTTGAATTAAGCAAAAAGCCACACGATGGGCTATCTGTGCTCCGCCCATCACGGGTATCGAAACCCTGTTTTTAGCGTTGTAAGTCCGCAGACATACGCTGAGCAACTGGGGGGCCATTTGTAAGCGTATTTGGAAGCTGGGTGAAAATGCTGAATGCAGTCAGTGAGTGTTAAACTTAAAGTTTTGGGCAAAAGTAAAATAAACGCTTTCATCATCGGACATATTAGCAAAAGAAGAAACATTTTTTGTGTCCATTTACTGGCTGTTTATTAACCCAGCACTACTCTAAGGCACGCATAATGTCCACCTGAAACGCTTAAAAATAAAGTGTTTTAATTCAGTCGCGAGTTCCAACATTGATTAGTCATAAGACAAACATTACCTAATCTGAGGGTTGCGGATTCTAATCCCCACCATACCGAGTATACTCGCCATTTCAGCTGTGGAGGCGTTATAATGTGAGGGTTAATCCCACTATTCGTTGGTAAAAGAGTAGCCTAAGAGTTGGCGGTGGATGGTGATGACTAGCTGCCTTCCCTCTAGTCTTACACAACTAAAGTTGGAATGGCTAACGCAAATAACTCTTGTGTAGTTTTGCGCGAAATTCAAAACAAACATTATCTGGCAGGTGAGTAAGTTACTCGTATATATATGGTTAAAATGATAACCCAATTAATTCGGACTATGTAACGACAAATGAATATATTTCAATTACTGTCATTTTGTTTTTGAATTTCGCGCAAAGCTACATGAGGGCAATCTGTACTAGCCGTCCTTAATTTAGTAGTGTAAGACTAGAGGAAAGACAGCTAGCCATCACCACCCACCGCCAACTCTTTTACCAACGAATAGTGGAATTGACCGTGATATTATAACGCCCCAACGGCTGAAAGGGCTAGCATATTTGTGCGACGGGGATTCGAACCCGCGTCTCTCAGATCACGACTCGAACACCTTAACCAACATGGCCATGCCGGGCCACCCACATTTTATCTAACGACAGAAACGAAACAAAAAGATGACGTACTTATTTCATTCCAAATTTTTCACACGGTTTTTATAAGTCGCTTTGATTTCATGAACTGTTTAATAAAATTCACGAAATTTCACAAAACGTTCTTCAAACACTTGCATGAAACGAAAGATCGATTACGAACATCAAACTAAATCATTATTCGAAAGGATACAATATGTCAAAAAAGTAGTTATTAATTTCAATAAAAAAATAATATTATACATTTTGCAACAATAATGTTTACATACACAAAAATATGCCTTTTATTGTACTTTAATTTTGAAGCACGTGTTTTGTGCATTCTTTATTGTCAAATGTTTCACAGAATACTTATAGGTTGCATTTTTAACTCGTTCAGTTATTATTAACAAATAAATGTTCTAATAAAGTGACTATTAATAACAAAAATGTTCAACTAATGCATAAGATAAAAAAACAATGTATTATTATACCATGTATTATGATACGTTTATACACATATACAGCGCTGGCCAAAATCTTAAGGTTAATGAACATAAAGAAAAAATATGTATTTTGCGTTGTTAGACTCAACCACTTATTTGAGTAGAGCTTCGAAAGATGACAATAAGAAAAGGGAAAATAAAAATAAAAAACTTTTTTTAGCATTTAATAGGGAAAATGTGAACACTTTGAAATTAGCCTAAATACTAGCTGGTCAAAAGTTTAAGACCATACTGAAACGAAGCGTTAATCGGTAAACACGTAACGAAATTTTGTCATTTGTGTTCAAACATTAGCGTTGTCAACATCTCCCACTGACATCTCCTGTGTTATATTGGGTGAAAACATGGCAAAGGCTAAAAAGTTGATAGAGTTTGAACGTAGCAAAATTGTCGAGCTGCAAAAGCAAAGTCTCTCAACGTGCCATCGCTGGTGAGATTGGGCGTAGTAAAACTGCTGTTGAAAATTTCTTAAAAGACCATGAGGGGTACGGAACGAGAATTTCAAGTGGTTGGCCCAAGAAAATTTCGCCGGCGTTGAGCAGGAGGATTCGACAGGTCGTCCGGCAAGACACCAGCCGATCGTCGAACCAGGTTAAGACCCTTACGGATGCAGGATACAGCTCAAGAACAATAAGACGGCATCTACGAGAGAAAGGCTTTAAAAACCGTAAACGTCTTCAAAGGTCACGCCTCCTTTCACACCTCGGTTAAAACAGCTCGGTTAAACTTTGCTGAGAAGTACCAAACATGAGACGTAGAAAAGTGGATGAAGATTTTGCTCTCTGATGAGAAAAAATTTAACCTGGATGGTCCAGATGGCTTTCAACGTTACTGGCACGATAAGAATATCCCACCGGAGACATTTTCTACACGACACAGTGGAGGAGGTTCCATCATGATCTGAGGTGCTTTCTCTTTCCATGGAACAATGGCGCTTCAGGTTATACAGGGGAATCAAACAGCAGATGGCTACACTGACATGTTGGAGAGAGCATCTTTATTGACTGAAGTCCCTCGCTTGTGTGGAAATGACTGGATCTTTCAGCAGGACAACGCTGCAATCCACATTGCCTGTAGGACAGGAGTTTTTCATGGCGAATAACGTGATTCTTTTGGACCGTCCGGCGTGTTCGCCCGAACTGAACCCCACTGAAAATTTTGGGAGTGGATGGCAAGGGAAGTCTATAGAAATGGACGTCAGTTCCAAACAGTGCATAATCTTCGTGAAGCCATCTTCACCACTTGGAATAACATTCCAGCCAGCCTTCTGCAAACACTTATATCGACCATGCCAAAGCGAATATCTGAAGTTATTCGCAATGACGGCCGTGCAACTCACTACTGAGACTTCTTGTTGGACACTTCCTATCCTGTTTAGAACTTCTTTTTGGTATGGTATTAAACTTTTGACCAGCTAGTATTTAGGCTAATTTCATAGTGTTCACATTTTCCCTATTAAATGCTAAAAAAAAGTTTTTATTTTTATTTTCCCTTTTCTTATTTTCATCTTTCAAAGCTCTACTCAAATAAGTGGTTGAGTCTAACAACGCAAATGCATATTTTTTCTTTATGTTCATTAGCCTTAAGATTTTGGCAAGCAGTGTATGTAATATACAAAGCAATAGAAACACTATTACTAAAATATATATTAAAAGGGTTCCAAATTTGAAGGAAAACACCATTTTTTCATCTTGTTGAAAGTATCTTGGTCAGAATGTTTTTAAAATATCAATTTATGTGACTAAATAAAACTCTTATATATCTGTTTTGACGGACAGAAAGAACAGTATGAATATTAATAAACAGATGGAGTTTTTTCACAAAACTATTTAAATACTAGTAATAGGTAAATTCTAAATTTTCTAAAGTCTTATTTTAATCTGTTTGAATGTTTCTATTTTTAAGACTTACAGGTCTTATATAATTTCTTTACCTTTCACAGTGGTTCAGGGCAAGTCTGCAGGCTAACAGTACTATAACTTGGGTTTCGATACCCCAGGATAGATAGCCAATCGTGAAGCAGAAAGTTGTGCTTGACAAAAAACAAACCATACTCACAAAATTTTTAAACTATCATAAACAGGTAATTTTAATCAATTTCCACACAATGGGTTTAATGTATGTCTTTCAACATTAACTGATAAATAGTGTACATACGTAGGCCTGTTGATTCCATCCTAGAAGCTGTATTTACCGTGTCTCCAAACAAACAATACCTTGGCATTTTCAGTCCTACTACACCTGCGGCACACGGACCTATAATTGCAAATATTTTATATGCAGTATTTCACTATTATGATTTCTAATTTAATGAAAATTCATATTCAAATATATGTTTCACAGAGTATTATGTTACAAAGTCAAAGTTGTTCATCTGCGAGCTACAACGTGAAGAAGAGCACAGTCGGTTCTCTTAAATATATTTATAATAATTAAAATACAGGTATGCCAATGACATTTATGAAAAAAAGAGGAAAAGATAAAAAGCCTGGCGCCAGAGGCGCCACAGCGCGGCGCAATCGCGCCTGACTAGAGTGGTGCATGCTCCCCCGGGAAATTTTAAAAAATGGATGCTATTTGGTGTGATTTGGTGCAATCTGGGACATAATTTCTTTATGTTTTTGACATTGCAATGTTGGAAAAGTACACAATATATATCATATAAAATAACAAAAGGAAATTAAAAGACTAAATCAAACTAATAAAAACTATAACTTTCATTTACAGTTTTCAGCAGATTGATTTATTCTTTTAATTTGCATTCCATTTTTAGAAGATATATCAAAATATCTAAAATTAACAAATAAAATAAAAAGTAAATAAATGAAATTTAAGATTGTTTATTTGCTATTTATTCAGTTTAATTTTTTCTAAATCAAAATATATTAGTAATATGAGTTAATAAAGCCAAAATAACTCAGTAAATATTTCAAATACAAATCATTTCATTATTATCCTTTTTGTCATCAATAACATCATCATCATCAACTACTGGTATGCTGCCAATTAAATGTTTTACAGTCATTGCCAATAACTACTTCTCTGCTGCATATATTCCATACAATTTTCAAATCACATAAAATTACTCTTTTGACTAATCATGACTACCTACAGTTCAAGTTGTTCATCTATGCAATCTTGTCATTATACTACTGGTACCTTAATGTCAGTGAATTTTCCATTCTTTCACAAATTGACAATACAAACTAAAACAGCATATGAAGGAAAGCTATGACATTGCTTAAAAATTCAACTACTGATATGGTTCAATATTAAACTACTGATATCAGTGATATGCCTCAGAAATTAAATTTTGTACAGTCACTGACATCAACAACTACTGCTCTGCTGCATGTATTTCATTAAAATTTAAAATTACTTAAAATTACTCTACATGACTACCTACAGTAAAACTTGTTCATCTATACAATCTTGTCAGTAAATTACTGGTACCTCAATATCAGTATATTTTTCATTCTTTCACAATACAAACTGAAACAGCAAATCAAGGAAAGCTTTGACATTGCTTCAAAATAAAATTAATGATATTATTTAAAATAAACCACTGGCACTGTATGCTGCAGATAATAATAAAATGTTTTTCAGTCACTGATATCAACTTCTGCTCTGCTGCATAAATTACAGTCAAATTTCAAATTACTTAATTTCCTTTAATCAATCTTGGTTACTTTCCTCTTTTTCGAGACAAGGGTTTCCAGTGCTCTCTTCCGAGCTTTTTTTCTCTCCTTCTCTGAATGGGCAGCTCTCTGTGCCTCTGCGACTTTCTGGACTTTTTCTTTAGCCAAGGTGGCTGGGCCAGATTTCACAGAACCATAGGCCTCAAGCCTTTCTGCCCTTTTCTTCTGATTCTCCCTCAGCTTTGAGGTATACTTTGAAGCTGCTGATCTAATGTCCTTACACATTCTCTTGTCTACAGGATCAAAATGAACATCTTTCCTTTTAAACATTTCAATCGCTGTTGTTTCTTTGGAGCGTAGAGAATATTTTATCGTCTGGTATGCACACGATACCAGACCACGAGACCTGCAACGAGACGAAACGAGACTGCCTCCAAGATGGCGGTCAGATTTTTTTTTCTGCAATAAACATTGAAAAAATACGATATTTCCTCAAAAATCACCTACCCGGCCCCCAAATCGCTCATATTTTCTCCTCGAATTTACACGAATCTCGTGGGTGATCGTTGGCCGTTTGAAAACCGCGGAACTCCGAGTTTCAGCGGAAAAATGGCACGCATGAAAATACCAATGGAAATAATAAGTTGCTTTAACAAACATGTGTCTTTAACATTGTACTGGACCTAGATACGAGCGACTTTTACAAAATTCAGAAAGTGTATTAGGTTGTCCAGAAATAAATGTCGTTTTTGAACTGCGAAGTTTGGAAAAGTATAAACCAGTGTTGTAAAACATGCTTTAATTAAAGTAAGCACCATTTGCTTCAACACACTTCTGCCAACGTATAACAATGCTGTTTATACCCCTGCTGTAGAAATAAAGAGTTTCTGTGGTGAATGAACTCCTGGCTTTTAAAACGTTTATTGTTCAAAAAACTTGTCAAAGTGTTTGAAAAAAATAAAAATCTGTAGGGGAAAGATCTGGGGAATAAGATGGATGAGGTGGAATCTCTGTTCCTAAATATTTCAATTTTTGGAGCGTCATCCTTGACAGGTCTCATAACGCTGATTTTGTTCATCTTCAGTCAGTTCATGCGGAAATCACTTATCCACCTTTTTCGTTTTTCCAATCGCACTCAAATGGTTGGTAATGTTTGATTTGCTTCTGTCTCGCTTTTCTGCGAGCTCACGTACTGTTGTGCGAGGGTCTGTCTCAGCTGCTTCCCTTAATGTGTTTTCATCTAAGAATGGCTTCCTTCCACGACCTTCGTGGTCTCCAAGACTTTCATATCCATGTCAAAACCTTTGGAACCAACGCTGAACTGTACATTCTGCAACAGATCCATGGCCAAATTCCTGGTTGATGTTCCGTGTACTTTCGTTAGCTTTTCCTCCTAGTTTGAAGTCTTAGAGGAAAAGCAGACAAATGTCTTTCTTCTCCATGCTACCTTAGAGGTTGCGAAACTTACTCTGAATAGAGTTAAAACAGCAGACAATTAAGACATCCTGTAAGCGACAAACGTTGGATTAAACCAATTAACTAACGATAAGTTATTCAATTTCAGCTTCTAAATGTCATAGTGAGAATTCCGACATTTATTTCTGGACAACCTAATAGATGATACGAAAGAATTACAGATCTTGTGTTCGACCAGTAGATTAATTATGTTAGAGTAGCCCAAACTTCCACTCACAATCGCTTATGTAGGTCTGAACTGTTCTATTTATGCTTGTAAACATACCATACTGTTGTGTCTTAATCTCTAAACTAAAGTCTTAGACACTTTGTAGAGAAGACGTATATCTGCTCCGAAACTTAAAAGTGTGTAAAACAGATAAAAATAAATAGGGTTTTTAAAAGATGCAAGATGGTTATTGGGCGAAACCCTTAGCGTGCCTTTCGTGCAATTATACCAAATTCAATCTGGCAAACGATGCGATAGCGTACATTTGAATGTTGTGTGTGAAAAACAAAACGCAGTTCAAACTTTGCAATACATTTTCGCTAACAGTAAAACAACAACAACACCGTATAATATAACAACACTGTTAAAATAAGCAAGTTCATTAAGTATACAGAGTTGCGTAAAATATAAAAGTAACATGTTCAGGAAACAATCCTTTTTGATATAACAGAAATAGCAAAGTATGAAGATATGTTTACTCTCTAATGGATACAAACTGTTTTGGACCATCTTCTCCCCAGTGGCACAGCGGTATATTTGAAAACTTAAAATGCTAGAAACCGGGCTTTGATACCCGTGATGGGTAGAGTACAGATAACCCATTGTGTAGTTATTCACTACAAAGAAACAAACGGTTTTATAAAATAACAATAATAAATCATACAATAATTCAACATGCTCATGTAATATAAATTAGGGCATTCAGTCTACTGAAAACGTTGGATAAAGTGAATAATTATGTAACAACTCTGTAGCACATTTCTCTAGCTTATTCAAGTTTACTATTTTTTTGTCTTGATGCTCGAAATGAGCTTTGTGAATTAAAAAGCGAAAACTATCAGTAGAAGACTGGATGAAATTATTTGTTTTATTTCTTCTAGTAAATGAAGATGGGTGAATTTAGATACATGAGTTTTGTTGAATAGACGTCATTTCGAATTACATATCTATTTGAACCTTTATGGCATTTCGCGTCCTTGTTTCTCAGTGACCAATTAATGGTTTTAAATAGAGTGTGGTATCAGCTTTAAGACTTCACTAAGTATAAAATTAAGAAATGGTATACATTGTGCGATTGTAAGGTGACTTTATACGCAGAGGTAGCGGAAAAACTAGTGATGGTAGGCGTGCTTTCTGTTACCAAATTTCAACACCCAGCTCTTAATGTCCTTCCAAACTGTTTCACATTATTAATTAATTGAAGGTTATTAGAAGTGTCTTACAAGAGGTGTGAAGTCATCAAAGTAGGAAGTCCGTATATCTCATAAAACGACTCTTCACATCAGCGTTATGGTGGCTGTTGTAGTATAAACTTCATTTTAGTCTATATATTATTACAATATTGGCAGCCATATTTTTCATTCATTCCTGCATAGCGCTTACGCGTTCTCTAAAATGTATAAGACGTTTTTTTTGCCTTCTCCCTTCACTGTACTTATGTTTATTATAAAAAAATGTAACAGTTTTAGTGTGTAAGGACGTGACGTCATCTATGAACGTAGTTAACGTTAACTTACATCAAAGTTAATAAAAGCAAAATAACATCAATAATAAATGAGGAGAGGGTTGTGTATCTCTATTAACAAATTATCATACCAAAGACTTTGGTTTAGATTGGCAAAGTGATCTAGGAATCGTTAGTTTGTGGACAGACACACTGATGTTTATACTTTTTGCACAAGAATACTCGTTAGGATATTTTTAGATTCTTCAGTATTTCATTGAAAGAGTACATTAAGAGGTGGTAGTGGCTCTCTAAAATGATACAATTCATCTTTACCATAATGATGACACAGTTCTGGCTTTTCATTGGGAAACCTTTCGTGTCGTTCAGAAATTATATTCTATAAATCTTCTTCCAGCTATCCTTTTCTTATCTCGATCTTTTCTCGCAACAATTTCATAAGGAATCTATTGTGCTCTTCTTCCAACTATCCTTTTCTTATCTCGATCTTTTGTTGCAACAATTTCATCAGGAATCTCTTGTACTTCTCTTCCAACTATACTTTTTTTATCTCATTCTTTTCTTGCAACAATTTCATCAGGATTCTCTTGTGCCCTTCTTCTAGCTGTCCTTTTCTTATCTCGATCTCTTCTTGCAACAATTTCATTAGGATTCTCTTGTGCTCTTCTTCCAACTATCTATTCTTATCTCGATCTTTTGTTGCAACAATTTCATCAGGAATCTCTTGTACTTCTCTTCCAGCTATCCTTTTTATATCTCAATCTTTTCTTGCAACAATTTCATCAGAATTCTCTTGTGCCCTTCTTCTAGCTGTCCTTTTCTTATCTCGATCTCTTCTTGCAACAATTTCATCAGGATTCTCTTGTGCTCTTCTTCCAACTATCTATTCTTATCTCGATCTTTTGTTGCAACAATTTCATCAGGAATCTCTTGTACTTCTCTTCCAACTATACTTTTTATATCTCAATCTTTTCTTGCAACAATTTCATCAGGATTCTCTTGTGCTCTTCTTCCAGCTGTCCTTTTCTTATCTCGATCTCTTTTTGCAAAAATTTCATGAGGATTCTCTTGTGCTCTTCTTCCAACTATCTTTTCCTTATCTCGATCTTTTCTTGCAACAATTTCATCAGGATTCATTTGTGCTTTTCTTCCAACTATCCTTTTCTTATCTCGATATTTTTTGCAACAATTTCATCAGGAATCTCCTGTACTCTTTTTCTAACTATCCTTTTCTTATCTCGATATTTTTTGCAACAATTTCATCAGGAATCTCCTGTACTCTTTTTCCAACTATCCTTTTCTAATCTTGAGTTTGTCTTGCAGCAAATGTTTTGTCGTTTCTTTTGATTTACTTTCTTCCATTCTTTTGGCTATCTTTTATTTCTATGAAATTGGGCATTTTGACACATTATGTAGGGTTGTAGTTTTTGTGTGTGCACTTCACAAAGTTGACTGTTTTGGAAATTACAAAGTAACTACTCATATATACGCAGATATATATTATACTATTTACTCACAGTTACTGTTGACACGAGAAGAAACGTGCGACCTCTTAGAGGTTATGGTCAAACACTGTAGAATTAAGGGTACAAGTGCTCACTTTGTCTTTTCGTGATTAATTAATTGACGGTCATTGTTAGTGCTATAGAAAATGTAATAAAGTTTTTGATGTAGGTTCGTGACGCATTCTATGAAGGCAGTTAACGTTAACCTACGTCATGTATAATAAATGCTGAATAACAGTTATAATGGCGGCGTAAAAGTTGTGAACTCCATTAACATGCCACTTGCTTCAAAGTATCACCCAACAAAGTTTGACCGAGATTGGCACTGCGATCTAGCATTAGTTACATCATGGACAAACAGACAGACACGAAGACTTTTTGTGTTTTATATATCTAACTTTAAGTTAGAACACTAACTTAAAATAATTGATATTTTAAATGCTTTATGCCACTGAGTTCTGATTATATATAACGGCAAATAATAATAATAGTTTTATTTGACGTTTTATTCAGGAGCGAGTTTCACCTACAAGAAAGAAAGAAGTGTTATGAAACAGTATGTGCTTGGTATTTGGAAATTACTATCACAAAGTTTCATTTACACTGAAGCACTTTATAAAAGCTTGGTAATAAATCTGAAAAGTTAAAAAACATATAAAACAACGAACAAGAATTTTAAAGAAAACTGTAATACGTTTGAGACATTGTTAAAAGAAGGTTCGTGATACTTTTATTCAGTGGAATAATATCGTTCGTACGTCACGTTGGTTTTTGTGGTAACTTATGTCCAATAAGTCATGACTGAACAGAGGTGATGTTTATTTGATATGATCAGAGATGAAATTACATTTTTTCGTACCACGTATCTCAGGACGATTGGTATGGGTATTAACACTTTTACTAAAAAAACAGAGAACAACGTTTCGGACTTCTAGGTCATATTCAAATTAACAAGTGACCTAACTCTAAAACAACGTTGTATCTCAAACAGAAATATACTTGCTAACTAATATACGTAAGTAAAAATCGTGTTTCACCTCCAATGTGGTTTCTTTGAAATTTCGCACAAAGCTGTTCGAGGGCTATCTGCGCTAGCCGTCCCTAATTTTGCAGTGAAAGACTAGAATGAAGGCAGATAGTGACCACCACCCACCGCTACTCTTTTACCAACAAATAGTGGAATTGACCGTCACATTATAATGCCTCCACAGCTGAAAGGGCGAGCATGTTTGGTGTGAGGGGATTCGAACCCGCGACGCAAGGATTACGAGTCGAGTGCCTTAAACCACCTGGCCATGCCGGGCCTTCTTCAATGTGCACTCGTTTGTAATATTAGATGTATTAGGTTTAAACCATTACTTTACATGAAGTTAGACGACGATATATATAGTACTAGGAAATGACAAAAACATGATATTCAGAAACAACTTAGCAATATCCTCTGTATTATTATGCACTTTGCTTAATTTTCATTTGAAAGATATATACACTTATATTTAAAATTCGCACAAAATATGTCTACTGACCTGAATGAATTCCTATTCTCAGCTTTAGTTGTTCGTTTGTTCTGTGACGTATCGTAAATGACATCACAGTATTTAGCAAAGCTATCGACATCCGGGCTATTTCTCGCGCGTGAAAGGTTCCATTACGAACCGGTAATCCCGATACAACCATGTAGGCGTCTCCAATTGTTTCAACCTACTCATTTACAAGATATATAAGAACGATTTGACAAACAATTCATAAAAGTAAGAATTAAAACTATCCACTATTTAGTAAATACAATGTACAAATAAATAGAGAAAGATATGGCTAAGTATATTAATACTTCTGTAATACGATGTTCTATTAGATAAATAAAAACAGTTGCCTTCTTCACTACGTGCAGAACTATTAAACATTCGTTAAGATTTAACAGAGAATTTGTAGAATTTCCACAATATGTCTCTCTAAATCTATTTTCGTTTACAATACATTTTTATTTTACAAAGTACCTTTATAAACGTTTGATACTGAAAACATAACTTACCTTATACACATCAAAATGTTCTATGATGGAGTCAAAGCACGTGTACAGGTCATTCAGAAGATCTACAACCTATATTTTACCACAAAAAAACAAACAACAAAACAAAACAGAAAGCAAACAATAAAAGTAATTTAATTCCAATACGTCTTTACAGATGTCTTATTCCAAGACATTCGACTGTTTCGAAAATATAACAACAGTAAATCAACGTTGGTAATGTAATTTGTTTTGGTACTGTTTGTATATGAAGAACACAATCTCAGTGCATAAAAAATATTTTCAATACTTTCCTATTTCAGGTGAAAAATAACACAAATTATAAACTATTAAATTCCTTGGAATAACATAAAAAACATTTCAGTTTGTTTCGAAGGGAACGTTAAGTGCAGTGATAAAGTTTACGGTATAGTAAAATCAAATGAAAGGAGTTATTTACACTGAAATCTATTTAGTAAGTAGCTGATTTCAAATTGAATCTGTTTCATATCACAGTTAATAAAAAGTAACTCGCTGTCAAACAAAAGGTTTCTCACGCAAGATTATGAAATGTTGTTAAATGAGCGATAAAAGAAACACCGAACACATTACAAATTGGACGAGAACCTAAATCTGAAATTTTGTGGGATGTTCCTATTTATTCAGTCACCATTACTTTGAGGAAGACCATGTATTATACACACTTAAATTATGTAACGACTTCCATTATTAAAAACAACTAAATATTTATTGTGATGAAATACTCTAATATAATGGAGATTTTTATACCAAGTCAAGACTTTTCAGTGGGCAATCTCAAAGACGTCGAAGCTGAGCAAATATTAATAGAAGACAAGGTCATGTTAGTTTCTACTGACACCAAATCTGACTTTGAGATAACAAGCTTAGACACAGTTTGAGGATGTACTTTAAGTTAACAATATTTGAATGTGTTTTCAGTTGGAGAGTTAATGTAATTCACAGCGGAACGAACAAAGAAGTGTGATTTTTGTTAAGGCTTAGAATTTTAAGCATGTTCGAAGTTGTGAATTGCATTAACTATTATAAAACACAACGGTAGTACTTTGAAAGATCAAATTTTTCACTAGATTTGTCTTGCTTCTGCTAGAATGATATTAAATGATACCATTAGAGAGACTGTTAAATATTTATAACATATAAGACTGTATTTTCTTAGCAAGACTTCCTTTTTTAAAGTATATTTTTAACATTACGAACTTCAGAAATCTTAAGAATGAAGAAAATGTGGAAGTAATTGTGGCTTCCTTCGGTGAAGTACAAATAGATGAAGCTAGTTCTAAGTTGTATATAGGCTTCAAAACTTACATTCCTGATAAAAATGATTACATACCTGCATTGGCGTGCTTTCAGCCGAAAGTTCTGTAAAACCCACAATATCGCTGAAATAAATAGTGACGGTGTCGAAGGCTTCTGCTGTTACTGATTCTCCACGTATAAGTTGACTGGCGACAGATCTGTGGGTGTGAATTATTTGTGTGAAAACACGTGTATAAGTTGACTGGCGACAGATCTGTGGGTATGAATGACTTGTGTGAATATATATTTATCAGTTGACTAGCGACAGATCTATGGGTGTTAATACTTTTGTGAAAACACAAGTATCAGATGACTGACGACAGATCTGTGAGTGTGAATGATTTGTGAAAACACATGTATCAGTTGACTGACGACAGATCTGTGAGTGTGAATGACTTGTGTGAAAACACATGTATCAGTTGACTGGCGACAGATCTGTGAGTGTGAATGTGAAATGCTTTGAAATTTCCAATGTGGTAACTCTAAAGTTTAGCTAATGTTTATTTGATACACGTGTTCAACTGTTTTTAATACGTAAAGATTTCTACAGAACAATGTGTTTTGGGTTTGATCTGAAAACGAGTTGTACTATAATCATTTGTATGCTAACTATTAGAGATGGGAAGAAATAAAAATCCTAAATACCCATACAAACAGTCGCTTCTTTGCTGCCTTAAGTTCCTCATTGATTTATTTGCAGGAAACAAACATGTGGGTGAAAAATTGATCGCCTAAAGGAAGCAGTTCAGTTATTTCCCACTAAAGTCGCAATTTAATTACATTCATCTGAACAGAATAATAGAAAAAACCAACAAAACATAGCACGCAATGACCACAAATATAGTAGAGATGACAGCTTCCATCCAAACAAAGTATTTGTAACACACAAGAACTCGGTATCAACACAAAAGATTGATTAATCTAAAAGAATAAAGTATAAAGATTTAGAAGTTAACATTCTCTAAACACTGCTGAACAGCGCATGTCGAAGAAACTGATGTAATAAGTGAGACAAAACGAACAATTAAACTAACAACACATTCTCATGTTTAAATTCAAATAATCAAAGCAGTACGCAGCAAATATACCATGATTTAATAACATAAAGATTAAACTTTAGTTTCCTACGACAATAAAAAACATGTTCAAATCTATTTGAGGTACTTACAAAATTAGGCTGTTCAGGTTTTCCTCCATTGTTTAAGCGTATCCTTAAAATCTATCAACCATATAGTATCAGACAGTAATTTATAAGCTAGTTTTGTGAATGTCTTTGTGCAACACCCACTATGTGGAATTTCAGCTGTTTCAATGTTATAACCAGAATTCAACGTGAATATTTTAGTGGATATATCCAATTTCACCTGCCACACCTTTCTTACATCAACTAACTAGTGGCAACAATCTACATCTTTCCACAACATCAGGATTTTATAATCAACTATTGATAGTAATCTACATCTTTCTACAACATCAGGGTTTAACAACTAACTAGTGATAGTAATCTACATCTTTCTACAACATCAGGATTTGATAATCAGCTAGTGACAGTAATCTACATCTTTCTACAACATCAGGGTTTAATAACTAACTAGTAATAGTATTTACATCTTTCTAGAACATCAAGGTTTGATAACCAATTTATGATAGTAATATACATCTTTTTACAACATCAGGGTTTGATAACCAACTAGTGATGGTAATCTACATCTTTCTACAACATCAGGGTTTGATAACCAACTAGTGATAGTAATCTACATCTTTCTACAACATCAGGGTTTGATAACCAACTAGTGATAGTAATCTACATCTTTTTACAACATCAGAGTTTGATAACCAACTAGTGATGGTAATCTACATCTTTTTACAACATCAGGGTTTGATAACCAACTAGTGATAGTAATCTACATCTTTTAACAACATCAGGGTTTGATAACCAACTAGTGATAGTAATCTACATCTTTCTACTACATCAGGGTTTGATAACCAACTAGTGATAGTAATCTACATCTTTCCACAACATCAGGGTTTGATAACCAACTAGTGATAGTAATCTACATCTTTCCACAACATCAGGGTTTGATAACCAACTAGTGATAGTAATCTACATCTTTCTGAAACATCATATTATTACCAAGTAATAATAATAATCATATACTAATTATTTCTAAAACATTGATATTCATTAATATAAGTCTGTTTTTTTAACTGGTGTAAAAACACACAGCCTGAAACGGAGTAACAGGCACTGAGAATTCTAAATATAAAGACAATATCTCAAACATTAGAACTGATGTAATGCCCTTCGGACATACATATATACTGCAGTTTTATTACGTAGGATAATATCATACGCAATAAGTTGAAGTTTATCAAATTTATTGAGACTTCTATAAAACTGCTATAAGAAATGTAAAACTATCTATAAAGATAGATTTACATAACACTTTAAAGTGACGACATTAGTCAAGATCTCTTGAAACAGGTTATGTGGAAGCATAGAGTAATGAACCGTCAACATTTGCAAAGTGATACGTGAGGAGATAGTATCTTATACGTTAAAAAAACAACAGAACATTTATAAGAGACAGTCCTTATTTCGAGTTCATTGCTATTAGAGTATCATGAATGTCAAAAATACCCTTTCTATATCAGAATCTCTGTATGCCTTTGATAAGCGAACGTTAATTTAATACTGAATGGATATTAAAATTTGGTTATAAAGATGTTTCTGAGGTCCAAAGCATAATATAGCTATAAAAAGGAAAAATATCATGGATATTTGTTTTGTTTTTTAATTTGTAAATACACATTTTACATCATACGTGTTGTTCGATTACTCGGGTTGTTTTTTGACATCAACGGTTGCATGTCAACATGGTTCCCATTTGTAGTTATTGCTACAAATTTATTCTCTGTGTTCTCTATTGTTACAACTAAACTAGAGCTTAGGTAAAGTCATAAACGTAATGTAATAAGTGTTTTAAATCAGAAGTGTGAACTTACGTGGCGAAAATATTTGCTACTCTTAATATAAGAGATGTTTACATTAGCAGATGAGTATCTACTGTCCATTTAATCTCGAATACCTGACGAATTTACAATGTACACTTACCGAGGTAAAAGCTGATAGAGTAAATCTTCGGCTTTTCTTTTTTCTTCCAGGTAATCTGCTGTCCGCTCTTCGACCAGCGTCTCTAGGTTGTTGGCGTACTGTTCCATTCTCGACAACAAATTGTCCAGAATATTTCCACTTTCGTTGTCTCTTGGTGTTAAAAAGAAAGAGACGTTGAGCGTAGAATCAATAGTCTTGCCAGGAACCGAGTAATAGAGCCGTCTCTAAACATTACTTCTCTCAGCAAAAATATTTTTAAACTAAAACTGAGCAAAAGCAACTGTTATCACTATAATTCACTGGAGTATGGAAATTTACCACAATGGTAAGACTAATTACAATTAACTATTACCATTTAGAATTACTACTTTCAACCAGGTATCTTCAAAGATAAAATTTACTACAGTCGAGTGCTATTACTGAAAACGACCACACTATTCGTTAAAACATACTAGAATCAAAATATTAGTATTATCACTAAATTGAGACACACTACCATTACGTCTTATTGTTTTTATTAATACGCCTTATTTATCTAAGACTCGCCACAGTAAATAGAGATCACGAAACTTTGTAATAATTTGCGATTTCGATACATAACCACTATCAACAAAACTATAACTACAACCGTTATCAAGAAATTCACTAAAATGTTTAATTTACTCGACAAGTCAATGAGTTTAATGGATAGGTTTTTCATTTACAATTATTTCGACAAACAAATGTTACCGAGCTGCAAAGAATTTAATAGAACTAATACAAACATCTCATTATTTAACTCAGTTCGTTCATCATGAAGTCCATTCTCCTTAATAATGTTTGTCTAAGACAACAGAGAGTATCGGAAATTTTAGAGTCTAAAATTTAGACGAAGTATCAACAATTGAAAAATCCATCGGTTGTAATCACAGATATCTTTAAACTTATTTACTGTCGGCCTTTCGCTAAAATACACCTGATGATGACGAAAGCTTGTCCAAACATTATACATTTTTGTGATTATCCATTCAAGCCGTTTCCTAACTTTAAAATATCAAGCTCGCACTGTAAATGAAAACTACATGATTATTCTTAACCCTAACTATAGCGTGTAATACGCTAGTACTCAATATGTAATCATCACGCTTCCTATTAAGGCTTAGTAGAATTGACTCCAAATATTTGCTACAAAACAAATATTAACCATTACGACTCAATATCTGATGAAAAACCGTCTGTTAGATACAAAAGTGTGAAGTAGCCAAATTCTAGACGATCCCTCTCCTATTTATTTTAAAAATGAAACAAGTTAAGATAAAGTGAAATATGAATTAAGAGATGTGACCTTTTAGGCCTAATCAAAGTATACTACTATAGAAAAGGTATATAGGAATTCATTGCAAAAGCAATGTGAGCTCAGTACTTGAGCTTCCTATGTGAGAAGTGAGATGGTACGAGATTAACTAGATCGATCAAATTGCAGTTGAACAAACAACTTAATACAGAATGAGCTTACGGCTAAGGAAACGAATTAGATTAGCTACTGTTTTCGAGTCTTATTTTTCAGACTTAAGTAACTGAAAATTATTTAATTAGTTAGATGAGAGGCTACTTATTAAAAAATAAAGTAAATTTAAAAATCATTGTTTCCCAACAATATAATTATTCTCCAAAGTAAACAAATAAAAGTAATCTACGAATACATAAATCTCACTGACAAGACGTACTAAAATACAATTGGATGGTCATGTTCTAAAAATAAACTATATTATACAATTATAGTTACGATACTAAGGAAAACATATAAAATAAAATAAAAAAACAGCAACAACAGAGAAATCAGAAAAAAATCGCATGATAAACAACAGATTCATTTACGTAACTTTCTTATTTCAAGTAAATAAATTTTATTGGAATGTTAACCGTCAAGTAGTATTTATTTTTAATCTATGAATACCATAACTGTTTAAACATTTAATTAAAACTAAGTTATACCATGCTCGCTCACTTAACTTCAGGAATGAATATAATTATATCAAATACAATGAATTTTAGATGATTATTTAATCATGTTGATTCTCATTAGTGATGTTACTTTAATAATATTAATATTATTTACAGTTTTATGACAACGAATTTTAATAACAAATGTAATTTATTTTAGTCGCAAATTATCTGGTGCATCGGATTTCAGACATGACTGTAAGGCCTACAAAGTTTGTTTAATTTGAAAAAAAACCCTAAAGTGATTCATTAACGATGAACAGAGTTTTAAACTCTTTTAGTTATAATAAACTTGATTAAGAAGTTAAACATTGGGAATGACATTACCTAATAAAAAAAAAAACACTTTTGAAATCTCGCAGTTGATATTGCCTATAATTTATTGATTGGAAACTAGTTATTTACATTATTTTTGCATTGTAAGATAAAACGTTAGGCGTGGGGTAATTATTTGCCTTAGATGAACAGCGTGTTTTGTGTAAAATAACTCACCTCTATAATTATTTTGAGTGACATAATATGACGCTTTTAATTGTTGGTAATGGTCAAGATATGACATCTGACTTATTTATTTGTAATTATTAAGATAAAGCTCTCTGTGTACTTTCTGCCTCTAATTTTGGATGTTCTCGTCTGTAGTCAGTTACCCAAGACACTGGTACATGCATGGCTAATTTCATATTCAAAAGAAAGTAACTTTAGGAACTAAACAATTTCAGCCAGGATTTTAGATTTCAGGATCTAAACATTTTCAGTCAGACTGGTACTCCCCCAGAGCCATAAATAGTAAAATAAACTTTATAATTAATCAACCATAATTATATTATCTTAGCCTTCTCGACTAACTCTTGTTTGCTCAATATCTTAAAAATAAAAACATTTTTAGGGCTGAAAAGAAACTACAATTTCTGAGTCCCTCTGATTGTGTCGCAGGCCTCTTTCGGAACCAGTCAGACTTATAAGTCTAAAAGACTGCCACGCCAGTTAGATAGTTTAGGATCTAAACATTTAACTAAGCAATTCATTACTTTGTTATTTTTTTAATATGACTCTTTTTAACATATCATTAGTACATAAAATATTCATTACGTGATATTTTTATATATTCGGTTTAATAATTCACGCGACAGAACTACATGTGCTCTTCACATATGTGCTATGAATATTAAGCAATGTGTTAAGTTTCCAATTTCAACTTTGTATCTGTCTGTGACACATGCAACCCATCCTGAGCAAGTTGACTAATTCAGACCAAACTTGGCATGCTGAATAGTCCAAAAGTAAACCAAAATTTTATTAAACCTTCCCATATGTTGGAAAATAAACATATTTCATAAACGAACCACTATATTGTTCTTCCAGTAGCTATTGTAAGTAGCTGGTACTGAACAAAACTTACACAACAACAAAATTCTATAAGTCAAAGATTATAAACAAACATTTCATCACGTTAGCTCATTTCTCATAATAACCAAAATATATAGCAACAAAATATTCAGCTATGATGTGTAGAATGAATATATTACCGCTGTTTACAATTCCCGCTCTTTTCTGATTCACACCATTTAACTTCCAATTTATACTAGGGTTAGAATAAGTTCTTAAGCATAGATTAGAGAAAACTTTTATAATTAAAATATTTTTAATATTTTTTGATGTAGAATATAGTTGCCGCAGACGCAAAATTCAATATTAGTATTAAATACAATGTATAAATGTACCAAATTCAGACAGTATAAATCTCGACCACGTCTCTACTGTGAAATGGGTTGCTTTGAACAAAACGTGACGCAACTGCTTTGCTAAGTTCCTCGACTCCGTTTCACTTCCTATGTCTTACAACAATTGTATTGGAGAAGGTACGTTACTGAAAATCTTTTCAGAGATTTTGCTTATTTTTAGCTAATTTGGGAGTGTTTTTTTATATTTTCAAGAGAAAAAAAATATCAAGGTTGTTGTTGTTGTTCTGAATTAAGCACAAAGCTACACAATGGGCCATCTGTGCTCTGCCCACCACGGGTATCGAAACCCGGTTTTTAGCGAGTAAGTCTGCTGCAGATATACCGCTGAGCCACTGGGGGGCAAATACAAAGGAATACATTTATATGCAAAAACGGCTCGTTTGGGCTCTTGTTCGCTCTTCTGAGCCGTTTTGCATATAAATTTCTCAACAAGTGGGTTTCTCGTCATCACTGATTAAAGGAATACAGTCTCCTTAAAATAATCTACAAAGTTTTAAGGTAAGACCCTTAAAGTGCATTACAGGGATTTCAAGAGGAAAGACCATCATGGATCGAGAATTCAATTTTATTTGTAGACTTTTTATATACAATTTGTCACTCAAAACAGTTTGTGAAATTTCATATCTACTTAATTAATTATCTATGTTAAAATTCTAAATCCATAAAACTTTAAACGTTTTATCAAAAAAGTTTAATTTCTTTTGTAAAAATCAAATGCACCTACTTATTTAATTTTCTTATAACAGACTTTAATGCTTGAAAGTCAGGTCGTTCTGTTGGATCTTCTGCCCAACACCTTCGAATCATCTCTTCTATCTCCTTATTGCACATATCTTCTTCCAAGTAAGGGCGAAAAGGTGGCTTCTGTCCATGTTTTACATTTTCAACAATTTCTGAAAATGCGTTTAGATTAATGCAGATATAAAACAAAGTTTCTCTCTCTTCTGAAAACACAGTTTTTGTCAACATAAATTGTGTGTTTAGATTAATTCAAACACTCAATAAGTTTGCACTTTGAAAGTAATCCTAAACAATAACATTTATAAGAATGTGGCTCAAAATCTAGTTAAGTGCAAACATACACCAGCTATATATGTCACGCAATGAAACAAAGTTTACGAAAGAAGACAAATAAAAAAAACAGAAAAAATGAAACCGGAAATTGCAATCATTCTAATAATTGAGGAAGCCAGACAACCTATAATGCTTTGATGGTATCTTTCTTTGATTGACGGTCCTATATTACGAACTGAAATATCTATCAGTTCAAATATATCATATTGTGACAGCTACAGTTAACTATTTCACAGTATTAGTATCTAATGGCACAGTAAAAAGGCCCGGCATGGCCAGGTGGTTAAGTCACTCGACTCGTAATCCGAGAGTTCGAATTCCCGTCACACCAAACGTGATCGCCTTTACAGCTGTAGGAGCGTTATTATGTGACGGTCAATCCCACTATTCGTTTTGTGAAAGAGTAGCCCAAGAGTTGGCGGTGGGTGGCTATCTGCGCTAGCCGTCCATAATTTAACAGTGTGAGACTAGAAGGAAGGCAGTTAGTCGTCACCACCCACCGCCTACTCTTGGGCAACACTTTCGCAAAATGAATAGTGAGATTCAAACTCGCGACCCTCAGATTACGAGTCGAGTGCCTTAACCACCTGAATATGCCGGGCCGAAACAAAAAAGTAATAAAACTTTGGTGTCAAAGTGTTTTGATTGCTCGGAACTGCAGAGAAAGTATTTAGGAAACAAAAACTATACTCTGACACACACACACACACACACACACACACACACACACACACACACACACACATATATATATTTTAGTGAAATTAAATAATTACATCCAAATGAAGCTAAATGAATAAAAAAATTATGAGGAAGGACTGCGTTAAAAACAGCAAATCCTAACCTCTGATAAATTATACTATAACCATAAATTTTTAAGTCATAAACAAAACACATTAACATGAAATAAAATACGCTGCATGTTCTTAAAAAGGATCAGAGCGTGCAAGCTACAACGTATGGTTATAAAATTTATCCTAGGTTTTGGAGGTGACTGCGGAAGTTGGACTCACATTACGGTGGGGATACACTGTCTATCAGTCTTAATCTCTAATTCGCTGGTCTCATATGTGACTGATAGACGGTGTATCCCCACCGTAATGTGGGTCCAATGATTCTTTTTAAAAAATATGCAGCGTATTTTGTTTCATGTTAATATGTTTTGTTTATGGCTTAAAACTTATTATTATAATAATATATATATATATATACATAATATATATAAACACGTATAAGAAAAACTGCTAAAATGTACAAAACACGGAGATTTCAATGGAAACTGCGATAAAACTGTGATAACTAATGACGATGTCCTGTGGAGGTAAATAGTTCATGTGCCCGAATTATTTGAATAAACTAGTCCAATAGTCAACAGGTTCATTGATGGGAACAAAAGACATTTAGTATGCTGATAGATACTGGATATACATGTACGATTCTTTGGTTTGTAGTGGTAATAAAAGCTAGGAAACTGTCTCCAGAGATAAAGGACGAAGATAAACTAATGCAAACAGTGAGGGATAAGAAAGTTCCAATAATAATAAATTTAGAAGTTGTCCTCATTGTGGGATGCTACTTTACACGACATTTTAGAAGAATGTGTCATGGGAATAGACTTCACATGTAAACACGATTTAGGTTAGACTTTTTATCCTAATATTTTTATAAGTTAGTAGGAGAAAAGTCTCCGTACTACACAAAATCAAGATCTCGAAATTGAAGTCACTACAAAAAGTCTCTTTTTGGACAACAGAAACCGTTACGACAATATTTATGTAGTTTGAATAACTATTAAAAAACAGTTATTTTCTATGCTCCTACGTATTCTCAAGAGAGCTGGTATTGGTATTAAAACGTTAATTAAAGTAAAGTACAGAACAACGTTTCGACTTTCTTAGGCCATCTTCAACTGTTGTTTTTTGTTAACCTGAAGATAACTTGAGAAGGTCTAAACGTAGTTCTGTACTTTACTTTAATTAAAGTTTTAATACCAATTTCAGTCGTCTTGAGAATATATTTTTACTTCAAGTGCGTTTCTCGTCATCACGAATTTTTATATACTTGTTTACGAGGAACGATTTGGTTTATTTTGAATTTCGCGCAAAGCTACTCGAGGGCTATCTGCGCTAGCCGTTCATAATTTAGCAGTGTAAGACTATAAGGAGGACAGCTAGTCATTACCACCCACCACCAACTCTTGGGCCACTCTTTCACCAACGAATAGTGAGATTGACCGTGACGTAAAATAACATCCACACGTTATAATCCTTTCGGGCGAACATGTTTGGTGTGACGATTATCGAATATTTATTTTACGTATACTTGTAGCTCTTTTTTCCACTGTGCGTGAAAAGTTTAATAATGTTCATGAAACTACAGTCAAAACAGAGAAAATCTTCATAAAAAATTCCGTAATTAATTTATACATTATTTTGTACAAATCTGCCTTGAAAATCAGAGATCTCTTGTCAGTCGACGTTAACGCCGTCTTCAAGAAATATGTTTAGTAGAAATTAACACCGTTCCGTCACGAATTAAACAAAATTGTTCAAAAGAATGTTCTATAAATCACGGTATTGAGTTTACAATTGTATTTAAACACTTGACTTTAATGTAAATGGTAAGCTTGTGGACAGATCTTAAACTGGAATGCATGAACGAGTGTGTGTTTTTCTTATAGCAAAACCACATTGAAATATCTGCTGAGTCTACCGAGAGGAATCGAACCACTGATTTTAGCGTTGTAAATCCGTAGACTTACCGCTGTACTAGCTAACGGTTGCGTGAATGAACAGACAAATATGAAAACACGTGTACGGAAGAGATAAAACCTTGAAAGCAAAGTATGGATGAAATTATGAAATATCGGTTACGCAAATGAATTAGTGTTAATAGACTTCTAGGACAATTGGAAACAGGATAAACTGCCTTTACGTAAAAGTTACAAACTGTTTTGTAACAGTTGTTTACCAGGAAAATATGCAATTAATTATACAGTGATTCTATTATAGAAATAAAAATAAAGTTCGTTATACAACTATAAATAAACACTGCGTTCAATGATGAAGGTAATGAGGACTTATTCTTTGCTAAATTTGACAATCAGAGTTACGCCCCAGACATAGAACGATCTGATATTAAATTTGTTTCGCTTGACTTGGATCAGGCACCAATTATTAAAATAATTTGTTTGACTCAGGATATTTTATCGATTTTTCCATAAAACTATATGGAATAGTTTTATAAAACATTTGTACAGTTTGATTGTAAATATATTTTGTAACTTTCTCCAATAAAAGCCAAAAACATCGTTTGTATCTTTGTAATTTTAACACAAAGTTACAGAATGAGCTACTCTGTCCACTACGGAGAATCGAATCTAGGAATTTAGTGTCGCAAATTCGTAAACTGACCATCGATCTGCCTAGGGAGACCAAACAACAACAACAAATTCGGAATATATAATATACAGCAAAAGTGGATAGGAAATTTAAAATGTGACGTTGTTTTAGCTAATAGTAAACAAGTGACGTAAAGCCACTTCAGTAAATTTTATAAAGATCGAATAAAACGAGTGTTTTCTTTCTTAAGCCAATAAATCGCAGCTTCATTACGAATTTAAAGTAGTCAGAACTTGATATCACAAGTAAATACAAAGTAGAGATAATGCTTAAACACTGTATAACAAGATTTTACAAATCAAAATATTTTTTATCAAGTATACATGTATAGTGCAATATGTTTAAAGATCACTTGTTTGTTTGTTTTTTGGAATTTCGCACAAAGCTACTCGAGGGCTATCTGCGCTAGCCGTCCCTAATTTAGCAGTGTAAGACTAGAGGGAAGGCAGCTAGTCATCACCACCCACCGCCAACTCTTGGGCTACTCTTTTACCAACGAATAGTGGGATTGACCGTCACATTATAACGCCCCCACGGCTGAAAGGGGGAGCATGTTTAGCGCGACGGGGATGCGAACCCGCGACCCTTAGATTACGAGTCGCACGCCTTAACATGCTTGGCCATGCCGGGCCATAATGTGAAACAGACAAACGGTAATGTGAAATCCACGAATTTATTTAACGCTATACTCGAAATAACTCCCAAACCTTTAGGGCACACGAAATGCATTACAGGGAAGAGTCATATTTCAAAGCTCTGTAACATAAAACTAACGCTTTTATATTTTTCAGTTGTGTTTCTTTGAAATCCGCAAAAAAAAAGTAAACAAGCTTCTCTGGCTTAGCGTGTTTGATCTATATGAAGTACACATATAAAAAATACATTAGCTCAAAGCAGAACTTTATGGAATACCTCATGTCTCACGTAGTCGGCAAAGAGAAGAAAAAAATTTAAATCAATACCTTGGGTAGCGACATGCAAGTCGACAGGAATGGTTCTAACCTATGGATATTTTTGTCACTATACAAGTGATTACGTGCTGGTAATTAAAATCTCTGTAGAAAGACGAAATTATTCTTGTACAAGACGCTTCTCTGAACCTGGTAACAACAAAACTTTTTAGAGTTTTTTTTTAATGTACTAATTCAGAAACGCTACTATATCTGAGGCTTTCAGCAAACATGTAAACAGAAAATAACAAGGATCGTTAGAATGCTTAAAAGTAATGATTTATTACAGTCCTATATACCCCCGATAACCAAGTTTGACGTCGATATTTAGTACAGTTGTGATTTGATGTCAGATAACCAACCAATTTTTATGTAGATATTTAATGCAGTTTTGGTAATACTGTCAGGTGACCATGTTTGATGTAAATATTTAATACAGTCTTCATATGCTGTCACATAACCAAATTTGATGTATATGTTTAATAAAGTCTACAGATACTGTAAAATACTTAAGTTTAATGTTAATATAACGAACTACCATAATGTCTTTCTTTCGAAAAATATTTCCAAGAATACTTAAGCCTAAATTTTTAATTGCTATTAGGATATTTTCAGATTATAAGGAAACATAGCACATTATTAGGATTAAGAAACAATAGGCTGATATTAATATCTAACACAAACTTATATCCAACAGGTTTTATATTACGTATCTTTGTGTGTGTGTTTTTCTTAGAGCAAAACCACATCAGGCTATCTGCTGAGCCCACCAAAGGGAATCCAACCCCTGATTTTAACGTTGTAAATCCGTAGACTTACAGCTGTACTAGTAGGGGGGGGGCTGTATTTTACATTATTCACCCAGTTAGATTAAGCTGGGTTGAATATAAACCTTTCTGTAAGGTGTGATCTTATTCGTTCCAAGGCCCGGTATGGCCAGGTGGTTAAGGCGCTTGACTTGTAATCTGAGGGTCGTGGGTTTGAATCTCCGTCACACCAAACATGTCTGCCCTTTCAGCCGTGGGGGCGTTATAATGTAACTGTCAATCCCACTATTCATTTGTAAAAGAGTAGCCCAAGAGTTAGCGTGGATAGTGATGACTAGCTGCCTTCCTTCTAGCCTTACACTGCTAAATTAGAACGGCTGGCGCAGATAGCCCTCGTGTAGGTTTCCACGAAATTCAAAAAAACAAATATTCGTTCTCTATTTTGAATACACAAATGTTCAAGCTTTGAGTACTGGTCTGTATTACGTGGAGATAGAGAATTATGGGAAAAAAGTACAATTTTTTTAATAATAATTTATTACTCACCTTGGACTTCGTTTTCCAGGGTAGGATGTTTAGTAGAATAGTAGAAATGTTTTTTTGTACGTACCTTACCGTACTTATCTCTTATACGGAAGGGGAATCGTTGCATTAACGTTCTCAATTGGCCCGGCATGGCCAGTTTGTTAGAGCAGTCGACTCGTAATCTAAGGGTCTCGAGTTTGAATCCCCGTCATACCAAACATGAACGTCCTTTCAGCCGTGGGGACGTCGTATTATTACGGTCAATCCCACTATTCGTTGGTAAAAGAGCAGTCCAAGAGTTAGCGGTGGGGGGGATGATGACTAGCTGCCTTCCCTCTAGTCTTAGACTACTAAATTAGGGACGGCTTGCACAGATAGCCCTCGAATAGCTTTGTGTGAAATTGAAAAGAAATAAACCAAACGTTTTCAACAATAGGTGAAGTCATGAAAGAGGTTAAATTAAGGATACTGTATTGACTTGGTGACAATCTTAGTAATTGTTTGCACTTGTTGATACTAACATATGTCCATTTCACTTTGTCGTTTTAACAGTTTCTTAGTACCTTACCAATAAAACTCTTTGTGTGTGTGTTTCTTAGAACAAAGCCACATCGGGCTAGCTGCTGTGTCCACCGAGAGGAATCGAACCGCTGATTTTAGCGTTGTAAATCCGTAGGTTATCACTTTCCCAGCAGGGGACGAATTGTTTTTAACGAAATTGACATCGTTTCCCTGTTCCAAACGTTGATTGTACATTGCAAATTATATTAATTTTTATTTTTAATACTTATAAAGTGTTTGAGTAATTTAAGTTTATTAAGAGCCGTATATTGACCAGACAGATATATAAATTGTCAGTCAACTTCTGAAAAAAATATATTTTGTGGGCAGTTTGTAACAATCTTACTGTCAAACTCATGTTGTAGTGTAAAATATTAAAAAAAATATATATTTACACGAGCCGACTTATTTGTACACATTAAAACCCGAATCCTCTATGTCACTTTAAGGGAGATCCTAATGGCAAATGCCCGCTATGGTGACAATCGCTTCAGCGGCTCGTCGTGAAGAAAGCGAATGTTCGATAATTTAAATAACGATTCGTTTGTTTATGAAAAAAATTTAACCTTATGTTGAATAAATCAATAATTTAGTTTGAATTTGCGATATGTAAAGTGTTGGTTATGCTGGATATTTTAGTTATAAATTTTGAGAAATTCGCGTTTTTAAATAAGTTCAAATCCACAGTGAGGGAACAATAACAAATTTTTGTTTACTATAGGCTTAACTTTTATGTGGTTTTCTTATAGAAAAGCCACATCGGGCTATCTGGTGAGCCCACCGAGCGGAATCGAACTCCTGATATTAGCGTTGTAAATCCGTAGACTTACCGCTGTACTAGCGGAGGGCTTTAACTCCTATATGAGATACATTTACACCGTATGATGTATTTACCAAATGTAATCGCGTTTCTTTAGCGCATAACAATGGAAATCGGTAATATTAATTTGCTGATTTCACTTTTCGCAGTTCCTCGCTGGTACAGCGGTAAGTCTACGGATTTACAACGCTCAAATGAGCGGTTCGATTCCCGTCGGTGAACTCAGCAGATAGCCGATGTGGCTTTGTTAAAAGAAAAAACACACACACCTTTGCGAATTAATGAATTCGTTTGTTTGTTTAAGAGCAAAGCCACATCGAGCTATCGACTGTGTTTACCGCGTGTAATTCAACCTGGGATTTCAGCGTTGTAAGTCCGTAGACTTACCGTTGTCCCACCGGGCGACAACTTAATAAGAGAACGTTGACAAACATTTCAGATATTCAGGATCACTTGTCGAAATTATTATTTCTAATTTCATTTAAAAATATTAGCTTATAAGATTAAAAATAGAACATTTTCAGTTAGCTTAAGGTATTTTATTTTTAACAAATAAAAATGCAGTTGACCATTAAGAAACTCCATAATAGTCGATCTGCTGACCACGTGATCCCCCAGACTTAATACCACTGAGCCAGGGTTAGAAACAATGAGGAAGAAGAAATATGGTTATAGTCTAATCGTATGAGAAAGTATTTGCATCTTAAATAACCTAGTTAAGTGTATTGAATTTAACCAGGCCAGGGGACATCTATAGAGTGAAAACTCACACCCAAGATTCAACACGTTATACACAAGGTTAAAAATGTTACGGTTAAAGATGTCGCTAACGTCTACGGTACCCAAATGATGAACCAAATAATTTCTAAATTAATTATGTAAATAATTAGGTTACCAGTTACTACGTAGACAGCTTGCTTTAATTAGAAATTAATAGTGATAACATTAATCTCCCAAATTGAATTAAAATGGCTGCCCTTGTAGTTCAAACTATTAGCAACAACGTATGATAATACATTTAGTAGGAGATCTCACTTATATTAATAATGAGACTCGTAAAGCTTTCAGAGTGGAAAGTTACTAAAGCTTCCGAGCTTTTAATTAAAGCTCAAAATATTGTTATACATATATAAGGATAGAAGTGTCGGCAACATGATAATTCCTAATTTTGTTTTCTATTCATTATTGAAAGCTCTTTCACTTTACAGCTGAAAAATTTAGTTCACTTCTCGAATTTAAACCTGATTTCACGTCACAGTATTAGAATATTTAGTGTTAGAATTCCCTAGAAGTCTTGTTTTAATTTGTCTTACCAGAGAGAGAGAGAGTTTCTTAGAGCAGGTAAGCATTTTGTCAGTGTGACATATTCTGGTTGTTTTATAGTTTCTAAGCGCTATATTCGAAATCATTCTGTAAACAAAATTAACTGTAAAACATGGAAGCGGTAATGAAGTGTTTGCGTTTCGGCATTTTAAATTTGGAAGTTTAAAAATAGGGGTTTGTGTTCAGTATCGAAGAGCGCCTGATTTAATGACCCCTTAAAACCGATTTACTGAAAACACATTAAAAATTTTAGAAGAGTAAGTAACATTCATTTAGTATGATCCATTAGTCTTAAGTATTTCAGAAAATGAACTTAAGACCTGAGAAAAAAAAAAAAAAGCTGATGTAAGAAAGAAACTTCTAAAGATTTATTCTAAGGGGTAAGACTCATGAAAACTTATTTGTATCCAGAAACAAAGCAGGTAATATTTATAATAATATTTCAACAGAGTAACTCGCTAAAGGTTTTACCACAATTATTTTGTTGTTTAATATATATATATTATACAATTAGACAAGTCGATATAATTGATACAAATATCTTATCTTGTACCGCGCTTAAGGAATACTTAAATAGTTCTAGCTACAATTACAAAACATTTATGGCTTCCTAAACTGTTGAGGAAGTAAATCCTGAAATTAAACGAAGGTTATATGTGCATGTACATGAACATTACGTACATACTAGCTGTAATGTACACTTTAAGAAGTGTTCCTTCAGCCATTGATTTACTCAGATAACGCTTTAGTCATATATTCCATCTGATCCCTGCTGGAATCTAGAATAAAGGTATGTTTTCACCAATCAACATCACCTTTGCTGATGAATTTTAAAACAAGTTCAGCGTATCTACGGTATTCGTACACAATTTTAACATAAGTTACTTCTAAGATGAGATTCCTTTTAGTGAATTGAAAAAGATGTATCATACATGTCTTTGATGTTAAGGTATAAAATATCACTTAGCAAATAAGTCGCTTTTGAAGAAAAGATGAACATTACAAAATTCAGCAATATGTAGTTTAGCGGTATACCGTTTTACGTGCACTAGTAAAAGATTAAAATCTTTACAACGTAGAGATGGAAAAAGGTTAGAATCTAGACAGCATTTGAGATATGATAAAAATATGTATAACCCATTCCTGTATTACAGCATGCATACACTTCTAGAAGATAAAATCGTTTCTTTGATCTCAATAATATAACTAATAGGAGTAAGGCTACTTTTAATTCCAACTCACAAACATATTTTTACATATGTTTAACAGAAGTAACAAAGCTTGAAAAGTCTGATTACAGAAATTCAGTCTTAATAAATACCAATACATATAACTGTAACGGACCAATAGTATGTCTACAGTAAGTGAATAATACCTAAAGGAATCTTAGAATTATCGGGTTGAATGATACTAATCCTACTGGCCCGGCATGGCCAAGCATGCGACTCGTAATCTGAGGGTCGCGGGTTCGCATCCCGGTCGCGCCAAATACGCTCGCCCTTTCAGCCGTGGGGGCGTTATAATGTTACGGTCAATCCCACTATTCGTTGGTAAAAGAGTAGCCCAAGAGTTGGCGGTGGGTGGTGATGACTAGCTGCCTTCCCTCTAGTCTTACACTGCTAAATTAGGGATGGCTAGCTCAGATAGCCCTCGAGTAGCTTTGTGCGAAATTCCAAAACAAACAAACAAAAACTAATTCTATTAATTTTTAAGACATATTTTCTTACTGCTTTTTCTAATTAGATAGAACAATAAAATTCAATAATTCTTCTTAGAGTTATTGTAAAATTTACTTTTAATAACTCTTCATTCAACTAAAGTACAGGGTGTTCGGAAAGTCACTGTGCACTTATATATGTATAAGATTACAAAACTGTACAGTGACCTTCCGAACACCCTGTAGTACAATCTGGTACATATAGATACTTTTGATTATGGTAAACTTTCAAAATGGACAATAATATCCTATACGAACTGAAGTACAGAAGTATGGTAAATATCTCTTCTTTTGACAATAGTAGGGCATTTAGACTGGATAATATCCTCTATTCATTGAAGTACAGAACGTGGTTAATATCTCTTCTTTTGACTATAGTAGAACATTCAGACTGGATAATATCCTCTACTAACTGAAGTACAGAAACATGGTAAATATGTCTTCTTTTGACCACAGTAGAACATTCGGACTGGATAATATCCTCTACTAACTGAAGTACAGAAATATGATAAATATGTCTTCTTTTGACAATAGTAGGGTATCCAGACTGGATAATATCCTCTACTAACTGAAGTACAGAAATATGATAAATATGTCTTCTTTTGACAATAGTAGGGTATCCAGACTGGATAATATCCTCTTTTCATTGAGTTATAGAAATACTATAAATATCGCTATCTTTAATAGTAGTAGAACATTCAGACTAAGTAATACCCTCTTCATATTGAGTTATAGAAATACTATAAATATCGCTATCTTTAATAGCAGTAGAACATTCAGACTAGGTAATACCCTCTTCTTATTGAGTTATAGAAATACTATAAATGTCGCTATCTTTAATATTAGTAGAGCATTCGGACTACATATTACCCTCTTCTAAGTGTAGTAGAAAAATATTTTAGAATATCATTATTTTTAGTAGAGGCAGAACGATTTATTTGTATGTCACTGATTCTAACTGTTGTAGAACGAAGTAAATAGCATTACTTTTAGTTGTGGCTGTCTTAGACAATTTGATTATAACATGCCACTTATAAATGTAATGAAACTAAGTGTCGAAATCATACGATTTACGGCTTTGAATGAATAATCTGAAGTGTAAAATGAAACTAACTCTGAATTTCAGATGAAATTCAAAATTTTATTTGGTGAACTTTCATCAACTGATTTTCTAACTTTCAACTTGCACGTTTCAAAATTTTAGCGCAAAGCAACGCAAAGAGTTATATTCGAACAGTCGAGTATATTTTTTTTGGATAAGCCAGGTAAGATTTAGTGGTTAAAGTTCTAGGAATTGGAGCTGTGTTATTGTTCTTTGGGACTTTGAGAATGAGCGAGGTAAGATTAAGTGGTTAAAGTTGAACTGTGTTGTTATCCTTTGTGACTTTGAGAATCAGCCAGGTAAGATTAAGTGGTTAAAGTTCTAGGAAGTTGAACTCTGTTGTTGTTGTTTGTGACTTTGAAAATCAGTCAGGTAAGATTTATTGGCTAACATTCTAGGAATTTCAATTGTAGAGTCGATGATTTGCGTTCCGTTGTCGCAGTACATACTCCGAACTTTGGGGTCGTGGTTCACGGTAAAAGTAATGGTAAAATCTTACATTTCGGTCATTCAAAAGCACCTTAAGTTATGGCGGATGGTACTATTTACTAATTTTCGATTTTCTAGTGTATTAATCCAAAATTATGCTGTTCCCCTTCTAGTACAGCGGTATGTCTACGGATTTACAACACTAAAATCATGGGTTCTACTCCCATCGGTGGACTCAGCAGATAGCTCGGTGTGGCTTTGCCATAAGAAAACACACACACAAAACAACAGCAATAAAAGTACACCTTAACATAGTATTAATAGCCAACATGAGAACTGTTGGTTCATCTAGGCCGTTCACTAAATGAAACTAAATATTAGAAAAGCAAAACAACTTAAATTTCTCCCTTATCTTTAAAATATTTATTAAGCTTTCACGTTAAGTCACTTCAACTAATTGCATAAACCACTACAAGTCTTTTTTAACTGCTCAAGTAAAATATTGCTAAAAACGTCTAATTTAATTTAATTGAAATTTTGCAAGAGGAATCGCGAATACTTGAATTTAACGAAACAAACAAAGTCATTAAATGAACTCATTAAAATGTTATACACAGATTTAATTTAAGGGTTTTACGTTAACTGGAAAACAGAATAGTTAAAGATAACATTGGCTCTTTAAAAAATCTCAAAGAAGCTTTAATACCAAATTCAATAATATGGTTGAAGCACGAAACTATTTTTAATTATAAGTGTTTTTGCTTTTTACCGACTATTATTTTTGAAGGTAGGATAATATTTTCTTAAATACCATTTCTGTTGTAGAATAGCAAAAAGAGAGAACCAGATAAGTTTGGAAGTAAACTTTAATAAACTGCACAGCTTCCAAAATTATTTTGAAAAAGAGTTCTTAACTCTTGTAATATTGGTAACTCCAATTTTAAAAAGGCCAAAGGCTACGCGAGTAACTGAATCATAGCATAATGGAACTCTTACTTATATGATACCGGAAAAGTCTTTTCATAACACAATGCGAAATCGCGAAATTTGCAAACTTTTTATCCTGTGTGCATGTAGATTTGTAATAGTGGTCAAGATTTTCCCGTTTCGCTTCCGTTTTCCATCATGGAGAATTTTGTTTTTCTCCATTCTCAGGGTGCAACTATGACGTCATAGAAGGATATAATGCTCTGGCGTTATCTGTAAAAATATAATAGTACTGTCTCTTGTATGCCCATGTAAATACTTCACAGGGAGTGGATAATCTTCACCAAAATTGGTATGGAGGTTCGTTAGGTTCATTTTGCATCTTTTTTTACTTGGCTTTTTTTTTACTACTTCGTCCATGTTGATGGATATTTACCAAATTAGGCATGAAGGTATGTGGATCTATGAGGAGATACATTGAAATTTACGGTTTCAGATTTTGTATTTTGCTGTTTTATGAGTGTTTTAGGATTTTTAAAACATGTGTATAAAAGAAACAATTTTTCATGTCCTAAGACAACTTTTCATTAATCGTGAAGTTACATAACTTCCATCCAGGTTAGGGTATCCTCGCTGGTGCATATTAACCTAACTTCCATAGATTTCACACATTTGCAATAAGAAAACACAAGAATGTTTGAAAGGGTCGCATTTAACGGATTCTCTGTATGATTTTACAACTGTTTTATGGTAAAGCTTCGCTTTTGTGTTTTTGGATAAGAATATTTTGATTGATACTGATAATTTAGATTTTGAGAAATTCCTCGAAAATGTGGTTAAAATGCAATTAAATGATAAGTTGGTAGCTTATATAATTAGTGAAAATTGTCATAAAATTGGTCTAGAGGTTAAAAGCAAAATGGTGATAAATAAACATGTTTCTGATTAGTAGAAGTCTCTTTTCTGCCCTTTGTTATTTATTATTTGTCTTTAAAGCAGCAGATAAGTTATTTGATAGTTATAAGTTTGATGATTATTCTAAGATGGGTGATAAACTGGATTCTGTTAGAATTTAATACATGGGTCTGAAAGTAAAAATGTAAAGATGTAAGTGTAATTTAGCACACTTGGGTTAAAGAAATTTGAAAATTACTTACTTCTTTGCAAATAACACCGATATTGTGAGATGAAAATGATCTTTAAGCTTTCCTGTGGAATAAAAGGTTGATAATGTTTTTCATTTCAAGAATGAACGAGTTTTAAACTATCTTTCAAATTACAGTGACGATCACATGAAATAGTGTATGAGGTTTGATCTCCGAGAGTGCTATCAAAAAGGTTTAGACACTTCTGAATGAATACAGATGCACGTTACTTGCGTTATACCTAGTTAACTCAAGAAAAAACGCTGGGCTGTAGATGGTTCTATAGTTTGCGTCTCGCCGCCGCCAAAAACAATTGCACTCTGCAAGTTGAGGCCGTCGGTGAGTCATAAAAGTGACAGTAAATTTCTACCATTTGATGTAACAAGAGTGATTCAGAAGATGGCGGCGGGAGGTATAAGTCTCGCTGCCTTTTTTGTTTCTAGTCGGTCCCTTTATTTTTAAGGACGACTAGCTTATCTAATTGAGTTTATTTTGAATTTTGCGCAAAGCCACACGAAGGCTATCTGCACTAGTCCTCCTTAATTTAACAATTTAAGATTAGAGTGAAGGCAGCTAGTCATCATCAACCACAGCCAACTCTTGGGCTACTCTTTTAGCAACAAACGTAAATTATAACAAAACCTAGGAAGGGCAATGATTCGAACCCATGGCCCTCAGGTATTGAGTTGAGCACCCTAACCACCAGGCCAGTGGAAATATTTCTTCTGTAGTTTTGTATCAAAAAAGTAAACTAAAACTTTGATAAATTTAAGCTATGAGGAGAGGGTGAAATATCAGAATTTGTTCTCTCTCTTTTTGGAGCACATTAAAGGAGTGGATAGGAGTCAGAGTTACACAGTCACACAGTTGACAACCGATTTGTCTCCTTTAACCGAATGAACATCCGGAAGTTCATTTTTACAGAAGATTTTGAAAAACAAGTCAATCTGGGATGATGTAAGGAAACTTTGATGGCAGTAAGTTGAATTAGTCCACATTGAAATAGTTCATTATTAAACAAAATTTGCTCGATTTAAGTTAAGAGAGATCAGTTAAAACATTTATCATTCACAGACATAAGAGAGACATTTCATTGACACCAATAAATTATAAAAGATTGGTTAAATCATGCATCATTAACATCTACCAGCTATAAATGATCGACTCAAACATATTTGATGTACATCCATACAACCCATAAAGGTTGTCCAATAATTGCATAACAGAGGAGATACATATAGTTTTTCTTTTTATGCTAGCTTTGTTTGTTTGAAATCAGGCACAAAGTTATACAATGGGCTATCTGTGCTCTGCCCACCACGTATATTGAAAACCGGCTTCTAGCGTTTTAAGTCTGTAGACATACCGCTGTGCCACTGAGAGTTTTGTGTTTAGGATTAAAATAGAATGTATGGAAACAATATTTTACAATACATTGTTATTAGAACTATATAAACTATATTTTCTTTGTATATTTGCTTCCTGGTGGCTCAGCTCTGGTGGCTCTGAAAGTTTATAACGCAAAACACCGGTTCTGATACTCGTGGTGAGCAAAGCACAGATAGCTTACTGTCTTAGTGTTATATTTAAAAGCAAACAAACACATCTTTGTACATTATACAATGAATAATAAAGGAGACTTTTGTTTTGGCCGTCCTATATATAACCCACAAAGTATGAGTTAAAATACATGTAGTTCACATCAATAGGATACCAGTTTCATCACACAGAATTATTAACAGAAGTACAGCTACGGTATATAACATTCACAGCCAACACCCACAAGATGTTGACTAAGACATACATCATTATAGCTATCATCCAGAAGAGACAAGTTAGGAGATGCATTATGGAATGTTCATCCTTTGCATGAGATAAATTAAGTCGTGTGTTATTTACATCAATCATCCACAAGATATCGGTTAAACCATTATTAACTTGCATTCATCATCTAGTTAACCATCTAGTTATCATCATAATTACGAGCACCGTTTGAAAAATACCTTGTTTGAGTGAGTTAACATGTAACCCATGTATGTTAATACTAGGCCCAGCTAACAGATAGTTTGTTTTAGTAAGCTAACGTGTAAACTATGTATGTTAATTCTAGGCCCAGCTGACAGATAGTTTGTTTTAGTACGCTAACGTGTAAACCATGTATGTTAATACTAGGCCCAGCTGACAGATAGTTTGTTTTAGTAAGTTAACATGTAAACCATGTATGTTAATATTAGCACCATATGACAACTAGTTGCTTTTGTTAGTTAACAAGTAAACAGGATGTGTTAATACTAGACCCAGCTGACGAATACCTTGTTTGAGAGTTAACAAGTTAATACCAACATCGTCAGGAAGACAGCTTGTCAGAACGACGAACAAAACTTCTATCATTGGCAGAAGTCGCAGTAAATCAAGCAATATGTTAAGTCTATATATTAAATATTAAATTTTAAGGTTTACTTTTAATGAAAAAAATGTAAAATAATCATTGTGCAGTTGGTTCATTGGAAAATACTAAATAATATATTGTGTAAAATAATCATTACATTGTTGGTCCACTGTAAAATATTAAATAATAAATTAGGCGCACGATATAATACACAACAGGTATATAATATACATCTCTGACCACTTTCCTAACCATGCTCTCCGTCTAACATTACTATTTCGATCATACTCTGCATACAAATTACCTATTAACGCAATGTTCCCAGTAAGCGTAATTATGTATATTTAGTTACAGCGGTACAAATTCTAATAAGCTAATTTTGTTGATGTAGTAACCGTACTAAACTTTAGCTTCATATGTCTCAAAACTAAAATTAATTATAGTGTTGTTGTTATTGTAAGAGTAACTGTGAAAATTAAAGTTTGATTTATCTATGGTGAAGAATGATTTAAAACACTTGATATAATTGTACTTAGATTTTGTTGTTCTATAAAACAACATGCAATACAGTATTGTTCCAGTAAGCGCATTAAATTATTATTTAATTTAACCTAACGCCCGTTGATACAAAATAACAATGATTAGAAGTTTTTGTAATTATTTTTAAAGTACGTATGAAATATTCGGTTTCGTTTTAACAGCATGACTAGATACAAAACTTCTAAATTCTGCCAAGTGACATGTAATAATGTTATATTCTTTGTCACAGCTACTAAGGCAGTTGGATTATAGACGAACTACGTACTAATGTTATAAGTCTATTATGATATGAGTGTATAATAAAAAGGTGGCGTTTTTTTTGTCGCAGATAGACTGTATAATAACAATACTAGCAGTCGTGATGTTATAATTATTATTAACGCACTTGTGCTACAATATAACTGTATAATAATTCTTCTAGGATCTGTAAGTAGTATGATGTTATAATTATTTACTAGCACACTTGTGCTACAATATACCTGTATAATTATTCTTCTAGGACCTGTAAGTAATATGATGTTATAATTATTTACTAGCACACTTGTGCTACAATATACTTGTATAATAATTCTTCTAGGACCTGTAAGTAATATGATGTTATAATTATTTACTAGCACACTTGTGCTACAATATAACTGTATAATAATTCTTCTAGGATCTGTAAGTAGTATGATGTTATAATTATTTACTAGCACACTTGTGCTACAATATACCTGTATAATTATTCTTCTAGGACCTGTAAGTAATATGATGTTATAATTATTTACTAGCACACTTGTGCTACAATATACTTGTGCTACAGTATGTATAATAATTCTTCTAGGACCTGTAAGTAATATGATGTTATAATTATTTACTAACGCACTTGTGCTACAATATAACTGTATAATAATTCTTCTAGGATCTGTAAGTAGTATGATGTTATAATTATTTACTAGCACACTTGTGCTACAATATAACTGTATAATAATTCTTCTAGGACCTGTAAGTAGTATGATGTTATAATTATTTACTAGCACACTTGTGCTACAATATAACTGTATAATAATTCTTCTAGGACCTGTAAGTAGTATGATGTTATAATTATTTACTAGCACACTTGTGCTACAATATAACTGTATAATAATTCTTCTAGGATCTGTAAGTAGTATGATGTTATAATTATTTACTAGCACACTTGTGCTACAATATAACTGTATAATAATTCTTCTAGGATCTGTAAGTAATATGATGTTATAATTATTTACTAGCACACTTGTGCTACAATATAACTGTATAATAATTCTTCTAGGACCTGTAAGTAGTATGATGTTATAATTATTTACTAGCACACTTGTGCTACAATATAACTGTATAATAATTCTTCTAGGATCTGTAAGTAGTATGATGTTATAATTATTTACTAGCACACTTGTGCTACAATATAACTGTATAATAATTCTTCTAGGACCTGTAAGTAGTATGATGTTATAATTATTTACTAGCACACTTGTGCTACAATATAACTGTATAATAATTCTTCTAGGACCTGTAAGTAGTATGATGTTATAATTATTTACTAGCACACTTGTGCTACAATATAACTGTATAATAATTCTTCTAGGATCTGTAAGTAGTATGATGTTATAATTATTTACTAGCACACTTGTGCTACAATATAACTGTATAATAATTCTTCTAGGACCTGTAAGTAGTATGATGTTATAATTATTTACTAGCACACTTGTGCTACAATATAACTGTATAATAATTCTTCTAGGACCTGTAAGTAGTATGATGTTATAATTATTTACTAGCACACTTGTGCTACAATATAACTGTATAATAATTCTTCTAGGACCTGTAAGTAGTATGATGTTATAATTATTTACTAGCACACTTGTGCTACAATATAACTGTATAATAATTCTTCTAGGACCTGTAAGTAGTATGATGTTATAATTATTTACTAGCACACTTGTGCTACAATATAACTGTTAAATAATGTTTCTTCCACCTTTAGTGTTTCATAAGATAACTAACCGCAACATTTATATCATGGACAATATTGAAACATTCTGAAAGATCACAAAGATCTAGTGCTAACTAAGTTACTGCTTCATTAGTTTTGCTAAAAGAAATAAATCAAGTTTCATTTGATCTTTGTAAGAGTAATAGAAAAGTTGTTTCTAATGGTAACCATAGAATTTAGTTTGTTACAGGTAAAAATGTGGGGGAGTATAGAGTATTAGAGATTTCAAAAAGAATTGCTATAAAATAAAAATATGGCTACTATACGGATACAAAGTTTATCTTTAACAAAGCTTAATAGCTGAGCTACATAATAGTGCTTAGGGCCTATCAAAGCCTAATAAAATATGTAAGAACGTTCTATTCGATGAAAACAGTGAGTTATCGTTATCTAACACATGGGATATAAAATTAGAGTTAATTATCAGAGAATAATATTGTAATAAAAGTCTGAAACTGATTAGGTCATACCATTTTGATATTCGACGCATAACTTGTTTGTTTGTTTTTTGAATTTCGCACAAAGCTACTCGAGGGCTATCTGTGCTAGCCGTCTCTAATTTAGCAGTGTAAGACTAGAGGGAAGGCAGCTAGTCATCACCACCCACCGCCAACTCTTGGGCTACTCTTTTACCAACGAATAGTGGGGTGACCGTCACATTATAACGCCCCCACGGTTGAAAGGGCGAGCATGTTTGGCGCGCCCGGGATGCGAACCCGCGACCCTCAGATTACGAGTCGCACGCCTTAACACGCTTGGCCATGCCGGGCCACGACGCATAACACTGTTAATAGTACTTTGCAGGTATATCATTTCCATAAATACTGTGACTGTAAATAGAAAAATAGTTCGCTGCGTTAAAAGTGCTGGTAATAATGTACAACCAAGCTGTGAGTCCGAGATTTAGTGGTATTGTTATAGAGAAATGTTATAACAAAAGTGTTATCAATACCACACTCCAGTGGTTTGATATAAGTACTAGGAGTAATATTATACATTATTGCATATTTAAAAAGTATAAAGTGATGTTAATATTTAGCACTAAGTACTAGTACCAGTGTTATTAGTGTTGTACTAGTACCAGTGTTATTAGTGTTGTATTAGTACCAGTGTTGTACTAGTACCAGTGTTATTAGTGTTGTATTAGTACCAGTGTTATTAGTGTTGTACTAGTACCAGTGTTATTAGTGTTGTACTAGCATCAGGGTTATTAGTGTTGTACTAGTATCAGTGTTATTAGTGTTGTACTAGTATCAGTGTTATTAGTGTTGTACTAGTACCAGTGTTATTAGTGTTGTATTAGTACCAGTGTTATTAGTGTTGTACTAGTACCAGTGTTATTAGTGTTGTATTAGTACCAGTGTTATTAGTGTTGTACTAGTACCAGTGTTATTAGTGTTGTACTAGCATCAGGGTTATTAGTGTTGTACTAGTATCAGTGTTATTAGTGTTGTACTAGTATCAGTGTTATTAGTGTTGTACTAGTACCAGTGTTATTAGTGTTGTACTAGTATCAGTGTTATTAGTGTTGTACTGGTATCAGTGTCATTAGTGTTGTACTAGTACCAGTGTTATTAGTGTTGTACTAGTACCAGTGTTATCAGTGTTGTACTAGTATCAGTGTTATTAGTGTTGTACTAGTACCAGTGTTATTAGAGTTGTACTAGTACCAGCGTTATTAGCGTTGTACGGTTTAGAGATGAGTCATGACTGCGTTAAGAATGATTTAGTTTACGCATATTTCAAACTCACTCCAGATTCCTTCCTATGAATTATTTGTTCATACTGTTAACACAATAGCAGTAGAAGTTGTAGCTCAAAGGCAGACCCTCTTATGATTAATTTCTCTATTTATAAATGGGTCTTAGACACTTTTGGATATAAACAAAAATCAAGAAAGTATCAAGAGGATTTTAATTTATGTGGCCCCATGGTTATGGATGATGTAATCAAAGTGCAGAATTAGGTAAATCCACTCTGACTTTCCACAGACCTGAAAAGAATGTCTTTGTGGAGTGACGACTCTGGTTTATACTAGTGAGATTGGTTACAGCCTCAGTCAGACTACCAAGATATACTTTCTGAGACATATATATATGTCAATAAAGACTTAGTTATACATATGAATGACTTCTAAGAATAACACATATCAGTCAGTTGAGACTTCGCTTCGAAGAAAAGAAATGATTAGACATAAAAAGAAGTCACAAAGTGTGGGCGATCAGGAAGAAAAGCTTGGATAAAAACAGATGTTACAGAACGTGAGTGATAAGAAAATAAAATTTAAACAGAAACAGAAATTAGAAAATGGGATGATAACAAAGGAAAGCTTGGACAGAAACAGAATTTAGAAAGTGTGGATGATAACAGAAAGCTTGGACAGAAACAGAAATTAGAAAGTATGGATTGTAATGAAGGATAGCTTGGCTAGAAACAGAAGTTACAAAGTGTGGATGATAAGGAAGAATAGCTTGGACAGAAACAGAAGTTACAAAGTGTGGGTTGTAATGAAGGATAGCTTAGCTAGAAACAGAAGTTACAAAGTGTGGGATAAAATGAAGGATAGCTTGGCTAGAAACAGAAGTAACAAAGTGTGGATGATAAGGAAGAATAGCTTGGACAGAAACAGAAGTTACAAAGTTGGATTTAAGGAATGAAAGCTTAGCTATGAACAGAAGATACAAAGTATGGATGATAAGGAGGGAAAGCTTGGACAGAAACAGAAGTTACAAAGTGTGGGATAAAATGAAGGATAGCTTAGCTAGGAACAGAAGTTACAAAGTGTGGATGATAAGCAATGAAAGCTTTGATAGAAATAGAAGTTACAACATGCAGGAGATAAGAACAAAAGCTTGGACAGAAACAGAAGTTACAAAGTGTGGGTTATAATGAAGGATAGCTTAGCTAGGAACAGAAGTTACAAAGTGTGGATGATAAGGAAGAAAAGCTTGAACTGAAACAGAATTTATAACATGCGGGTGATAAGAAGGAAAGCTTAGACAGAAATAGATGATACGAAGTGTGGGCGATAAGGAATGAAAGTGTGGATAGAAATAGAAGTTACAACATGCAGGAGATAAGAACAAAAGCCTGGATAGAAACTGAAATTAAAAAGTGTGGGTGATAACAAAGGAAAGCTTGGACAGAAACAGCTGATACAAAGTGTGGGTGATAAAGAAAGAAAGCTTGGACAGAAACAGAAGTTACAAAGTGTGGGTTCTAATGAAGAATATCTTTGCTAGAAACAGAAGTTACAAAGTATGGATGATAAGGAAAGAAAGCTTGGACAGAAACAGAAGTTACAAAGTGTATGGATGATAAGGAAGGAATGCTTTGACAGAAACAGAAGTTACAAAGTGTGGGTTATAATGACGGACAGCTTAGCTAGGAACAGAAGTTACTAAGTGTGGATGAAAAGGAAAGAAAGCTTGGATAGAAACAGAATTTATAACATGCGGGTGATGAGAACGAATGCTTGGACAGAAACAGAAGTTACAAAGTACGGGTGATAAGAAGGAAAGCTGAGACAGAAACAGATGATACGAAGTGTGGGTGATAAGGAATGAAAGCTTGGATAGAAACTGAAATTAAAAAGTATGTGTGATAACAAAGTAAAGCTTGGACAGAAAGAAATTATACAAAGTGTGGGTGATAAAGAATGAAAGCTTCATTAGAAACAAAAGTTACAAAGTTGGATTTGAGGAATGAAATCTTGGCTAAGAACAGACGTTACAAAGTTGGATTTGAGGAATGAAATCTTGGCTAAGAACAGAAGTTACAAGATGTGGATAATTAGGAAGGACTGCTTGGACTGAAATAGAAGTTACAAAGTGTGGGTGATAAGGGAGGAAAGCTTGGATAGAAACAGAAGTTACAAAATGTGGATGAGAAAGAAAGAAAGATTGGATAGAAACAGAAGTTATAAAGTGTGGGGTGCAATGAAGGATAGGTTGGATAGAAACAGAAGTTACAAAGTGTGGATAATAATGAAGGATAGCTTAGCTAGGAACAGAAGTTATAAAGTGTGAATGATAAGGAATGAAAGCTTGGATAGAAATAGAAGTTACAACATGCAGGAGATAAGAACAAAAAACTTGGACAGAAACAGAAGTTACAAAGTGTGGCGTGTAATGAAGGATAGCTTGGACAGAAACAGAAGTTACAAAGTTGGGTTATAATGAAGGATAGCTTAGCTAGGAACAGAAGTTACAAAGTGTGGATTATAAGGAAGGAAAGCTTGGATAGAAACAGAAGTTACAAAGTGTGGCGTGTAATGAAGGATAGCTTGGACAGAAACAGAAGTTACAAAGTTGGGTTATAATGAAGGATAGCTTAGCTAGGAACAGAAGTTACAAAGTGTGGATTATAAGGAAGGAAAGCTTGGATAGAAACAATATTTATAACATGCGGATGATAAGAAGGAAAGCTTGGATAGAAAAAGAAGTTACAAAGTGTGGATGATAAGAAGGAAAGTTTAGATTGAATCAGAAGTTACAAAGTGTGGATTATAATGAAGGATAGCTTAGCTAGGAACAGAAGTTACAAAGTGTGGATGATAAGGAATGAAAGCTTGGATAGAAATAGAAGTTACAACGTGCAGGAGATAAGAACAAAAAACTTGGACAGAAACAGAAGTTACAAAGTGTGGCGTGTAATGAAGGATAGCTTGGACAGAAACAGAAGTTACAAAGTTGGGTTATAATGAAGGATAGCTTAGCTAGGAACAGAAGTTATAAAGTGTGAATGATAAGGAATGAAAGCTTGGATAGAAATAGAAGTTACAACGTGCAGGAGATAAGAACAAAAAACTTGGACAGAAACAGAAGTTACAAAGTGTGGCGTGTAATGAAGGATAGCTTGGACAGAAACAGAAGTTACAAAGTTGGGTTATAATGAAGGATAGCTTAGCTAGGAACAGAAGTTACAAAGTGTGGATTATAAGGAAGGAAAGCTTGGATAGAAACAGAAGTTACAAAGTGTGGCGTGTAATGAAGGATAGCTTGGACAGAAACAGAAGTTACAAAGTTGGGTTATAATGAAGGATAGCTTAGCTAGGAACAGAAGTTACAAAGTGTGGATTATAAGGAAGGAAAGCTTGGATAGAAACAATATTTATAACATGCGGATGATAAGAAGGAAAGCTTGGATAGAAAAAGAAGTTACAAAGTGTGGATGATAAGAAGGAAAGTTTAGATTGAATCAGAAGTTACAAAGTGTGGATTATAATGAAGGATAGCTTAGCTAGGAACAGAAGTTACAAAGTGTGGATGATAAGGAATGAAAACTTGGATAGAAACGGAAATTAAAAAATGTGGGTGATAACAAAGGAAAGCTTGTACAGAAACAGTTGACACAAAGTGTGGGTGATAAAGAATGAAAACTTGGTTAGAAACAGAAGTTGCAAAATGTGGGTTCTAATGAAGAATATCTTTGCTAGAAACAGAAGTTACAAAGTGTGGATGATAAGGAAGGAAAGCTTGGACAGAAACAGAAGTTACAAAGTGTATATGATAAGGAAGGAAAGCTTGGACAGAAACAGAAGTTACAAAGTGTGGGTTATAATGACGGACAGCTTAGCTAGGAACAGAAGTTACTAAGTGTGGATGATAAGGAAAGAAAGCTTGGACAGAAACAGAATTTATAACATGCGGGTGATGAGAACGAATGCTTGGACAGAAACAGAAGTTACAAAGTACGGATGATAAGGAGGAAAGCTGAGACAGAAACAGACGTTACAAAGTTGGATTTGAGGAATGAAATCTTGGCTAAGAACAGAAGTTACAAGATGTGGATGATTAAGAAGAACTGCTTGGACTGAAATAGAAGTTACAAAGTGTGGGTGATAAGGGAGGAAAGCTTGGATAGAAAAAGAAGTTACAAAATGTGGATGATAAAGAAAGAAAGATTGGATAGAAACAGAAGTTATAAAGTGTGAATTATAAAGAACGAAAACTTGGATAGAAATAGAAGTTACAACGTGCAGGAGATAAGAACAAAAGCTTGGACAGAAAAAGAAGTTACAAAGTGTGGATGATAAGAAGGAAAGTTTAGATTGAATCAGAAGTTACAAAGTGTGGATTATAATGAAGGTTAGCTTAGCTAGGAACAGAAGTTACAAAGTGTAGATGATAGGGAATGAAAGCTTGGATAGAAATAGAAGTTACAACGTGCAGGAGATTAGAACAAAAGCTTGGACAGAAACAGAAGTTACAAAGTGTGGCTTGTAATGAAGGATAGCTTGGACAGAAACAGAAGATACAAAGTGTGGGTTATAATGAAGGATAGCTTGCCTAGGAACAGAAGTTACAAAGTGTGGATGATAAAGAAGGAAAGCTTGGATTGAATCAGAAGTTACGAAGTGTGGGCTATAATGAAGGATAGCTCGGCAAGGAACAGTAGTTACAAAGTATGGATGAAAAGGAAGGAAAGTTTGGACAGAAAAATAATTTATAACATGCGGATGATAAGAACGAAAGCTTGGACAGAAACAGAAGTTACAAAGTACGGATGATAAGAAGGAAAGTTTAGACAGAAACAGATGGTGCGAAGTTTGGTTGATAAGGAATGAAAGCTTGGACAGAAACAGAAGTTACAAAGAGTGTGTTATAATGAAGGATAGCTTAGCTAAGAATACAAGTTACTAAGTGTGGATGATAAAGAAGGAAGGTTTGGACAGAAACAGACGTTAGAAAGTAGGATTTAAGGAATGAAAGATTGGCTAGGAACAGAAGTTACAAGATGTGGATGATCAGGAAGGACTATTTAAACTGAGATAGAAGTTACAAAGTGTGGGTGATAATGAAGAATAGCTTAGCTAGGAACAGAAGTTACAATGTATGGATGATAAGGAAGGAATGCTTTGACAGTAATAAAAGTTACAAAGTGTGGGTTGTAATGAAGGATAGCTTGGACAGAAACAGAAGTTAGAAAGTGTGGGTTATAATGAAGGATAGCTTAGCTAGGAACAGAAGTTACAAAGTGTGGATGATAAGGAATTAAAGCTTGAATAGAAACAGAATTTATAACATGCGGATGATAAGAACGAAAGCTTGGACAGAAACAGAAGTTACAAAGTACGGATGATAAGAAGGAAAGTTTAGACAGAAACAGATGATACGAAGTTTGGTTGATAAGAAATGAAAGCTTAGATAGAAATAGAAATTACAACGTGCAGGAGATAAGAACAAAAGCTTGGATAGAAACTGAAATTAAAAAGTGTGGGTGATAACAAAGAAATGCTTGGACAGAAACAGCTGATACGAAGTGTGGGAGATAAAGAATGAAAGATTGGTTAGAAACAGAAGTTGCATAATGTGGGTTCTAATGAAGAATATCTTTGCTAGAAACAGAAGTTACAAAGTGTGGATGATAAGGAAGGAAAGCTTGGACAGAAACAGAAGTTACAAAGTGTCTGTTATAATGACGGACAGCTTAGCTAGGAACAGAAGTTACTAAGTGTGGATGATAAGAAGGAAAGATTAGACAGAAACAGATGATACGAAGTGTGGGTAATAAGGAATGAAAGCTTGGATAGAAATAGAAGTTACAACATGCAGGAAATAAGATGAAAAGCTTGGATAGAAATTGAAGTTACAAAGTGTGGCTTGTAATGAAGGATAGCTTGGACAGAAACAGAAGATACAAAGTGTGGGTTATAATGAAGGATAGCTTAGCTAGGAACAGAAGTTACAAAGTGTGGATGATATGGAAGGAAAGCTTGGACAGAAACAGAAGTTACAAAGTGACGGGATGATTATAAGTGTGGATGATAAGGAAAGAAAGCTTGGACAGAAACAGAAGTTACAAAGTACGGATGATAAGAAGGAAAGATTAGACAGAAACAGATGATACGAAGTGTGGGTGATAAGGAATGAAAGCTTGGATAGAAATAGAAGTTACAACATGCAGGAAATAAGATGAAAAGCTTGAATAGAACCTGAAATTAAAAAGTGTGGGTCATAACGAAGGAAAGCTTGGACAGAAATAGCTGATAAAAAGTTTGGGTTGTAAAGAATGAAAGCTTGGTTAGAAACAAAAGTTAGAAAGTGTGGGTTCTAATGAAGAATAGCTTAGCTAGGAAGAGAAATTACAAGATGTGGATGATTAGGAAGGAAAGCTCGGATAGAAAGAGAAGTTACAAATTGTGGATAATAATGAAGGATAGCTTGGATAGAAATAAAATTTACAAAGTGTGGGTGATGAGGAAGGAAAGCTCGGATAGAAAGAGAAGTTACAAAGTGTGGGTTGTAATGAAGGATAACTTGGATAGAAACAGAAGTTATAAAGTTTAAATGATAAGGAAGGATAGCTTGGATAGAAACAGAAGTTACAAAGTGTGGATAATAATGAAGGATAGCTTGGATAGAAACAGAAGTTAAAAAGTGTGGGTTGCAATGAAGGATAGCTTGGATAGAAACAGATTTTACAAAGTGTAGATAATAATGAAGGATAGCTTGGATAGAAACAGAAGTTACAAATTGTGTATGATAAGGAAGGAAAGCTTGGACGGAAACAGAAATTACAAAGTTGGATTTAAGTAATGAAAGTTTGGCTAGGAACAGAATTTACAAAGTGTGGGGTTCAATGAAGGATAGCTTGGATAAAACAGAAGTTACAAAGTGTGGATGATATTGAAGGATAGCTTGGATAGAAAACAAGTTAAAAGTGTGGATGATAATGAAGGATAGCTTGGATAGAAACAGAAGTTAAAAAGTGTGGGTTGCAATGAAGGATAGCTTGGATAGAAACAGAATTTATAACATGCGGATGATAAGAACGAAAGCTTGGACAGAAACAGAAGTTACAAAGTACGGATGATAAGAAGGAAAGAGTAGACAGAAACAGATGATACGAAGTTTGGTTGATAAGGAATAAAAGCTTGGCTAGGAACAGAAGTTACTAAGTGTGGATGATAAAGAAGGAATGTTTGGACAGAAACAGATGATACGAAGTTTTGTTGATAAGGAATGAAAGCTTAGATAGAAATAGAAATTAGAACGTGCAGGAGATAAGAACAAAAGCTTGGATAGAAACTGAAATTAAAAAGTGTGGGTGATAACAAAGAAATGCTTGGTCAGAAACAGCTGATACGAAGTGTGGGAGATAAAAAATGTGGGAGATTAGAAAAAAGTTGCAAAAGCTTGGTAATTAGAAACAGAAGTGTGGATGATAAAGAAGGAATGTTTGGACAGAAACAGATGATCTAAGTTTTGTTGAAGGAATGAAAGCTTAGATAGAAATAGAAATTAGAACGTGCAGGAGATAAGAACAAAAGCTTGGATAGAAACTGAAATTAAAAAGTGTGGGTGATAACAAAGATATGCTTGGTCAGAAACAGCTGATACGAAGTGTGGGAGATAAAAAAATGAAAGCTTGATTAGAAACAGAAGTTGCAAAATGTGTGTTGTAATGAAGAATATCTTTGCTAGAAACAGAAGTTACAAAGTGTGGATGATAAGGAAGGAAAGCTTGGACAGAAACAGAAGTTACAAAGTACGGATGATAAGAAGGAAAGTTTAGACAGAAACAGATGATACGAAGTTTGGTTGATAAGGAATGAAAGCTTGGACAGAAACAGAAGTTACAAAGCGTGTGTTATAATGAAGGATAGCTTAGCTAGGAACAGAAGTTACAAAGTGTGGGTTGTTATGAAGGATAGTTTGGCTAGGAAGAGAAGTTACAAGATGTGGATGATTAGGAAGGACCGCTTTAACTGAAATAGAATTTACAAAGTGTGGGTGATAAGGAAGGAAAGTTCGGATAGAAAGAGAAGTTACAAAGTGTGGTTTGTAATGAAGGATAGCTTGGATAGAAACAGAAGTTACAAAGTGTGGATGATATTGAAGGATAGCTTGGCTTGGAACGGAAGGTAGTAAGTGTGGATGATAAAGAAGAAAAGCTTGGACGGAAACAGAAGTTACAAAGTTGGATTTAAGGAATGAAAGCTTGACTGGGAACAGAAGTTACAAAGTGTGGATGATAATGAAGGATAGCTTGGACAGAAAGAGGAGTTACAAAGTGTGGGTGGTAAGGAAGAAAAGATTGGATAGAAATAAAAGTTACAAACTATGGGTACTAAGGAAGTTATTGTGGGTTATAAAATCCAAATCTGTTTGCTGCATATGTTGCCACACACCCTGTCCTTGTTACTGGTGGGATGTTGGTCAATAGCTGGGTCCTGCTACCTTGAAGCAAGCCTACCACTAAGTAATTGATTCTCAAGTTGAAGCAATAAAAGAGTATTTGAGAAAATAAAAATATCCCTTCTTTTAGTCGTAACCATAGCCTGTGAAGTACCACAGTCGTAACCATAGTCTGTGAAGTACCACAGTCGTAACCATACCCTGTGAAGTACAACAGTCGTAACCATACCCTGTGAAGTACAACAGATCGTAACCATACCCTGTGAAGTACAACAGTCGTAACCATACCCTGTGAAGTACAACAGTCGTAACCATACCCTGTGAAGTACAACAGTCGTAACCATACCCTGTGAAGTTTAACAGTCGTAACCATACCCTGTGAAGTACAACAGTCCTAACCATACCCTGTGAAGGTTAACAGTCGTAACCATACCCTGTGAAGTACAACAGATCGTTACCATATCCTGTGAAGTACAACAGATCGTGCTTTGATAACTTTAACCATGAGAGAGCTATTTTATTTATGAATTGCATGTAGAAAGAAATATTACAGTATTGATAAAATGACACCTGACATGTGTCATGAACTGATTGTCAACACCTGTACATAAATAACCGCTGTCCTAGATTAGCAATTTATAAGGTACCACCTTACATAAATGCCACTTTTATCGCTTTCTGTTGATAAAGATAAGGATCTCTGAAGAAATTTCCTCAGAAAAGCTTTGAATTAATCACACAACATTCATTCAGGTTATTCTATGGAAACAATACACATTAGATTATGATTGATGTACAAAGATACTTAAAAATGTATAAATGCGCTTTATTATTTAACTCATCCAATTGTCATTTTATTCTACAGAAAAACAACTAAAGGCATTTTGTACAAAACACCGTTATTAATAGATCTGACTTACTTTGACAATAACTACATTCCAAGGAACATTGCACCATTGTCCATTTGTCATCCGGATTCCTGGACGTGGCCATAATTCCTCTAAACAGAGAGTTTTCTCCTCACCAGGCTTGTATCTCAGACACCAAACACACGCCCAACGGTGCTTCGATGGAAACGCACCACGTGTTTCTATTAGTGGTGTCCCACCTCATGAACTCGTATGCGAGTGTTTTACTTGATTATTTTATCTATCAGAATTCACTATAAAACTCCATTAAAGAAGTTTATTTGAAGTTTCGTATTTAAATAGACGATTCTCTACAAGAATCAGAGTTTCATCTTAATCTTGGTGGGACTATTTGTAATGTTCCATAAAACCCACGTCCATAATTAATCTTATATAAGAATACAGAGTCGTACCTTTCGGAGAGACGTCTGGAATCCCGAGATAAAAGGGGCCTTCTCGAACCACGATCTCATGTGCTATGATAGCAAATGCGTAGATGTCACCTTTCTGTGTTCCTTCATTGAGCTGGTTGGGCATGCGTAGAAGTTCGGGCGCGGTCCATAATTGTTCTGAAAGGTATATAAAGCCACAAAATGTATAAATAACTTACACATTTGAAAACGAATAAACACCAAAAAGATAAAAATTTACTAAGCCTTTATCATTAATATGAAACTTAAAAATGTTATGAAATAATAAACGGTTGTTTATCAAACACACGAAAGCGTTCACATTGAAGACAGTACAAATTGTTGGTTGTATATACTCGTCCAAATATATATTTTGTAATATTACAGTTTTAATATTTAATAGATTATAAGTTATATGGAAGGTGAAAAGTACTTTTTTTTTTTTTAAAGAAAATTGAAAACATCGTAAATATTAATAGGAGGATTGATATGAAGAAATAAGATCGTTAACTTTGCCCTCGCGCATTGCAATGACGTATGACAGTGAAGAATTATTTACAGTAAAAATAACGTTCTTTACTTTACTAGATACGAAAATAAATAATATATTTCAAAACATAAAGTGGTGTTTAATATTGTTTATTCTTCGGTATTATAGAGTGGACTAAGTATTCGATGTTTAACCTACACGTCTGATTTTTTCTCACCATAGGTAAAATTACGAATATAAAACTTTCATTTTTAATTATATCTTGTTATATGGTTTATTGATTATTGTAAAAATTGAATGTCTTAACTGTAAAAAATTAATTCACGCAAGCATAGATCACTAGATGCCAAACAAAACTTATTATTTTCAGCTGTTTTTAACGTATATATAATATTTTTACTAGATATAATACTGATATTTACAACATTACTAAAATCATATAAAGAAGTAAAATAAAAAAGCTTTATGAACTAACTAGCCAACAATTCTCTAAATTAAAGAAGTATTTTCTATTCCGATTATTCGAAGCACCTATAACAGCCTTCCAGGTCTAATTAATTGAAACGTAAATTTTTGTTCATAACGTTGAGTAAACTTTCAATATTCAGTGCTAGAACCAGGCCTACAATCCTAAATTTTATATTTATTAAAAGAGAATTACTCAATTACCAGGAGATAGTTTGTATGATTTGGTTAAAATTAAAGCGTTTAAATCATTCTCTTATAAGAAATGTACTTAAACTACTTGGTTGTAAATAGAGGATTTAGATTTTTAGGTAATAAGAAGATGGTTTACATCACTGGATTAAAAGATGGTCCTATAAATTATTATATTATAAGTAGAGAGTTTAAGTATCTGGTTACAAATAAATTATTTAAATTACTGGGTTCTAAAGGGACACTTTAACTTCCTGAGTTATAAATAGAGGGTTTAAGTTTACGTGTTACAAAAAGATTTAAATTACTTTGTTATAAGAAGAGGGTTTAAACTACTGGGTTAAAACTATTAGGCTTATGTACTGGGTTATAAATAAAGGGTTTAAACTACTGATTTGTAACTATAGGGTTTATATTACTGCGTTATAAATAGAGGCTTAAACTACTGGATTATAAATAAACAGTTTTAAATTTATGATTTATAAGCAGAGGGTTTAAACTACTGCGTTGTAAGTATATGCTACTGGTGGTATAAATAGAGAATTGAAATTACTAGATTATAAATAGCTCTAAATTTGCCTTTATTTCGTGCTAATAAAATATAAACTATTTTAGGTATATATATATACACACACATGTATGGTTTTATTTACTCTAATTGTGTTTCGTACAAACTCTTGTTTAGAGCTCAAACTTCCATAACCTAGTTTCTATTAAAACCGTATTATGAATAATCAATTATATACAATAATATTTTCCGGTAACAAATGAATTATGAAACAGAACATTCGTTGTCAAGCCAGTAGCAAAGTAATATTCCACATCTGGCCATGGCTGTGGAGATTTAAATATTTTTTTTATAATTTTTCCCATCTAAATTTCATATTAAGAGCACACAAGTTAAAAGTGGAAAAACCTAAATATGATAGAAGAAGAAAGCGCCGTATTTTCTTCATCAGTACATTTATTATTATATTCAACCTGTTTTATGAATGTATGTGAAGACAAAGCACCGTAAGCACGAACTAATCATCGAATCTTCAGATTGCTTCTGTTTAGGGCTGCTTATAATTATTGTTTATTTTAATAAAATAGTGAAACGTTGCATGTTTATCATAATAATGTACAGTTGATTAATTAGTGCATTTGAATTTGTGAAAAAACAAAACGATACGCGTGTGCAAAAAGAATTGTGTGAAATTTTCAAATTAGAAAAATTCTACTTTTTATACAAACAGTACTTATTTCTGTCTTTAATGTAGTTTTTAGTCTTAACTTATATTGTTTGTACAAGTTTGTTAATTAGTTTATATTATTATTTACACAAACTCTATCTGACAGTCTTTCGCCTTTTTACCTCATTGGTTTATAATATTATTGCAATACAAATAACATACGTCATAATGTATCCTAATGTTTTATTTTATGTTAATTGAGAGTACTGAAGAATGCACCTAATTAACTCATTGTTACTATGAGTTGTGAAGAATGAATGGAATATTTTAAATGTTAGTGGAAAAAAAAATTATAAGTCCGTTTGGTTCAATATCACAAGTTTAAGACACACGTATAAAAAAAATCATTTGTGTACCATAAAACAACAAATATATCAATTAACCGATTAAACTTTTTAAGTTAACCGCTAGATGAATAAAGAATTCATCATTTAGAACTCAGTCTACAAGATAAGAGAAAGAAACTGAGATAACTTCGACCTGTGTAATCTGAAGATTGTAACAGAAACTCACAGGGGAATTATGACTGACAGAAGAGACAATTGGGAGTAGTTTTAACTGGTTAACTCTTAGAACAAATAGTTTCCACTAACAAAAAAAGTACAGGTGCATTGTATTTCTTCTGAGTTTTTTTTCTTTTGTAAGTGGAAGATTGAATGTCATATTGCGATGGTTCATAAACTGCTACCTAATGATTTATATTTTGACATTACACTCTATATAGATTAGTGTCTCATGCCTGACTTATAAGAATAGCTATTCAGTTAATGTTTTGGGAAGAAATATGTTACTTACGGCGTCTTGTTCACAGAAACCTAAAACAAACTAAATAAAACTGAAATGTTACAGTATTTGTTAAAGAGGAGAGTGCTTCGAAATAATATATTTCCTTCTAATACTAAGGCTTCATAGTACTGATATCCGTATAAGAATATTAGGCTTTATTTCTTACTCTAATAAATAATAAAGGTACAGAAAGTTATATAACTTTAAAGTTCTGTATAGTCTTCATTAGAATAAAACAATTGTATATAAATAAAATTCTGGCGGACAAATGATTGTATATTTGTATTGTAGAGCTAGCTTTTATGGTCATAATTTATGAAGAATTATCTTTAAACACCTTAAACGTGTATTTACATGGATTCAATTGCAATCATTGAATTCACCCAAAGCTCAAAAAGCTATTAAAGAAGTTTGTTTGCTTGTTTTGAATTTCGCACAAAGCTACTCGAGAGCTATCTGTGCTAGCCGTCCCTAATTTAGCAGTGTAAGACTAGAGGGAAGGCAGCTAGTCATCACCACCCACCGCCAACTCTTGGGCTACTCTTTTACTAACGAATAGTGAGATTAACCGTCACATTATAACGCCCCCACGGCTGAAAGGGTGAGCACGTTTGGTGCGACGGGGATTCGAGTCCGCGACTCTCGGATTACCAGTCGAGCGCCTTAACTACTCGACCATGTTAGGCCTATTAAAGAAGTGATTAGAGTATTGGTGTTACTTTTACCCTGTCGCTGTTGTGTTTTGTAATTATTAAAATAGTCTTTTCTTCTTAAAATTGTACAAGCCAAGAATGTTGTTGTTTTAGTCCCGCCATATACAAACGTTTGTCATTATCAGAAATTGAAATCAGATCATGAATTTTTTTGCTCAAAATATAAATTAATTACAATGAGCCAATTCAATTATTTATCATTAAGACAAAATATAAGTGCTGTTTGTTTGTTTGTTTTTTTGAATTTCGCACAAAGCTACTCGAGGGCTATCTGTGCTAGCCGTTCCTAATTTAGCAGTGTAAGATTAGAGAGAAGGCAGCTATTCATCACCACCCACCGCCAACTTTTGGGCTACTCTTTTACTAACGAATAGTGGGATTAACCGTCACATTATAACGCCCCCAAAGCTGAAAGGGCGAGCATGTTTGGCGCGAAGGGGATTACGAGTCGCACGCCTTAACATGCTTGGCCATGCCGGACCCAAAATATAAGTGTCTCGTATAAACTGAAATAAAATAGGGAAATATTCTAATTAATAAACAATATCGGATTTTTGAAATACTAAAATCAGCCAAAAGAAGAATTACCGTCACAACTTCTGAATAAATCTGTATATATGTTCGATCATTCACAAGAATTCGAAAAAGAAAATGCATACGAGAAAATTATATTTCAAACAGATCAGTCTTGGACTTTTCCTCTCAAATAACACATGTAGAAAACTTCTTCAAGTTCTGATATATTTTCTTAAGAGAAGAAAAAAACTCATGATCCGACTAAATGTTTCTAAAATCTGACCTTTGTACGATTGCATTTTGAATTATGAGTTCAAAGTACAGTATTTACAACAAAAAGACAGAGGAGAATAGGTGGAAAAAAATTCTGTGGAACAAGAGGAAATACTATTTTATTACAGTTAACTATCTAAGACAGGATATGTGTGGAATACATTTTTTATAAGGTTACTATTGTGAGATATCAGAACGTATAAGAATTTTGAATCACGTAACAACGTCATTAATCTTATAACACTTCTATGACGTGTGGGAATTATTTGGTTCAGATGGAAGTGCACATTAAACGAGAAATCTTTATTTTCTTCACTTTTAGCAGCACCAATGGGGTCGGAAGGTTCTCAGGTTTTAAACATCATAAACTGAGGTTTCTTTTGTTTGTTAACAGAAGAGTGATGCTTGAAGAATAAATACCGTTTTGTACAGTAAAAGTATTGATACAATAACTGTGATGAATTTATCTTTTTCATTGGATACTTTGGTATTGTAACTTTATTGACAATAATTGAAATCAGTGTTATCACTTATTATATTCGTTAAATCAAAATTATTTCGTAAACATTGAAACTCGTAATTTTTCTTAAGTTCCCCGGTAGGACAACTGTAAGTTTACGAATTTAAGACACTAAAGCCTAGGGTTCGATTCCTCGCACTGAAAACAACAGTTAGGACAGTGTAGATGGCTCTAACACAAATATTACAGTTTAACATTTGTATTATGGTTAACTGTTTGTCACATAAAACCCGTATTATAGCTTTGTTTTTTTTTTTAATTTTGCGCAAAGTTACACTAGGGCTATCTGCGCTAGCCGTCCCTAATTTAGCAGTTTAAAACTAGAGAGAAGGCAGCTAGTCATCACCATCCACCGTCAACTCTTGGGCTACTCTTTTACCAACGAATAGTAGGATTGAACGTAACATTATAACGTCCCCACGGCTCAGAGGGCGAGCATGCTTGGTGTGACGGGGATTCGAACCCGTGACCCTCAGATTACGAGTCCAGTGTTTTAACCACCTGGCCATGCCGGGTCATATTAAAGCTAATAATGTTTTGTTTTCGTTGTATTTTTGTTAAAGTTTGTGTCGAAAAATAGGTAATTGAGTACGTAATTACAGAACAGGTTGTAATGAAGATCTAAGTGAGTTTGTTTGGTTCTAGATGAGTATAATTATGGAACAGGTCTAAGTGAGTTTGTTTGGTTCTAGATGAGTATAATTATGGAACAGGTCTAAGTGAGTTTGTTTGGTTCTAGATGAGTATAATTATGGAACAGGTCTAAGTGAGTTTGTTTGGTTGTAAATGAGTATAATTATGGAACAGGTCTAAGTGAGTTTGTTTGGTTGTAAGTGAGTATAATTATGGAACAGGTCTAAGTGAGTTTGTTTGGTTGTAAGTATAATTATGGAACAGGTCTAAGTGAGTTTGTTTGGTTGTAAGTGAGTATAATTATGGAACAGGTCTAAGTGAGTTTGTTTGGTTGTGAGTATAATTATGGAACAGGTTGTTATGCAGATCTAAGTGAGTTTATTTGGGTTTAACTTACTTCTCCAGTAGTCGTAGAAATCAACGTTTTCCTCATACACCCTTAGACTGTGAAGACCAAAGTCTGTGATTTTCAGTACAAACCTGCTGTCAACCACACAATTGGACGACTTTAGGTTTCCATGGCAACGAACCTCGCTACCATGGAGATAAGCCATACCCTGAATAAGAAAAAAAGAAAGAAAACGTACGTGGTGAGTTAAACGTTGTTCGTGACGTGAAATTGATTAGATTGTTCTTAATAGACATGCAATCAAAATGAATCTAACTAACGGAGTGTTCCAAGCTATCTATAGATACAATGGATAGTTAATCATAAAACGTTAAAGACTCTGCTTAGAACGTAATTCTACAAATATACACACGATAAGTTACACATTGTTTTCTCAACGTGTATTTGAGAGGCAAGCACACCTTCAAGTGACACTTGGAAATATAATATAATTTGCAAACAAATAAGTTAGTTATTCAAACATGAGCTTAAACAAAATATAACCACGAGCTTACATTACAGTAATCGAACTTAGTTGTCTTCGTTGACGTAAAACAGGCGCGTGCAAAGTTTTATCACGCACTCTTTTAATTAACACCAAAACGAATGGTTCAAGCTGAGTGCTTTTCAGGTTTGAACTTCCATAACATTGTTTTAGTAATGTTTTTGTGTGCTTTTTTCTTCTAAATAGATAAAACTAAACATACATATTTTGTATAGCTGTTTTTTAAAAAAAATATTCTCACCACTGGGTCACTACGAGCAAACCTATTATATCTGATAAATAAAGATACGGTTTCCATTCAGTTGTGTCTTGTGTTCGAGTTATTTGAGCGGTATTGGTATGCCTTTCTGGCAATAATTTTTAAAGTAACTGTAGTAGGTATAAACATTATTTGGAGTACAGTTTAAAGGGTGAATAAAATTTTGTCATTAATGCAAACGAATTGTCATTTTTAGTGGAACTAAAAATACTTTCTTATTCGCGATTCAAAAAAAAGAATTCCATCGATGTAAATTAACTGGATATGAAGCATTAGAGCTGGATGGAAGGATAAATTACATATAAAATATCGGTTTATCGTATCAATTAGATTTTCATTGTTTCCATAATTTTAGGCATCACGGCTCGTCATCAGAGTAGATTTATAAACACTTTCGATAAACGCATTTTACATTATAGTTTCCTAATCAGTTAAGATCAGTTAACTAAAGCACGTGACAAAATGAATTTAAATAAACCTACACTATGTGGGTTGAAGTATCAATCAAGAAAGAAAAATGTTGAGATGGAGATAAACAATAAGGTAGATAGAAAAATCCAAGTGTAGACAGATAACTAGAACTTTACATTCATTGAGCTAAACAAATAGGAAAACTCATTGAAAAGTGATGAGAAAACTGACAGACAGCTTCATTGATAAACAGACAGACAACGAAGTGGAATTGTTCATTGAAACAAATGACAGTAGAGAAATAGATTGAAACGTATGTGTAAGGATACAGAGTTTTTGATGAGTGTTGTGTAGCAGATAGAGAGACAAGTTATTTCAAAGTGGTGGCAGACAAATAGGGAGGCAGGTAATTGAAAGTGATGGGTAAAGTGATTCATTATGAAGTAGAGAGCAGGTAGACAGTTAGACAATCATTGAAAAGGGATTAACAGAAATATACGAAAATAGATTTATTTAGTAAGAATGGACAGATAGAAAGGAAAACAATGCCTCTGAAAAGTGGTAGGAAAGACGACAGATAGAGAGGTTTTTGAAAGATTGTTAGTAGACAGATAGTGAGATTTATTGAAACTATATGGACAAAAAGACAGTTAGAGTGATTGAACGGTGACAGGCAGATATATATTCAAAAGTAATAACAACATAATAAACAGTAGAGAGACAAGAAGTTAAAAAAAGATAGTAAGGCAAACTAGTAAAGAGAATCATTAAGACTTGGTTCTCAAGGAAATCTGTAGAACGATTAATTTGAAAGTCGAGAGAACAGAGATAACTAGACAGATTAATTTTAATATGATGAGAAAAAGTAAGTTGACAGATTCATTGTGGAGCGGTGGAGAAACAATTACCTAAATAGTCGCTCATTAGTGGTGATAGACAAATAAGTATAAATATTTATTAAACAATTGGAAATTGACATCTCGTAGCAAAATTCATTGGAGAATGTTAGGCAGGTAATTAGGTAGACATATCCTTTAAATAATGATAGTGAGTAAAAATATTCATGAAACAAGCGGGCAAACAGACACCTGTGGTAGACAGGTATGTAGACAAGTTCATCTAAAATTCAACGATGATGAATGTAAAAAAAAAAGGCATAATGCTAAAATAAATACTAGAGGACACCTGTGGAAGAAAAATATGTAAAAATATTGATTATAAGGTGTTGGTTAAACAGGTAAGTAGAGAGATGCATTGAAAAAAATCACTGGAAGGTAGAGAATCAGAGAAAGTGTTTGAACATTTGTAGACGTGTGCATCAAATACAGGGTAGAATATGTTTTAGTTACTTTCACCTGAAATAGATGAGAAGACAGATTTATGGAAGAGTGACAGGCACACAGATACATAGATAAAACTCACTGTAAAATAATTTCAAAAAACTGGAGCAGGCTGATAAGTAGATATCTTAGATAACAAGGTTTATTTAAAGGTGGGGTAAAATCCATGGTTAGCTAAAACTGCCTACCTACACAGATTTACCGAATAATATTGGACAAAGAGGTTGCTGAGAAATTCATTTAAGAGTATTGGACAGATTGATAGGTAGATAGATTCATCGAAAAGTGGAAGCATACTGATTCATTTAAAAGTCACAAACAGTTATATTTATTGGAACGTGATAGGTTCATTGACTGGTGAGTAACTAGATAAGTAGAGAAGTTGCATGAAAATTGTGGGAATACAAAATGGCAAAGACATTAATATTCAAACAGTTTGTTGGCATATTGGTAAACAAACTAACGTCGAGTTTTTCTAAAACGTGATGAACAGGCAGTTAGATAATTTGCTTGAAACCAAATTACAAACAGATTGGAAGATGGATTCTTTAATACGGTTAACATTTCAAAAGGAACATAACCTAACTGAAAGTGGTTTACATATAGACAGTTAAAGATATTCCTTTTAATCTAGTGAACAGACGAATAGTTTGAGAGATTCGTTTAAAAATGGTGGGTATACATATAACTAGATAGATTTAACGAAAAGTGATGGCAGATAGATTTTTAGTAAATCCACTAAAGAGTAACTAGAGAACAGATGGACAGGTAAATGAATTTGAAAGGGTTGAGCACGCAGATTGGTAGACAGATCCATTGAACAGTGGTGAGCAGACCGTGAAGTAAGAATAAATATTGAATTATAGTGGATAGTAAAGTAGATAATTATTTACATTATAGAGTTGTGGGTAGACAGATTATTGAAAACTGGTGAGCAGGTAGATATAGACATTCTCTTAAAAATCTGAATAGAGAAATGGTAACAGAATTATATACGTAAAAACGGCTGGTATGGTCAGAGAAAGCACTGTGTAGAGGAGCGAACAACGTTGTTGTTCTCTATATATATAATTTATATACATAGCATATATAATTTTCTCTACAAGTGGGTTTGCTTATCATCACGAGATGAAAACACAGCTTCAATAAATATCGAAAGGCTGGCGTTTAAATAAATAGGCTGGACTATTAAGTATGCAGGTGCTTTAGAAAGTGACTAATAGAAAGTTTATTGACAGATTAATTGAAAGCTGATGGATTGATGGAAATATAGCAGATGAATTGAACAGTGATAGTTAAACAGATTTTTTAAAATGAAAACTGATGGTCAAGTAGGTAGTGAGACATTTATTGTACAGATAAGTGAATAGAACCATTAAACAGTTGTTTCAAAATTGACAGGCAGATATATAGGTATATAAATTGCTTGAATAGTAAGTAATTGGTAAACAGATAAGACATAAAAATGTATTACCGCTGAATGTGATGGGAGGCTGTGCTTTAACCTATGTGTTATGTGTTTGACAGCAATATTTCTCAAAAATGGCTAAATAGATTTGGACAAAAAATGATGTATATTTGGACTATGATCCAACTTAGAAGTGATTAATTTCTGGATGGTCAATATCACAGTGAGGGCACGCAAATCCAAAAAAAAAAAAAAATCCTTATCTGTTACCATGAGGAGGGTTTTTTCACACTACGTTTTCTCAAAACAAAAGAATTGGATTTTAATGAAACTAGCTGGACAAATGTAGAATTCATTCCCTGTTGTCCTGCCAAAACTCATCAGTGTCTGTTACGGACGGACGGACAGATTCTCGTATTTGTTTGAGAGCCGGATGTGATCAACGCTGCGTCATAGAGGCATGTGCTTTACTGGGTGCCTGACTAGTTAAAATATGTGTTGGACAGATTGTCAGGTTCCTTGAAAGTAAGTAGCAATGCCCACGACACATGCGTGGTAGGGAGGTAGAGAAACAGTGTGATTAAAAATAATGGTTGGATGATGAATTTTTGCAACTTAGGGTAGATTCATTTGTTGGAAAGTGAGAAGAAATTGTAAGGGTTCGATAGATTAATTGAAGTGGGGAATTTACAGGTAGAATATTTCTTTAAAAATGAATGGGAGAAAGAGAAAGAGAATTTCAGTACAAAGATGTGGAAGATATAAATATTTATTGAAATTGTTTTGGAAGACCTGTGGTTTAAGTTTCATTGACATATTGCTAGACATATTAATAGGTAAGTAAGTATACTAAATGAACACAGATTGACAACTTGGTATAGAGTATTCAGTACAAAAACTAGACCAGACAAATATCTATTGAAATTCATAAAGATTGGCTGACTGATGAATCAGGATAAAGATTCATTGAAAAGAAATAGGCAGAACGAGGCTTGTAAAAGTAATGGGCAAAGAGATATAAATCAAACAGACTAATCCAAAAGATGTGAGCAGATAAAGTGATATAACAGTTTCACGGAGAATGCATAATTACATAAAGAGAGGTAAACTAATATCTAGGTAACGATATTCGATGGGTAGACTGAGATCTAGGTAAGGATATTCCATGGGTAGACTGACATCTAGGTAAGGATATTCAGTGGGTAGACTGACATCTAAGTAAGAATATTCAATGGGTAGACTGACATCTAGGTAATGATATACAATGGGTATACTGACATCTAAGTAATGATATTCAATGGGTAGACTGACATCTAGGTAACGATATTCCATGGGTAGACTAACACCTAGGTAAGGATATTCAGTGGGTAGACTGACATCTAGTTAGCGATATTCAGTGGGCAGACTGACATCTAGGTAACGATATTTAATGGGTAGACTGACATCTAGGTAACGATATTCAGTGGGCAGACTGACATCTAGGTAACGATATTCAGTAAGCAGACTGATATCTAGGTAACGATGTTTAGTGGGTAGACTGACATCTAGGTAATGATATTCAATGGGTAGACTGACATCTAGAAAATGATATTCAATGGCTAGACTGACATCTAGGTAATGATATTTAATGGGTAGACTGACATCTAGGTAACGATATTCAGTGGGCAGACTGACATCTAGGTAACGATATTCAGTAAGCAGACTGATATCTAGGTAATGATGTTTAGTGGGAAGATTGACATCTAGGTAATGATATTCAATGGGTAGACTGACATCTAGGAAATGATATTCAATGGGTAGACTCACATCTAGGTAATGATACTCAATGGGTAGACTGACATCTAGGTAATGATATTCAATGGGAAGACTGACATCTAGGTAAGGATATTCCGTGGGAAGATCTAGGCAACGATATTCAGTGGGCAGACTGATATCTAGGTAATGATGTTTAGTGGGTAGACTGACATCTAGGTAACGATATTCAGTGGGCAGACTGACATCTAGGTAATGATGTTTAGTGGGTAGACTGACATCTAGGTAACGATATTCAGTGGGTAGACTGAGATCTAAGTAACGATATTCAGTGAGCAGACTGATATCTAGGTAATGATGTTTAGTGGGTAGACTGACATCTAGGTAATGATATTCAATGGGTAGACTGACATCTAGGTAAGGATATTCAATGGGTACACTGACATCTAGGTAATGATATTCAATGGGTAGACTGACATCTAGGTAACGATATTCCATGGGTAGACTGACATCTAGGTAATGATATTCAATGGGTAGACCGACATCTAGGTAACGATATTCAGTGACTAGACTGACATCTAGGTAACGATATTCAGTGGGCAGACTGATATCTAGGTAATGATGTTTAGTGGGTACACTGACATCTAGGTAATGATATTCAATGGGTAGACTGACATCTAGGTAAGGATATTCAATGGGTAGACTGACATCTAGGAAATGATATTCAATGGGTAGACTGACATCTAGGTAAGGATATTCTGTGGGTAGATCTAGGTAACAATATTCAGTGGGCAGACTGATATCTAGGTAATGATGTTTAGTGGGTAGACTGACATCTAGGTAATGATGTTTAGTGGGTAGACTGACATCTAGGTAACGATATTCAGTGGGCAGACTGACATCTAGGTAATGATATTCAGTGGGTAGACTGAGATCTAGGTAACGATATCCAGTGGGCAGACTGATATCTAGGTAATGATGTTTAGTGGGTAGACTGACATCTAGGTAATGATATTCAATGGGTAGACTGACATCTAGGTAAGGATATTCAATGGGTAGACTGACATCTAGGTAATGATATTCAATGGGTAGACTGACATCTAGGTAACGATATTCCATGGGTAGACTGACATCTAGGTAATGATATTCAATGAGTAGACTGACATCTAGGTAATGATATTCAATGGGAAGACTGACATCTAGGTAAGGATATTCTGTGGGTAGATCTAGGTAACGATATTCAGTAGGCAGACTGACATCTAGGTAATGATATTCAATGGGTAGACTGACATCTAGGTAAGGATATTCAATGGGTAGACTGACATCTAGGTAATGATATTCAATAGGTAGACTGACATCTAGGTAAGGATATTCCATGGGTAGACTGACATCTAGGTAATGATATTCAATGAGTAGACTGACATCTAGGTAATGATATTCCATGGGAAGACTGACATCTAGGTAAGGATATTCTGTGGGTAGATCTAGGTAACGATATTCAGTGGGCAGACTGACATCTAGGTAATGATAATGAATGGGTAGACTGACATCTAGGTAAGGATATTCAATGGGTAGACTGACATCTAGGTAATGATATTCAATGGGTAGACTGACATCTAGGTAACGATATTCCATGGGTAGACTGACATCTAGGTAATGATATTCAATGAGTAGACTGACATCTAGGTAATGATATTCAATGGGAAGACTGACATCTAGGTAAGGATATTCTGTGGGTAGATCTAGGTAACGATATTCAGTGGGCAGACTGACATCTAGGTAATGATAATGAATGGGTAGACTGACATCTAGGTAAGGATATTCAATGGGTAGACTGACATCTAGGTAATGATATTCAATGGGTAGATTGACATCTAGGTAACGATATTCCATGGGTAGACTGACATCTAGGTAATGATATTCAATGAGTAGACTGACATCTAGGTAATGATATTCAATGGGAAGACTGACATCTAGGTAAGGATATTCTGTGGGTAGATCTAGGTAACGATATTCAGTGGGCAGACTGATATCTAGGTAATGATGTTTAGTGGGTAGACTGACATCTAGGTAATGATGTTTAGTGGGTAGACTGACATCTAGGTAACGATATTCAGTGGGCAGACTGACATCTAGGTAATGATGTTTAGTGGGTAGACTGATATCTAGGTAACGATATTCAGTGGGTAGACTGAGATCTAGGTAACGATATTCATTGTGCAGGCTGATATCTAGGTAATGATGTTTAATGGGTAGACTGACATCTAGGTAATGATATTCAATGGGTAGACTGACATCTAGGTAATGATATTCAATGGGTAGACTGATATCTAGGTAAGGATATTCAATGGATATACTGACATGTAGGTAATGATATTCAATGGGTAGACTGGCATCTAGGTAAGGATATTCAATGGGTTGACTGACATCTAGGTAATGATATTCAATGGGAGACTGACATCTAGGTAACGATATTCAGTTGGCAGACTGATATCATGGTAATGATATTTAGTGGGTACACTGACATCTAGGTAATGATATTCAATGGGTAGACTGACATCTAGGTAAGGATATTCTGTGGGTAGATCTAGGTAACAATATTCAGTGGGCAGACTGATATCTAGGTAATGATGTTTAGTGGGTAGACTGACATTTAGGTAATGATGTTTTGTGGGTAGACTGACATCTGGGTAACGATATTCAGTGGGCAGACTGACATCTAGGTAATGATGTTTAGTGGGTAGACTGAGATCTAGGTAACGATATTCAGTGGGCAGACTGACATCTAGGTAATGATGTTTAGTGGGTAGACTGACATCTAGGTAACGATATTCAGTGGGTAGACTGAGATCTAGGTAACGATATTCAGTGGGCAGACTGATATCTAGGTAATGATGTTTAGTGGGTAGACTGACATCTAGGTAATGATATTCAATGGGTAGACTGACATCTAGGTAAGGATATTCAATGGGTAGACTGACATCTAGGTAATGATATTCAATGGGTAGACTGACATCTAGGTAACGATATTCCATAGGTAGACTGACATCTAGGTAATGATATTCAATGAGTAGACTGACATCTAGGTAATGATATTCAATGGGAAGACTGACATCTAGGTAAGGATATTCTGTGGGTAGATCTAGGTAACGATATTCAGTGGGCAGACTGACATCTAGGTAATGATAATGAATGGGTAGACTGACATCTAGGTAATGAAAATGAATGGGTAGACTGACATCTAGGTAAGGATATTCAATGGGTAGACTGACATCTAGGTAATGATATTCAATGGGTAGATTGACATCTAGGTAACGATATTCCATGGGTAGACTGACATCTAGGTAATGATATTCAATGAGTAGACTGACATCTAGGTAATGATATTCAATGGGAAGACTGACATCTAGGTAAAGATATTTTGTGGGTAGATCTAGGTAACGATATTCAGTGGGCAGACTGATATCTAGGTAATGATGTTTAGTGGGTAGACTGACATCTAGGTAATGATGTTTAGTGGGTAGACTGACATCTAGGTAACGATATTCAGTGGGCAGACTGACATCTAGGTAATGATGTTTAGTGGGTAGACTGACATCTAGGTAACGATATTCAGTGGGTAGACTGAGATCTAGGTAACGATATTCATTGTGCAGGCTGATATCTAGGTAATGATGTTTAGTGGGTAGACTGACATGTAGGTAATGATATTCAATGGGTAGACTGGCATCTAGGTAAGGATATTCAATGGGTTGACTGACATCTAGGTAATGATATTCAATGGGAGACTGACATCTAGGTAACGATATTCAGTGACTAGACTGACATCTAGGTAACGATATTCAGTTGGCAGACTAATATCATGGTAATGATATTTAGTGGGTATACTGACATCTAGGTAATGATATTCAATGGGTAGACTGACATCTAGGTAAGGATATTCTGTGGGTAGATCTAGGTAACAATATTCAGTGGGCAGACTGATATCTAGGTAATGATGTTTAGTGGGTAGACTGACATTTAGGTAATGATGTTTTGTGGGTAGACTGACATCTGGGTAACGATATTCAGTGGGCAGACTGACATCTAGGTAATGATGTTTAGTGGGCAGACTGACATCTAGGTAACGATATTCAGTGGGTAGACTGAGATCTAGGTAACGATATTCAGTGGGCAGACTGATATCTAGGTAATGATGTTTAGTGGGTAGACTGACATCTAGGTAATGATATTCAATGGGTAGACTGACATCTAGGTAAGGATATTCAATGGGTAGACTGACATCTAGGTAATGATATTCAATGGGTAGACTGACATCTAGGTAACGATATTCCATGGGTAGACTGACATCTAGGTAATGATATTCAATGAGTAGACTGACATCTAGGTAATGATATTCAATGGGAAGACTGACATCTAGGTAAGGATATTCTGTGGGAAGATCTAGGTAACGATATTCAGTGGGCAGACTGATATCTAGGTAATGATGTTTAGTGGGTAGACTGACATCTAGGTAATGATGTTTAGTGGGTAGACTGACATCTAGGTAACGATATTCAATGGGCAGACTGACATCTAGGTAATGATGTTTAGTGGGTAGACTGACATCTAGGTAACGATATTCAGTTGGCAGACTGATATCATGGTAATGATGTTTAGTGGGTACACTGACATCTAGGTAATGATATTCAATGAGTAGACTGACATCTAGGTAATGATATTCAATGGGAAGACTGACATCTAGGTAAGGATATTCTGTGGGAAGATCTAGGTAACGATATTCAGTGGGCAGACTGATATCTAGGTAATGATGTTTAGTGGGTAGACTGACATCTAGGTAATGATGTTTAGTGGGTAGACTGACATCTAGGTAACGATATTCAATGGGCAGACTGACATCTAGGTAATGATGTTTAGTGGGTAGACTGACATCTAGGTAACGATATTCAGTTGGCAGACTGATATCATGGTAATGATGTTTAGTGGGTACACTGACATCTAGGTAATGATATTCAATGGGTAGACTGACATCTAGGTAAGGATATTCAATGGGTAGACTGACATCTAGGTAATGATATTCAATGGGTAGACTGACATCTAGGTAAGGATATTCTGTGGGTAGATCTAGGTAACAATATTCAGTGGGCAGACTGATATCTAGGTAATGATGTTTAGTGGGTAGACTGACATCTAGGTAATGATGTTTAGTGGGTAGACTGACATCTAGGTAACGATATTCCGTGGGCAGACTGACATCTAGGTAATGATGTTTAGTGGGTAGATTGACATCTAGGTAACGATATTCAGTGGGTAGACTGAGATCTAGGTAACGATATTCAGTGGGCAGACTGATATCTAGGTAATGATGTTTAGTGGGTAGACTGACATCTAGGTAACGATATTCAATTGGTAGACTGACATCTACGAAAGGGTATTCAATGAGTAAACTGACATCTAGGTAATGATATTCAATGGGTAGACTGACATCTAGGTAAGGGTATTCAACGGGTTGACTGACATCTAGTAAGAGTATTTAATGGGTAGACTGACATCTAGGTAACGATATTCAGTGGGCAGACTGATATCTAGGTAATGATGTTTAGTGGGTAGACTGACATCTAGGTAACGATATTCAATTGGTAGACTGACATCTACGAAAGGTATTCAATGAGTAAACTGACATCTAGGTAATGATATTCAATGGGTAGACTGACATCTAGGTAAGGGTATTCAACGGGTTGACTGACATCTAGTAAGAGTATTTAATGGGTAGACTGACATCTAGGTAAGAGTATTCAATAGGTAAACTGAAAAGTAGATAACGATATTCAATTTTTTGTTTTATTTATTTTTCTTCCATCCGCACGAGGCACAGTCATAAATATTTTAGCAAGTTTCTGGCCCCAAGAGAGCACAGCGGTAAGTCTTCAGATTTAAAACGCTAAAATCTATATGTATATGTACAATGACTAGATAAATTATATCCATTATTGTTATGTCTATAGAGGCTGTGTCTAGAAATATTTCAGCCATTTCTTTCCATCCATATGGTCTATGGCAGAGGCATATTACCCATATTTATTCAGTTATGTGAGTAACGGTCAGAAATACTGTTTTCAAGCTTTTTGATTTCTCAATATAGATTGTGACTAGAAATATTTTACCCATAGACTATAATCACACTGTTCTATCCACATTAGATACGGTCAGAAATATTTTTGTTTTCATCACTAAGTTACACTGACTTTATGATGATGAATAGCCAATGAAATAGCTGGAGTTATGGTTGCCTCTTTATCTCTTATTTCATCACGTATTTGATACATATATCTTGTTTGTACACAAGTTTACTAACGCAGAATAAAATTTGAGAAACTAATATCAAAGATTTTTGATTTATAGTAAGATTACTAAAACGTAAAAAAATAATTGGACTCTTTTATTTCCATCGAGAAAGAAAAATTATATAGTGTGATTTTCCTCAAAATTAGTTTATATTAGAACACATGGGTTACAACACAGCTTTACATGTTTATCCTTTGATATATTCACTTGGTTAAAAATAACAGAAACTTTCAATTTGATATTTTGTAATGGTAAAAATTAATTCTGAAAATTCCAAGAAAGAGAAGATACTAGACCATTGCGTCACAGCGTTTGCTAAAATTGTTCTAACTCCAAGCAACAGCTAGATATTTGACAAGGACAGTTTGAGAAATATTTAATGGAGGACAGGTTTTGTTTCCTACTCAATGAAGCGCAATATTTGACTTTACTTTTTCCAATGGAGTGTCTGATGCTCCACTGACGCGAACAAGAAGCTTGAAATTATTTTCAGTCAGCGAAAGTGAACTATAAAAGTCACATCTTCGTATGATAATTCTAATTTAGATCCTTTCTTACTAAGCATTTTGAAAATTATAATTCTATTTAAATAAGTTGATGATTTAAAACAGATTATGTTGATGGTACCAGCAACTATAGTACATTTAAACCGTAGCGGGTTGTAAATGTATTAACCAATTCGGTACAAAGTGAAATTTTGCAAAAAAAATGAATATAGAATGTAAAAATTACAAACACGTTTGAAAATCAATTTAGGCCCGGCATGGCCAGGTGGGTTAAGGCGTTCGACTCGTAATTGAAGGGTCGCGGGTTAGAATCTCGGTCGCACCAAACATGCTCGCTCTTTCAGCCGTGATGGCGATATAATGTAACGGTTAATCCCACTATTCGTTGGTAAAAGAGTAGCCCAAGAGTTGGCGGTGGGTGGTGATGACTAGCTGTCTTCTCTCTAGTCTTACACTGATAAATTAGGGATGGTTAGCTCAGATAGCCCTTGAGTAGTTTTGCGCGAAATTCAAAATAACAAATAAAATCAATTTCACGCAGATTATAATTTAGAAACACAGGAAAGCCAGGATACTAAACGTAATTATAAGTATACAAAAATATAGTGTTGAGAACTAAACTTGTGGAGAATTGAAAAAGGTTTGGTGTCACAATTGACTAGTAGATCCTAAACTCATTAAGTTAAAGTTACCAGGAATTGATTGCATGTTTAAGTACTTCGAATATAGATTACAACAAGTGTTGTACAATGATCCTTTTCTTGTAACGTAAGAAACTTGTTGGTAGCCGAGAACTAGCAAAGCAATCACAACAAGGTGCCCAATATTCGCAAAAAAAATTACCCAAGATTCCAGATATTTTGTTTGTTTTATTTCACAATCCTTTTAATTAATCCACTTATCCAGCTTTCTGGACTCAACACTGTTACACATATAGTAGCATGTTACACAGCTGAAGAGTATTGATATTGACCGAAAGGCCTCCCGGGTGGCGATAAAAGGTCGATAAAACATGAACTTGAAATGTTATTTTACACGCTTCTGACTTGGAATTCTCAAAGGAAGTATCCAACAGGAATAAGAAATTTTCCTTGTATAGCCTACACACACACACACACACTTACATATACATACAACTATTAGGATATATATATATATATCTAAGACTATTGGAATGTATATATACATAAAACATCTAATACTATTGGGACACATATACATCTATGTATATCCCACACCATTGGATGAAATATCAGCTGCTACTTTGATATAATTTAAATAAACGATCACAACATACAAGGTATGACAGTCGTTATTTTAGAACTACGGTGACAATAACATTAATCTACTAGAACTCGCTGGGAGAGTCTGACTAAACAAGATGTAAAAATCGTACAGTATAACTTACATTCAATTCACAGAAGACAGAAAGAGGCAAGCTATTGTAATATTTATAAATATTTAGTTTTTGAACAAGACATGCATCAAAGTGTGCTAAAGAAAACTTAACTGAAAACTAGAACGTTTTGTTGTTTCTGATCAGAAATGTATCATCCGATTCTTACTTAACTACAAATTTGTGAAAATAACACGAAAAATATATAGCCACCGGGAAAAACATCCACGGAAAATTTCAACTGTTTTTTTTTATTTAAACCAGACATGGGAAACCAGGTTTTTATTTCCAGTTTGCGACATTAGGGGATTCAACAATAGTAATTACATAAAAAGTGGTAAGGAAAATATAAAACTAAAAATAGTAGTGGCAACCTTTGTGGTGAATAACTCGTTGACAGCTGACTAGCACGAGAACCTCTTCGTAAACTAAATCAAAACCAAAACCAAGCTAGCAAACTGCACAGTTGTCAAAAGTTTTTATTCATTGCAATTACTTATCTGAGCAAAGAGTTTTTCGTGTTTAATTTTGTGATTAATATATTGCTAATTGTTAATTGTTTGAATTATCGGAATTATTACGAGTATTATAAATTTAAATGAAATTAGCTTGTGAAGTTGTCAGTTTTAATAATTACGAACAAGACGGTAATAATGAATGGTTATATTATGAAGTGTTAAAACGACAATACTTGCCCTCATGATATTTTGTTGTCATCACATTCTATTAATATTTTATATATTTTTCACGCTCATTTACAGCTATAAAAAAACAGTTTGCGAAACTTAATCGCACTATCTGCCAGCCCGGCATGGTCAGGTGGTTATTGTACTCGACTAGTAATCCGAGGGTCGCAGGTTCGAATCCCCGTCACACCAAACATACTTGCCCTTTCAGCCGCGAGGGTGTTATAATGTGTTTCGTTCATTCCCATTATCCGTTGGTAAAAGAGTAGCCCAAGAGTTGGCGGTGAGTGGTGATGACTAGCTGCCTTCCCTCTAGTCTTTCACTGCAAAATTAAGGACGGCTAGTGCAAATCCTTCTAGCGTAGATTTGCGCAAAATTCAAAAAGCAAAACAAACGAACAAACACTGTCTGCCATGCCCACAACGGGTAAACAAACACAGGATTTATCGATTGTAAATCCATATACCTATAGCTGTCCCCTCATGAGACTGCTGAAACAGTCTTTCAATCAATTAACTGAAACAATGAAAATAAATAGGATTGTTTGTTTGGAATTAAGCACAATGGGCTATTTGTGCTCTGATCACCACGGGTATCGAAACCCAGTTTCTAGCTTGGTGAATTCGCAGACATACTGCTGGGCCAATGGGGTGCAATAAATAGGAAAAGCTTGTTTGTTTTTATAGTTTCGTGCAAAGCTACACGAGGGCTATCTTCGCTAGCTGTCCCTAATTTAGCAGTGTAAGTCTAGAGGGAAGGCAACTAGTTATCAACACCCACCGCCAACTCTTGAGCTACTCTTTCACCAAAAAATAGTGGGATTGACCATCACTTTATAACACCCCCACCGCAGAAAGGGCGGGAATGTTTGTTGTGACGTGGATTCTAACCCGCGACCTTCAAATTAAAATAGGAAGAGAAACAAATTAAAATAGGAAGAGAAACAGATATGTTATGAAGTTACTAAGCATTATTTGAAACTTGTATATCGTTAGAATTTATGAAATGTTATAATTTTATTTATTTGTTATATTTTATTTTGAGAACTTTATAAAATAACGGGTAATTATTTGAAAACAAAAATAACCAGAAGATAAATTATTATGACATTTAACTTTAAATAATCTATAATAAAAATCACGCTTCAAAGAACGAAAAAACTGCTGTAGATAAAATATAGAAGTATATTATAGAGAACAAATTAAACGCATGTTTGACTACAGAAAATAAAAATAAAAATCAACCAAGAACAGTCTTAAAAAAAAGGTACGTATAACATACCAGTTAAGACGAGATAAACTTGCGCATCTCAGGAATACACGGAGATTTAGAGACAAATCTCAAGAAGTTTACATGAATTAAACAAAGAGCTGATGTACAATCAAAGAAGGAACAACAAAAAGAGGACAAGCAGTGGTAACACGTGACAGTCGGATAAGAATGTAAAGTAGACATTAAAAGAGATAACAGGACAAAGTAAGTTTGTTATTGAGCACAAAGCTTCACAATTAGCTATCTGTTCTATTTTCGCCACGGGTATCTAAACCCAGTTTCTAGCGTTGTAAGTCCGCAGACTTTGAATTTCGCGCAAAGCTACTCGAGGGCTATCTGCACTAGCCCTCCCTAATTTAGCGGTGTAAGACTAGAGGGAAGGCAGCTAGTCATCACCACCCACCGCTAACTCTTGGGCTACTCTTTTACCAACGAATAGTGGGATTGGCTGTAATATTATAACGCCCCCACAGCTGAAAAGGTGAGCATATTTGGGGGGAGAAAGAAAGATTATAAAAAGATTATTGTTAAAAAATTGTATAATTGTTTATAAGCTATGAATAAAACGAAATACGGAGTGAAAAAGGCAAAAGAGAAGGTGGAAAATATGAAAAAATAATTAATGTAATACGATGTTAGGAGAATAAAAGATGAGCAAAACATTGAAAATACCTGATTAAATATAAATTAAATGTTTCACACATATAATAGAAGTTCCAGATATATATATATATATATATTAGAAAATAAAAGACCATCCTAAGGACGTTAATTGAACACGACAAAGCTGCAGGAAGCCATTGTTATAGTAAAGAACATGTAGAGATCGAATTAATACCATTACTTCAACTACAAAAGAGGAAATCAACTAACATTATTGTTGTCTTATTAGGTAAGTAATCCAATGAATCTTTGTAACTACCATCCAAGACCCCCCAGCAATTACATACAACAGCAGTTTAGTATTTATTAACACTAACCAACTATTGATCAAATAAACAGCATAATTAGAATCACCTGCAGTTATAGATCAAAGACACAGTAGCTATTAAAAACTAACAAATTACACACTAATTCGAATAGTACATGTGGTTATAACTTGTATTCGGCGACAGTCAAAATCAAAATATATATTATTACACCACTTAACTGAAGATCAAATCAGACTTTAGTTATTACCTACATCTCCAAACGGAATAAATCAGATTGTAGTTACTGTTGTCATCCAACTTCGGAATAAATCAGATAGTAGATATTACTAAAAACTGGCTATCAACCACATTAAAATAGCAGTTATTACCCATGCTTGATTACATGAACGTAACAAATTGAGCTATTACCGCCAAAACATTGCAGACAAACTTGAATAGTCAGTATCTATATTACAAATGCAACATAAATCGATATAGAAATTATTACATCACCTACCAAAGATCATATCAGACTTCAGCTATTAGCAACAATCAACTATAGACTTATTGAATTGTAAGTATTACTACCACTCAACTATCTCTCAGATCACGATATTAATTACTAAAACCACTAAACTACAGAGCAAAATCAGCTAATGGTTATTACCATGAACTTACGATACTTCCAAATTAGAATAATAATTATTACCACCACTAAAACAAGAGATTTAAATAGACTGTAGATAGAATTTCCATTTAACTGCCTACCAGATCAGGGTAGTAGTTATTACAAACAACTAACTAGGTATGAAATTCATAGTAGTTATCATCATTGAATCACAAAATAAATCAGATTGTAGTTTTGTTATCATCCAACTACGGAATACAGCAGATTGTAGTTCTGTTATCATCCAACTACGGAATAAATCAGATTGTAGTTCTGTTATCATCCAAGTACGGAATAAATCAGATTGTAGTTACTGTTATCATCCAACTACGGAATAAATCAGATTGTAGTTCTGTTATCATCCAAGTACGGAATAAATCAGATTGTAGTTACTGTTATCATCCAACTACGGAATAAATCAGATTGTAGTTCTGTTATCATCCAAATACGGAATAAATCAGATTGTAGTTCTGTTACCATCCAAGTACGGAATAAATCAGATTGTAGTTCTGTTATCATTCAAATACGGAATAAATCAGATTGTAGTTACTGTTATCATCCAACTACGGAATAAATCAGATTGTAGTTCTGTTATCATCCAAATACGGAATAAATCAGATTGTAGTTACCGTTATCATCCAAGTACGGAATAAATCAGATTGTAGTTACTGTTATCATTCAAATACGGAATAAATCAGATTGTAGTTACTGTTATCATCCAAGTACGGAATAAATCAGATTGTAGTTCTGTTATCATTCAAATACTGAATAAATCAGATTGTAGTTACTGTTATCATCCAACTACGGAATAAATCAGATTGTAGTTCTGTTATCATCCAAATACGGAATAAATCAGATTGTAGTTCTGTTATCATCCAAGTACGGAATAAATCAGATTGTAGTTCTGTTATCATTCAAATACGGAATAAATCAGATTGTAGTTACTGTTATCATCCAACTACGGAATAAATCAGATTGTAGTTCTGTTATCATCCAAATACGGAATAAATCAGATTGTAGTTACTGTTATCATCCAAGTACGGAATAAATCAGATTGTAGTTACTGTTATCATCCAACTACAGAACAAATCAGATTGTAGTTACTGTTATCATTCAAATACGGAATAAATCAGATTGTAGTTACTGTTATCATCCAAGTACGGAATAAATCAGATTGTAGTTACTGTTATCATCCAAGTACGGAATAAATCAGATTGTAGTTACTGTTATCATTCAAATACGGAATAAATCAGATTGTAGTTACTGTTATCATCCAAGTACGGAATAAATCAGATTGTAGTTACTGTTATCATCCAACTACGGAATAAATCAGATTGTAGTTACTGTTATCATTCAAATACGGAATAAATCAGATTGTAGTTACTGTTATCATCCAACTACGGAATAAATCAGATTGTAGTTACTGTTATCATTCAAATACGGAATAAATCAGATTGTAGTTACTGTTATCATCCAACTACGGAATAAATCAGATTGTAGTTCTGTTATCATCCAAATACGGAATAAATCAGATTGTAGTTACTGTAATCATCCAACTACGGAATAAATTAGATTGTAGTTACTGTTATCATCCAAGTACGGAATAAATCAGATTGTAGTTACTGTTATCATTCAAATACGGAATAAATCAGATTGTAGTTACTGTTATCATCCAAGTACGGAATAAATCAGATTGTAGTTACTGTTATCATTCAAATACGGAATACAGCAGATTGTAGTTACTGTTGTCATCCAAATACGGAATAAATCAGAATGTAGTTACTGTTATTATTCAAATACGGAATAAATTAGATTGTAGTTACTGTTATCATCCAAGTACGGAATAAATCAGATTGTAGTTACTGTTATCATCCAAGTTCGGAATAAATCAGATTGTAGTTACTGTTATCATCCAAGTATGGAATAAATCAGATTGTAGTTACTGTTATCATTCAAATACGGAATAAATCAGATTGTAGGTACTGTTATCATCCAAGTACGGAATAAATCAGATTGTAGTTTCTGTTATCATCCAAATACGAAATAAATCAGATTGTAGTTACTGTTATCATTCAAATACGGAATAAATCAGATTGTAGTTACTGTTATCATCCAAGTACGGAATAAATCAGATTGTAGTTACTGTTATCATTCAAATACGGAATAAATCAGATTGTAGGTACTGTTATCATCCAAGTACGGAATAAATCAGATTGTAGTTTCTGTTATCATCCAAGTACGGAATAAATCAGATTATAGTTACTGTTATCATCCAACTACGGAATAAATCAGATTGTAGTTCTGTTATCATCCAAATACGGAATAAATCAGATTGTAGTTACCGTTATCATCCAAGTACGGAATAAATCAGATTGTAGTTACTATTATCATCCAAGTACGGAATAAATCAGATTGTAGTTACTGTTATCATCCAACTACGGAACAAGTCAGATTGTAGTTACTGTTATCATCCAGCTACGGAATAAATCATTTTATAGTTGGTTTAAACAGAGAACAGAGCAACAATAACAATCTGTGTTACTGTCACCACTTTCCAACCACGCATGAAATTTTGTGAACTGGTTTTAACAGTGTACAGAGTAAGATAAACAGTCAGTGTTACTGTTAAAACCTTCCAGACACATATGAAATCCTTTGAGTTAGTTTAAACAGTATATAGAGTAAGGATAATGATCTGTGCCTATTGTTACCACTTTCCAGCCACACATGAAATCGGGTGAGTTGGTTTAAACACAGATCAGAGTAAGGATAACAATTAGTGGTTATTATTATCACATTCCAGCCACACATGGAATCCTGTGAGTTGGTTTAAACACAGTTCAGAGTAAGGATAACAATTAGTGGATATTATTATCACTTTCCAGCCACACATGAAATCCTGTGAGTTGGTTTAAAGACAGTTCAGAGTAAGGATAACAATTAGTGGTTATTATTATTACTTTCCAGCCACACATGAAATCCTGTGAGTTGGTTTAAAGACTATTCAGAGTAAGGATAACAATTAGTGGTTATTATTATTATTTTCCAGCCACACATGAAATCCTGTGAGTTGGTTTAAGCACAGTTCAGAGTAAGGATAACATTAGTGGTTATTATTATCACATTCCAGCCACACATGAAATCGTGTGAGTTGGATTAACCAGCGTACAGAGAAGGACAACAATCTGTGTTACTATTTACACTTTCCAAACACAAATAACTTCAATGTGTTATTATTAAACAGATGAATTATTGTAAGCTGTCTTCTCTACTCCTTAGTTAAGTGTTATTCCACAATTCCTCATAATTATTCCAAACTACAGACGAAACTTAATTATGATTAGAATCGTTCAAATATAGATTACACTCATTTAATTGTACTGTTTTTGAGACCTTAGTAAGCTACGAAACTGCAAATAAAGTAAGGTAGTTTTATAATATCTTATTTCAAATTCAGAAGAAACTGAACACGTATTTATAATTACGTGTATATTACGTGTATTCTCGTTCGATATGCGATGTTGCTGTGAATTTAATAAAACAAGACAGTCAGTTGGATCTTTTCAATTACGGACTCGCGGGCAAAAGTATAAATGTTCATTTTACTGTCTGATTTATTGTCTTTGTCCAGTCAAATTTTGAGAAATTCCTTTCACAAACAGAAACTGAATACGAATATTATGTTTTATATAAACGAGAAGGAGAGAGATAACACGAACCAGGAACAGCTGAGATTCATTGCCTGAAGGACCGGTTGTGTGATTCTCTCGTGTAGGTGTCGTGATATTTGCATGTAGGAGTTATGTATGGCTTTGATATTCTTATGAAACGTGAAGAGGATGCGATCGTTGTTTACTTAGGAACTCATAACTACCTACAATGTACCGTGATTTATCAATGGAGAAATATGTTTATGTAATACTCGGGGGATCTAACTGTAGGTCTTGTGTGATCATAAGATATAAAAAAAATTGAGTAAGCTTTTATTAGGATATTCATCTCTTTAATGTTTTAAATCTAAAAAATACAATTAGGTATCCTTGAAATAAATGAAAGACTTATTGACAAGAAAAACTATGTAGCCTGCATGAATTCGTTTAATGTGAAACAATATTACAAATTTTATAGCTGTTTATAAATGATTATTCTTTATCTTCATAAACAGGAATACTGGTGCAAATGTTAATGTTTGGTTTGTGTTGAATTTCGCGAAAGCTACACAAGGACTATCTGCGCTAGCCGTCCATAATTTTACAGTGTAAGACTAGAGGGAAGGCAACTAGTCATCACCACCCACCACCAACTCTTGGGCTACTCTTTTACCAACGAATAGTGGGATTGACCGTCACATTATAACGCCCCCACGGCTGAAAGGGCGAGCATGTTTGGTGCGACCGGGATTCGAACCCGCGACCCTCTTATTACGAGTCGAGTGCCTTAAACATCTGGCCATGCCAGGCCTCATTTTAAAGAGTGCCAGTTTGAATTAATGAAAAATATTCTTATAAACCTCACGTGCAAGTTGACAGATCATTTGAAAATATCACAGTACATTATATTGCATTCTCACTCTGAAACTGTGTATTTATTATTGGTAAACTATAGATATACTTTGTATCGTAGCTTGTACTTGAACTTAAGATGAACTACTTGATGGGTCTACATCTATCTTGACTACATATAATCCTACCTTTATTATGTCGTGTGTTAAAGAGTACCGAAACATCCAGTCCAAAGCTATCTGGTCGTTCTCTAATATGTCCTGCGAAAATAAGACGTTTATCTTACGTACATCAATAACGGTTTAAATGTACAAAATAAAGTGACAGGAAAACAGAGAGCACAACCATTGTGTCTAAAATCAAGTACTTGTTAATAATATATATCGTATGACATATATAGTTTTATGTCATGTAAAAAAATCTAATAAAAAACAGATGAGGTTAATCTATCATATTGAAGCAACAAAATCTTATAAAATGAAGCAACCAGTGCGTCTGAAATTGAGTAATTGTTTGTTTTATAAAGTATTCACGTGAACAATGGTTATATATTATATAATATATATATATATATAGAACATTAATACTGGAGAGTTAAGTAGAATGAAACAAATAAAAAAGAACAACTGCATTAAAAACGTCAAATCCAAACCTCTGACTATTGACAGTTTGTTATGCACAAAAACAAGACGAAACAAAAATAAATTAAACAAAAACCGCTGCACTAATTGAAAATATCTCAGGTTACAGGTTGTAGTATGGGATTATAAAATATATTCTAGGTTTTGGAGGTGACTGTGGAAGTAGTACCAACATTACGGTGGGGGCACACTGTTTATAAGTCTTAACCTCCATTCGCCAGAATCACATGAGAAATAAAAGAGTGTATTGTGTATGTATAATTCACATAACTTACTATAAACAAGAACAAGCTGAAAAAAAAAAAAAAAACGCTGAACCAAATGAAAGAATCCCCAGGGTACAGGGTATATGTATAATGTAGGATATAAAATGAGCCCTAGGTTTTGGAGGTGACTGCGGAATTAGTTCCAACTTTGCGGCGGGGATACACCGTCTATAAGTCTTAACCTCCATTCGCTAGTCTCACATAAGAAATAGAAGAGTAGCAACTGATATAGAAATAGAAATTTGGAGAGTTGAATGTAGGTGTGTGTATATATATATATATACTTTTACGTAATATAAAACATCTCAAGGCCTAACAGATGGGGTTAACCTGTAATCTCAATCCATCCAGAGGGTTGTAACAACATTCTCGTTCACTTGTACCACAAAACAGGTTTTAAACACTGCTCTAACGTGTTGTTGGAATATGGAAAGTTTTTAACTGCAGGTTGATTATTAAGTCTTTAAGCAACTCCAGATTATCTCCAAAGGGTAGAAAATCTAATTCTGGAGTAGCGTAAATTAGTTATGAATATTTTATCATAAAGTGTTGTGGGAAAATCAGATAGAGGAAAGTTATTTAAGTTAACGTGGCTTGCGAGATTTTACTAACACTTCATTATGATCATAGTGAAACACATCTTGAGTTTCAATATATTTTATTACATTTAGAGTGCTTGTAATGGGATTTAGGCTAATAATACGATTTCGAGAAGAAGTAGTGAGAAGTATCATTAGTGTTACGTAAAGTTTCTTACAGTATTTGTATTTTCTGTTGATTAATAAAGACAAAACTGGGCCATCAGTAGGTAAGTGGCTTACAGTGAAATAAACGAAAACTGTTACTTGTGTAAGGAAGCACATCGTGCTATTATAATAATATGTAGGAAAACAACGAATAAGATATTTGTTTTAACATATCATATCACTTGTTTGAATCAGGTTACAAAATACTTTGGGTTGAAATTATTTCTCCTATACCAACCTAAGCCTAAAAAACAAAGATACAGTTTAGAAACTATAGAAATCATGAAAGCAAAGGGTCTCTCACAATCATGATAATGACCCTACTAGGTAAGGTCTATCCACAGTTCATACACTTAACTTTACTTGTAATACTATCACCTCCTCACGTCATTTCCACCACATTGAATGTCTGTCTTTTGTCTTTGTGACTATAAATAAACCCTATGTTGCTTATTAATGACCATAATTTACCTGAAGAGTACAGATCAACGTTCTTTCGAAGTTTAGCAAAGCTTGTTTAAAGTTAAGCACAAGGCTACACAATGGACTATCTGTGCTCTGCCAATCTCGTGTATCAAAACCCGGCTTCTAGTGTTGTAAGTCCGCAGACATACCGCTGTGCCACTGATGGAGGCGTTCGGTAGAAAGATGTATATGTTACACTATAAATAGGACTCTTCCTTGTGCTTATTAATTGTTTGTATGACTACCTGTTAATTAAAACTGTTCTCATAGGCATAAGCTGTTCTTCTATACTTTAGTGCCTATGTTTTGACGTACTAAAGTTGTCTTATTTCGAGTAGATTCAACTTAAAAACAACAAAAATATATTGATGTAGTTTGTATAATATTAACTTTAAAAGAAATAAGAGGGAATATTCTATGGCCGTGACATTTAAAATTGTTTTACGTAGGATTAAAAGTAAATTAATCTATGAACCTTGGGCGTAGTGAAATACAACAGCCAAAAGGATTTGGCCTCATAAGTCTACAAAACAAATCGGTTAAGAGATGACGAAGTTATGAGCTAATAGACTGTACTTGAAAAAACAAAACAAAAAACTCAGAGCCGTTTTACGAGCCTTTATGTCGCGGCTAAAAATAACGCTTTATAAAATATAAGAATTTTGTGATTATTTTCATAAACAATAAGACGTCATTGAAATAGATAAAACAGAAATTAATTTAATGTTATTTAGAGTAAAGTAAAATATAAAATACCTCTGAGGAGAAAAAATAGGGAAAGTGTTTGTATCGAGCGCTTCTTATTGGTTAATTTAAGAAACCCTGTCTTACAAAACGAAACAGATTTGCTATTTTCTATTTATTTATTTATATTTATAATCGTGAATGCAAAGAGTCATCTTACGTTTAGGCCGTTTTACAATGATACTAGTTAGTTATCTGGGTTTTGGGACTAAATAGTTTTTGATGTTACATTAACTTTAGATATCATTCTTTTTATATCAACAGCTGTGATTGGAACATGATGCTCTAAATGTGGGCGTGAGCCGCTCTTTCTCTGACAGTACTTTGAGCCGTACCATATGACACATTCATCTAATGGAAAGATATCAGTGCTAGGCATGTTATTAAATTTTGCTGTCACTTGGTGTCAGCTTCAAATATTTCGCTACTGACTTATTCGCTCAATTGAACTCACTTTCTTGCATTAAGACGATGAAATTAAATGAGTCTTAACCTCAAACCGTTCGCCGGGTTGCTATTCGACTTAAACCCAACCATTAACTGACATCCATGTGAGTGTATTTACCAAATTCAACACAATTTGTGATATTACACAGATAGACACGAAGAAAACTGTACTTCATATATACGTTTCTATATAATGAATAAAACTCCATAACAACCCGAGCGCTTTGGACAGGTATAATAGTGCTACTTTAGAAGCAATTACCACAGTTGTTTTTTTTTCTATTTTTAGTGTACTCAACGTTGTTACTGTCCTCAGGAGTTAACTGATTAGACTAACAAGGCTTCTCAAGCGAAGACGATAGAAACGAGTCATCAGAAAGGAGAAACAGCTTCTATCATGTTTCTGTCAGAATGTGACACGACAGTGCTGGGTTTTTGTGATAAAAGAAACTTAAATGTGGGCATAACTGTTTCTAGAAAATTTCTGTAACTTAAGATTTGAGTTTAACCCAATTAAAATAGAGGGCGATCGTTTTTCATTTTCTATTGATACCAGTTTAGAGTACAATATATTTGTTTGTTTGTTTGTTTGTTGTTAAACACAATCAGCTATAGCTGGGGTGCTCGCCAGGAATATTAAAACAATTTTTAGTGATTTATCACGGAGCCACTAGGGCGAGAGTATATTCTGTTTTATTCACGTTGTTTATAATCAATGACAAATTATATTTTAAAAATACAAAATGTAATAATTTAAGTACGTAGTTAAGGAAGCTAAAAACATTTACAATAAAGGAAACTGAAAATTTGTAAACTTATCACGTCAGTGTGAACTCTGTAAACACTGCACCGTTGTAAAGAAAGGTTTACATGAACCCACGTTCATAAGTACCGTCTTAATGCAAGGCCGAAAAATACAAAACCACACCTAGAATGCTGTTACGTTTAAACACTTTGTCATAAAACAGTCGAACGTTTTGAAATTTCTCAAAATTCTGGTAATAAAGCCGAATGTTTACTCACTTTACGGGATGATACTGATATTTCAGAAATCGAGGCGTGTTTGGTAACAATTTGTTGAAAGTTTTAAGACATATATTATTCTTTAATAACATTTATTAACACCCATTTTTTTATTTATACGACGTTAATACTTCACTGGATTAAAGAAAAAAATACTATTTCTAGATCTGATAATTTTATTCAGCTTTGTTATCTTTATACACAACAGATAAGAACTTTCATTTTAACTTAATACACTTATCAACCTTGTAGTGGCTAAGACGCAAGTGTGAAGCTTTAAAACGCTAAAACTTGGGATTTGATATCCGTGATTGTCACAGAACAAATAGCCCTATGTGTAGATTTGTGCTTAGGTACAGACAAATAAAGAAACAAAAACATAGTGCATCTGATATTCCGTTATCTGGATTATCGAAATTTCCCCTGGTGAAACAGCAGTAAGTCTTCAGATTTACAGCACAGAACATAACGATAAGAAACACACACACACATATCAGATTTACAGCACAGAACATAACGATAAGAACACACACACACACATATCAGATTTACAGCACAGAACATAGCGATAAGAACACACACATCAGATTTACAGCACAGAACATAGCGATAAGAACACAAGAATCAGATTTACAGCACAGAATATAGCGATAAGAACACACATATCAGATTTACAGCACAGAACATAGCGATAAGAACACACATATCAGATTTACAGCACAGAACATAGCGATAAGAACACACATATCAGATTTACAGCACAGAACATAGCGATAAGAACACACACACACACATATCAGATTTACAGCACAGAACATAGCGATAAGAACACACACACACATATCAGATTTACAGCACAGAATATAGCGATAAGAACACACATATCAGATTTACAGCACAGAACATAGCGATAAGAACACACATATCAGATTTACAGCACAGAACATAGCGATAAGAACACACACACACATATCAGATTTACAGCACGGAACATAGCGATAAGAACACACACACACACATATCAGATTTACAGCACAGAACATAGCGATAAGAACACACACACACATATCAGATTTACAGCACAGAACATAGCGATAAGAACACACACACACACATATATCAGATTTACAGCACAGAACATAACTATAAGAACACACACATACACATATATCAGAATTACAGCACAGAACCTAGCGATAAGAACACACACACACATATATCAGATTTACAGCACAGAACATAGCGATAAGAATACACACACACACATATTTCTCAAATTATTAAAGACAGAATATTTAAATAAAGCCCCTGAATCCGTCTATTTGTAATTATTTCTACACTTTCTCCATTCATCTCCATCCCTCTAGAACACATAATCCACTACCTTATCATCTACATCATCCAAAAATACCTGTCTTATTATATAAACCTTGACAGTTTGTCCATGTATAAACTATTACTATATCATCTACACCAACTAAAAGTACTGATACCTGTCTTATTATATAAACCTTGACAGTTTGTCCATGTATAAACTATTACTATATCATCTACACCAACTAAAAGTGCTGATACCTGTCTTATTATATAAACCTTGACACATGTATAAACTATTTGTCCTGATACCTGCTTATTATAAACAGTTTGTATATACTATACCATCTACACCAACTAAAAGTGCTGATACCTGTCATGTATAAACTATTACTATATCATCTAAACCTTGACAGTTTGTCCATGTATAAACTATTACTATACCATCTACACCAACTAAAAGTGCTGATGATACCTGTATAAACTATTACTATACCATCTACACCAACTTATTATATAAACCTTGACAGTTTGTCCATGTATAAACTATTACTATATCATCTACACCAACTAAAAGTGCTGATACCTGTCTTATTATATAAACCTTGACAGTTTGTCCATGTATAAACTATTACTATATCATCTACCTGGCTTATTATATAAACCAACTAAAAGTGCTGATACCTGTCTTATTATATAAACCTTGACAGTTTGTCCATGTATAAACTATTACTATATCATCTATACCAACTACACCAAAAAGTGCTGATACCTGTCTTATTATATAAACCTTGACAGTTTGTCCATGTATAAACTATTAGTATATCATCTACACCAACTAAAAGTGCTGATACCTGTCTTATTATATAAACCTTGACAGTTTGTCCATGTATAAACTATTACTATATCATCTACACCAACTAAAAGTGCTGATACCTGTCTTATTATATAAACCTTGACAGTTTGTCCATGTATAAACTATTACTATATCATCTACACCAACTAAAAAGTGCTGATACCTGTCTTATTATATAAACCTTGACAGTTTGTCCATGTATAAACTATTACTATATCATCTACACCAACTGAAAGTGCTGATACCTGTCTTATTATATAAACCTTGACAGTTTGTCCATGTATAAACTATTACTATATCATCTACACCAACTAAAAGTGCTGATACCTGTCTTATTATATAAACCTTGACAGTTTGTCCATGTATAAACTATTACTATATCATCTACACCAACTAAAAGTGCTGATACCTGTCTTATTATATAAACATTGACGGTTTGTCCATGTATAGACTATTACTATATCATCTACACCAACTAAAAGTACTGATACCTGTCTTATTATATAAACCTTGACAGTTTGTCCATGTATAAACTATTACTATACCATCTACACCAACTAAAAAAGTGCTGATACCTGTCTTATTATATAAACCTTGACAGTTTGTCCATGTATAAACTATTACTATACCATCTACACCAACTAAAAGTGCTGATACCTGTCTTATTATATAAACCTTGACAGTTTGTCCATGTATAAACTATTACTATATCATCTACACCAACTAAAAGTGCTGATACCTGTCTTATTATATAAACCTTGACAGTTTGTCCATGTATAAACTATTAGTATATCATCTACACCAACTAAAAGTGCTGATACCTGTCTTATTATATAAACCTTGACAGTTTGTCCATGTATAAACTATTACTATATCATCTACACCAACTAAAAGTGCTGATACCTGTCTTATTATATAAACCTTGACAGTTTGTCCATGTATAAACTATTACTATATCATCTACACCAACTAAAAAAGTGCTGATACCTGTCTTATTATATAAACCTTGACAGTTTGTCCATGTATAAACTATTACTATACCATCTACACCAACTAAAAGTGCTGATACCTGTCTTATTATATAAACCTTGACAGTTTGTCCATGTATAAACTATTACTATATCATCTACACCAACTAAAAGTGCTGATACCTGTCTTATTATATAAACCTTGACAGTTTGTCCATGTATAAACTATTACTATACCATCTACACCAACTAAAAGTGCTGATACCTGGCTTATTATATAAACCTTGACAGTTTGTCCATGTATAAACTATTACTATATCATCTACTGATACTTGTCTTATTATATAAACCTTGACAGTTTGTCCATGTATAAACTATTACTATATCATATACACCAACTAAAGTGCTGATATCTTATTATATAAATATTGACACCAACTACACCAACTAAAAGTGCTGATACCTGTCTTATTATATAAACCTTGACAGTTTGTCCATGTATAAACTATTACTATATCATCTACACCAACTAAAAGTGCTGATACCTGTCTTATTATATAAACCTTGACAGTTTGTCCATGTATAAACTATTACTATATCATCTACACCAACTAAAAGTGCTGATACCTAGCTTATTATATAAACATTGACAGTTTGTCCATGTATAAACTATTACTATACCATCTACACCAACTAAAAGTGCTGATACCTGTCTTATTATATAAACCTTGACAGTTTGTCCATGTATAAACTATTACTATATCATCTACACCAACTAAAAGTGCTGATACCTGTCTTATTATATAAACCTTGACAGTTTGTCCATGTATAAACTATTACTATACCATCTACACCAACTAAAAGTGCTGATACCTGTCTTATTATATAAACCTTGACAGTTTGTCCATGTATAAACTATTACTATATCATCTACACCAACTAAAAGTGCTGATACCTGTCTTATTATATAAACCTTGACAGTTTGTCCATGTATAAACTATTACTATATCATCTACACCAACTAAAAGTGCTGATACCTGTCTTATTATATAAACCTTGACAGTTTGTCCATGTATAAACTATTACTATATCATCTACACCAACTAAAAGTGCTGATACCTGTCTTATTATATAAACCTTGACAGTTTGTCCATGTATAAACTATTACTATACCATCTACACCAACTAAAAGTGCTGATACCTGTCTTATTATATAAACATTGACAGTTTGTCCATGTATAAACTATTACTGTATCACCTACCCCAAGTGAAAATGCTGATACCTGCTGGTTATTACATAAACCTTGACAGTTTTTAGATATATAAATTATTACTATATGATCTACACCAATTGAAAGTGCTGATACCTGGCTTATTGCTGTTCCAAGACTTCGTATCATACGATAAAAAAACAGAATTCGAGGGTGTAGTTGTTAAAGAAATGAAAAACAATTTTACTTTTAATATTTCGTCAAATTTAGTCACAAAAATACTTCTCTGCATAAATATTTTAAACTGAAGAACAAACTATACCTCGGTGTCACATGTCTATTTTCCGTAAAATTCGACATAGCTTTAGAACATTTTGAAAGATTGTTGAAAGCGACCAAAGATTCGTCTCTGGGAACGATCCAATTTCAGAAATTGTCTAATTTGAACCATTTGTCTGATGAGTATTTTATCTCATTCAATACGTTCTTTGGTATTTGCTAGTGTCTTTCAAAAGGCTACAAATTACAACAACCGTTTGGTGTTTTATCTGTCATTTATCAATGTTTAGTTTATTTTTCACAATATTTCCATTTTCTTTAATCTTTTATATTGATAAAGAAACGTGAAAATAATCGATAAATAAGACCTCAAACCGTTTTGAAAAACTGTTTTTTTTTTTTGTGGCAAAATCGCATTGAAAAATCAAATGGCACGAAAACTTTAAATGTGAGATCTGTTTGTTACGCGTACTCAGGCTGAACGACAAGTTATAAAGGCCTTTGCATTTTGGTATAGTCGTCAATAATATTGAACTACTGATCGCATGGAGACAAACAGCCAGCAGCATCGTTATCCACAATACTTTTGTTTGGCTCTTCCGATCGAATAATTGGCTTGACTGTTACTTTTATAACGCGTACATAGCTGAAATTGCAAAGCGTGTTCAGCGGCGTCACACACGCGACTCTCAGATTATGATTCGAGCGCTTTAACCACCAGGCCGTGGCAGGCCAGAACTAAAATGTTTATGTTTTGTTTATTGTCACTATCATATATTTCAATATGCAATTGTTAAAAAAAAGGCACATAAAAACTGCAAAACGTAAAACGTAAAACCGCAATTTTGTATGTGTTTTTGCATGAACTCAACAAACCCCCATACCAATACTGGTGAAGATCCGTCCATACCTTGCAAAGTAGTTACACGAACGTATGACAGACCGTACTATTGTATTTATATAGACTATTGTTCTTTTAGTATAAAAACTTTTACTTTGTTAATTTAATAAATGTATTTACTATTAATATAAAAAACTACTATCGGGTTTACGGCCGAAAACAACATTAACTACAAATATCTGATTACATTATGCATTCTAATATCTGTAAGGACAACAAAGAAGGTATATTTTATTAGATATAACTATTATCTGGTTGATTTTATCTACGTAGGTAGGTTTGTTTGTTTGTTATTAAATTTCACGCAAAGCTACACTTGCATATCTGCTCTAACCGTTCCTAATTTAGCAGTGTAAGATTAGAGGGAGGGCAGCTGGTCATCGCCACCCACCGCTAACTGTTGGAGTATTCTTCTACCAACAAATAGTGGGATTGACCGTCACAGCTGAAACCGCGAGCATGTTTGGTGCGATGGGTTAGAACCTGTGACTTTGAGATTAGGATTCGAGGGCCTTAACCACCTGGCCATGCCGAGCCAGTAGGTAGGTAACTCTGATGGGAAATTAATATTAAACATTAATTAATAAATTGCTTATGTTTATAAACGTGTCATTTGTTTAGATATGTATAAAAACAACCGTTGCTGAATCAAGCATTCAGATTTTGAAATAAAAAACATATAAAAAGGAAAGTAAAAACAAGATTTTGTATTTTTCATAACATATCGACATAAAGTTTATTATAAAAATTTTACCTTAAAAGTTGCTCTATATTAAAGTTAGTCAGAACAACAATCATATTGGTAGATTGTACCTAGAAAACAGCAATAAGCGATTACTATACATTTTTTCACTCTGCTTGGTCTCATTAGCTTGCACAGACTACCCAAGAATTTTTGTTTCACCTCACAATGTCACCAAGACGCTCGACACACGTTGAAGCCGAGCATGCGCCGTACAGACTTAATAAGGCTAATTCCTCTTTATCGATCAGAAAAATGTTGGCGGTAGGTGTTGTTGACTAGCTGCCTTACCTCTAATCAATGAGTTCAAAATTAAGGACAGCTGTGTGCACACAGCTTTGTAAGAAATTCTGAGGCAAGCCACTAATACTATTAATTTGAGAAAAAAGTGAAACAATAATGAAAACATTTAACATTTGGTTTTATAGTTAAAGTTGGTTATTTTCAACCATCGATTGTATTAATTATATTAGTTGTGAATTGTGAGATTAATTTGTTTCAATACTACGTAGAAGAGTTAAAGTGAATGAAATATTATAGGACATAGAATAATTTAGTTCAAACTAAAATTTTATTAGAAGGAACTTTCAAATCTACGTGAGTTTATCTACTCCGCTTAAAAGTACAACTGGAAGTCACTGGGTTTTGAAATATTGTTATGATAGATTACATGTTATAATTAAAATAGAATAATCTTTATTCATTATTTTTTTAACTACGATAACTGGATCTTCTTTTTTGATAAAAGATTTAGTTTTGAATAGGAAATATTAAAAAATAAAAACTCAAAAGAATATAATAAATATTCACTTATAATTTTTAATCACTGTTAAACTCATAACAAAACCACTAAATACGTGAACTTACTAGTAAACTTCCCTTTGGACAGTATTCAGTTATCAAAAAGGGGACAGGTGAATCAACGCATGCGCCAATAAATCTTGCAATGTGATGATGCTGTAAGCTTTTCACCTAAAAATAACAAAGATATATTATTAATGTAACTCTAGAAAAAAAAAACAGAAGATTAAAATATTCTGTTTCAACTTAACTTAGATTAAAAGCTCATAGAGTTAAAAATATTGCAGCTATTTTAAACTAGTAAACAGAAAGAAGAGATAGAGAGAAAAGATTTTTAATACAAACGAAATCTCTTTGAAGATAATTATCTTGTTATAGTACGCATATTTGCTGATGTAGCATATTATGGTAATCTAATTTACTTTGTATATGCTTACTTGGGAATTTTTTTCGCGTGATCTGACGTAAACAGCTTATGCATTTGAAATGTGTATTAGTTGTTGTTTGATGCAGAGTACCTAAGAAAAACATCAGTACGTTATGTTTTCCATTTATATAAGCTGTTTTATTTATATCTTTATTCTATATTATAAAATTAATCGTTTCTTACGAAGTGGTTTATTACTGGTTTTAGTTTATATGAATAAGTTCTTATCAGTGAAAAGACTTTTAATAAAAAAAGTAAGATGGGTTAAGTCGTTTGTCTCGTAATTTGAGGGTCGCAGGTTCGAATCCTCGTCGCACCAAACATGTTCGCCCTTTTACCCGTGGGGGCGTTATAATGTGACGGTCAATCCCACTATTCGTTGATAAAAGAGATGGCGGTGGGTGGTGATGACTAGCTGCCTTCCCTCTAGTCTTACAGTACTAGATTAGGGACAGCTAGCGCAGATAGCCCTCATGTAGCTTTGCGCGAAATTCCAAACATACTATAATTTTAAGATATTCATGATTTTCCTGCCATCTAGTGACAAGTATCTTGAAGTATCTAATCACGGTACTTAGTAAAAATAAATTACGTATCAATTCTTGAAATTTTGTCTGAAAAAGAAGAAAACATGAGAGAGAGAAGGAAAATCGAAATATAAATGTCTTAAGCTTTTTATTAGATAAATGTTATTATTAGAAAAAGCACGTATACTGTTCTTTGATTATCTTGTTTGGTATAGTGATAATAGAACTGAACACTTCAGAGTAAAATTACTAACAGTAATTCCTTTTAGTCTGTGAAATAAATTTTTGGTTAAGGTTATTGTATGTTTTTAGAACAAACATTTAATTATGTAATTTATAGTACTAATTAAATGTTAGAGGTGGAAAACCTTTTCAGCCTGCTTATTCATGTGAATCAATTTCGCTTCGTAACAATCGAATAAAGTGATTTGAAAGCCAACAATCGAATGAGGCATCCGTGAACAGTGCTAACCACATACATTTACGTGTCTGATGTCTTGATAATATAGATAATTAAAATAATTCTGTGATTCATTTTAAAGAGGAAAAAATGGTATCGAATGAATTATTTAATTCACAGACATATAATGAATATGTGATGAATTGTATAGTTCATCTGAACAATGCATTGTTCAGGAAAATCAGATTTTGTTTGGTAAAAAAAAGAACTTAGAGCTACAATGATTACGAGGTTTGATAAAAGACAACAACAAAAACTTTTAATGTGAATAAAAACCCAAACTGAACAAAAATGATCAACTCTCTTCCTATTGCTTTATTGAAATGAATATTCAAAGAACACAAAAAAAAACACACCTTCAAACGTTCCTGAACACTGTAAATCAAATAAATACCGCATAACCATAGAACACACTCAGATATTAAGTAGAGAAACAACTATAAACAAACACAAAATCAAAGAAGTCCAACTTATACAGCAACTAAAACCAAAACTAAACCAATATAAAGGAACACCTATGTACCCATACTAATTTTGTTTTGAATTCCGCGCAAAACTAAACAAGGGCTATCTACGCTAGCCGTCCCTAATTTAACAGTGTAAGACTAGGGGAAAAGCAGCTAGTCATCACCACCCACTGCCAACTCTTGGGCTACTTTTTACCAACGAATAGCAGGATTGACCGTAACATTATAACGCCCCCACGACTGAAAGGGCGAGCGTGTTTAGTGTGATGGGGGATTCGAACCCGCGCCACTCGGATTACTAGTCGAGTGCCTTAACAACCTGGCCATCACAGGTTAACAACTAGTTAACAGCTTATTTTATTACTGGTAGTTTCTGACAGTTAATGTGTTCCGGATCAACTTTTAAATGATCAGTTATGTGTTTTCGCTTTCTGTTTGCTTTTCAAACACAAAATCACACAATAGGCTATTTGTACCGTGCCTCCCACAGGTATCGAAATTCAATTTTTAATGTGATGAACTTTCAAATTCACCGCTGAGCCACTGGGAAAAGCGTGATATTTTTGTATTAATAACTTGAAGTAGTTTTACACCATTCCGTGTTTAACAGCCTTGTCAGCTGTTGTGAATTTTCACTTAATTAGTTTATTGTAACAGTGTATGTTAACCTAGAGGGAGCTGTAACAATTACTTGATTTATGTGTAAAATGAATAAATAAGTACGCACGATTTTTTACACGTGTTTATTGCTCGGAAGAGATAATGAAATGAGCGATACATGGTGTGAACAGTAGAATCTATTAGATACAAATAGTGAGTACGAAAGAAAAGCCTTCGAGAAGTAGTCTTTTAACTCACCGAATGACCCTGGAAAGTTACGTAACTACTGCAGTGTAAATTACATAAAATGTGTGTTTGTTTTGAATTTTGTGCAAAGCTACAGGAGGGCTATCTGCGCTAGCCGTCCCTAATTTAGCAGTGTAAGACTAGATTGAAGGCAGTTAGTCATCCCTACCCACCGCCACCTTTTGGGCTACACTTTTACCAACGAATAGTGGGATTGACTGTTACATTATAACGCCCCCACGACTGAAAGGGCGAACATGTTTGGTGTGACAAGGATTCGAGCCCGCGAACCTGGGATTACGAATCGAGTGCCCTAACCACCTGGCCATGCCGAGCCGTAAAATGAAAATCACGAGATTTCACACACAAGCAAATGTGTAATTTATGACATGTAAACTTACAGTATGAAACATTTGAATCATATTATGTTTCAAAGAAATCATATTATTCTGCAGGAACTGTTTGTATATGTCAATGGAGGAAAATATCGCCACAAATGCAAGCTATAGCATCACGTGCAACATGTTCAACACCTAGACGGTCGTGAGATGGTGAATTCTAGAATATTTGGAAGTACAATATTTCCAGGAGGGACTGGGAGAAGTAGGGAACTGCCACATATACTCATGTCTTGGTTTTCCTTGCTTTAAGTATACTACAACATTACTCATGTCTTGGTTTTCCTTGCTTTAAGTATAGTACAACATTACTCATGTCTTGGTTTTCCTTGCTTTAAGTATAGTGCAACATTACTCATGTCTTGGTTTCCTTGCTTTAAGTATAGTGCAACATTACTCATGTCTTGGTTTCCTTGCTTTAAGTATAGTACAACATTACTCATGTCTTGGTTTCCTTGCTTTAAGTATAGTACAACATTACTCATGTCTTGGTTTCCTTGCTTTAAGTATAGTACAACATTACTCATGTCTTGGTTTTCCTTGCTTTAAGTATAGTACAACATTACTCATGTCTTGGTTTCCTTGCTTTAAGTATAGTACAACATTACTCATGTCTTGGTTTCCTTGCTTTAAGTATAGTACAACATTACTCATGTCTTGGTTTTCTTCTCTTTAGGGACAGTATGATATTACGTGTTGTATGTCTCTACTCAGGTGGTGTATAATGTTACTCTTTTGGCATGAGGCATAATATAACTTCTCTTCACTTTAAGTATTGTATCACATTACTTATGTTTTGTCTCCTCTTTAAGTGTGATATTAGTGATGTCTTGTCTTTTTCACTTTATGTAATATATAACATTATTTGTGTTGTCTCTCTTCACTTTAAGTATTGTATCACATTACTTATGTTTTGTCTCCTCTTTAAGTATGATATTAGTGATGTCTTGTCTTTTTCATTTTATGTAAAATATAATATTATTCGTGTGTTGTCTCTCTTCACTTTAGGTACAGTCTAATCTAACGTGTTTTTTTTTTTTCTTCAAGTGCAGCATAACACAACTCACTTAATCTATTTTCTCTATGTATACTGTATAGAGAGTTAATAGCATTTTAGAAGGAAAATATATATGATTGTGGAATAATGTTTCATCGGAGATACGAGCCATGATATCGCTGGCGACATGTTTAACCGTCTATATACGGTATTTATTGAGACAGTGAATAAAGTGGGCTATAAATGAAAATATTATGGGATTGCGTCCCTTGTTTGTACGAAAATGAATGGCACAATATAATAGTAACGTGTTCAAGCCTATAATAGTACATAGAACCGTACTCTTTTTAGAAGCAGGATGGTAAATGTACTTTCCCAGATGAAAAATGTCATATAGTAAACGTGTACAAATGAAAGTTTTAGCCAAAGGCTGATTCATGAGAAACTAAAGCATAACTATGTATTTTAGTAGAAGTTGTATGGAAACAGTGATGATATAATACACGATAAACGGGAAGAGATCGTCCCAAAATAGATGTAAAGGTTACCGCCAGAACAATAAGATACGAAGTGACCTTAATGGATGCGTATGCTGCCCCAAAACATTGGTGAAAGAAATCAACGATGGTCTATTATACAGAGTACAAGAACCAACAAATATACACAATTGTGAGCGTCAGGATACACTTGTATCCTACATGTCAGTCATTGGTGTAAATCTGTACAAAATTTCTCGCACCTCGCCTGTTGACGGTTACAAAGAATTCCATTATGGCATCTGTCAATAACTACACTAGATGGCAGAGTTTCATCTTCTGGTAAGACAGTGGTCTCAAGCATGTAGCGAATGTTGAGGAAGACAAAAACGGAAAAGAAATAGAGAGAGAGGCCGATATAACAGTCATAACTGTGGCTTGGATTGCAAAGTCCTGATACGAATATTACTAAAAATGTTGAGGAATTTACACGGGAAATGAGGTCATCAAACGACAAACAAATACCTTGGCTAAATGATGCGAAGTATACAAAAAATTTACCATGATGTTTCACAAGCATACGTTGAAAAACATATTACAAAAATATGTATAGACGCTAGTACACTTTGTAAATTTTTAGCATAGAACATTTAGAAGAAAAAAGGCCTAGTTATTGTTCACAGAAGTGAAAATACAAGCACAGCAGAGCGTTTACGATAGTAGTAGTGTCGTCCTTGTCAGGATTAGAAGTTAAAAACTTTCGACCCAACTGGATATTTCAACAACTTTAAGAATTTCGTCTAGTATCATAAACAAGATAAGAAGCATCGATTTTCAGTTGACAAAACCCTATAAATAAAAACAAAATCACAAAGTTCCGGAATCATCTGCAACTCAACAAAAGATGGCCAACATCCTATTGAACCATTGTTAAGAAGCCCTCTAATGCATCTTCGATAGACTTTCAGCCTTGGTTTCTTTAAATATGATATTGATACCTAATGTCTACGTATAACGTAGGATGTATGAAAGGCTTATCACGATAAATCTAGTCTAAGAATAAACTCGCCGTGTATTTGTGAAGACTCCCTGGGAATTATGGAGTCAGGCAGTTAAGAATGGAGGTAGTAAGCCTAAAGAGAGCACGAGACGAGAAAAATTGTTTTTCATAAAATTCGATTAAACCTTAATAGGTTTATTCTTTTGTTCTCTCATTATTGAATACAGAATGTCAGCTAATAGGATTTGTTTAAATTTTATTATATATATTATAATTTACTACATTTACCCTCTATTTTTGGTTTGGTTTGTTTTGAATTTCGCTCAAAGCTACACGAGGGCTATCTGCGCTAGCCGTCCCTAATTTAGCAGTGCAAGACTAGAGGGAAGGAAGCTAGTCATCACCACCCATCTCCAACTGTTGGGCTACACTTTTACCAACGAATAGTGGAATTGATCGTAACGTTATAACGCCCCCACAACTGGTAGGGTGAGCATGTTTAGTGTGACGGGGATTCGAACCCGCGATCCCCAGATCACGAGTCTAGTGCCTTAACCACCTGGCCGTGCCAAGCCTTATTTTTGGTACATTATTGTGTACTTCAATATTTTCGTTTTGTACAGCATAATCTAACTTATTTATTTTTCTTCTATATTTCATTTGATTATAAATTGTAAATAAAAGATGTAGAACACCTTGCACAGATAGCATATAAGTTAACGAAAACTATTACATTCATCCATCTCATACTTTCTAGAAAATCCGTTTTTGTATTTATATAAGTAGAAATATATTTCCCTTTTCTTGACAACCCACTAGTTTCGTGCAGTGTAACGAAACAGACGTGCACGTATCCATCATTTCTACGTTTTCTCCCCTCATTTACGAAGAGGGAAATACTGGTCTATTTCACGCACATGGAAATGGAAACATATAGTAAAAATTTAGAAAAAAACGTAATTGCACCAGAAACATCCATAAAGACAGACTCAAACAGATGTGTGTAACGAAAAAAAAAATCTGAACTTCTTAAGCAATCTTTTGTATAAAAGAACATTTCTTGGACTTTTACAAACCGAGAACACGTGATTCATGTAGGTTTTGTTAGATGCAACTTTTTTACACGCAATAGTAGCACATTCATCATTCATCTCTACTTCAAGGTAAACAGTGATTTATTTTCACATCTTTAGTAAGTTTTTACTTTCCGAACATCATGTGTTGTACATACTAATATAAGTCATTTGCGACTAGAATTAAATTACCTTACAGCCATTGTAGTTTGTAGCATTTGAACCAAACTTTCCATTTTCGAATATTTATAGAACGAAGGTTTCACTTTTATAAATTTACCATAAAAAGTTGATAAACATTAATAAGTACATTTTGTCTGGATCAAGAGTAGTGTAAGATAATGCATTTTCATCATCACACCAAACATGCTCGGCTTTTCAGCCGTGGGGGCGTTATAATGCTTCGATCAATCCCACTGTTTGTTGGTGTGTGTTTACTTATAGCAAAGATACATTGAGCTATCTGCTAAGTCCATCAAAGGGAATCGAAGCCCTGATTTTAGCGTTATAAATTCGTGGACTTACCGCTGTATTAGCGGGGGGATATTCGTTGTTAAAAGAGTAGCCCAAGAGTTGGCAGTGGGTGGTGATGACTAGCTGCCTTCCCTCTAGTCTTACACTGCTAAATTAGGGACGGCTCGCGTATATAGCCCTCGTGTAGTTTTCAAACCAAATTCACCGAGTTCATTACATTTTGAAGTTTCCTCCTGTAGTTAAATATTTTATTCGTCAGTTTTCTTTGATTGCTAGAGTGCGTTTTTCTTATAGCAAAGCCACATCAAGCTATCTGCTGAGTTTACCGAGGGGAATTGAACCCTTGATTTTAGCATTGTAAATTCATAGACTTACAGGGTGGACGATTGTTAGAGACTTATCTATTAAAATATTTTCTCTCTCTTTTGTATTGATTTCGAAGGTACTTTTAAAATCGACCCGGCATGGCCAAGCGCGTTAAGGCGTGTGACTCGTAATTTTAGGATCGCGGGTTCGCATCCCCGTCGCGCCAAACACGCTCGCCCTTTCAGCCATGGGGGCGTTATATAGTGACGGTCAATCCCATTATTCGTTGGTAAAAGAGTAGCCCAGGAGTTGGCGGTGGGTGGTGATGACTAGTTGCCTTCCCTCTAGTCTTACACTCCCTAAATTAGGAACGGCTAGCACAGATAGCCCTCGAGTAGCTTTGTGCAAAATTCACAAAACAAACAAACAAACTTTTAAAATCTTTGATTCTTATTTTCTGTTTCTCTTGTCTCCGTATAAAGTTTCTCACAAGCTTTGGTCACTTCACTCGTTACCATAGGTGCCTAATTATGGGGAGATTTGGAGAGAGGTAGAAGATGTTCTGAAGACGGGAGGTATAGGTTTTAAAACTTTACTTAAAATAAAGTACACAACAACTTTTCGACTTTCTGAGGTCATCTTTAGGTGTATTTTTGTTGTTAACCTACAAACCGTCACGTTATAACATCCCCACGGCTGAAAGGACGAGCATGTTTGGTGTGATGGGGATTCGAACCCTCGACTCTCGGGTTACGAGTCGAGTCCCTTATCCACCTGGCCATGTTAGGCCAATATATATATATCTTATATATATCTTGATATATCTTATCAAAATACAAGGTTAATTTATGACTAGTCCTTACAGTTATATGTTTTAAAGATAAGGTTTATTATCAACTATAATGACTCGTGAATTTTGAGGTGATGTTTATCACATAATCTATTAAGAACTCGCGACCCTCAGATCAGGAGTCCAGTGCCTTAACGACCTGACCATGCTTGGCCTATTGTATTGATACTGAATATTAATATTTTGGCAACTGAACGATTTAAGTTGTATCGATTTAGGAAGAATCAGTTGTTTAACTTATTGCTCAGAATAAGAATTTCAATTTTAATTTACTAATAAATGTTACTATGGTAACTACTTTGTATTACAAAATGAAAAAATTACATATAGATGGGGTAATATACGATAATTAGTGCTATAACTTTATATAGAAATACGACAAAATAATGTTCGATAAGCTACACCTACCTTTTTGATTTCTAACATAAACTGCCTGTTAATTTCGATCTTGGATTTTTTCACTGGTTTAATCGCAACCAAAGTAGACTAAATAAAAATATAGTACATAACATTACATTGATTATATTACAAACATTATATTACAATTCCCAAACATTGTACTAAAAGTGAATTAAAAGCCGAAGTAAAAGACGCCCCCTGGAATAATTTTATTTCAGATATATTCACGAAAAATGTTTTTAATTTCAAGAGTTTATTTAAACACAACTTACATCATAATATCTTTGATATTGATATATCAATTGAATAATTGATTGCTTGAATAATTTTATTTCAGATATATTCACGAAAAATGTTTTTAATTTCAAGAGTTTATTTAAACACAACTTACATCATAATATCTTTGATCAGGTACACGCAGTACAATAAATGCTAGTTTATTCCAGTTATCTAAGCCATGATTTAAAATTTACGAAAAAGAATAAATAGTTAATAAAACAGTAAAAGTAATATTGCTAATTATTTTCACTGTAGAAAAGCAAACTTAAACCAATTGTAAACTGGATCGTGCTTTTACTTCCATGAAATCATTGTTGTTGAGTAATATATATCACTTAAAAACAATAAACTGTTTGTTACCTTGTAGTAAGCTGTTTTTGTGAAAATCTGTCGACTTTGGTCTCCTAAGGTTAAGGATCCACAGGAGAGAGAGTTCTGAAAAGTCATTAAAAGTTTAGTAGTCCTCAAATTGCCCTCCTGTTATCATACCATTCATTATCGACTAGGTCCATATCATGTATCGTATTGAGTAATTTTTATGTTCTATGCCTGTTAGAACATCAGTTTAAAATACTAACAAAATAAACCGCGTTGTTAATTTTGAGTTAAGCACAAAGCTACACAATGGACTATCTGTGCTCTGCCCACCACAGGTATCGAAACTCGGTTTTTAGAGTTGTAAGTCCGTAGACATACCGCTGAGCCACTGGGGGGCAAATAAACTGGGAAAAAATAATTCATTATCAAAGTTAAATACACAGACAGGGCCCAGCAGTAATTAACTGGAATAATTGCATTGTACTGGTAAAAATATTCATGAATCCATAAACAATTTATATAATTATTGTGTAAATAGTTCAGGCGAAAATGTGTTTATAAGAATGGTAAGGATATAGACCCTGATAAGTAATGCTAGGATAAAGGTACGTTTTAAAGGTATTAATATTTGTTGGATTTATTTTAAAACTTTTTATTGTTATAAGCAAACAAGGTATAATTAACAATAATGATTCTTCGTCTGTATAGGGCCCCGGCATGGCCAGGTGGGTTAAGGCATTCGACTCGTAATCTGGGGGTCGCGGGTTTGAATCCCCGTCGCGCCAAACATGCTCGCCCCTTTCAGCCTTGGGGGCGTTATAATGTGACGGTTAATCTCACTATTCGTTGGTAAAAGAGTAGTCCAAGAGTTGGCGGTGGTTGGTGATGACTAGCTGCCTTCCCTCCAGTCTTACACTGCTAAATTAGGGACGGTAGCACAGATAGCCCTCGAGTAGCTTTGTGCGAAATTAAAAAAAAAAAACAAAAATTATATGCGAAAACTATTGGCAAGATTTTGAAAAGAAAACGTAATACGTACGATTTTCTGCTTTTGCAATTTTATCGAAATCTATGCAGAAAATAATTCTTAAACCTTCCTTGTTTATTTCATTCCAAACATGAGAAGTTAGACGGACAGTATTTTACTGAGTTCATTCCAACACGTTCACATAAGGATATATTAGATTGCAATTTTATAGCAGTTTTAAGTATTAACTCAACGTATTGAAACGTTATTACAGTCAGTAACATGACGTCCATGGGAGGGCGAGGATGTTTGGCACGACCGAAATTCGAACCCGCGACCCTCAGATTAGGAGTCGAACGTCTTAACACACTTGGCCATGCCGGGCCCCTCGCATATAACTAAATGATTACTCAAATCTTTAAAATAATACTTTTCCAGTGACGTTTCTCTTGCTTGATTTTTAAGATTAATGTAAACGTTGATTCGTGTCTCATCGCCTGTTTTTCTCCGAAACCAGAAGTACAGGGAGTTAAAAGGATTGCTAATGGTATTGATAAACGAATATTTGCACCATATACTGTTAAGCGTATCTTGTAAACAACTACATGCATTTTTTATCATATTTATTTACGTGTATTACTTATCGTAATAACATAAGCATTTGCATTTTTGATATAATTTTTATGGACAAATATAGACGGCAAATTTACTCAAGGGCACAAGAAGTCTTATAATTGATTTCTCACTTGGCAAAGATAGGAAAAAACAATCCAAAACAAACCTGTAGTTTTAACAAGCTTTATAATAGAGTAGGAGATAAATTATACATTGTTTATTCCTCATAATAACCGTTTGATATCAGTCTTACGGTGAAAAGATTAGGGTGAGCATCTAGAAAAAAATATACTGTTTATATAAAGGAAACCACACAGAGAGTAGGTGTATATAATTGTTTGTTTGTTTGTTTTGGAATTTTGCACAAAGCTACTCGAGGGCTATCTGTGCTAGCCGTCCCTAATTTAGCAGTGTGAGACTAGAGGGAAGGCAGCTAGTCACCACCAACCACCACCAACTCTTGGGCTACTCTTTTACGAATAGTGGGATTGACCGTCACATTATAACGCCCCGACGGCTGAAAGGGCAATCATGTTTGGCGCGACAGGGATGCGAACCCGCGACCCTCAGATTACGAGTCGCACGCTTCAACACGCTTGGCCATGCCGGGCCAGGATGTATATAAACAGGAGAATGTTCACTCTCTTTGACCTACCCTCTAAAGAAATCCTTTGTTATAATTCGACATTCTACAGAAAGGTCGAAGTCTCAAGTGGGTAAAGAACAAAACTTTTCTTTCATGAAGTGCCCCGGCACGGCCAGGTGGTTAAGGCACTCGAGTCGTAATCTGAGGGATGCGGGTTTCAATCCCCCTCCCACCAAACATGCTCGATTTTTCAGCCATGGGGGCGTTATAATGTGACGGTTAATCCTACTATTTGTTGGTTAAAGAGTTTGGTGGTGATGACTAGCTGCCTTCAATCTAGTCTTACACTGCTAAATTATGGACGGCTAGCGCAAACAGCGCTTGTGTAGTTTTGCGCGAAATTCAAAACAAACTTTTATGAAGCCATTTAAAAAAAAATTCATTTGAAAAGTAGAAAAAAAAAGTAAAGTGCTCTTGAAAAACCTGTTAATAATAATAAAACAACCAAGTTTTAGCTAACCACAGCATTCAATATTTTCCCTAGATGTGGTCGTTTTGATTTAAACATAAATAAACTATCAAGTGCCACATTCTGAGAAATCCGTCTGTCACGAGAGAAATGGTATGTACTTACAGAGCCACTGATCTTTGTAAAGCTCATTTTAGAATCAAAATGGCGCTTGAAAGATGGGTTCAGGACAATCTCTTCCTGTTTTATTCTCCAACTCATTGAAGCAATCTCGGCTTCGAACTTGTAGTGTCTTTAGAAATAAAACAAACAAAAACAACGCATTTCTTACGTTATTGTTTCTTCAGATATAAGAATTGTAAAAGACAACAACAAATTGTTAAATAATTAGCCTAGTGTGTAAAAGGAATGAGCTAATTATTGTATTTTCTACTAAGATTGTTTCTTCTCCTAAACTCGAACAATATTAGTGTTAAAATACATGCAATTAAACTAACAATATTAATGTTAAAACATACTATTAAACAAACAATATTAATGTTAATATACAATGTACAATGAAACTAACAATATTAATGTTAATTTATGTACAATGAAACTAACAATATTAATGTTAAAATACATGCAATTAAACTAACAATATTAATGTTAAAACATACTATTAAACAAACAATATTAATGTTCATATATGTACAATGAAACTAACAATATTAATATTAAAATACATGCAATTAAACTAACAATATTAATGTTAATATATGTACAATGAAACTAACAATATTAATGTTAAAATACATGCAATTAAACTAACAATATTAATGTTGATATATGTACAATGAAATTAACAATATTAATGTTAAAATACATGCAATTAAACTAACTATATTAATGTTAAAACAAACTATTAAACAAACAATATTAATGTTAAAATACATACACTTAAATTCAGGTTTTTAAATGAATGACAATTTATTTATTTTAGGTAAGGTGTCACGATCTTTAAAAAATAACATTAATAAATCAAAACATTTATTCACAATTAAAACATCTTTAATGTATTGCTAAAGTTTTATTTATGTAACGTTGATGCTAAATGTTTAATTTTATATATAATTAAATATCTTAAAATACTATTATATCTTCTTAATACACAGTTGAAAAATATGAAGTTAGGGTAATTTTTCATGTCCAGACAAAATTATGTTAAAGTTAACATTAACTTACCTTTCATTATATAACATTAATATTTATACAGAGAAATCATGAATATGTAGTTATTATAAATAAGTAGGTAGAATAGCAGTTCTCGAGTTCTTTGTTTCTTACCTGTAGATGAATAAAGATATTATAGTAAGTACAATCAATAGAGCAGTCAGTATTCCAGTGAAAATGGCATACCTAGGAGTCTCTGAAAAAAACAACACAAAATCTGTAATATATTGCTTTACTGGTACATTTTGTTTGTCCCATTCGTTTGGATCATTTGGTATAAAGAAAAATGCGAATGACATTTCACTCCACAATAGATAAAAAAAAGGTTTTATTTCCTCACGTTCGAATTTCTCGCCCAGCTTAACCATTGTCCACTGACAGACCCAGCTTCACCAATAAAACACGTCTTACTGAAATTGCATTTCTTTGCTAATTTAGCATTCCTATCTATTCTTTAAAACACAAGCATAATATTCACAGCACTGAGTTAGCTAACTGACAAGAAGCAACAGACAACTTAATTAATCGTATTTTGGTTGTTCGTTAACTGACGCACAAACTCAGTTATCTAACAATCTTCTCTAACATGCTCATTAATTCAATAACTATCTCACTATATAACTGATTGTTTAACTTTAGCCTAACTCACTTTTCGGTATGGCGGAAAAATTTCTTAAACTTTCAAGAAAGTTTTAGACATGTGTGTGTGTTTTTGAGTTTCGCACAAAGCTACTCGAGGGCTATCTGTGCTAGCCGTCCCTAATTTAGCAGTGTAAGACTAGAGGGAAGGCAGCTAGTCATCACTACCCACCGCCAACTCTTGGGCTAATTCTTTTACCAACGAATAGTGGGATTGACCGTCAAATTATAACGCCCCCACGGCTGAAAGGGCGAGCATGTTTGGCGCAACGGGAATGTGAACCCGCGACCCTCAGATTACGAGTCGCACGCCTCAACACGCTTGGCCATACCGGGCCAGTTTTAGACATTTAACATTTGTTTGGTTTGGGCTGCTTCTTTGTTTTTATCTAAATTGTTATTCGCTTTGAGGCTCGGCATGGTAAGTTGGGTTAAGTGGTTCGACTCGTAATCTGAGGGTCGCGGATTCGAATTCCCGTCGCATCAAACATGCTCGCCCTTTCAGCCGTGAGGGCGTTATAATGTACGATGAATCCCACTCTTCATTGGTAAAACAGTAGCTTAAAAGCTGGTGGTGAATGGTGATGACTAGTTGCCTTCCCTCTAGTCTTACACTACTAAATTAGGGACGTCTAGCGCAGATAGCCTTCAGGTAGCTTTGCGCGAAATTCAAAAACAAACAAACAGTTATTTGCTTTACTTTAGGTCCTTCTAGCTAATAATCATTACAGATTTTCAGAAACTTACAGATTTCAAACGTAGGCTATAACACTGCCCCAAAGCCTTAGAAAATATCGTTTGTTGAAAAGTCTTACTAAACTCAGACTAATCTTCCATAGTTACAATAGTGCAAATTTTGGCCTTTAACAACATTAATATTTGTAAATATATAAATATGAGAGTCAATAAATGATTAATTAGTTATGTGAAACAAAATGTATTCAAAATGTCGATTAATAAGAACGCTTTTTTTCATTATTCATTCATCTTAAACGGATCAGTCATTCTGTCTCTTTAGTGGGTTTCTTTTCTTTTATCATCTCGTTTCTTGGAGAGAAGGTTCCTTACACTAGATGATGGAAGAAACTAGCTCGAGGATACATCTTCGATGATACAGTAGAATGATCTGTACAGGAAACCGGGGTTCCCTAATAGGTTGACTCACCAATGGCGAAGTCTTCTAGTTAACTAATTGACTGTCTCCAACCAACGTATTTTAAAAGGCGATCACGGTGGATAATTTTGGTTAAGACACCATAACTTGGGTTCTACTCTATTTCACTTCAGGTTCGTTGTCTTTATTATTTTGTGCTACCATTTTTGTTATTGTTAGAGTTCAACAACTACTCTTGTATTTTTTCACGCAGTGAACAGGAATTTCGTTTTCTTAAGCTGTGAAAATGTCAGCTATAAATTTTTAGGCAGAACAGTGCAGTTTTTATAAGAAAAAACAAGAATCATACTTACAAATTTGCCAAATGCTTATCAGACATAACACATACAAAAATGAATCTATCAAACCAGATTCGTAATCCTATCATTTTTCTTCAATAGATCTAATTAAGATCAACCTGTAGGATATGCCATCAACCTGCAACATATCCATCAACTTGAATCTTTAAGATTTGTTCAACTTATTTTATTTTCCATTCTCAGAATATATTTGTTCATAAAATACCAGGCCCGGCATGGCCAAGCGCGTAAGGCGCGCGACTCGTAATCCGAGGGTCGCGGGTTCGCGCCAAACATGCTCGCCCTCCCAGCTGTGGGGGCGTTATAATGTTACGGTCAATCCCACTATTCGTTGGTAAAAGAGTAGCCCAAGAGTTGGCGGTGGGTGGTGATGACTAGCTGCCTTCCCTCTAGTCTTACACTGCTAAATTAGGGACGGCTAGCACAGATAGCCCTCGAGTAGCTTTGTGCGAAATTCCAAAAAAACAAAACAAATCATAAAATACTATTGTATGGTGAATATTCTGAGAACTTGATTGTGACCTTAACTAGGATATTTCTGAAAAAAATATTTAAAACTCCAGTAAAAAAAAAACCCAAAAAGAAAAACAAATGTTTAGAGTTCATGAATACACAGTTTCGTAGACCATCACCTACTTAGGACAGTATATTATCATATTTTCTAGCCCCTAGTTGGACAGCAGTATATGTGCAGAGCTACAACTCTAAAAACTGGGTTGCGATACCCATGTAGGACAGAACATATACAACCCATTGCGTAGCTTTGGCTGAACTTTAAGCAAACTAACAACTTATACTTTCCAAATAACGTAGTTTTGACAAGAAAGTTTTCGAACAGAGCATCATTTTCAAAATGTCCTTTAAAACACAACTTTGTTTTTTCAAAATGAAGGATTATCGATCTATCTTTCTTAGATCTTTGGTTGCTCATAAATACACGTGCTGTGTATTGTTACTGCAAGACCAATTATAAAGAATCACTAAATGACATTTTTGTCTCTGCATCCACGAGCACACGGAAGCATCACTTTTGTCAGGTGAATAAAGATACGAAACTTGACAACCGATAATTCATTCAGGATACACCATTACACGTAATGGTAATTCTGACCTTAAACTCTTATTGAAAAAGATTCTATTGTTTGATTTCAGTTATACGTTTCATAATATATTAGTACTAAGCTATTTAAAGTTTCAAACAAGACAATCTCTAAAACGATCCTTATAGATTTTCAAAAGCTATAAGTTTATAACAAGAGTATTTCAACCACATTACATCTACTGTATTCATTACACACGACACATTTCGTTCAATCTGGAGTTTTTTTATACCTGTGAAATACAACAACTCAGCAGTGGTCGGAACATTATTTATATAATCCACTTGAAACAAAAGGAATAAGTCGAATATTAATGTCGTATGCCATGTGAAATTAGTATTATTCCTGATGCTGCTGCAGTTCATATAAGTAATGTTACGACCATTACTGTGTTTATTTTATCCTAGTCGGTTTGTTTGTTTTGAATTTCGCACAAAGCTACTCGAGGGCTATCTACGCTAGCCGTCCCTAATTTAGCAATGTAAGACTAGAGGGAAGGCAGCTAGTCATCACTACCCACCGCCAACTCTTGGGCTATTCTTTTTACCAACGAATAGTGGGATTGACCGTCACATTATAACGCCCACACGGCTGGGAGGGCGAGCATGTTTGGCGCGACGGGGATGCGAACCCGGGACCCTCAGATTACGAGTCGCACGCCTTAACACGCTTGGCCATGCCGGGCCCTATCCTAGTCGGCCTGAAGAACTTTGGATTGAGCGAAACACGCCGTCAGTAATGACATATAGTGTGATTGAAATACTGTTATTATATACTTCAAGCTTTTTAAAAACCTTTAAAGAACTGGATAGCGAATGTTGTGTTTAAACATGTAATAGGCCTAATACTATATTATAAAGCGTATAATTAGAATTATTTTCGGCCGACGTACAAATCATAAAATTCTTTTTTATTCTGAATTTTTATTGATTTTTATTATTATCGTCCTTGATGATAACTTAAATAAAGATTGTACGTTGTACGGCCGTATTTATACATGAGTAGTAGGGCCGTATTTATACATGTGTAGTACGGCCGTATTTATACATGTGTATATATATTTATTTATAATAAACAAACGAGTTGCAATGTTGCCCTAGCAATTACCATATTTCTCTTCTTATAAAACTGTGAGAACGTACTTGAGCACTTCTAATATCGCATCTTTGCTTCTTACATACAGTTTATTACCAGGATGTTCTCTTCCTTGATGCCAATTACCATATATCAGGCGACACAGACAAGTTTTCCAAAGAGAATATAACTTCCAGCTTTATGCCTACTTGCTGTTGGCATCAATACATCAGTGTTCTAGGAACAATTTATGAGCTTTCATTACAAGTTCAGGTCACACAATTGTAATTCAAGTCTACGACTTTAAGTTGAGTTCTAGTTCCATATGTTGCAGGCTTAGTAGTTATTGAGGATGCAATTCTTGGACAAACGCAGAAAGAAGTGTTGCTGTATGTTTGCTTTTTGAATTTCGCACAGAGTTACACGAAGATTCTAACATGACAAGAATAACATAAAATAATTATATGAAAAATATCACGATTTACATGTATAGCGGTAAGTCTACGGATTTACAACGCTAAAATCAGGGGTTCGATTCCCCACGGTGGGCTCAGCAGATAACCCTATGTGATTTTGCTATAAGAAAACACACATATACTTCATACAGAAAATAGATGATTTCATAGAATTCTTGTTGCTGTTCTAACACCAAGTCTTATAATAGGCAAAAACATAGCACTACTAAATATGACGCAATATACTGGCCAACCTGATAGTGAATGGTATTAAAAAAATCCTATTTTCAGTTTGTTAGTTTTTATTCTGCGCAAAGCTACACGAGGGCTATCTGCGCTAGCCGCCAATAATTTAGCAGTGTAAGACCAGAGGGAAGGCAGCTAGTCATCACTACCCACCAAAGCCAACTCTTTGGTTACTCTTTTACTAACGAATAGTTGGATTGAACGTCATATTATAACCCCCCACAGCTGAAAGGATGAACATATTTGGTGTGACAGGGATTCAAACTTCCGACCCTCAGATTATGAGTAGAGTGCCTTTACCTAGAACCAAAACATAATGACAAGAAACTTGTGGTAAACCAAATAATAATTTGATGTAAGTGAGTTTTCTTTCCTTCCCGATTTTTCAAACAATCTTTACGTGACATATTCTTTTCGAAAAGCTGAATTATGAAAAAGCTATTATTAAAATCAAAACAACTTTTATGAGGTTGAAATTTACATGTGCTTGTCTCAACAATAGCTATTTTCATATTATGATCTGGCATTTTAAAGTTTTTTTAACTCACCACATTGCAGTTATTAAAGCTCAATAAATATCTTGATTTATTAATCACCACAATTTGACATAAATGCTATTAGCTTAGAGAAGTTGTAGCTTACATTAATTTTAAAAAATACCTGGGCATTCTGATCCATCAAAACCACACGAAGGCGTATCTGGTGGCGGCCCCTGGTGGCCACCAGGCCAATGAATTTCCTTTCCTTCTATGTCTACAAATTGCTTTGTGGCCCCGTAATACATTGCAACAATCTACAAATTAACAGGATAAAGAATAATATTTTTTTAAACAATATTAACTTTCAAAATAGAAATTGTTTTAAGAGTTCCGAAACAAATAAATCAAAGTTATGAATTATTAGAAAAAATAATTGTTGCACCTATCTAAATGTTTATTTTTAACACAATCTTATTTAACAAAGCTCTTAATGTGGCTGTTTAAAAAATAACAATAATTGAAACAAAATACAAATAACAACGCGATATGTCGTCCGATCTCAAAGAAGTAAGAATGTAAACTGAAACAATGTTCTCAATTGATTCGTTTTTAGCTCTGCTATCAATGATACGTGATTTTATATTTCATTTGTAATGACCTTTCTCTTTAATTAAACAATGGATCTCCGGCTTTGCAGTTGAAAATGACTTGCGCAGTTTTAATAATAAAGAATTTCACACGCTCTGTTGGAAGTGGAAACTATACAAAGTTAACACCTCAGCTTTAAATACGAAAATTAAAAATAATCAAGACCAACTTTTAAATCGGGAATGAAACGGATTTTCTCGAATATATTTCTACAAGGAAAAAAAATAAAACACTGGTTACGTATACTTAATACTGTCAGAGCAAACAATCTGTGATGTTCGGATGTTTAATTTGTAAAAAAAAAAAAAAACGAAAGAAACTAAGAAACCAAACCAAAAACCAGATATTCTATAGGCTAAAGTAAGCTCTACAAGTTATACTGAAAAGTAACCTATTTGTTCTGTCTAGAAAATAAATAGACTGCGCGATTAATCCTTTCAAAAATTCGTAGCAATTTCTCAAATAACTTTGGGTATTACATTTACTAATATTTCTGACAGATGTTTATAAATCAGTTTCAAAACAACCTGGTGAATTACGGTTTCATTATATCTCTCTCTCGAACAGAGTTAACTGATGTCCTTCGCGTGTTATTTGTTATGGGTTTGCACCTTGATCTCTTACCTCAAAAATTCCTGTATCCGGATTCATATCCATTAGTGCATAATCAGCATCTCTGTCTCCATTACTGTTAATACTGACGTTTCCAGTTATCCCTGGCGGGTAAAAGTATAATGAATCATCTCTGTCTTAAAAACAACAACAACATCATATTATCACTTACTGTAGCTCTACTCTTACAGTGCTAAATTAGGGACGGCTAACGCAGACATCCCTTGTGTTTATGCGTGTAAAATAAAAAAAAACACCAAATAAATAAACAACTTAAATAAGTTTTTTTTATTTTTTAAATTTCGCGCAAAGCTACCCGAAGGCTATCTGCGCTAGCCGTCCCTAATTTAGCAGTGTAAGACAGCTAGTTATTACTACCCGCCGCCAACTTTTCGGGTACTCTTTCACCAACGAATAGTGAGATTGACCGTCACTTTATAAAGACCCCACGGCTGAAGTGACGAGCATGTTTGGTACGTCGGGGATTCTTATCCGTGACCTTCAAAATACGAGTCGAACGCCTTAACTCACCTGGCCAATGCAGGGCCCGAATAAGAAGTAATGAGGAAATAAAGAATATTTTGAAACTAAATTGAGACCGATGTCACCAGAGACAGCAGAACAGCTGTATGACGTTTGTCAGATGTGATCGTGCAAGATTCAAAATTTACGTCAGGTTTATTGGGACTGAGCATATCGAAGACATCAAAAAACCTTAGCTGTTTATTTGTCTATTATGAATGATATTACCCGGAATATCAGGAGTAGTATATTAAATTTACACTTTTAATACTATCCAAGACAATGAAGCTAGTATATTAGGTATAAAATATGTGTATAAAGTTTATTTAGAATGATATTATTGAATACATCGGGGATAATATTTTATGATTATTTGAACTAATGATTGGCAATATGTACGAAACGTTGGCTGGCTTGCTTGCAATTGTGTTACTCAGTAGATTTAAAATATCCGACACTTCTAGAACCACAAGAAGAGGAAGAACAGTACCCTCAGACTTCTGCTTCGTAACGACATTAATTCCAGCCTGTTTGATTTCATTCGGGAAGTTGTGAAAGCCAAGAATTCTTACACTCTAGTGGCCTGTCCAGTATGCAGCCACATAGGGTGTGCATGTTCGGCGACAGGGATTCGAACTTGCAACTCTCAGATTGCAAGACGAGAATCCTAACCGTTAGAGATACTATGTGATGTTAACTACAAGTGACATTACCTAGTCAACTTAGCCTATTGTATGTATTCTGATTAAAACTTCTTAAAACATAAGGGTTACTGTGTTATATATATACACTTGGCTCATACTATTAACAACTGGATAAGTAATGTGTTAGGTTTATAGAAACCAATATTAGTTGTAAGTTACGTTTATGTGGACCGATATTTCAAAATACATCAGGGATGCCACATCCAGCTGGTACTATAAAGACAACACAAGTGATATGTTATGTGTATTCGGCATTATAGAATACACAACTTCAAAAGTTATGTGTGTGGTTTCTTTCAGTTGATGCTATCGACAACATGAGTGAAGGCTCATCCAGACTGATTCGTCCTACAACATCATGGATCCTAAATCACACTTATTGAGACTGATCCAATCCGAAACTTATTCAATGATGTTATGTTAAACCTGCGATGAGTCCAGTTGTTAATTTGTAAACTCACCTTCAAATGTTCTGTTCCACATTTTGTGTGTGATGGCTGTACCGTTGGTAATATTTTTACCTTCTTTCAAGATTTCACTTGCAGCTAACACATAAAGAAGAACAGCTTCGTAGATGGACGTGACAAACGTGTTGACCTGTCAAAACAGAAAATAAAAAGTGTCGCTTTTGACAGTTAAAAAAAACAGGCTAAATCTTACTTATTTCGAGATACAAAATTTAAATTGGAGATTTTTCAGTTTCAAGTAAATGACTTTATTATTATTATTATATTATTATTATTATTATTATATTATTATTATTATATGATTATTATTATTGTTATTATTATATTATTATTATTATATGATTATTATTATTGTTATTATTATATTATTAATTATTATATTATTATTATTATTATTATTATATTATTATATTATTATTATTGTTATTGTATTATTATTATTATTATATATTATTATTATTATTATATTATTATTATTATTATTATATTATTATTATTATTATTGTATTATTATTATTATTATTATTATTATTATTATTATTATTATATTATTATTATTGTTATTATTATATTATCATTATCATTATTATATTATTGTATTATTATTATTATATTATTATTATTGTTATTATTATATTATCATTATCATTATTATATTATTGTATTATTATTATTATATTATTATTATTGTTATTATTATATTATCATTATCATTATTATATTATTGTATTATTATTATTATATTATTATTATTGTTATTATTATATTATCATTATCATTATTATATTATTGTATTATTATTATTATATTATTATTATTGTTATTATTATATTATCATTATCATTATTATATTATTGTATTATTATTATTATCATTATCATATTATTATGCATCTTGGTTTATTAGTTTCTATTTTCCAGAACTTCATTACCTCTTCCGTTCCGTAGTCAAAACCAAATTTTTTCTTGGCAATATTTTGTACTTGTTTGGAAAATTCAGAAAATTCTTGACTATTCGGAATGGGAGCTGTGACGGTCAGTAGGGAATCGAATGCTTTTCGAGCACGATCATTTATTTCTGGTAAATCTTCTTCACGAAACCAAGGCTTCTGAGTTTTGTTCTTACTGAAATACATAGAGTACTTCATCAGTGATGTCGAGAAACCCACTTGTTGAGAAATATATATGCAAAAACGGCTCGTTTGGGTTGAGAAAATATTTTACATAGAAGAGCGAACAACGTTTCGACCTTCTTCGGTCATCGTCAGGTTCACAACCCAAACGAGGCGTTTTAGCACATATAAAGTACTTCATGTTTATATCTTGGGTTTCTTTACACGGGGTTTTACCCCCTCATCCTCCCAAAATACACACACACACACATACAAAAAGTGTTGAAAACCACAGTTTGTCGTTGAATAACATATTCAAGTATAAACTGTAAAATAGCTTTCACATTCAAATATAAGGAAGAAAAGGCTTGTTTTGATAAGTGGAATTTCTCAACTTACTGAGAATAATTCTCATTTATCATTTCTTTCAGTTAAATAACGCATATATATAGATATAACAGTTCTGTCTGGTGTATATCAATGTGGATCTGGATCCAGAGCCCATATGGTTTGTTTTGTTTGTTTGAATTTCGCGCAAAGCTACAGAGGGCTATCTGCGCTAGCCGTCCCTAATTTAGCAGTGTAAGACTAGAGGGAAAGTTGCTCGTCATCATCACCCACCGCCAACTCTTGGGCTACTCTTTTACCAATGAATAGTTGGATTAACTATCACATTATAACGCTCCACGGCTAAAAATGGGGCAAATGAATGTTTGTTGTGATGGGATTCGACCCCGTGACCCTCGGATTACGAGTCAACTGTCCTAACCTCCTGGCCATGCCGGGCTCAAGAGTGTAGATGGATCTTCACTGGAATTGGTAAGGAGGTTCATTAGGTTCATGCAAGGATATATACAAAATTTCAGTTTTGCATTTTGCGTTTTACAGTTTTGATGGGTGATCTTGTGGTTTACATCGTTACTTCATCTGACTTAGCCCCTCTGGTATGGAGTTTTATTTCACCCACACGCATTTTCAGTTTTGCCTTTTGCGGTTTTTATTGTTGTTTTTCATCACTACTTCGCTACCTGTTGAATAGATCTTCACCAAATTTGCCATGAAAGTTTATTTTTTTCGGTCCATGAGGAAATACTTACCAACTTGGGGTTTCGTATTTTTGTTTTGCAGTTTTTATGAACGTTTTCGGAGAAATGTTAAATATAGGAACGTATAATTAATTTTTTAACAACAACGACAAACCCCAAAACTCGGGACTTTCGATTAGTTGAATGTTTTTTTTTTTCTTCAGAAGTTTGTTTGTTTGTTTTTGAATTTCGCACAAAGCTACTCGAGAGCTATCTGCGCTAGCCGTCCCTAATTTAGCAGTGTAAGACTAGAGGGAAGGCAGCTAGTCATCACCAGCCACCGCCAACTCTTGGGCTACACTTTTACCAACGAATAGTGGGATTGACCGTCACATTATAACACCCCCACGGTTGAAAGGGCGAGCATGTTTGATGCGACGGGGATTCGAACCCGCGACCCTTGGATTACGAGTCGAACGTCTTAACACGCTTGGTCATGCCGGGACCCAGAAGAATGTTAAACAGTTTGAGAGTGCTTGAGTCTTTGGGTCATTTTAAAGTCACTTCACATTGTGTGAGTGATCCAGCAATTTAACTCTTTTTATCAAAATTAAGTAGGTGTAACTCACTGCATAAGACACTTTGTACATATATATATATGCGTAGCTCTGTTTGTTTTTGGAATTAAGCACAAAGATGAACAGCAGGGAGAGTCGACAGACATGTCGTTGTTCTTCAAGAGGGGGGTCCTGGTTCTGCAGAAGTCGTCGTGCATAAGAGTTTGTTTGTTTGTTTTCTTTTAGCAAAGCCACAAAGGCTATCTGCTCAGCCCACTGAGGGGAGTCGAACCCCTGATTTTAGCGTTGTAAATCCGGAGACATACCGCTGTACTAGCGGGGGGCCGTGCATAAGACTCTTTTCACAACTGATTTTTGTATATATATATAATGCTTTATATATATTTACCCTCGGTGGACTCAGCAGATATGGCTTTGCTATAAGAAAACACATACACACAAACACACATACTTATAAATAAATTGCTGTATTTGATTTTGCACATTTTGCTGGAATCTAAAAATATTGTTTTGATGTGTTTGCACATATTTGTTTCTTTTTACTGTAAGAAAATGTAGGTAAGACATACATATTTTTTGAAGGCACTGGAGGAGATATCGTAAATAAAAGAATAATTCAGGAAATAAACGATTTCTATTTTGTAACAATATTTTCAGAAACAACTACTGAATGAAACCTGGCCATGCCGGGCCTGAATCTCATGTTGAACAGTGAGACTGACAGAAAGGCAAATAAAGATAAAGATAGGAAGACTAATAGCAAATAATAGAGAATAAAACTGTCAGAGATGGAAATAACTCGGTCCATGTAGAGACGAACAATTAGATCTATCGAGAGACAAATAAAATCGACAAAAAATAGTAGACATCAAACCTGACAGAAAGGATTAATCAGAAAGATAAATTCGATCTAATAAAAAATAGGAATATTGATCTCGAATACATAGATTCATGAAATAAAATATATATGTATATACATTTAAGGCTTTGGTGGTGTTTCGAAGGAGCGTCGATACAGTTCGTATATCTACAATGTAACGTAATTTACAGTGTGATAAGAGGAACATAGAGAGAATTACGCAGTCTGGGTAAGTTTGCTCATGTGCTGTTTCTACAATATTTCCTTATGAATAATGCATGAATACATTGTAGAATATAGATAAAGAACCATTACTATCGAAAATGGTTATGTTTTTCCGAGCCAAGGTATTGATTGAACAACGCGTCAGAAAAATCTGTTCTTAAAGTATTTTTTTTATGTAAATTAGTTAGAAGATATTCACGGCAAAAAATTACATGAATAATGAAAAGGCTTAAGATATCTTTCTATTCGAGCCCGGCATAGCCAGGTGGTTAAGGCACTCGACTCGTAATCTGAGGGTCGCAGGTTTGAATCCCCGTCACACCAAAAAATGCTCGCCCTTTCAGCCGTGGGGGCGCTATAATGTGACGGTCAGTTCCACTACTCGTTGGTAGAAGAGTAGCCCACGAGTTGGCGGTTGGTGGTGATGACTAGCTGCCTTCCCTCTAGTCTTACACTACAAAATTAGTGACGGCTAGCGCAGATAGCCCTCATGTAGCTTTGCATGAAATTCAAAACAAACAAACAAATGTACTTTCACTTCGACATATCCTAGCAACTGACAACATGAAAAAAGACAACTGGAGAATTATATGGTTAAGTGCTAGGTATTCACATCTTATCTTTAATATTTCTTAGGCCTATATTTATTCTGCCATGTTCGAATGAAAACGTTTTCCAGCTCAAACTACGAACTTAGAACTATTTGAATTTTTTTTCACAGTTATTAGACAAGGCCGTAGAACTGTGAGTGTATTTAGGAGTTTATGTTATTTACTAGTTTGTTTGATATTGGATCTGTAAAATTATGCAAAATTTTGCATAAAAAATGCGCGTAAACAAGAAATATAAGTGAAATAGCACGTTCAACTATAAGACACTGTATTCAGCTCACAAGTTTGGTTGGTTTTATTTTATATCTGTTTTTCATAATAAATAATTAAAGTTAACAGTCAGTATTATTCTTTTTATTATCCTAATTTTATAATATTCTACGATATGTGTTATCAAACTGTGGGTTGTGACCCCCAAGTTTAAGGACATCTGTTTACAGGTGTTATTGATAGTAGAGGATGACAAATCAGGTTTTTTTTTTAAAACCAAATTCACTTAATTAACTGAAACTGTTTATGTTAATGTAAGTTAACTACAATAATGTAGCATATTGAAACTAGGATAATATGCTACACAGTTAATTACTAAATGCTGTTATTTTAAAACCTTTACAAGAAAATAGCGATCAGTAACTGAAGTGTAAGTGTTCGTGTTTAGTATTCAATGTTTCAGCGATACTTGTCACAACCAAAATGTTCACTAAGGTGGAAACTGTTGCTTCACACTTACATCGTTTGAAGTGTTGTTTGTTTATTTATTTTGAATTTCGCGCAAAAGTACATGAGGGCTATCTGCGCTAGTTGTTCATAATGTATTAGTGAAAAACTAGAGGGAAGGCATCTAATCATCACCAACTACCGCCAACTCTTAGAATACTATTTTACCAACGATAGTGAAATTGACCATATCAATATAACACTTCCACAGCTGAAAGGGCGAACATGTTTGGTGTGACGGAGATTCGAACCCACGACTTTGAGATTGTAAGTTGAGTGCCCTAACCACCTGGGCTCTCGTGACATTAAGAGACGTCGAAACCCTGCAGCAGCGTTCTATTATAGTTCTTTTACACACTGACCAATAAGAAACAAAGCCAATGATGCTTCTGAAACTAAAAAATATCTAAGCTTTACGTTGGGATTCTGTATATCAAATCTACTAATAAGTAAAGGATTGTTTGTTTGTTTGTTTCTTTGGTTTTGAATTTTGCGCGAAACTACTCGAGGGCTATCTGCGCTAGCCGTCCCTAATTTAGCAGTGTAAGACTAGGGGAAGGCAGCTAGTCATCACCACACACCGCTAACTCTTGGGCGATTCTTTAACCAACGAATAGTGGGATTGACCGTCACATTATAATGCCCCCATGACTGAAAGGGCGAGCATGTTTTATGCGACGGGGATTCGAATCCGCAACCCTCAAGGGCCATTTCTGAAAAATAGTCGATTACTTGTATTCTGTGTTCTTTAGTTACGGGTTTTTCTGCAAGTTGAGTAATTGGAAAGGTTTGCTTTGTTCTCAAAGCTGTGTTTATTCACTTATTCGTATGCTGTGAAACTGTATGAGATTGTTATTCAGTTTTTATAAAAACATAAATCAGATCACGTGAAACACTGCCCCGTCCCATAACAACTCTGATTTAGAAAGTTTGTCATTCTTCAAGATTTCCTGGAATCTGCTTTTCAAAATATGATTGAGTTTTTAAAAATACTGCATACAAGTCTTGTGTTTTGTGTTTTCTCAAAGAACATGCCAAACTTTTGATTCATTTTTGTCAAAAAATAATTTCAAATATTTTGCGACTGGTTTAGTTAGATAAGGAATATTAGATTCATGGTTTAAAGAAACTTCGTGATTTGTTATATTTCGTTCAAACTTACTCTAGAACCAGATGTGCTTGTTGTCCATAATTTTGAACTGATGAACCAGAAGGAAGACAGCTAGACAAAAACATCCACAGCCAATTCTTGGATTACACCTTTTATATTAGTTAAATTTTAAAATTGTGTTTATATCAGTTATAATATCAAAACTTGATTCTGTACTGAAATAATGAAGTTGATAACATTATCAGGGTTATTTATCTGAGAAACAGACCTCAAACACTTTTACATGCAAAATAGGCTAACTATCCAACATACTAAGTAACTGTTTGTCTCTCAGCAATGCACCAAAGTCAGTCTGAAAGCCAATGGACAAGAGCATCGATTTGTCAGAATTAAAGAGAGTCATGATAGTGGGTGTTTACAAGGAAAAATGTCTTTATTAAATACCATTACTGTAAACGATTAATCAGTGATGACGAGAAACCCACTTGTTGAGAAATTTATATGCAAAAACGGCTCGTTTGGGCTGAGAAAACACTTTATATACGCATACAACGCAACATCAATCATCTCAATAGTAAAAACGACAAGAAAAAGAAGGTCCACCACAACAAGAAACTAGATAAACTAAGGTGTCAACAACAAGAAACTAGATAAACTAAGGTGTCAACAACAAGAAACTAGATAAACTAAGGTGTCAACAACAAGAAACTAGATAAACTAAGGTGTCAACAACAAGAAACTAGATAAACTAAGGTGTCAACAACAAGAAACTAGATAAACTAAGGTGTCAACAACAAGAAACTAGATAAACTAAGGTGTCAACAACAAGAAACTAGGTAAACTAAGGTGTCAACAACAAGAAACTAGATAAACTAAGGTGTCAACAACAAGAAACTAGATAAACTAAGGTGTCAACAACAAGAAACTAGATAAACTAAGGTGTCAACAAGAAACTAGATAAACTAAGGTGTCAACAACAAGAAACTAGATAAACTAAGGTGTCAACAACAAGAAACTAGATAAACTAAGGTGTCAACAACAAGAAACTAGATAAACTAAGGTGTCAACAACAAGAAACTAGATAAACTAAGGTGTCAACAACAAGAAACTAGATAAACTAAGGTGTCAACAACAAGAAACTAGATAAACTAAGGTGTCAACAAAGAAAAAAACGTCTACTCGATGAACCAACAACAAACCTCGTAATTAACAGATCCGACCGAAAATTAAGCAATGAATAAATAATTCTACTCAACAAATGACTGAACTTCACAGTAACACCTAGAAATATTCCATCCATCGATATGAAAGCCTGCCTGGAAGACCCAGCTAGAAGACTGATGGTCCACTCTACACAAACTGAAAACACCAACTAAACGGAAAACAACCATTAGAAAGAAGACAACTTCAACAACAATTCCACCGACAACCAACAACCTATCTTTCCAGGTGGAAATAAAACATCTATTTCTCTGAAACACCTCAAAACAGTTTCTAAAATAACTTTTTCAAAGAATTTTTACACAAAACTATCAACATACTTTCACAGGAAAGAAACTTAAAAAATAACCACACTAAAGAAGACATTAATTCTATAAACAACTTAAAATAAGACAACAACATCAAAAATCTAAAAAAAGCAGATAAAGGCAATGCTATAATTACAATGAACACAAATGAATACATTCAAAAAATGAACAAAATCTTATCAGATACAAACAAATTTTAACTACTACATAAATACTAATCCAACAAAATCACATGAAAACCAGTTAAACAAAATACTACTACAAATGAAAAAACACAACTTTAGAAAACATTTATTCTTACCTACGAAAGACCGACTCACGCATACCACAACTATATGGTACCCCAATCCTCAGAAACCTGATTGCCCACTAGGACCCATAATGTCGACCTAAGTATCAATTAACTACAAACTCGGTAAATATATAGCGTGGATATTTTCTAAATATGTAACATCATCCGGCTCCTTTTTCAAAGACTCTTTTAACTTTGAAAACGTCTGTTACAACATTTCATCAGTGAGGTTCTCTTAAATGGAAGGTTGAGCAAAAGATCACTATTACTCCTGTGTGGGAACGTGAAAATGTGTCTATATTGGCGGCTATGACAATGAACAACTGAAACTCTATGAAGTGGTCCAATGAAAAAATTTAAAGTTCCACATAACGATTCTATTAAGGTAAATTTCATGAAACACCTGATCATAATTGTGGTTTTCCAACAAGATATTTAGGGTGTTGTAGTAACCCAGAGTTGATCCCTTTTGAAACTTAATGTTAAGTAACATGCATAATACTTGTTTTAACATTGATGAAGAAGAAAACTGGTTCTACGAACGCTATATTATTGTAATCTATAAGATCTGATTCAATGTTTTCCGAACATGATATTGTTGCAGTCTAAAAGATCTGAATTGTTCAATGTTTCTCCAACATGATATTGTTGCAGTCTAAAAGATCTGAATTGTTCAATATTTCTCCAACATGATATTGTTGCAGTCTAACAGATCTGAACTGTTGAATGTTTTTCCAACATGATATTGTTGCAGTCTAACAGATCTGATTTGTTCAATGGTTTTTCTAAGAATACGTGGGTTACCCCAACCGTTTTATTTAGCCAATAGAGACAATAATATAAGTCCGATTGAGCAACAACTTCGCGATGAATTTGATCATATTCATTGATCTGTATTCCTTTTTTGGCATTTTCGGATCAATTTACGACCACGTTCTCGGACGAGTGGGCAACAGTCAAAAATGGTACCACCGAGCGTCTCGTTAATGTTAAGCCACGCTGAGTTCAGAATGTTATTGTGACGAAAGGTGGTTCATGTACAAATCATTTAGTAGTTCTAACAAAACGGTGAAGATTTTGAAATGTGATGTAACCGATATTTAGATTTTGAATAAGTCGCGTAACAGTAACTAACTTTCTTTTTCATATTCGTTTTGAAACCTATTTGATGTGAAAAATGTATTTCTGATTGATTTGCCTCTTAAGTGTTTGAGCCACAGTAAAGCCTATTCAATTTGGGCAAAATGAAGAGAAGGTGACGGATAAAGTGGTTTATTTATGGTGTGGAGATAACATTAAATTTTGTTGAATAATTAAGATAAACACATTTTGTTGCATTTAACAGTTTCTTTAACAAAAAGAAAGTTACATAATGTCATAAGCCTTTTTTAAACGTGTTTAAAAACATTATTATGTAGAAAGTTAAACTTGTTGTACAACATTAATGTAAACGTTTGCTGCTTATTCGTTAATTAATGTGTTTTTCAGAGCACATTGAACGAGAATTGTGTAGAAAAATGTTGGATATATATACGTGTATGTGTGTGTGTGTATTAGTGTGTAATTTGTAACATTGAAGATTCGACGGGGCAGGATTTAGCACCTCTTAACACAGTAAAATGTTTAGAAAATGAGATACTATTCAAACATTCTGAATTAGACTACTAATTAGGTCAGAGACCAAATCATCACTGTTACTTAAGGCATAACCTTAATACTGTTTATTAATCTAAAAACTTAATGAAAGGCCCCCAAATTGGTTAGCGGTAATTCTGAAGGGTTACGAAGCTGAAACCCTGGTTTTGATATCCGTGGTGAGAGCAGTACATGTAGCTGATTGTTAGTTTTGTGCTTAGCTACAAACAGATAAACAAATTTATAAAAAAAAACAACCAAATAAACTTCAAATAAGATACTTTAAGAAACTGTGGGAATTACTGTACATTAGTTGTTGCACTTTAGTTAAATGAATTACTCTAAGAATTTGACACCGCTTACTATTTCAAAAGGTCATCTATCAATTTCAAAGTAATAATGTTAAAAATGCAGATCAAAATAGTGTAAAAGTATCTATCTACGCATAATTGTCCCTAACTACAAACTGATAGGCTAGCAAAAACACTTTCCCACATCTTTCGAATTTCTGTAGTCGAATAGTTGGGTTTGATCATCCATCTTATAATACACCTGTGGCCACAAAGAACGTAACGAAGTTGTGAGCAACGGACTGAAAAACATGAACTCTAGGATTCACAGCCTAATACGCCAATGAAGGTCCTGGGCCCGGCATGGCCAAGCGCGTTAAGGCGTGTACTTCGTAATCCGAGGGTCGCGGGTTCGCGCCCGAGTCGCGCCAAACATGCTTGCCCTCCCAGCCGTGGGGGCGTTATAATGTGACGGTCAATCCCACTATTCGTTGGTAAAAGAGTAGCCCAAGAGTTGGCGGTGGGTGGTGATGACTAGCTGCCTTCCCTCTAGTCTTACACTGCTAAATTAGGGACGGCTAGCACAGATAGCCCTCGAGTAGCTTTGTGCGAAATTCAAAAACAAACAAACAAACAAATGAAGGTCCTGCCTAACGTCTGTTTATATGAAACAACATTAGCATGTTGATGTGACCAACACACAGATGGCGCCACAAAATAATAATGACAAAGACCGTAAACGATACTTGTTTGTCTTCGAGCTGCACAATGGCTATCTTCACTTTGGCTACTGTGGGTATTGAACAACAATTTCTACTATTGTAAACTCTTGAGCTTACCACTAGTCACCAGGGGGACCAAGGTGACATAGGTGGGGGTACTTAGCATCGTTATATACGGAAAATACAAAGGAACTGTTGCCTGGGCAATAGAGTAAAATAAAACTTGTAACAATTGTTTTTTTTTTACTTCCAAATATATGTAACGGGGGGGTGGAAGTGGATCAAAGACTAGAACATATTTTTGGTGGATGTAAAATCTGCAGTAATTACCCCTGTATACCACCTATCACTCCATACACTCACAGAGTGAATGCGTATATACCTTATGTGACGGAACATGCTGGAATGTGAACTGTAGATTTTCCTTTCATATTAAATGCCTTCAAGTTTCTGATCTGCTTTTCCACCCTTGCATCCCAAAAACTGAAATAAGATAAGTCATGGCTGTGATATTGCGTAGCGCTGGTGAAATATAAGGTAGATTATACATTCCCATATAACACACACAATGGTTACCGTCCGTGATTAGTACTTTGGGTTGTAATTAGTCTACTTCTACAGAGGGCTCGCTGCCGCTCTCCCTGATTAAAGTCTAATTACATTTAATAAAGTCTGTCTTAATAACATTGGTGGTGGGATGTAATATTACGAGAGTGTAAACGTATTTTATTACTTCATTCTCAGTTAGATTTTTTTATTTCATATCACAGTTAGGTTTTACTTCTAAATTGCTATTAGTTATTGTAGAGCGATTTTTGTTGTTTGTTTACCATTTGACTTCAATAGTTCTGTCTTATAATCAAAAATGGCTTTGCCTCTTTCTTTAATTGTGTTACGAACATGTGCAACATGCTTAGAAACTGAAGGCTTTAATTAGAGCCAGAGTGATAAAGCGCTATTAAGTACTTGTTAAATAAGTGAATTGTATTTGCTCTTTTAACACTTTGTCACGATCATATCTTAAAGACTGCTCTTTATTCTCTAGCATGTGATGGTCAACATTACATCTTAAGTGGTTGTTTGTTTTTGAATTTCGCGCAAATCTACACGAGGGCTGTCTAGGCTAGCCATCCCTAATGTAGCAGTGTAAGACTAGAGGGAAGGCAGCTAGTCATCACCACCCACCGCCAACTCTTGGGCTACTCTTTTACCCACGAATAGTGGGATTGACCGTAACTTTATAACGCTCCCACGGCTGAAAGGACGAGCGTGTTTGGCGCGACCGGGATGCGAACCCGCAACCCTCAGATTACAAGTCGCACGCCTTAACACGCTTGGCCATGCCGGACCGTGAAACATGGTACTGAGTGTGTAACTTACATACAAAACAGAAACAACTACTTGTTTTATTATACGTATTTTTCATCGATTCTTTCACTAGTATAATTTTGACACAGTTATTAGTTTTGTTTTTACACATCCATAAAACACCGATCAGTTCGAATAAGTAGAAATGTTTCTCACGGGAATAACAGGACACCGTTTCCTCGTCCTTTTGTAACCGATACTGTTTCACATTCACTATAAGAAAGCTGCTTTCCTGCTATAAAGAACAGAATAACAAGTAAGTTAATGGGTTTTTGTTTTCAAGAATTAGATTTCGATTCAAACGTAGGGCTGAATATTAACATTACCAACTGAGTATACAAGGGAATGACGGTAACTTTGCTTACGCAATGCCTGAAGCAAGAAATCAGTCTTGGAACACAAGTATCACAAAACGAATAATTAATATTTAAATCTCGAAATAATCTTTCAGCGTGCTTCACAAATCATAAAAAAGTTCCTTTCTTGAATTGCATTCTTGTTTTGCTTATATCAAATAGATATCTTTACTTTCGGGCTAAATAAGCGAATAAAATGTTAGCAGAAACCATTACATTAAATATACACGGTTTGAAAATAATATGAAGCGTGGGGCACACAAAGAACATTTTACTATTACTTTAAAACTAAAATGAAACAGAAGTATATGTTTTGTTTCTTACAAGGGTATTATATTTATAAAAACAACACAAATTCGTTATTCGTTCTTCCTACAGACGAATAGCTTTAGGACATGAAAATATATAGAGAGTGGAATTGAAATTGTGAGAAAAACAAAATTCAACATATTATATATAGCGTCTATGTTAGAAAAGCAGAACAGTTTTGAAAGAGACAATACGGTAGATATATTTTAGAAGTTCCGTCTTGATTTCTTTTTGTCAGGTTTGTGTCATAACAGGTAAAAATATATTTAAAACCATTTAGCGACTAGTTGGAATTTTTATGTTATTGGGTACCAAGAAATGTTTGGGTGACTTCAAATGTTATCTGTTTTTTCTTTTTATACTTATAGAAGAAGAGATGAAAAATGAAAAGGGCTTATTTTATCAAAGAAAAGTGGGATTGACCGTCACATTATAACGCCTTCACGGCTGAAAGGACGAGCAAGTTTGGTGTGACGGGGATTCGAACCCATAACTCTCGGATTACATTGTTTGTTTGTTTGTTTTTGAATTTCGCACAAAGCTACTCGAGGGCTATCTGTGCTATCAGTCCCTCATTTAGCAGTATAAGACTAGAGGGAAGGCAGCTAGTCATCACCACCCACCGCCAACTCTTGGGCTACTTTTTTACCAACGAATAGTGGGATTGACCGTCACATTATAACGCCCCCACGGCTGGGAGGGCGAGCATGTCGTACGCCTTAACTTCCCTAGCCATGTTGGGCCAGATACTGTTTAAAAAGCTATAACAAAATAACTATTGAAAATCGTTTTTTTTAATAGAGATGTAGACAATGAGTTTATGGAAAGAACAGTTGACTGATCACATGTCAACAACGTCAACATGAACAACGTCAAAATTTCCCATCATTATTCATAAAGTAACATTAAAAGCATAAATTGTTATTAAAGAAAAAACAGGTTCGTAAATTAACTTTGCTTGATATATTCAAATATAACTAATAAAAAGTTGAAATATTCCAATTAAGTATGATATATGTATAAGAAACAATATAATTTAAACCACATTTGAGGCTGCATTTCTTTAAAATTCAATACTTGCTGATAGAATAGTTAATAACTGGCCTATTTGAATGCATGTTTAAAATTTTTCTTCCTTAAAAAGTTTGTTCTAAATGCCACATTTGAGAACTCGTCAGAGGTTTCGCGTTCAGCCTTGGAAACAACCATCTAGAGGGCGCATTGAGCAGTGATTAAAATAATTCATGGCTTTATTTCAAATGTACAGCACTTATGACTTTGGTTATTAGCGCTAAATACTTAAAGATCTATTGTTCTAATCAGAATTTTTAAATCTTATTTAAATGTAATGACTCAACATGATCAGAACACCTTCCTCTGATTCAGCATTGTACTTCTATAAATGGCCTAGCATGGCCAGGTGGGTATGGCGCTCGACTCGTAATCTGAGGGTATCGTGTTTTAATCTCCATCACACTAAACATGCTCGCTCTTTCAGCCATGGGGACATTATAATGTGATAGGCAATCTTACTATTCGTCCCTAAAAGAGTCGTCCAAGAGTTGGCGGTATTGGTGATGACTAGCTTCCTTCCCTCTAGTTTTACACTGGTAAATTAGGAACGGCTAGCGCAGATAACCCACGTGTAGCTTTGCGAGAAATTCAAAAACAAACTTCTATAAAAGGTTATCACTACATTGCAAGAGTTAGTTCGTAAGATACAGGCTTAACGTTTTATCCATTTGTTTGCGTTGTGAGAGATTTTAGCTGCTTGTTTGTAAGGAAGCCACATTCTGCTACCTCCGGTGTAAACAACCTGGAATCGAACCCCGAATTTTGGTGTATAAGTCCGTAAACGTATCGCTATCCCACGGGGGCACTTTAAACTATTTCGTTTCAGATATACGAGTATATGTATACATATAGAGGTTGAATTCGTCAGGTTACAACGATTTTGGGACTTCGTTATAGACCATGTAGTCACGATCTATCATACTCTATCTGTCAACCATGAGTATTTAATACAACCCTGCAACGTACTTTCCATTTCATAAAGCACTTTGTTGGGTTGTCATGCCCGACTCACACCATTCTTCCCGTTTACTTGTCATAAGCTCGTACCTATAGTTTCCCAATATCCATTTCAATAGTTCTATCACACAAATATCCACAGGTGCTGCATACAATGACCCGACCAGTATGGGTTTGTATAAAAAAAGCTTGAAAAAATTCCTTTCCCCTTTGCTTAAGGTATGGAACAGTTGAATTGGAGCTATGACTAAAAGACTTTTCATGGTGAGGATCCCTGAGCTGTTAAGAGATTGAAATAGTTTTTAATTATGTTGCATATTATTGCCGGGGACATGTGGACAGTTTTTGTCTTTGAACTTTAAGTATGTTGATTATCACGTCTGAAGTATGGCTTGTTGCTAGTCTCTTTCTGAATGGTTCTTACTGTCTACACGAAGTATGGCTTGTTGCTACTCTCTTTCTGAATGGTTCTTACTGTCCAAATGAAGTATGGCTTGTTGCTACTCTCTTTTTGAATGGTTCTTACTGTCTACATGAAGTATGGCTTGTTGCTACTCTCTTTCTGAATGGTTCTTACTGTCCAAATGAAGTATGGCTTGTTGCTACTCTCTTTTTGAATGGTTCTGACTGTCCACATGAAGCATGGTTTGTTGCTACTCTCTTTCTGAATGGTTCTTACTGTCTACGTGAAGTATGGCTTGTTGCTACTCTCTTTCTGAATGGTTTTTACTGTCTACGTGAAGTATGGCTTGTTGCTACTCTCTTTCTGAATGGTTCTTACTGTCTACATGAAGTACGGCTTGTTGCTACTCTCTTTCTGAATGGTTCTTACTGTCTACATGAAGTATGGCTTGTTGCTACTCTCTTTCTGAATGGTTCTTACTGTCTACATGAAGTATGGCTTGTTGCTACTCTCTTTCTGAATGGTTCTTACTGTCTATATGAAGTATGGCTTGTTGCTACTCTCTTTCTGAATGGTTCTTACTGTCTGCACGAAGTGTGGCTTGTTGCTACTCTCTTTCTGAATGGTTCTTACTGTCCAAATGAGTATGGCTTGTTGCTACTCTCTTTTTGAATGGTTCTGACTGTCCACATGAAGCATGGTTTGTTGCTACTCTCTTTCTGAATGGTTCTTACTGTCTACATGAAGTACGGCTTGTTGCTACTCTCTTTCTGAATGGTTCTTACTGTCTACATGAAGTATGGCTTGTTGCTACTCTCTTTCTGAATGGTTCTTACTGTCTACATGAAGTATGGCTTGTTGCTACTCTCTTTCTGAATGGTTCTTACTGTCTACATGAAGTATGGCTTGTTGCTACTCTCTTTCTGAATGGTTCTTACAGTCTACATGAAGTATGGCTTGTTGCTACTCTCTTTCTGAATGGTTCTTACTGTCCAAATGAAGTATGGCTTGTTGCTACTCTCTTTTTGAATGGTTCTGACTGTCCACATGAAGCATGGTTTGTTGCTACTCTCTTTCTGAATGGTTCTTACTGTCTACATGAAGTATGGCTTGTTGCTACTCTCTTTCTGAATGGTTCTTACTGTCTACATGAAGTATGGCTTGTTGCTACTCTCTTTCTGAATGGTTCTTACTGTCTACATGAAGTATGGCTTGTTGCTACTCTCTTTCTGAATGGTTCTTACTGTCTGCATGAAGTATGGCTTGTTGCTACTCTCTTTCTGAATGGTTCTTACTGTCCAAATGAAGTATGGCTTGTTGCTACTCTCTTTCTGAATGGTTCTTACTGTCCAAATGAAGTATGGCTTGTTGCTACTCTCTTTTGAATGGTTCTGACTGTCCACATGAAGCATGGTTTGTTGCTACTCTCTTTCTGAATGGTTCTTACTGTCTACATGAAGTGGCTTGTTGCTACTCTCTTTCTGAATGGTTCTTACTGTCTACATGAAGTATGGCTTGTTGCTACTCTCTTTCTGAATGGTTCTTACTGTCTACATGAAGTATGGCTTGTTGCTACTCTCTTTCTGAATGGTTCTTACTGTCTACATGAAGTATGGCTTGTTGCTACTCTCTTTCTGAATGGTTCTTACTGTCTACATGAAGTATGGCTTGTTGCTACTCTCTTTCTGAATGGTTCTTACTGTCTACATGAAGTATGGCTTGTTGCTACTCTCTTTCTGAATGGTTCTTACTGTCCAAATGAAGTATGGCTTGTTGCTACTCTCTTTCTGAATGGTTCTTACTGTCCACATGAAGTATGGCTTGTTGCTACTCTCTTTTTGAATGGTTCTTACTGTCCACATGAAGCATGGTTTGTTGCTACTCTCTTTCTGAATGGTTCTTACTGTCCACATGAAGTATGGTTTGTTGCTACTCTCTTTCTGAATGGTTCTTACTGTCCAAATGAAGTATGGCTTGTTGCTACTCTCTTTCTGAATGGTTCTTACTGTCCACATGAAGCATGGTTTGTTGCTACTCTCTTTCTGAATGGTTCTTACTGTCCCAATTAATCATTATTCCTATTCCTTTGTTTTCCAATGCCAATCAGGACAAAGCACATCCTTGTTTTGACAATTCTAAGTCCTCGATCTGAACACATTTTTATGAGTCGAGCGTAAGCTTACGTCGTGGTCGCATCACAATATTAACAAACTCTTAGACTATGACAAAACGTAGTTCCTTCACATTCTGTTTCATCGCCATTTGGAATCGGTTGTGGTTGTCACATGACTTGCTGATTTGCATATACAAAATCGCTTCAATATAACGTACCCATTCTTGTGAATAAATGAACGTAAAGAGTTCGCTATTTTGTATAATTTGTCTCTTTTAATAATACTACATGTTTATATAACTTATCCCTTGTTTTGTAGTTTTATTGTATTCGAACAAGCAAAATGTTTTGATCAGATACAACACCAACCGACGAAACGAACTGATTTGGTCAGGAAGGATACTTACCAAGGGAAACAAAATGTTTTCATGAAACAGAATACTAACCAATGGAAATAAAATGTTTCATGAAAGAGAATACTAACCAATGGAAATAAAATGTTTCATGAAACAGAATACCAACCAATGGAAATAAAATGTTTTCATGAAACAGAATACCAACCAATGGAAATAAAATGTTTTCATGAAACAGAATACCAACCAATGGAAATAAAATGTTTTCATGAAACAGAATACTAACCAATGGAAATAAAATGTTTTCATGAAACAGAATACTAACCAATGGAAATAAAATGTTTCATGAAACAGAATACCAACCAATGGAAATAAAATGTTTTCATGAAACAGAATACCAACCAATGGAAATAAAATGTTTTCATGAAACAGAATACCAACCAATGGAAATAAAATGTTTTCATGAAACAGAATACCAACCAATGGAAATAAAATGTTTTCATGAAACAGAATACCAACCAATGGAAATAAAATGTTTTCATGAAACAGAATACTAACCAATGGAAATAAAATGTTTTCATGAAACAGAATACTAACCAATGGAAATAAAATGTTTTCATGAAACAGAATACTAACCAATGGAAATAAAATGTTTTCATGAAACAGAATACTAACCAATGGAAATAAAATGTTTTCATGAAACAGAATACTAACCAATAAAAATAAAATGTTTTCTCCAGATAGAATACTAACCAATGGAAATAAAATGTTTTCTCCAAATAGAATACAAACCAAGGAAAACAAAATTGTTTTGAACAGATATGATGCAAACCAGAGGAAATAAAATATTCCAGATTTAATGCTTGTTACTAGGTTGGAAAACACTTTCTACTGTCAGTTTCATAAAGGTTTATAATAATTCCTGCCAGTGGTGTATTTTCAGAAAAATATGTTCCTAGAAGCGCTGACTCACCGAGATAAAATGAGCTCAACTTGTCCACTCTGGCTGAGGAAGAAACGAGTGTATTTGTGTTGTCTAACTGTATCTTAACGGCGCAAACAAAGATGTGCAAGATTCACAAATCTGCAAATGGCCCAGATAAATATTTACTCTGTGCAGCATCCTCTGTAAGTTTACACAACACATTGAAGATCAGTATTTTATATTTTTTACTTATCAATTATTCATAAGAGAAACCTTAAAAAGTATCAAGTCGGGTTCAGTTTCACAAAAAGAAAACACGGACTGGACTTTATTTGTGGCTTTTCTATTATTTTGCCTCCTGAATGTTCGAAGCTGATGCAAGCGAAAAGAAAAACGAAAAAAAAAATACAAGCATTTGTAAGGTACCTGTAAGAGATCGCTGATCTGTTGCTAGCGCATGGCTAATACCTGTTATCGATACATAAAATGTTTTTGTTATTACGATACGTTTGAATTTAGAACGGACTATTGGGAAAAATGACGCCATTTTCACTTGTTTACTTACTTCCTACATTCAATATAGTGGTAAAACATTTGCACCTCTTAAAGCAACCAAAGTAAAAGAAAACTTTTACTAAGCCCAGTAATTTTATTTTGTTTGTTTGTTGCTAAGCTGCACAATGGGTTATTTAAGCTCTGCTCATTACGAGTATTAAAACCTAAATTTTAGCATTTACAACCTCCATACTTACTGTTTAGCCACTGGACGCAAACTAAAAAAAGTCTTGGAAACAAATATGCAGATATTACTAATACATGAATATAAGAACGTTATTCCTTTAAATAGAGCCCGGCATAGCCAGGTGGGTATAGCGCTCGACTCGTAATCTGGGGATCTCGGGTTCGAATCTCTATCACACAAAACATGCTCGCTCTTTCAGCCATGGGGACAATATAATGTGATAGGCAATCCCACTATTCGTTGCTAAAAGAGTCGTCCAAGAGTTGGCGGTATTGGTGATGACTAGCTGCCTTCTCTCTAGTTTTACACTGGTAAATTAGGGACTGCTAGCGCAGATAGCCCTCGTGTAAGTTTGCGCGAAATTCAAACCAATCAAAACAATTACATAGAAGGGAGCAGCTCATACCTGTAGATATATAATTCTTACTTTTATTTCATATCCCTCACAAAAATAACTTTTTAATATGTACAACCCTAATCTGCCTAACCGTTATCGAAATAAAATATTTTCATTCTTTCCTTTAACCTAAAAAGATAACTTTGGCATGCGTGTCCATTTGTTCTCGACACGGTTGATAGTTGATGCTAAAACAACGTTCAGTAGCAAAATAATCATAATGTTCACCACAGAGATTCGAACACTGAAATTTATCGCTTTGAGTTTGTAAATTCACCACTGACCCATTAGGAAGTTGGGAGAAAAGGATTATAATACTATGCATCTTGTAATAAAAAGATAAGTGTAATAAATTTTGTGGGCTATCTGTGCTCTGTCACCCCAGAAATCGAAACTCAGTTTTTAGCAGTAGAAGCCCGCAGACGTACCACTGTAGCATTGGTACACCTCTAGTAAAATGTTGACAGGTAACAGATATGGGGACAAATTATCACTGGTACATATATATATATGTTCAATACCGTGCAAAGGTGTTAGATCAAAGAAATTAAATTTCAGGCTACTTTCAAAGAACAATGGAAAGGTCACAGGTCAAACATCATAATATTCTTATTTAGTACAACAGAAACTCAGAGATAGTGTTCGAGTTCAGTTAACAGTTAATATTTTTAACATATTTAATCGAAACGTTCTTTAGAAATTTGCTCCAAGTGTCTCTAATACACTCCCATAAAGAATCTTCGGAAGTAACTTTTGGTTTCTCAAGTGTTTGATTTGTCAAATCCTTAACTAAGTAACTTCTGCATTAGTTGGAGCCATTATCCTCATGGTAGTAGAATCATTTACCAATAATACGCATATCCTTGGGTATCCATTGAAGGATCAGTATCTAATGATCCTTGTGCTGGTCTGTTATTTCATCTATTTTGCAAATTTCGCCTGTGGCTTAAGTATAAAATCCCCATCAAACCACCACACTGCCTCACCCATGTTTTATAGTAGGTGCTATGCGTTGATGTAAGTGCCTTTCACCTTTCTTCTTCCGGACATACACCCTACGCTTGGAACCAAACATTTCAAACTTGGACTCATCTGTTCATATCATCAACAGTACAGTTTTTGTACTTTGCAACAAACTACAGTCTTTAAACAATATTTGGAGATCGAAGCAGAGGTTTTTTTTTTATTGCTACTCGACCAAGTATTTCATTCTTATTGAGTACTCTTGTTACTATAGATTTAGAAACTTTTTATCATTTGGTACATGGTCGTTTATCTCATGCTTGAGATCAGTAGCAGTCTTTCTTTTGTTCTATATGCTACGTGAATACTTAACATCAGTATAATTAAGTTCAAATATTCTTTCATTTTTTGCTATTTTTAAATACACTTGTCTTCGTCTCACAATCTAGAGTGTACTTCACAGTGTTTGGGATGCATTTCAAGTCTACAATACTTTGTCAGAGAGCCTAACCAGCATGACGTAAAGTTTTACATGGGCTCTCTGTTCTACTGGTAATTCTGTACGTTTTTTGGGCCGTGACATAATAACAAAACTTAATATATAATGTTAAACACTGTTTTTATAAAGGTTTATTTGTGTAATGCTATTAGTTTTATTTTTCTGGCATATACCAGTTTCATATGCTAGCTCCTTTCTAAATAGTTAAGACACAGCATGGGGTACAATGATAGTTATTTCAGACCCCAAATTTCATTAGTGTTCATTCAAGCAGAGCGCTTACGACATGCCCTGGGTACAAGTGTATGGAATTTCTAAAGAAAAATAAGTACTGTTCAATTGGTTCATTCAGTTGTCAACGTGGATCAGTGAGGCTTTACCATAGTGTTGAAATTACATTCTGTGATGACAAGAAGAATTAAACCCATAATACGGAAAGAATGACGAAATATTTACTTGTCCTAAAACCTTTGAACAGTACTGTATGTGTGTGTGATTTGACAATTATTAGTGTTAAGCTAAAAAAAATGATTTATCCTTTTTTATAATTGGATGAGCGACCACACACAAGGAGTGCGTTATGATTCTCCTGAACCAAATGTAGAGAAAACCAAAGGGCAATTAGTGATCTGGTTATCATATAATAACCAACGCGAACACTGTTAGCCAATGACCATAAACTTACTGTAAGTATTAGTTTTTACATTAACTGTAAGTAGTTCTGGAACGAATTTTGCTTCTCGCTGTTTAATGTAAACATTTTGAAACATAATGAATGTAAACATTTGGAAACATAATGAAAATTTTGAACTGACGTAACCAATACATAAAACTGAAATATACACTGATAAGTCAATTTAACGTTTTAGAAGTTTTCTCCATCCTATCTCAGTATCTTGTTTGTAATAGCTGTTGTTAGACGTAGAGTAGTTAAAAAATTCTTTAAGTTTTTTTTTTATTTTCTATGTTTGTATGCTTTTCTTATATCAAAGCCACATGTGGCTATTGTTTTGTGTCCAGCGAGGGGAATCGAGCCCCTGATTTTAGGGTTGTGAATCTGTAGACTTTCCTCTATCCCAGAGAGGGACTTGGTAACTCAATTGTGTCTGGAACTGACGTCTGGAATTGATTCTTGAATGTAAACAGACTTTCAGTTTATTCTGAAGATGTTCAATAAGATTGAATATGATCGGTTGAGCTGTTGAAGAAGGGTGAATCAACTGACTACCAGTTCCTCAAACCAAATCTGAGAAACATGAGAGAGGCAGGTTGTAGCGTTGAAAACGTCCTTCTATATAAGGATGGTAAGAAACAATACTTACGCATGTTCTGAATGTTATTAGCCATTTAAAAAAAAACAAAAGGTTAGACTCTGCGTGACCTTCTCCACAACATTACATTATCTCCACTATTGTCCAATAAAGCAATACAAGCAGGTATAAGTGATTCGTGTAATTTTTTTTCTACAAAAATCTATTCTACCTTAACATAAAAATAGAGTAAAATACGATTCATCAGACAAAGCAATACGTTTCCAGTCTCTTAATACCAGCACTAAAACTAAGCTTTATTGCTTCATATGTGATAAATACGTTTGGGACTGACTGCTAGTCCTCCTATATAATGTTATGTAACGTATCAGGTCATCCCGTAAGTAATGTCCGAAAATTTAATACAGAAAGTGCATCATCATTTCTGTCTTTGTAGAAGGCTTTAATAACTAAAATATGTAGTAGTACGTGCATAAAAATGTTCAGACAAAGAAAATAAACTAACCAAACTCCACTTTGTCATATCATTAATCAAATAAACCCTTATGAAGATGGATGTGTCTGAGGAACACATTAGGAATATAATGTTTTATGAGTTTAAAAAAGGCAATAGTGTAGCAGAAACTACACTAAACATTCAAGGTGTTTATGATGTGGAGTCTCTCAGTGAAATAAAACGTCAAAGGTGGTTTCAGAAGTTTAGATCAGGTGACTACAGCTTGAGTGATGCGCCACGTTCAGGTCTTCTTGTTGAGTTTGATGATGACTTGCTGCTGGGTGCAATTGATGAAGTAACAATTTGTTACTTTGTGCTGTAACAATTGAAGAACTAGCACAGAAGCTTAATTCAACCCATTCAACAGTTCACCGTTCATCTGCAACAGCTTTGAAAGGTGTCAAAACTTAAAAAATGGGTTTCCCACTATATGACAGACGCTAACCTTAAAGCAAGAGTGGACATTTGCACTTCACTGTCCTCTCGTGAACGTAACTCATCTTACTTGGGCAGGTTAGTGACTGAAGATGAAAAGCGGATATATTATAAAAATGTTAAGCTCCGCAAATAATGGCTCAGTGCAAGTAAACTGGCTAAAGCACAGCCCAAAATGGATCTCAACCCTAGAAAAATCTCGCTAAGAGTTTGTTGGGATATTGTTGGTGTGATCCAATTTGAGTTGCTGCCACTCAATGTAACGATTACATCAGAGTTTTGTTGTCAACAGTTAGAGCGGTTGAATGTTGTACTTAAAGAAAAGAGGCCTGTTCTGATCAATCGTAAAGGTGTTGTGTTACACCAGGATAATACACATCCTCCTTATTCTCCAGACTTTGCCTCATCTGCAAAACTATCTTGATGGAAAAGAGCTTGGAACACATGAAGATGTCAAAACTACCCTCTACATTCTTATCATCCAAACTCCAAGAATTTTATAGAAGTGACATTCAGAAGCTTGTGAATTGTTGGCAGGAAGTAATTTTGTAATAAAGAAACATACATTATTGTTTAAATAACAATAAAAGCGTTTGAAATCCTTTCTCTTTTTCAGAACCTAAAATCAGACATTACTTAAGAGATGACCTGATATTTACTATAATATATTTAGATATGGTAAGGGTCTGACCCCTTTTTAAATAAAGTGTAAATGATTTGACCAACTGCTTCATCCATATGTCATCCAGTCATCAATGGTTGACTGCCACAGGATTTTTAGCGGTAGAAATACACCCAAATAAATTGAAGTGTTTTTAAATAAGGGGTTAAATAGTGACCATTCAATTTACTATCAACTTGCTGTGCGTTACAAAATAACACTCATATTTTAACTTCCAAACTACGAATGTTTTGGTACAAATGAGGTTCATATGTACCTTAGGAATCGTTAGTGGGATTATCATAACTTTCATGGTATATTAATTCATATTTCTTGTGCCACTCATGTTACCAGAGGAACCTATTAACAATCGAAACCCACAGTTTTAAGTACAAACCTTAAAAGAATATTAATGGCAGAAACTAATCACGTATACAATAATTATACGGAAGAATAATTGCAAGTGTGTACTTACAGAAGGATTAACAAAAAATGTGCAATTTGAAACTTGTTTATAAAAGATACATTTCAGCAGTCAAAACGCAGTATTAGTGATATCACAAAGAACCTCATAATATAACTTTTTGCATGAAACAAATAATAAGGAGTAATTTAAGTTGTAGAGATGTAATATTACAACTTTATATACCACACAAACTAGAAGACCTTTATATCTAGTTTAGGTTGTAAAGATGTAATATTACAACATTATATACCACACACGTGTGTGTACGTGTACGTCTATATATTATTAGTTTAAGTTGTAGAAATAATATTACAATAACGTGTATATATAATTAGTTTGTTATGTAATATATATATATATATATAATTAGTTTAGGTTGTAACGATGTAATATTACAACTTTAGATACCACACACGTACACGTGTGTGTGCATATATATCTATAATTAGTTACGTATTTATTGTTTTTATGAATTTCTTTCAGAGAACTGTTGAATGAACAAACCTAGCTTATAAGAGGACTATTATATATAATTACTTCCATAAATCTAATGTTTATACAGAGCCAGAAGAAAATAAAGACAGATAAACCTGCATCTTACTCAAGATGCTGAAATAATGTCACTATGGGAAGATAAATCATTTTGATGACCTACTATTTTGATAACTCTCTCTAGTAATGCTTGTAGTAAATAAAAGTTGAGATGAAAACATTAAATGTTTTTTTTTTTTTTCAAATGGAGAATGGAAAGAGACGTTATATATAGAAGTCTTTAGTTTATTTGGACATATATATACATCACTTATATTTTCTGTTTTACTTGAAACGGCATAAAAATCATAAACGTATCATAAATGTATTTATAATGAGTCGAAAGTTTTGGAATGCACTCGTTCCATTATCAGTAAAGTTTGAAAACAGTTTGTGTGTGTAAATTAGTAATACACCAATTATACTTTAAAAGATTAATAAAGCATTGAGGAGGAATGAAATGTATAATAAGTACATGTATATAGAGTGTGAGTACGCCATATTGAAATTAATTTCAAACCTGACCACATAGCCTTGTCGCCACGTCCGGTCGTGCTCTGTCTGACGACAGTGCATCTTGACAATAGTCATGCAGTGTAGTTTATGCTGAAAAAGAACAATTGTAATAATCATCTATTTAAACATTACGATCGCACATAAATCACATGCCTTTGTATACCATAGCATGTGTTATTGTTTCATTCTCTAACTGCTTATAAGTTTATAAAACTTTTGTACATGTATTACTTTTAATAAAGTTTCTTTCATGACCTGTTGAAGCTGTCTCCAAACTTTACATGCTAAACAAAGTTGGGTGAAGGACTTGTTGCAAGTCTCTTTGTAAATGGTCCTGGGTTTCCAAGTGGATCAGTATTTCTTTATTTAGTAATACAATAGAAAATAATGTATACTTCATCCTGGAAATTATAAATCCTCTAACTGAACTCGTCTTAAAGATCTTGATGAATATTTGACGTTAAAAAGGGCTGTTACTTGCCCTTACTAAAAGCAATCAACCATCAGTGACATCACACTACTTATTAAACGCTCAACAATATCAAAATATAGTTCTGATACAATCTGTTCCATCCCAACTTTATGCTAGTTACTTTTATTACGTGATTTGCTCATTTGCATATTAAACATCCTTTTTAATATAGGATACTCAACCTTATGCGTAAATACAATTTTTATTCGTAGTTTAAAGAAAAAGAAATTACAAGTTATACGAAACTTACAAATCTAATTTGAAAACAATAAACGAAAGAAAAATGTTTTTTTTACTGTAAAATATCGTGAAAACATAAGACTGTCGATTTTAAAGAAGAACAATCCTCTATTATATCGAAATTTATTTTATTGTTTGTTTGGTTTGTTTTAAATTTCACGTAAAGCTACACTCGAGCTATCTGCGCTAGCCGTCCGAATTTAGCAGTGTAACACTAGAGGGAAGACAGCTAGTCATCACCACCCACTGCTAACTATTGGGATACTCGTTAATCAACGAATAGTGAGATTGATCATTACATTATATCGCCCTCACGCCTAAAAGGGCGAGCATTTATTATATAAGAAACTCCTGAAAAAATAGTTATGGTGGAAATTGTTTTACCTCTCATAGAAATATTATAGGATATACACGTGTTTTATAATAATCTGGCTAAACTCCAGTATCCTTCTTTTTTCCATGTCTATTGAATCTTAGGTAGGTTTGGTTTAGCTTAAGGAAAATTTTAAAAACTTACATCAGTTTTTTTAACGCGAGCGTAATCTTCAAACAGTTTCAATGTCTTTTATGTTATTTATTATAATGAGATGTGATAAAAGCGACAGGATATGATATAATAAAACCAGTGACTTTGCTGAAGTGTTAAGATATATTTACCGCAATATTGGTAAATATAATTTCTACACTAACCTTAATTGTACCAAAATGGAAATCAATCAATCTTTCGGTAAGGAACCTATAATATTTTGCTTACTGAGTGGTTTTATAAGTGTGACAATGAAGTAAGGTTAACGAGTTATTCAGTCGTTATGATTTGATGTAAGCGTGGGACAGTTGGGATGGTGTGGACTTGGTAATGTGCTGCATTGGGCTTGTACATAAGTGGTGCGCTGAATTTCGACCAAAAAACTCAAAACCTTCTGCTACATGTCCGCAGTCATTTACATGCTTTCTCGTAACTCCATACGAGATTTAAAATGATTATCTTTCAGTAATGGCTTTTTTCTTAACATATCAGCTTTGTGTGAGGTCCGGGATATTGTCGCTGTATGGAGATTGACTCCAATCTCAGACGTGAAACTTCGCAAATCGTTTAAAGTAACTGTTTGATTCATTAGCCATTTCTGACCGGTTTTCTTCTTGCCCGGCTGCTTGGTTTGGAAGGATGGTCTGATGTACTCACAGGGATAATCAGCGACTTTTAAATTTTCTTGCAATCTTTTCCTGATATGTACTTCTTTATCACTTTATCAGTAACTTGTTTGGAAAACAACATGGTATTCCTAATTGTTTGTTGTGTCACTATGTGAGTTGTTGTTTTAACACATGTATTTACCCTGAAGTCAAGTTAAAACATTCATTACACTAATTTTGTTAAAACGTTGATTACACATAGACAGGGCCCATTACACTAATTGTTAAAACATTGATTGTCACTACATTACATTTGTTGTTTTAACACATGTATTTACCCTGAAGTCAAGTTAAAACATTAATTACACTAATTTTGTTAAAACATTGATTACACATAGACAGGGCCCATTACACTAATTTTGTTAAAACATTGATTACACATAGACAGGGCCCATTACACTAATTTTGTTAAAACATTGATTACACATAGACAGGGCCCATTACACTAATTTTGTTAAAACATTGATTACACATAGACAGGGCCCATTACACTAATTTTGTTAAAACATTGATTACACATAGATAGGGCCCATTACACTAATTTTGATAAACCATTGATTACACATAGACAGGGCCCATTACACTAATTTTCTTAAAACATTGATTACACATAGACAGGGCCCATTACACTAGTTCTGTGAACTTCCAACTAATCCTTTGAACCTGAATTGATTTATGATTGCCGTTGCAAAGGAGCTAAAAATTATGCGATTGAAAATATTCTAATTTTCTTCAAAATCTAATTTATGTAAAAATATATTAGCGTTTTTTCAGCTTTCTCAGTTTGGAATACATTGTATAGATTTTAAATATAAAGCCCCATTTGAAAGTTTCATGATTGCAAGCTCAGATGGTAAAAACTCATGGAAACTTTGCAGTGGGTGAGTACTTTTACAAAGCTCTGTAAATGTTTGTAAATACTTTAATCTGTTTGAACTGACTAGGTCTTCATTAGATTCTAAACAAGTAACATTACTGTAAAGCTGTTGGGATATTCTTGCTACGTTACTTATAAGTTTATCACATACATTTGTATTTACAACTCTAGGTATTAAACATTTTTCTTGTAATGAGATCAGTATGCAAGATTCGCTCTGCTTTGATGATTTATTTTGTTCACCTTTAATTTGGACTTGGGCATGTCAGCTATCGAGAATCGATACCTAGTTACACCTGTCTCTTGAGGAAGAAGGGAACATTACTCATGTTACCTTAGTTTTAGAAAGCATATAAAAGTAGATACATAAACGTACAAGTTACGTGTTTCAGAGGTGAAGTCATTTGTTAAACCAATGACAGCTGTATCTATTGAGGAATTACTTGTACTGGTCTGTGGTCCATATTTTGTTGATGCGCAAAACATTAATGCAAAACTTGGTTATCGCAACGAAATTATTTTTTTGAACAATCACTCCTGAATACAAACAACATACCATGTTGTATGTAGAAACAGTGAATGGTCTCATGTAATAATGGAAACTAAGTTATAAGCCATGTCGTTTAGTAAACTATAGATTCCTTTCATAAGTGGTAATGTGAAAATCCTCGTTGTTAATTACATATGATACCAGTTCTGTTTTCATACAAATAGCAGAAACTAATTCTACTTTGACTCTATGCGTGTTAATACTGTAGAAACAACTAGCACAGTTCACCAGATGATGTGATAATGGTTAAGGATGAAGCTTTAAACTTTACAACGTTGTCTGAAAAACGACTGTGACCTCTGATCCGCTATATATCAGTTGAAGCTTACTGGTATTATATACACAACAATATGGACTTTATGAAATGTGAGTCAGTAATGAAAATTCCGTTATTCTGACTGTGTAATCCTGTTACACAGTTGTATACTTGACACAAAAAGAGTCAGTAATTTACTTCCAGCAACTGAAATGTCACTTGAAATACTGACTTATAAAACCTCTTCAATATATGTAGGTTTGTTTGTTTGTTTTTGAATTTCGCACAAAGCTACTCGAGGGCTATATGTGCTAGCCGTCCCTAATTTAGCAGTGTACGGTTAGAGGGAAGGCAGCTAGATATCACCACCCACCGCCAACTCTTGGGCTACTCTTTTACCAACGAATAGTGGGATTGACCGTCACATTATAACGCCTCCACGGCTGAAAGGGCGAGCATGTTTGGCGCGATGGGGTTGCGAACCCGCGACACTCAGATTACGGGTCGCACGCCTTAAGACACTTGGCCATGCCGGGCCTAACGTTAGTTCAATAATGGTAATATGGACAGTTTGTTGATGGGCCGTGCCGGGCCCATTAAAAGGAAATTGAGTCCGACTATGTCGGATGGGCTGCTCCATGCTGCCTGTTCACAGGCGCGATCCCACTACCTCACGACGCGGGAACTTTTGCCTGCTGCGTTTCCGAACTGGGCCGGTTCGCTCCTCATTAGTCAACTTGGTGACCCTCGGCTTCCCGAAGATCACCATATCGACGCCGAGCTTAGTGAGGACGCCCGATCAACATAGGTCAGTATACAGCAGAACTCCCAACCTCAAACCGTGCACCAACTCCGGCCTCCAAGTAGTTGGATTACAGGAGAACGCCACAACTCCCAGCCACATATGCTGTAACAATCATCACTGACAATCCCAGTGAAATGAGAAAAAAGAATGAACGCAAATTTTGAATATTTAATATGCGCAGTATTTGAAATATATAAATATTTTACTGGTGAGCTGTTCTCAACACTGAAGTGAATATCTGTCCGATTTAATGCTTCTAAACGTTTATGGAATAAACTGAGTTTATTATATATATGCAACGACACAAAGTCGCGTTAGGAAAATTGTTCATTTTACAAATCGTATCCTTCTATGAATATGATAAGTTTGGCGCTTTTATAGCTAAGACAAACTGAGATATATTTAAGCAAAGACCGATAGTGATGAATGTAGTTTAACTTTAACGATCTTCGTGTTTTACGTGTTTGCCTCAAATTACGTTATTTAATAATTTTTTTAGCTGTTGCAAAAAATTCAAAATTTGTAAATTCGCGTAGATATAAGATCAAAACATAAAGAAACCGATACAGTTTTTAGAAATATACTGCTAATTGTTAGTATAAGAAAATTAAAATATTGTTTTGCTTTAGCGTTCGGTATGGATAATTGGATACCATGATGATTATTCGAACTGCGCATTTTCAGTTGTAAAAGTGTTATAGCCTTGACAGTTAAACCCTCTGTTCACTTAAGATTTCTCGTCTAGCTGTCAATTATAGATGACTTCGAAATTAGGGATGCCCAGTATAGATAGATCTGTCGTAGATTTGCTTTAAAATCCAACAGTCAATCAATTTCTTGAACTTGAAATTCAACAGCCTGAGTGACAAATGTTTAATGACAGGCCTCACATAACGAATAAATCTTGTCTAGCGGATATGTTCTCTTCTGGTTTAGCAATATGTTCTCTGATTCACAATGTTAAAATCCAAGCTTCAGTTCCTAACAAATAAACCAGTGTGGAATTGTTTTAAAACAAACATTTCACTTATTTGTTGATTTTGTATCACTATTTCTTTTTCAAGAATAAAGTCACTATTTATATTACTGAACTAATTAGTTCACAATAATAACCAAAAACTGGTTGAGAATAATAAACAAAACTGGTTGATATTAGTACAAACAATCTAGTTGATACGAGTAAACAAAACTCATTCAGATTGAAAAAAAGCAAACTAGTTGATGTTAATAACAGAAAATAGTGAAAATAAATAAACAAAAGCTGTTTGACATGAATACACAAAAACCGGTTAACAGTAATTTTGCATCAAATGCGACATAAATGGTTTGGTTTTATTTGTTCTGAATTTCGTACAAAACTACACAAGGGCTATCTGCGCTAACCTTTCCTAATTTAGCAGTGTAACACTAGAGGGAAGGCAGCTAGTCATCACCACCCACCGCCAACTCTTTGGCTACTCTTTTACCAACGAACAGTGAGACTGACCATGACATTATAACGTCCCCACGGCTGAAAGGGGAGCATGTTTGGTGTGACTGGGATTTGAACCCGCGACCCTCGGATTACGCCCTAAATGACAAACGTTGTCGCTTATTCAATAAACTATTAGTATATTAACTGTTTGGATAACTACTTCTGCAGTTGTTGATTATCATTGTTTTTATAAATGGCTAAAATTACTACCTGAAATGCCCCCTAGTGGCACAACGTAATTTTGACTGCTTAAAATGCTATAAAGCGGGTATTGGTATCCATGATGGGAACATTGGAGACAGTCTCTTGTATGGCTTTGTCTTTATCAAGAAACAAGCTTCCTGAAGCTTATAGAAAGTTCTAGAAATTAAAGCTACGTCCATTAGATTATTTAAAACATCCTTGGAGCTAAGCAAGAATGAAAGTCTTTATTAACAACTGGAAGATAAAACAGAGATTAAAATAATATATATATATATGTATGTGCCATTCATTGTCTAAAAACGAATCCACGTTAAAAGTAGAAAAATGCGATACTTTTTATATGCTATCTCAACATTTTCAGGTTAAGACAAGTTAAAACCATTTGTCCGAAAATGAAGAGGTAAATATAGTAGATGATAAATCTAAATTTATAGTTATGAATAAAAAAATACCTTCTAATTTCTGTACGTTATCTTGGGCTTATGTAAGTGTATAAATAAACAAAATTAAATCATAGGTTTCGCATAAATTATAAGGGCTCCTAACGTACAGGTTATAATAAGAGATATAAGATAGGCCCTAGCTGTGGAGGTGGCTTGTGTAGTACAAACATTGCGGTGGGAATACGCCGTGTATCAAACTTAATATCTTTTATTCGTGAGAGTGGCGAACGGAAGTAATAACTTATGTTGCGTATTTAATTTAATTCTGTTTTTTATTTGTTTGGGCATGTTGTTGTTCACTTAAAGATCTTTTATCACATGTTTGGATTTGCAGTTTTTAACGCATTATTTTACCGTGATTTTAATTTGTTAAGTATTAATTTTCTGTGTATAGATAATAGTAATTCTACATATTTAGCTATAGATACGAAAGGACTGAAATATTTATCCCAAGAAATATATCAAAACATGCAGCTTATAATTTGAGTGTCTAACTATTGTACAAGGTACAAAGAAAGATAATATATTAGATTTTGTAGTTGCTTACCTAGTAAAAAGCTCAATGCTGAAAAAAACATAATCTCCGTTCTGGACCATATGCAGATCTTCGGCTGCTAAGAGGATTTCTCGAACGGTATCCGGCGATCCGCACACCAGAATTACTGAAACATATATAGTAATAAATTCTATACAATACCGTGTAATATACATTTCTAAGTATATTTATAGGATATAGAACAATCTAATAACCTTATATATAATGGGAACTGTGGTGCCTGTCGGAGCGTTCATAGAGCTGCGTTTTAAAAACTGGTCACGCAGACATAACTCAACATTCACTTTAAAAATAACCGGAGAACATGCAGGAATCAAGTTAATGCCACGTTTTATTTTGTAAGCAGGATATTTTACACTAAGCTGTTAGGAATATATCTCATCATCATTCACATTTCAAAATATGATATAACGAATAAAATACAGATCTACCGTATGTGTAACTCTTAGCATGACTGAAATACTCAACACTTACTGTTCACGGTGTGACGGTATAAGTAGTTCAGATATTTGACTCTGACTGAAATACAGTCAACTTTTCCAAGTCCATGAAATAATTTAAATTGGTAGATTAACTTAAGCTTTTCTCGCGACTGGAGACGAGTACTTTTAGCGTTAGTTCGTTTTGAATTTGTTTTATGTTTTTGAATTTCGCGCAAAGCTACTCGAGGGCTATCTGCGCTAGCCGTCCCTAATTTAGCAGTGTAAGACTAGAGGGAAGGCAGCTAGTCATCACCACCCACAACCAACTCTTGGGCTACTCTGCTACCAACAAATAGTGGGATTGACCGTAACATTATAACGCCCCGACGGCTGAAAGGGCAAGTATGTTTGGTGCGACCGGGATTCGAACCTGCGACCCTCAGATTACGAGTCGCACGCCTTAAGACACTTGGCCATGCCGGGCCTAACGTTAGTTTAATAATGGTAATAAGGACAGTTTGTTGATGTTCATTCAAGTGGGCTGTTATCACTGATAGCTTGAGACGATTGGTCTGTTAATTGTTGGTGAGTTTCTTATAGATGAAGTTCTGTCTTTCAAACGATAGATTCGATTTTCTTTTATCGTCTTGTTTTGTCACAATGTCGTCATAACAACGAATATTATGTATAGCTGTTTCCTCGTTATACGCTCCCAGGTCACAAAAGCAAAGTTTGAAGAGACAAATATGTCTTTTCGATATACTTTACGCATAAGCAATTGGGAAATAACACTTTCTGTCCAGGAACAAGAAAAAGCAAAAATTTTGTTACACGGAGAATTATCGTGTAAATCGTTTAAATGAGATTATATTTGACAGATTAATCTAGAATCAATATGCTTGCGTTTAGTTTTCTTTGTTTGAAAAATGATTGATATGTGTGTTTGTATATCTAAGGAAAATAGTTTGTTGGACCTTGTTTAGTTGTTTATGCATAAATTGATTGTTGAACATTTTACAGAACGATGTTTACTGAATACGTCATAACAGTAATCATTATCGTACATACACTCTTGCTGAAAAAGGTTGTTACATGTTCGAAAAATGTGATTTTTGGTCACTTATATCATTTTAAAACTAAACTAAATTCACTTTCCGTGATGACGAGAAAACCCACTTGTAGCGAAAATTATTTATTAAATATATTTAAAAACTGCTGGTATGAGTAGAGAAAGCATTAATAGAGGAGCGAACAACTTGACCTTCTTCGGTCATCGTTAGGTTCACAAAGAAAGAAATGGTTACTGACCGGTTGCTTACCAATACAAAGGACAACCTTATTTCTATTTTAATAAATATATCCAACATCTACGCACGCCCTCTACGTTCCTATACTCGATTACACAACCGCCTTTAAACATTTGGTCAGCTACCGGTCAGTAACCCTTTCTTTCTTTTTAACTTGACGATGACCGAAGAAGGTCGAAACATTGTTCGCTCCTCTATTAGTGTTTTCTCTATCCATACCAGCCGTTTTTCAATGTATAAATTCATTTTGTGTGTTGCCCTTAAACTTTCAAGTTTTACTTCTCCACTCTGCATTACCTGAGTTCATTTTGAGTTGGTTTAATCCCTTGAACATGGAAGTGTTTTGAGACGTGTCCCAAACGCAGTGTCTGGGGTGAAGCATGAAAGCATGGGATTTTGGTGTTACTTTTGTACGTTACCCGTTGGCGACGCGTTTTCAACTCTGTAAATATTTTAGACATATGCCAGGTCCTACTAACGTAGGTTTGAGAAATCAGATGGTTGTCTACGACAACGCTGGGTTGAAACAAGGTGATATTGCAAGGCGACTTTGTGTATCCATGCAGGCCGTCAACAGAGTCCTCAGAAAAAGAGCTGCAACCGGACGTGTGAGTCCCAGAAGACCTTCGGGCTGTCCACGTGCCATACAGCACGCGATGATCGCCAGATCCTCATCATTGCTCGTCGAAACCGTACGATGTCTTCCAGGTCGATTACGTCTGAGGTACATGCGCAACAACTGATCCAGATTTCACGCGAGACGATTAATCGAAGGTTGGTGCAAGTCAAATACAGAACAGGACGGATGGTCAAGAATCGTAAACTGACAGCTAGACATCGCAACACCAGGCTGCAGTGGGCTAAGCAATACAGTAATATGACGATCGCACACTGGAATCATGTTGTTTTTGTTGACGAATCCAGATTTCTGCTGTGCCCTACTGATTGACGGATACGAGTGCGCAAGCTTCCTGGAGAACGGCTGAATGATGAAAATGTTCAACCCAAAGTCGCAAGAGGCGGAGATTCATTGCACGTCTGGGGTACATTCTGTTCTGCAGCTGTCAGCCAGTTGGTCATTCTGGATCAAAACGTCACTGGTGTTGTGTATTAGGATATCCTGGATCGCCACTTACTGCCATTTGCCCAGGGTATTTTCTAAGACAATTTCCGGCTGCAGCAGGACAATGCACTGGTTCATAATGCTCCCAATGTGCAACATTTCTTGCAACAACGTGATGTGCTGGTTCTTGAGCAGCCACCTGTAAGCCCAGATATCAACCAAACAGACCATCTCTGGGATGAACTTGGCTGTGCAGTCAGGAATAGAAACACTTCTCTACAACCTTACAGCAGTTACGCCAAGCACTGGCTGAAGTGTGGGGAAGAGTTCCAAATCAAAGACTCATAAAATTAGTGAAGAGTATGCCACGCCGCCTAACGGACATTATTGCAGCACGTGGGGGACATACACGTTATTGAGTTAACAATTATGAAGTGAATGTAATTGTTGCACATTTACTGAAGGTTTCAGGTTGATATCAAATATTCTCACAAAATGACGGTCTTATTTGTTTCGACTTAAAAGTGGAGAAAAAAGTCCATTTCTGGTGGTACAGATCTTAAGTTCAACATAAATTTTCATAAAAATGACATAATCATGAAATATTATACGAATATTCATGTTATAAACACACCAATAATTAACAAAGGAAAGACATTGGACACATTAAAAACGCAAGAAAAATAACAAGTAAGGGACCAACAAGTTCAAAATATCACATGGAACAACCTTTTTGAGCAAGAGTGTATAGGTTCTCAAATTAACCAATTAAATCCCCTTTAACTCGTACTAACCAATAGAAAATAGGTATAAACTGAAAATATGCTGTCATGTCCTTATGATAGTACAGGCAGCGTTAGAACACAACAGAAAGAAGAGAAAATATAGAATGACTCAGTAAATAACATAAGTCGAATATTCAAAAAAGTTAGACACTGTGCCTTATTCAATGACTTCATAGCGAGTGGGTGAGTGAGTGGTTTAAAAATAGCATCATGACACGCCAAAAATGAAATTCTTTTTTAGAAAGTTTGAAACTGAACTACATTTGTTGTTTCTTTTTAAATGTTTTATGAATTTATTTTGAACAAACTTCGCAACTATCTTTTGACATGTCGATTATGTTTGTCACAAGATTTCTGGAATTCTGTGCTACTAAAATCGAATACTTCAACTAATTTCGTATTCGAACAGTTGGAGAAGCTTTTTGAACAGTTGAGTCGACATTTTGTGTAAACTCACGTCTCAACGTTATGTGACTTTATCAAAGGAACATATCACAAAACATGGAGTATGTTACTTTATCCATCTCGTCTTTCTTAACATTTTTATGTTTTGACACGTTTGTGATCATTTATTCTCTGCAATGTTTTTTATTTTATTCAAGCAAGTACGATAGCAAATCATTTATGACATAATTTGTGTAATTTCTAACGTTCTACTGGGATAATAGCAAATGTTAGCAAAACTTAGGATGATTTTTTGCATCACGCGAGCAGTGCTGTGTTCAGTACTGGTATCAAGGTTTCTCAATTCTAAAGGCATCTTATGAGCTCAATGATTTGATTAATTGACAAAGGTAGAGACTCTTAGACTGACTGCCATTTCTATAATGCGGAAAGTGTGTAATGAAATACGTTCACAGCAGCTAATTATAATCAGTATGCTGGTATAGTCTATTTTCACTTTGGCAGGTTTAACATAAGATTAACAACAATGATATTGTATTACAATTGTTCTTGCCAAAACAAACGCCCTAACCCACGCTAACAGCTCTCAGTCAAAATTTTTTTTTAATATCTGAAGAGAAGTTTTTTATTTCGGAAAGTTAAGACTGGTTTCCCATGATGACGGCAAGTGTTATTTGATTCACTAGTTCATTCAAAAACAGTCTACTTATTTTTAAAAGAAGTTAGTAAAATGTATACAATTGAAATTCTTCAAAATGGTAGAAATAAAATCAGTTCATTGTTACTGATATCTAAAAACAAGGGTTTGATAAAAATATTTTGATTTATTCTATGAATTCCTTTATGCTGGAAGAGCCACAGCAGTGGGTTATATATGACTCAGCTGGAATAGCCACTGCTGTAGGTTACAAATGACTCAGCTGGAAGAGCCACTGTAGTGGGTTATATATGACTCAGCTGGAATAGCCACTGCTGTAGGTTACAAATGACTCAGCTGGAAGAGCCACTGTAGTGGGTTATATATGACTCAGCTGGAATAGCCACTGCTGTAGGTTACAAATGACTCAGCTGGAAGAGCCACCGTAGTGGGTTATATATGACTCAGCTGGAATAGCCACTGCTGTAGGTTACAAATGACTCAGCTGGAAGAGCCACCGTAGTGGTTATATATGACTCGGCTGGAAGAGCCATCGCAGTTGGTTATAAATGACTCAGCTGGAAGAGCCATCGCAGTAGGTTATATATGACTCAGCTGGAATAGACACTGCTGTAGGTTACAAATGACTCAGCTGGAAGAGCCACTGTAGTGGGTTATATATGACTCGGCTGGAAGAGCCATCGCAGTTGGTTATAAATGACTCAGCTGGAAGAGCCATCGCAGTAGGTTATATATGACTCAGCTGGAATAGACACTGCTGTAGGTTACATATGACTCAGCTGGAAGAGCCATCGCAGTAGGTTATAAATGACTCAACTGGAAGAGCCATGGCAGCAGGTTACAAATAACTCAGCTGGAAGAGCCACCGCAGTAGGTTACAAATGACTCAGCTGGAAGAGCCATCGCAGTAGTTTATAAATGATTCAGCTGGAAGAGCCATCGCAGTATGTTATAAATGACTCATGATTGCTAATTAATTTTTCCTAAGTCATTGTCAGAGTTGAAACAATTATACTGAGTGAGTTTCTTGGTTAAGGAACGATGGCACCTCCGGTTTATAAGAACTTCTCCATTAAAATAAGTCATTTAATTGCTCATTACAATTATATAATTGTCTTTGTGTGGCGACACCTGTGATATGATAACTTCATTACAATGTACCCAGGTTTTTGTTTTCACGGAGATCATGATATAATAATAACTCCAGTGTAATGTAGTCAGCCGTTAATAATGTTTTGTCACATTTTTAGTTATTACATTAGGTTAGAAGCCAGTACTGTGATATCAGTACAAAAGTCCATAATAGAAAGGAGAGGTAACAAAGAAGTATTCTTAAAAATCCAGTTTCTCAGAACAAGATAGTTGTATGCTATTTCAAATCACACAGGTATATTCTCGGTGTTTGTTTTCTATAAAAAATATTTAAGATCCGAGTCCTAAATGTCAACATACAACCATATGTCAACTCATAAAGGCATCTGAATACTTAGAAATTTTATATGATTCATAACACATAGACTTGGAAGCATGGCCTGTTGTTTGGCCCATTAGTAATTATGAATATGCGATAAACACAAAAGAGTGTATTTTGAAGTTGTGAATCTGTCTTGATATAAACACTCTCACACGATTTTTTCTAGATTAATTTAGTTGTTTGTTGACTCTTTGTTTTATATTTGGGCTGGCAACTCTTGTAGTTGTAAATCTTCTGATTATTGCTTTGGAAGACATCCAGATGCACGAGACTAAAGTAAACGTTGGCTACAATAGAACAAACATACTTAATGTAAGTCAACCATAAACGATAAAGAAGGCAAAGCTAGGAAGTGAAATCTCTTGTGAAGAAAAGATTGGAGTACTGAAGTAAACTGAACGTGTTTATTTTTGGATATTTCATAGTTAATCTAACTTTTATACGACACGTCTACACTATTTGACTACATAAATTTGCTACTAAAACTTTGCTGTCCGAGAAGATAAACCATAACAATTTTCTTATGATTTAGAAAGTTCCCTGGTGTTCAATATAAGACTGTTAAATTGTTTGTTTGTTTTGGAATTTCGCACAAAGCTACTCGAGGGCTATCTGTACTAGCCGTCCCTAATTTAGCAGTGTAAGACTAGAGGGAAGGCAGCTAGTCATCACCACCCACCCCCAACTCTTGGGCTACTCTTTTACCAACGAATAGTGGGATTGACCGTAAACATTATAACGCCCCCACGGCTGGGAGGGCGAGCATGTTTGGCGCGACTCGGGCGCGAACCCGCGACCCTCAGATTACGAAGCGCACGCCTTAACGCGCTAGACAATGCCAGGCCCAAGACTGTTAAAAATGTTATGAAGGTATATAAAAATCTAATATGAACCATACTTCTGGTGAAAGATAAATTTTAAAAATATTCTTAAAATATTTTGTCGAACTTATATACTAATACTGCGTTACGTTTTTAGTTGATTAGTTGTAAAAGAAATTTGAGAATTGTTTGTTACTGGTTAGAAATAGATTGGTCTACATTTCGCGCAATGTTAGTTGAGGGTTATTTGGGATAACCGTCCCTAATTTAGCAGTGATAGAGTTAACAGAGAGTCAACACCAGAAAATTTACCAAAGAATAAAGGTATTGAACTTTATATCATAACGCCTTCTACAGCTGAAAAGTAGAGCACGTTTAGTGAAAAGGATTTGAACCCCCTGACCCACATATTATGCGTCGAGCGCTCTAACCATCAGCCCATGTCACGTCGGGTTAGAAATATATTACTATTCATGTGATTACAAGGTGAAGAAAAAAACATGAAACTTCAGTTTGAAATAATAAAGGCACTAGTAGTAATTAATACCTTTTATTTTGCCTTAGTGACATTTCTGGTCCTTGTAATTTTGTTGGTTTAAAAAAATTTTGCACAATCCCAAACCAAGACTTTCTGTGCCTTTAAACTGGTATGAAAGGCAATTATGCGACAACAACCACTGAATATTCTTGGATCACTGTTATTTATACGATAGTGCAATATGGCCGCCATCCTTAAAGAACTTTCTGTATCAAATTGTGGAGGCCTAGCAGAACAAGGCGGTTAGGGCACTCGACTCACAATATATGGATTGAGTGTTCGAATTTCCGTCATATCAAATATGCTCTCCATTTCAGCCGTGGAGGCATTTATATATATATATAGTTTACAAGATATTTCGAGTTAACTATGAATTTATTTCGTTAAATGTACAAAGACTTATTTGCTGGAGATAGCTATTTTGTAGTAATATTTAACGGAGGTCCCCTCTGTGGGACATGGGTAAGTCTGTAGACTTACAAAGTTAAATTATGTTAATATGATTAGTAAATGTCACCAAATAATATTTATCAAATTCAAGTTTCAGTTCGGGTTCGAAATATTATTGAATATACTTTCCTCAGTAGAAAAATTAAAATATGAATAATAAAAAATTGGTTGTCTTTGAATGTCATAAGAAGAGTATTACAGGTGAACATAATGTGTATTTTTTATTGTTTTTCATCATTACTTTTAGGTTTCGTACGATATATATTTAGTTTAGTAGAAGACCAAATAGTTACTTTGACCTAGGAACACAGCTGCGAAAATCCTAATTCGGAATTATTTATCATCCGTGGTTTATGGAGCTTGACTCTAGTTGCTGCAAAAGTATTTGTTTCTCGTTTCCTACGTGAGTAAAACGTTGTTTCGAAGATAGTCTTTCGTGTGTATGTTAATATAGAATCAAGTACTGTGTATAAACTAATATAGAAATAAGAACTATGCATCAAGTTAAGGCAAACTATCTTCAAATAGCCAACGATTATTATATACATAATTTCAACAGGTTCATTTTACTACTTAACAAACTACAGTTACAATAAACAAACCGAGCAGTGAATATTACGCTTCCTTCCGTTTATCCTTTTCTAACGCAGTAGCTGATATAAAACCATTCTACCTTACAAAATCGACTTAAGCCTTGGACAAGTAGATGTTGGTCGTCTCTTGAACAAGAGGATCTCAGGGAAGTCAATAGTTAATAAGATTAGTTTGGGTTGTCATTGTAGACTTTATTTTATGAATAGGTTTTTTACAGTGTTTTTTTAATGAATTTACAGTTATGTAACTGTAGATAGGCGTGTAAGTTTACTGTAGAATGATTTTACAAGACTACTTTGGGCTGTCATTGTAAGCTTTATTTTATAAAGGTACTTAATTGTACACAGATTGTCCATTTCGGATTTTAAACTGGAATTGGGAAAAATATTATTTCAGATTGATCCTGTAAACATATAAATAGCATTTCAGGTTTATTGCTCATATATTTACATATAAACAGTATTTTACAATTATCTTGCTTATATTTATGAATAAATATTATTTTACTTTCATCCTACGTGTATATAAATACTATTTCAGCTTTATTCTGTTCATGTATATATAGTATTTCTGTTAACGTTTTGTCTTTAAATGTCTAAGCCAGCTGTCTTATTCTTATTTTAAACAAAAGCCTGTTTTCTCGTTCTGCTCACGTGTGTCATACAAAGGAGCAGAATCAAATAATATTAATATTTTACTACACTTCTAGTTTGAAATACGAAATCGACAAATTATAAGACATGAGAGAAAAAAACATATTGTACGTGATTTTTGTTACAAATGTTAGGCTTGCTAATTAACTTAATATGTTTGCAGTTAACATACACAGCGTGATGGAGTAGACATGTTAATTGAATTAAATGACTGCTGCTCATTATATTGAATACACTTTTCTATCTACCAAGCACTTCAAAGAAATAATAATTTGAAAACCTTAATATCGTAAACTCTTATTACTCTGTTAGGAATCCACGTGATGAAAAGTCTTGAATTTATTGAATTATGACAAGAACAGAACAACATCAAATACAATTACAACAAGGAAGAACGTGTTCACGTTCAGACTGTGCTGTGACCAGTTCAACAGTCCAACGTGTCACTTTGTGGTCAAGTTTGATTTGTTTTGATTTGGCGCAAAGCTGCACGAGGGCTATCTACGCTAACCGTTCTTAATTTAGTAATGTAAGACTAGACTGAAGGCAGCTGGTCATCACCATCCACCGCCAACTTTTGGGCTACTCTTTTATAAACGAACAGTGGGATTGACCGTGATATTATAACGCTAACACACATGTAAAGATTAGCTCGTTTGATGGGCCTGTGATTCGAACCCGCGAATTACCAGTCGAGTGCCTTAACCACCTGCCCATGCCAGGTCTTGTGGTTAAAAATAAACAAGTAATTTTAGCTTATGGCCTTGTGACTACTATATGTGTGCAAACATAAGATTTATTTAAATCTTTAGATACTATTGAAAGTGCCACTTTCTGTTTATGAGATTTTAAAGTGATTTTGAACTCGCTACTTATTAATTGGAGATAATTTACGTCTGTGAATCATATAATGTAGTTAACAACATAAAGTGCAACAAATCAAGGAATGCATTAAACTTTTACTTCACAAATTATATTTGTAATTTTAATTTTGGTGTAATGAAAACTGTAACGTTCTTTATACACTTACACCAGTTTAGGTTACTACTTGGAGAGACAAAAAAAATATTCTTATTCTGCCTATGTATTTAATTTCTTGGTGGTTCAGCTGTAAAACCAAGGGTTGAAAAAAAAAGTTAGATTAATGCTTCTACAAAACAAACATAGAAAAAATTTCTGTATCTGTCTGTTTACATCAGTATGCATACCCTTGTTTATAAGTCTAATAGATATGCTCTATTTTTTCCCTTACAAATTATTCAAATTATACTAATTTGGGTGAATGTTTGACTTTGGTTAACTTTTACCCCACTCCGAAGTTTACATCACAATGAAATAGAGGAAAAGCAGCCCAATCATCGTCACCCACCGCCAATTCATGGGCTACTCTTTTATCGGCCAATAGTGGGATTGACCGCACATTATGTTGGCCTCAGAGCGGAAAGTGCGAAGAAGCTTGATGCGACAGGGATTCGAACCCGTGACTCTCAGATTGCGAGTCGAATTCCCTAATCACCTGGCTGTGTCGGGCTGACTAAGAAATGGTGAGTACAATATTCTCCACAAACACGTGGGTGTCAGCTATCAAAAGGGTGATTAAATACAAAAATCTCCATTCGAGGTGCATGAAGGACAAATATAATATTGACCAAAATGGTTCCAGTTTCGCTGGTCATCGTATGCTTGAAAACAGTTGTAAATTTCGAAAGTGGCTGGGAAAAAAAGAGTTACTTCAAGTCCTTGTTTGTTATCTTGTTAAATGTATTAGGAGATATGTCTAGCCTCATTATGGGTCGTTGTTGTTCTCTTTTTAGTGATTACAGCTCTCACTTTGTTGATAAGAGATACCTCTTCTCATTGTCTTGGGGTGTAGTTTAAATACCTAGTGCTTTTCTAGATCCTCTGCTGCGTGAGTCTTCCTACTTAAAAAAAAAACTTTGAAGGCTTTTGTCTTCTTTTAAAGTATGTAGACTCCAAACTTTTACTTAGAGAAAGTCCCCGCACCCCGGAAAAAAACAAACAATTATTAGTATTATGAACGAATCGTGTAAGCTTAGTTTGTGTGAGTGACAAGAAAAAAACTAGAATGAGATATATTAATTATTTATATTTAAAACTGATCACTAACATAAAATTTGTTAAATTGAATATTCTATGAACTATTTAATATATTTTTTTTGATTTTTGTGCTTGCATCGTGATATATATGAATCTAACGTTGTTTACAAAACATTGAATAATATTCTAGTATTTTGTAAATACTGACGGTAAGCAACGTTATTCACCTCACATCTAATAAGCGTGTAGTTTAATTATCGATAGGTCTGTTTAAAACATCAAATAAGGTTATCACTATGACGTTCCATCAGTTAAGAATTTAACTAATATCATATAAACTTAAACATCCGGTGACGTTGTAGACGTTAGAGAACATTAGTAACTTAAAATTTCACGAATTAATGGACTTATTAATGACACTCATGTATTGCACATCAGATACAAATACCTATATTTGACATGCAATGAATCAAGAGCTTAATGAAAAACACTCAAATGTATGAGATAAGCTTTTTTTATTATTATTGGACAAGATTATTTTGAATAAATGAATAATGAAACACCTTAACTTGAACGGAGTGTTTAACTGTCTTATCCTTGTTGGTTTCTCAGTGGCTTTCCAGTTCTAAAGGGCCTGACATGGCCAGGTGGTTAAGGCACTGGACTCGTAATCCGAGGATTATGGGTTCGATCCCCGTGACACCAAACATGCTCGCTCTTCAGTCGTGGAGGCGTTATAATTTTACAGTCAATCCCACAACTAGTTATGAAAGAGTAGCCTAAGAGTTGGCGGTGGATGGTGATGACTAGCTGCCTTCTCTTTTGTCTTACACTGCTAAATTAGGGATGTCTAAGCGCAGGTAGCCCACATGTAACTTTGCGCGAATTTCGAAAACAAACAAATAAGTTCTAACGTGTTGAAGCACTCCAAGAAGCTTCAAATACTGTCTCATTGTTTCCTTTATTATTGAAACCTGCTCGACGTATAGTCAGTAACAAAAACGTATTTGCATCTTGCATAATTGTCACCAAACTGAACGAGTGTTAAAAGCAAGAAATTTAGTTGATAGAACATGGAACAAACATTTTCGAACGTCTGCAAAACTTAAATAATGCAAATAAATATTTGTGAATATTTCAAAGTCTGACGATAACCACTTTGCTGTTTATTTTTGATTTAATTATTATAGGTGAGAAAATGTATACGGAACTAAAATTGGTAGTGTAACTCTTTCCAAAATTGGAACCAGATAGAAAGAGGTTGTTATTTACTACAAAGGCAACTGGAAAGTAACGTTCATTACATAAAGTTTAGGCCATTCTACCTCTATCTCTCTGAAATTCTAAAATCTCTCTGTGAAAGAAAATATAAGCGACCGTATTTAATCCCATCAAACATAAATATCTTTGGCCACATATTAATTAATTTTTAGTGCTCAATTAAAAAGAGGAATTAGAAACATGCATTGTTTTTTACAAAGAAAGGAGAAAAAGGAAGAAAAGATTGCAAGATTCTGCAAACCAAAGAAAAAAACCAATGTATAGTAAATGTCAGAGAAATATATAACAATAGAAATGGTATTGCTAAAACGATCAAATTATGAAGCCTTTGTAAGTTAAGTGCCTTACGGAGATCTTCCATCAAATATATGGCATTGTAGTGGTAGATTTAGAGACGTAACCTGTTCGATCGAGGAGACTTCTTTAAGTGTAGAGTGAAAGCTAATAGAGACAAACAAATGCAGCTACTATCCTAACAACTTGTCCGCTTCCCTAAAATATTTCAATGATATTCGGGGGGTGGGGTTCTTTGATCTTTCTAGGAAATCTGAGCAAGAACTCAGAACGTTTAAAAGTTTCTTCACTTTAGGAGAAACGAATAAAACAGGCTATCTGCTCTCTGTCGGTCTCTGATATTCGAACACTGAATGTTAGCTTGAAAGTTCATAAAAGTGTCCATGAACCACCTAGTGACACGTTTGAAACATACTCTGTTTGAGTGTGTGTTTTCTTATCGCAAAGCCACATCGGGCTATCTGCTCAGCTCACAGAGGGGAATCAAACCCCTGATTGTAGCGTTGTAAATTCGAAGACATACCGCTGTACTAGCGGGAGGCTGCTCTGTTTGATAAACAATCACAATTTTCAGTTTTATGGAACAAAAAGCAACTTAAAAATTGAACAAGAAAATTAATCCTACTTTAGAAGAATTTCCTAATTTATCTTCCACAACTTTCTTCCAAACCCAAGTGTCAGTCCCTTTCGATCCCAGTTCAGAATCCTGGAGTTGCACTGCAACTGATCTATGAAGGGGGTGGGGTTCGCAGTCGTTAAATGATTTACTGGCTTTCTCGGACAGAGGTCACATGTTAAGGGCAAATAATGGGTTCACTGTCATATTATTCTGTATTGCGTCTTCAGTAAAAGAAACATTATTAAGAGTTGAAGTACAATAATGTATTAAATATTGAAGCAGACAGGAGAAGGGGGCACACAAGCAGGTTATGTTAAATTGATCAGTAAGTTTTTGGGCACAGAGATAGGTACAGTTTCAACAAATGCTATATTGAACTTTTAAATAAGATACGTCATTAACTGTTGTAGCAGGTTGGATAGTTTATATTGGGTTTTGATTTACATGTTCTCAGCATAAGTTAAAGAAATGTGCCTCTGTTTAAATTTGTTACTTTACGATAGAGATAGGATATTAAGATATAATCATGTTGCACATGGAATGCTGTATTAATCCTGCAGTTAACATAGAAAGACAGTTTCTAATGTTAGGCGTCTAATTTTTGGTTATGATAACTGGATGAACACGGGTAACTCGTTCAAAGTCTAACATGACTGTCGCTGAGGTTAGACACAGGTAAGTATACGTTTCGCTTGAAGTTATAAACGCCTTAAGAACGACTGCATATGGCAGTTAATCATCATACCAGAACTTAAGTTAGGCTTAGCGGAATCCGTTTTGGGGGATTTATTAGAGCATCCCAACAGGTTTTTATCTCGTTATCGGAGAAAACGTCATTCGCAGTCGAGAAGACTTACTTTCCTAGATAATATATGTTGTACTTGTGTCATTCGAAATGACTTTGTTGTTATTCGAGAAAAAAGCCTAAATGGGTGTAGCGAATAGAGAAGCTGTTTCTGACCATATTTATTTCTCGAAGTTTACACCAATGTACATATGAACTGTTCATCGACGTTAAACATGGCTTAAGAGATAGAACTAAAACTGAAAATAAACATTACGAAGTTTTATTTTACACAGGCAAGGCTTTAGCTTTTCTCCGTTAGTGGGCGATAACAGAGCTTTTGTTAATTCTGCTTAGTAATTTAAAAGAATTGTACTTAAAAAATAATTATTATATGATTTTCAAATAACTAGGAAGAATGATCTTCGGTGGGCTAGAGTAAAATTGAGGTGCAGGGCCTGCGCCAGCACCACCTAGCGTAGGCCTTGGATTGGTATGTACTAAAGTTTCATATGACAAAAGCATTTTACGTTAACAAGAACAAAAAAAACTGTTACAACTAAAGTTGTGGTTATGTGAAGGAAAAATGACAGAATAGAATAGAATTGTCAGCAGCGCAGATAGCCCTCTAGTAGCTTTTCGCGAAATTAAAAATAAAAGAATTATCGGTCATTCTTTCGTACTCTTTGTTAGCTGTATCTACTTTAAAGCACTTGAGGCTGAATAAACATATTAATTATTAATTTCGAGAAGAAGTAATTGAGGCTTTGTTTTTTACAGTGGTAATATGTCAATGTCTACTTATGTATTGGAGCTTACTTGATGTGTACGCACCACAATAGAAGAGACAGAAATATAATTCTCTGGCTATACACATTAATATATGTATATACATAGGGCTTACTAGTTATTTCAACGCAACTATGAATTTATTTCGACAAATGTACAAAGACATGTAGGCCGAAAATAGTCATTTTGCAATAATATTTAACGGAGGTCCCCTCTGTGGGACATCGGTAAGTCTGTAGGCTTACAAAGTTAAATTATGTTAATATGATTAGTAAATGTCATCAAATAATATTTATCAAATTCAAGTTTCAGTTCGGGTTCGAAATATTATTGAATATACTTTCCTCAGTAGAAAAATTAAAATATGAATAATAAAAGATTGGTTGTCTTTGAATGTCATAAGAAGAGTATTACAGGTGAACATAATGTGTATTTTTTATTGTTTTTCATCAATACTTTTAGGTTTCGTACGATATACATTTAGTTTAGTAGAAGACCAAATAGTTACTTTGACCTAGGAACACAGCTGCGAAAATCCTAATTCGGAATTATTTATCATCCGTGGTTTATGGAGCTTGACTCTAGTCGCTGCTAAAGTATTTGTTTCTCGTTTCCTACGTGAGTAAAACGTTGTTTCGAAGATAGTCGTTCGTATGTATGGTTAGTATAGAAATAAGTACTATGCATCAAGTTAAGGCAAACTATCTTCAAATAGCCAACGATTATTATATATATAATTTCAACAGGTTCATTTGATTACTTAACAAAATACAGTTACAATAAACAAACCGAGCAGTGAATGCTACATTTCCTTCCGTCTATCCTTTTCCAACGCAGTAGCTGATATAAAGCCATTCTACCTTACAAAATTGACTTAAGCCTTGTACAAGTAGAAGTTGGTCGTCTCTTTAACAAGAGGATCTCAGGGAAGTCAATAGTTAATAAGACTAGTTTGGGTTGTCATTGTAGACTTTATTTTATGAAGGTACATAACTGTAGATAGGCGTGTAAGTTTACTGTAGAATTATTTTACAAGACTTCTTTGGGATGTCATTGTAAGCTTTATTTTATGAAGGTACTTAATTGACAGACTGTTGTAAGTTTATTGTAGAATGATTTTACACGACTTTCAAAATCGAGTGCTCTCTTATAATGCACTGTTCTTCTCTTTAGAGTGGAGTATTCTTTTTTACATATAATAAAGTGCACAGTTTTATTATTCCTGGAGATGGATTGTTTGTGAGTTGTTTGAAATGCGTCTGATTTTTTTTGCGAAATTTTGTGTCTCTTCTATTACCACTAGAATCTACCATGATCATATATTATCTTTTTTCAACTTAAACTTTCATAATTGCCTGAGGATAAAAGAAACGAATGGTCATGGTCTGAAAATGAACTCACCGGAAACCTTTATGCCTGTTACTGTCTAACGTAACCACAGAAAGCATAATCAGATCGAAACGTTTTCATTACCATAGGAAGTGGTATAATAAAAACATGGAATTAACTGAAATTTTGTGGGCTTATTGTAATACAGTAGCAATACTTTTACGAAGAGCTAAAGGTAAGAAATTAAAGTTATAAATGCTGCTAGAAAAACAGTATAATTATTATATTGTATTGTTTTTCAGCATTCAGCGGCCTGTTCCACATCATTGTTGTTATGTCCAGGGTCAGTATAAATATGAAAAAAGAGAGAAACAAGCAGAGGGAAAGAGTGCTTTGTCTACGTTCTGATGTAAAGACAGAAAAAAGTAAACCTATACGGAAGAACTTGGTAATAAACATTTACCTTAACAGAGTTACTAGAGAAACACAAGTGCACACGGGTCGAATACATAAAATGCATTTTTCTTTTTATAAAGTCATTTATGTTTTTTCTCATCAGAAGGAGAAATCCATAAATATCCTCAATGAAAAAACAAAACAACGTATACCTTTGGACCCCCAATCCCAGTGGCACAGCGGTTTGTCTGCGAACCTAACAACGCTTTATAACCTGAAGATGACCTAAGAAGGTCAAACCTTTGTTTTCTACTTTATTTTAATTCACAATTTAATACCCATACCAGCCGTCTCGCGATACATTCTTACAACGCTTAAAACTTGGTTTCGATACCCTGATGAGCAGAGCATAAATATTCCATTATGTAAGTTTATGCTAAATTACAAACACCAATTATTCCTTAATTACATAATTACATTTTCTCCACATTCTTGTTAGGTTGTCGTTTTCGGATTTTAAACTATAGTCTTGTAAAATAGTATTTCAGGTTTTTCCTGCATATATTTATATATTATTTCAGGTTTATCGTGCATATCTATAAAAACAGTGCTTTACAATTATAATACATAAACACATAAATTGCATTTCAAGTTTAACCTACATATATATAAATACTATTTCAGCTTTATCCTGCACGTGTATATATAGCATTTCTGTTAACGTTTTGTCTTTAAATGTCTAAGCCAGCTGTCTTATTTTAATATTAAACAAAAGCCTGTTTCCTCGTTCCGCTCACGTGTGTGATACAAAGGAGCAGAATCAAATAATATTAATATTTTACTACACTTCTAGTTTGAAATACAAAATCGACAAATTATGAGACATGAGAGAAAAAAAAAACATATTGTACGTGATTTTTGTTACAAATGTTAGGCTTACTAATTAACTTAATATGTTTGCAGTTAACATACACAGCGTGATGGAGTAGACATGTTAATTGAATTAAATGACTGCTGCTCATTATATTGAATACACTTTTTATCTACCAAGCACTTCAAAGAAATAATAATTTAAAAACCTTAATATCGTAAACTCTTATCATTTTGTTTGGAATCCACATAATGAAAAGTCTTGAATTTATTGAATTATGACAAGAACAAAACAACATCAAATACAATTACAACAAGGAAGAACGTGTTCACGTTTAGACTGTGCTGTGTCCAGTTCAACAGTCCAACGTGTCACTTTGTGGTCAAGTTTGATTTGGCGCAAAGCTGCACGAGGGCTATCTACGCTAACCGTCCTTAATTTAGATGTGTAAGATAGAGGGAAGGCAACTAGTCATCATCACACACCGCTAACTCTTGGGCTACTCTTTTTACCAACGAATAGTGAGATTGACCGTTACATTATAACGCTCACACAGCTGAAAGGAATAGCTCATTTGATGGGACTGTTATTCGAACCCGCGAATTACCAGTCGAGTGCCTTAACCACCTGCTCATGCCAGGTCGTGTGGTTAAAAATAAACAAGTAATTTTAGCTTATGACCTTATGAGTACTATATGTGTGCAAACATAACATTTATTTAAATCTATTCTAGGCTTCCGCTAGTCATTAGCCACATTGCTATTGGCGAAAAGAAACAGCATGTTGCTAAAAAATCTAGTGTTGGTTTCATTACAGTGATGAAAGATAATAATTTTTCGGTCTTGGATGGTTTTCCTTGATTTATTCTGCTCAAGTTTCGGTCTTAACAGCTTTCGTGGTTTTTATTGCCATCCACGCCATTACTGATGACAAATGACCAGAGACGCCCCCTAGCGAGTTGAAAAAACAAGAAACGTCTTTAAAAACTACCACTGACTGACTGTAATCTATATTTTCTTTATATTTGTGTTTTTATAAATTCAGGGATATGACAACTAACAAATTAAATTTTAAAAGAATTATAACTCAGCTGTGCTAATGATTTCATTTATTTTCATTTCTTATTCTCATTTATTTTCATTTGATTCTGTCCGTGGTACACAAACAGTAATTAAAGAAAACCTGACTTTCGTCAAACCAACATATGGTCTGTATCAAAGTGGAAATCCCAAGTTTCGTTTGACATGTGTTTGATTTGAGATCATGACAACTCCTAGATCAGGTAAAAAGACGTCTAAACAGTTAGATATATCAAGTTTTTTTCAAAAGAAGGTCAAAGCAACAACATCAACTGATGGAGGAAAATCCATTTCCAAAAGAAAAGACAGCTCTGAAGAAACTGAAGCTTGCAGCAATGATCAGACTGTCGGTGCAAAAAAAAAATATACCCGCGATTTTCACATAGTTGTTAAAGAAACTTGGTTTTCACAGTTTCCTTGACTGGAACATGTTTCCCAACAAAATACATTTCATTGCTAATTATGCAGGGACAACAAGAAGACAAATATTTATGCACCCACTGGGAAAACTGCTACTAAGCCCAATAAAGACGACTTGGCGAAGCACGCACGGTCAGAAGGTCATCGCAGTGCAGTAGCATCACAAGTTTTGAAGAAGGACATGTCAACTGCTGCTGTGAATGTGTATGTGGGGGGTAAAGGTGGCATTCAGGCACAGATGGCCAAATTACTTGTACAAACAAAGGGAGTCATCCCAACTGTGAAGTTTCATTCCCTCCTTTCAATGTAAGAATATTCTTCATTCTAGTATTAATAAGACACTTTCTGTTTTCTACAGTATTTTCTTAAAACAAAAGGCAATTTGACAATTTTCTAAAAGTGAAACATTTTGAAAATATCTATCAAAAATTAAGCTTTGTCATGATGACACATTTTTTGGCTGATGCTGTTGGCATTCTTGGACCTTTGTCAAGATCTCTACAGAGAGCTGATTTATCTTATGATCAGGCTAAAGCAATTATTGATGGGTCAATTCTGTCAATTGAGTCGCTGGTACACATCCCTGGTCCTTATACACAGACTGCACTGAAGGAACTCCCACAAGCTCCTGATGTCAGTGGTTACACTTCTCACAGAGGCCATGACATCAAAGATATTGATAAACAACGTGAAAAGTACAGATCAGCTGCTGAGTCATTTGTTAAAGAGGTGGTCACAAGACTACAAGTGGCATTCCCAGACACTAACATCATGTCATTTTTTTCGATATTTAACCCATGTCACAGCAGAGCAGTATCTGATGAGAATGATCTGAAGAAACTCATCCAGCACTTCTCTCCTCCCGTCGGTGAGGATGAGGCACTGACTGAATGGCTGCTACTAAGAAACATAATGGAACAGGATGCTCACAAAAACAGAAATATGAAGAGCTTCTACAAGGAATAGATCAACTAGACCTGTCAAACCTTTCCAAATCTGTCTCTGCTTGCAGCAATTGGATTAATAATTCCAGTTACATCTGTTGACTGTGAGCAGGGAATTAGCAGGTACAACAGCATCAAAACAGGTGCCAGGAGCAGTCTGTCTGTGGCCAAGACAGAAATGTTACTAAACTTATCCATGGAGTCCAAACCTTTAGATCATTTTAACTTCGACTCTGCATTAAGATACTGGGTCACTCACAAAGACAGATGTGGGTACCATTCCCTGTTGAAGAAATGTGCTTCGGAACCTCAGGTGTCAACTTCTACCACATCTTCTGTTGAGAATGATTTGGCTGAAGAGCTGCCATTGGATTTATCTACTTATTAATCATGCTACCGTATTCTAGTTTTAAGTCATTTTCTTTTGTTTCTGTGTTATTTTGATAAATGTATCTCTTTATTTTCCTCTTTATCATGTTTATTTTGTTTTTTTTTACGGAAAGATTGCTGGGGAATAAAAAAATAGTACAAAACTTAATGTCTTGTAGGTTTTCACATAATTACAACTATTTTTTACTGGATGGAATTGATGCATATTTAAAGTCACGCACCACACTGTTTTTGGAGACCTAAAGTTGTGGCTAAACAACTGTCATTGTGGCTAAAAGAAAATTACTTTGTTTAGCCACAGTGGCTAAGAGAGTTTTTTTTTTTGAATTTCGCACAAAGCTACTCGAGGGTTATCTGTGCTAGTCGTCCCTAATTTAGCAGTGTAAGACCAGAGGTAAGGCAGCTAGTCATCACCACCCACCGCCAACTCTTGGGCTACTCTTTTACCAACGAATAGCGGGATTGACCATCACATTATAACGCCTCACGGCTTAAAGGGCAAGCATGTTTGGCGCGACCGGGATGCGAAACCGCGACCCTCAAATTACGAGTCACACGTCTTAACACGCTTGGCCATGCCTGGCTATGCGAGTTATTTTTCTAGTGGAAGCCCAGCTATAGATAATATTAAAAGCATCACTTTTTGTTTATGAGATTTTAAAGCGAATTTGAGCTCGCTACTTATTAATTGGAGATAATTTAAATCTGTGAATCATATAATGTAGTTCACAACAGAAAATGTAATAAATGAAGAAATGCATTAGACTTTTAATTATTCACAAGTTAATTTGTAATTTTATTTTTGGTGAAATTAAAACTGTAATATAACCAATAAACAGCTGGTACGCTTTGTAATGTCTAATATTAAATTAGACGCAGTTCCATAATATTCTCTATACACGTATACCAATTTAGAGGAAAATTACCAATTGAAGAGGAAAAAATGAAATAAATTTAGTCTTTCTATTTTTTTTTTTTTGGAGGCTCAGCAGTGAAATTGTTGGTTGAAACAACAACAACAAAAAATTCGTACCTCAATCCTACAGGGGTGTGTGTTGTGTTTCTTATAGCAAAGCCACATCGGGCCAACTGCTCAGCCCACCGAGGGGAATCGAACCCCTGAGTTTAGCATTGTAAATCCGGAGATATACCGCGTTAATAGCGGGGGGTTCTACAGGGGTAGACATCGCTTTTAGCCCATTAAGGAGCTTTAAGTTTAAACAAAACAAGCAGAGAAAAATTCTCTATCTGTCTATTTACGTCAATATGCATACACTTGTTCATAAGTTTAACAGATATGCTTGTTTGTTTTTGGAATTTCGCACAAAGCTACTCGAGGGCTATCTGTGCTAGCCGTCCCTAATTTAGCAGTGTAAGACTAGAGGGAAGGCAGCTAGTCATCACCACCCACCGCCAACTCTTGGGCTACTCTTTTACCAACGAATAGTGGGATTGACCGTAACATTATAACGCCCCCACGGCTGGGAGGGCGAGCATGTTTGGCGCAACTCGGGCGCGAACCCGCGACCCTCAGATTACGAAGTGCACGCCTTAACGCGCTAGGCCATGCCGGGCCTAACAGATATGCTACGTTTGTTTTCATTACAGTTTATTAAAATTATGCTCCGAAGTTTTCATCAAAACATCTAGATTTCCAATATTGTTCAGAAGTTTTCATTCTTGACTGAATTGCAAAAAAATAAGAAGAAAAAACTTACATTTTCTGAATGCATATTAAAACTTCATCGAAATCAATTCGTGACTTCCACAGACTCATCCACATTTCTGATCAAGAATTCACATTTTTTTTAAAATTTTAAATTAATCTTAAGGGGAAGTTAATCTTACGGGGAAGTAAATTTATGACTAAATCTAGTGAGTTCAAAATTACGTAAAAAGACTTAATATATGAAATCTGATTCACAGAGTTTTTATAATAATACGTTTTATTTATGAAGAAAGGATGTTATAAACAGTCAGGCACTGTCACAATTAATGGAATACAATGCAAGTTATTGTTTTATTTCGAATGGATGGTCTACTTAATAGTTTAGAGTCATTGTAAAACATTCTGGTTTCCTTACAATAAATACATTTATTTTTCTTCTTTAGAAATTGAAAATTTCGAGTTTTACCTGCTTTTCATTAAATCGAAACTGTTCACAATAGTTAAGGGTTATTCGATCATTTCTTGAATCTCCATCTCTTTGGAACATCCAGTTAAATGGTTTGCACAGTCAACCCCATGATACGCTCTTGAGACGTGGACGATCTCAGACAGGTTTTAATTTATTTAAACTTTGCAAAGCTTGTATCAGCACACGTGCTGACCACTGTAGAGATAAGTAGGAGTCTGAGAGCAGTGCACATATTGGGATGTATGGCTGCCAGATGACTTTTAAATTAAACCTTATCGTATTCCAAGGACGTTAAATGGCTGTGGAACAGTTGAAAACAGGCCTTGAAGTTTAATCATTATTGTGTCAACTGTTTTGGTAAACAAGTACTAACTTTGGCATCTGTATGAATACCATAAATCAATATTTCTTTAGATAAGTTGTTGATGTAAGTTTGTCAGAAATACTACTCTGTGAATCATTCTGTTTAAAAATAACAGCTTATTACTAAGACAACTCCTTTCAAATCAGTGATGTAACTCACCCAAACAGAAATATAATATTTATCAAATGTTTGATACTATAACAACAAGTCTCTTCAAGCTAGTTTTAGAAATCCTTTAAAACAGAATCATAATATAAAAGGCTAAACATTTTACAGTTAAAAATATTAAAAACTGATGATATATCTTTGATATTATGTAGACAGTTATACTGTTTCGAGTAAACGCACTTTTTGTACTGATATTTTAAATACACAAACGAATGCTGGTTATTATGTGATAACTGTGAAGAAAAGGTTACATTTGTAAGCCTTTATAATTTATCTCAATCGTAAACAACACACTTTTGTTTTTGTTGTTTAAGGTTGTATCTATATACTAAGAAAAATTCAAAATTATATTAAATACAAAAGTTGTTGTTATTAAGACTGCATTAATACATCAATAATAAAAACATTTATAAAAGAGACATGAATATATAAGTTAAATTTGTCTGTTTGTTTTGAATTTACACAAAGCAACACGAGGACTATCTGCGGTAGCCGTCCCTACTTTTGCAGTATAAGACTAGAGGGAAGGCAGCTAGTCATCACCGCCCATTGCCAACTCTTTGGTTACTCTTTTACGAACGAATAGTGGGAGTTACCGTCAAATTATAACGCCTTCACGACTGAAAGAGCGAGCATGTTTGTTGTCTCGGGGATCGAACCAATAACCCTAGGATTACGAGTCCAGTGCCTTAACGACCTGGCCATACCGAGCTCTACAGTTAAGTTATCATACGGTATCAATAACTCCGGTATCATCACAGGTGAAAAACCTATTGTGATGCAGGAAGACAATAGAAACAGAAGTTTTCGTATACCTTTGTGTTCAAGGTCATAAAAACCAAAACATTTTCCTTAAACTACAAAATGTTTTACCATTTAGTTCCAGTAATCATGAATAAATCTTTGTTGAGCTAACATACTTGTCAAACCAGAGATACGAAACAACACATATACAATATAGCAGAAGCTTCTCTTTACTACATCAGTGCCATAGTGGTCTCACTTTCGACCATTACAGTACTATTTCATGAAAACATTTCAACAACAAATGATAATTATTAAACAACCATGTTGACCAGCTAATTCTTCTTTTCTTTCAAGAGTATGTTTTGTTTGTTTGTTTTTTTTTAATTTCGCGCAAAGCTACTCCAGAACTATCTGCGTAGGTCGTCCCTAATTTACCAGTGTAAGATTAGAGGGAAGAAGAACAGTTGGAACAAAACGATCAGTTTTGTTTGTTTTGGAATTTCGCACAAAGCTACTCGAGAGCTATCTGCGCTAACCGTCCCTAATTTAACAGTGAAAGACTAGAGAAAAGGCAGCTAGTCATCACCACTCACCACCAACTTTTGGGCTACTCTTTTACCAACGAATAGTGGGATTGACCTTCACATTATTATGTCCCCACAACTGAAAGGGTGAGCATGTTTGGTGCGACCGGGATTCAAAACCGTGACCCTCGGATTACGAGTCGAACGCCTTAACACACTTGGCCATGCCGGGCCCCTTTCAAGAGTAGTTGCAATGTAGCTAAATATTAAGTTTAAAGATTAGAACGTCTGTTCTTATTTTGAGTTACCTTGGAAAAAATGTTTTATTTATATATTGTATTGTTTTCCAATTGTTCAATACCTCCCAGAACATTCACCTTTTATTGTCGTCTCTCTTTATATACAAAAATTTGGAAAAATACTGTGTTTGCAAACAGAGAAGAAAAATACTTTATTGATACGTACATGGAGTACCATTACTTAGTTTCTTGATATATGCAATTATATGTAACACTTTATTGTATATGCAGTATCACAAACACTTTCTTGATATTTCCAGTACCATTAAATACTTTTTATATATCCAGTATTACTAAAGACTTTCTTGATGTATCCAGTATCACTAAAGACTTTCTTTATATTTACAGTACCATTAAATACTTTATTTATATATCCAATATCATTAAAGATTCGTGACACATCCAGTACCATTAATTTGTTTTATATAAATCAGTGCCATTAAATACTTTCTTTATATATCCAATATCATTAAATACTTTCTTTATATATCCAGTATCATTAAAGACTTTCTTAATAGATACACTACCATTAATTATTTTATTTATATATCCAGTATCATTAAAGACTCTCTTGATGTATCCAGTATCATTAAAGACTCTCTTGATGTATCCAGTATCATTAAAGACTCTCTTGATGTATCCAGTATCACTAAAGACTCTCTTGATGTATCCAGTATCATTAAAGACTCTCTTGATGTATCCAGTATCATTAAAGACTCTCTTGATGTATCCAGTATCAGTAAAGACTTTCTTGACATATTTAGTACCACTAAAGACTTTCTCAATATTTCCAGTACCATTAAATATTTTGTTTATATATTAAGTATCATTAAATAAATTCTTGATATATCGAGTACAATTAAACACTATGGTGATAGATGCAGTATCATTACATTATTTTGTGATATATAAAGTTTAATTATGTAATTTGGTGATAGATGCAGTATCATTACATTATTTTGTGATATATAAAGTTTAATTATGTAATTTGGTGATAGATGCAGTATTATTACATTATTTTGTGATATATAAAGCTTAATTATATAATTTGCTGGTACATGTAGTACCAGCAATCATATGACCTTCTATATGAATTTTTCTACATATATAAATGTGGTCATGCGAACTTATCTTGTAGTGAAGAAAGAAAATACCTGTCAGCTCCGTATATATTACTGTTTGGGCTACATTTTCTATGGTTTTAACTTAGTATTGTATGTAATGTTTTGTTCTCTCCATTCTCATGTTATTGGTTCACCACAATAACTAGAGTTACATTGTATATTTCATGAAAATGCCATTTAAAAGCTTCATTTTCTGCTAAAACTAAAATTAGATGGAAATATAACTATAATTCATAAGCATAAACGATAACTGACTTCTTTTGTCGATTCCTTTTGACTCTGACATTTAAAGTTTATAACTGTTGAATGTCTAGCAATTTCATTAAGTTAATAGTCGCAGTCATAGTTACACGTCTGTAACTGTAACTTTAATTTCAGAGTTTCTGAGGATGCACATCGATCCCTGTTGAGCACAAGACAAGTGGTTGTAAGTTCTTGCTTGACTAACTGTAGTTAATGATGTAAGAGACAGCTAGTCGTAGGTTGACGACAGAATCGTGCAATGATTTACACTAGAGGTGGCTGCACCAAGCTATTGATTGCAGGAACACGTCTTTTCTGCTTTACCCGAAGATTCTCTGTCTCAGTGTGTAAAATCATCAACTCCAGAAGGAATTTAAGGCTAAGAATTCTACGAAGTAACAATGAGCATACAACACTAGGCTAAAATTAGAATGTTTTTAATATTATTATGTCAGTAGGACTACAGTAAACATGATAGCTTATGTTGTAAAATTCGGGATTATGTGATGGGCACAACATAAATAACCCATTATTTAACTTTACGCTTATAAAAAAAACACAGAAAGTCTTTAATATCATTTACGAATTGGTTCCTAAAACCTTAAAGTATTTCAGAGTAATTTAGAGACTATTAGCCATGTGCTATTATGTCTGAATTACTGTTTCACTATTGAGGAATGTATTTGTTAAACTAATTCACAATGAAACAGTTTTGATCTTTATTAGCAAGTTATTAACTGTTGGCTGACACAATGTTGACTGACGAACGCAATGCCAAATGTGACGCAGTTCTTCAAATAAAAACAAAACAGAGAGAAGAGAGACAATAAACTAACTTTAGCTAATAATGTGTACGATTTGGTTTCCTCTAACAAAAACAGAGAGAAGAGAGACAATAAACTAACTTTAGCTAATAATGTGTACGATTTGGTTTCCTCTAACAAAAACAGAGAGAAGAGAGACAATAAACTAACTTTAGCTAATAATGTGTATGATTTGGTTTCCTGTAACAAAAACAGAGAGAAGAGAGACAATAAACTAACTTTAGCTAACAATGTGTATGATTTGGATTCCTGTATATATATCCTTGTCTAGTTTTCACTTGTCTTTTTTGTTACCAGAATATTAAGGAGAGATATTTCAATTTTTTCATTCTTTTAGCTGTGAATTGAATGGACGGAAGCTGGTCGTTTAGCGTTTCCTAAAACACTCTTATAGTTACAAATCGTAGCCCTAAAGTGTGTTTCAGAAGGTCATTATTATAAATCTTTATCTATAGATACGTGGTCAAACAACAAAAGAAAGATAAGATCTCATTGGCTTGCTGTCCAACATGTTGTAAAACTGATATTTCCAAGAAAATAAAGAAGAAAACGGCCCAGCCGGGCCAAGCTTGTTACGGCGTTCGACTCGTAATCCGAGATTCGTGGGTTCGAATCCCGGTCGCACCAAACATGCTCACCCTTTCAGCCGTGGGGGCGTTATAATGTTACGGTCAACCCCACTATTCGTTGGTAAAAGAGTAGCCCAAGAGTTGGCGGTGGGTGGTGATGACTAGCTGCCTTCCCTCTAGCCTTACACTGCTAAGTTAAGGACGGCTAGCACAGATAGCCCTCGTGAAGCTTTGTGCAAACCTCAAAACAAACAAACAAAAGAAGAAAAAACATAAACATGTCTAGAAGTTTCAAATAGAACTTGTAGACAGGACTGTTCATGGTATAGTATTCTGTTAAATAACTGGGACAGTGTCACGGACTGAGATCTGGATAAGAAGTACTGGACATATGTAGCTGAAATATCACATCAATAATATTAATATGAAGAAGATTTGTATAAGATGAGAATAATAATTAAGATAGTAGTCCATAGGGTAAACCATTATAGTCAGAAAGTTGGCATTGTTAAGATAGTAGTCGGTGTTGTAAACCATTATAGTGAGTAAGTTGACATTGTTAAGATGACAGTATATATGGTAAATAATTGTAGTGAGTAAGTTGGCATTGTTAAGATAGTAGTTTATCTGGTAAACCATTATAGTGAGTAAGTCGGAATTGTTAAGTTAGTAGTCTGTGTGATAAACCACTGTACTGAGTAAGTTGGCATTCTTAAAATAGTAGGCTGTGAGGTAAACCATTATACTGAGTAAGTTGGCATTGTTAAGATAACAGTCTGTGTGGTAAATCATTGAAGTGAATAAGTAGACATTGTTAAGATATCAGTCTATATGGTAAACCTTTATAGTGAGTAAGTTGACATTGTTATGAAAGTAGTTTTGTGGTAAATCATTGTAGTGAGTAAGTTGACATTGTTAAAATAGTAGTCTATATGGTAAACCATTATAATGAGTAAGTTGTGATTGTTATGAAAGTAGTCTGGGTGGTAAACCATTATAGTGAGTATGTTACACTGTTAAGATACATGTCAGTGTGGTAAATTATTGTTGTCAGTAAGTTGGCATTGTTAAGATAGTAGTCTATATGGAAAACCACTGAAGTGAAAGGTTGGCATTGTTAAGATAGCAGTCTGTGTGGTAAATCATTATATTGAGTAAGTTGGCATTGTTAAGATAGCAGTCTATATGGTAAATCATTATATTGAGTACGTCGGAATTGTTAAGATAGAAGTTTATATGATAAACCATTATAGTGAGTAAGTTAACATTGTTAAGATATTAGTCTATATGGTATAGACTAACCATATGACTAACTATACTCAATTATAGTGAGTAAGTTAACATTGTAAAGATAGTAATCTGTGTAGTGAACCATTGTAGTGAATAAGTTGGCATTGTTAAGATAGTAGTCTGTGTGGAAAACCATTGTAGTGAGTATTTTGACATTGTGAAGATTGCAGTCTATATGGTAAACCATTATATTGAGTAATTTGACTTTGTTAAGATCGTAGTCTATATGGCAAATCATTGTTGTGAGTAAGTTCGCATTATTATGATAGTAGTCTGTGTGGTAAACCATTATAGTGAGTAAGTTGGCATTGTTAAGATTGTAGTATATATGGTAAACCATTGTAGTGAGTAAGTTGGCATTATTATGATAGTAGTCTATGTGGTAAACCACTGTAGTGAGTACGTTGGCATTGTTAAGATTGTAGACTATATGGCAAATCATTGTTGTGAGTAAGTTGGCATTATTATGATAGTTGTCTGTGTGGAAAACCATTATAGTGAGTAAGTTAGCTTTGTTAAGATAGTAGTCTATATTGTAAACGATTATAGTGTGTATGTTGAAATTTTTATGATTGTTGTTTTTGTGGTAAACCATTATAGTGAGTAAGTTGATATTGTTAAGATAGCAGTGTATATAGTAAACCATTATAATGAGTAATTTGAAATTGTTGAGAAAGTATTCTGTGTGGTAAACCATTGTAGTGAGTTAGTTGACATTGGTAAGATAGTAGTCTCTGTGATGAACCATTATAGTGATTAGCTGGCATTATTAAATAGGTAGTTATATTCAGGATTGTTGATAAAAGCTACCAGTTTGTCTAACTGGTACATTCAGGTTTCTATATACACACAGTTTAAGTGATATATCATTGTTAAAGCATAGCTTACAATGATTATTTTCAGTAAATTCTTTGTTTATGTTCATATGAACTCTCTTCATTTTTTTAATGGATTAATATTATCATCTGCTTCTAACAATAAACTAAAAGACAGTATGTTTGTCTGCTTTAGCCCTATCGAAAATAGTTGTACCTCCATTATTTTTAAGTTTGGTTTCTTGTTGTACGTATATGTTGTCGTTTACTCTTTACTGGACCCTAGTATTATGATTGAAAGTTCACGTTTTATAAATGAACTGTGGAGTTAAAGAATCGTTTATTTATTTCAGTATTTTCCCGAAATTAAATGTAATTCCCAGAACTCTACAGTTAATAACTAGTTTTGGAATTATTACAGTTTATAAAAGAAACCAGATAATATACTAATTCAGGAGAAGCCTGTCATAATTAAACGATATACTGTGAATAATTAGGTGTTACTGTTCGGGCATCCGTGAACTATCACCAGATGTCTAAGAATAGATCTACGTACCGTACTATATTAAGCGGCAAGTTAACGGTTTAGTTTTAACATTCAAGAATCTTCAGTGAAGGGAAACTTCGAGAAACGTTTTTCATTAACCCTAGGTGAAAACGAAAGACGCTATAGAACTTGTTACAAGTTTATTTATAAACGAAATCAGCAGTTGATTGTAAATTCAACTATGTTTCAACATAGAACTGCAGAAACCATCAAAATAGGGACTATTTCTTTGTTTATAAAAGAGTAAGAGAATAAGCGTAGGATGACAGTATTCACCATATGAAAAGAAAAAAATGTAATATTAAAGTACCAACTGCTATGTCCATAAAAATAATAAAAAAAAGAAAACCTTAGTTGCATAACAATGGTTCATGGTTCCTCTACGAAACGTATCAATAAAATCCGGCTCAGATGTCATTAGTTACTATTAGATGTTATTAGATGTTACATTAATATTTTGGTGTGGCATGGCCAGATGGTTAAGGCTCTCGACTCGTAATCTGAGGGTAGGGGGTTCGAATCCCCCGTCACACCAAACATGCTCTCCCTTTCAGCCGTGAGGGTGTTATAATGTGACGATCAATCCCACTATTTGTTGGTAAAAGAGTTGCCCAAGAGTTGGCGATTGATGATGATGACCAGCTGCCTTCCCTCTAGTCTTACACTGCTAATTTAGGGACGGGTAGCTCAGATAGCCCTCGTGTAGCTTTGCGTGAAATTCACAAAAACAGACAAATAAATCTTTTATCGAAATTGACAAAGATAATATGAACAAGTATTACGTTGAAATTTTGAGGCTTTCAATAACGATTTACATTCTGTAATTAAACCTAAGCAGAAATCGTTTATTTTTTTAATTTGGAAAATGAAAGTACGTGACGTGCTTGACTGATATATATTTTTTAAAAATATAGTGTAGGACTAACTTCGAGTCTCTTTACAACTCGATTTAAGGTACATCAGTAATTTCCGGTTGTTTTATGTCAGAGTTTCTGGATGTAACTTAGATCCGAATTCTGACTATGAATAGTTGTCAGTAGAGACACTTCTTCATTAAAATGCCTACAACAAGAAGTGTGTGAAGCTCAAAGTATAATGACTTTATTTATTTTATAGTAATTTTTGAAAAGAAAGACCAAACTATATCCTCACGTATGTTGTAAATAAAGCGCGTTGTCAAGGTAATAAACGCAAGACGAAGATAAAAATTTGCTTAAGATTGTTGAAACGGTATAATTCACACTCGAGGTTTTGTAATTTCTGAACTTAAAAGTGTCCCATCACTAGTACAGCGATATGTCTACGGATTTACAACGCTAAAATCAGGGGATCGATTACCCTCGGTTGGCTCAGCAGATAGCCCCATGTGGCTTTGCTATAAGAAAACACAAACACACTTAAAGTAGCGCGTTTTGAAAATACGGCGTTTTTTTGCGCACAGTACAATGAAAGCTTCATCACTGTGTACATTATTAAAGTATAATATGATTAAAATGTGAAAGCGGAAGAAGTTCAGATGCTATGAAGAAGCAAAATATTTCAACTAAATATTTGTTTACTCTGAATTTCACGCAAAGTTACTCTAGAGCTATCTGCGCTAGTCATCCTTAATTTACCAGTGTATGACCAGAAGGTGTGTGTGTGTTTTTTTTTATAACAAAACTACATCGGGCTATCTGCTGAACCCACCGAGGGGAATCGAACTACTGATTTTAGCGTTGTAAATCCGTAGACATAGCTCTGTGCTAGCGGGGGGCAAGACTAAAGGGAAGGCAGCTACTCATCACCACCCACCGCCAACTCTTGGGCTACTCTTCTACTAACGAATAGTGGGATTGACCGTCACATTAGAACGCCTCCACGGCTGAAAGGGCGAGCATGTTTGGTGTGACGGGATTCGAAACAGCGACCCTCAGGTTACGAGTTGAGTGCCTTAACCACTAGGTCATGCCGAACTCAAATATTTGTCTCAGTAACCTATCGGAAATAAGAATGTATGTTTATGTGTTATTTACTTATTATAATTTTTCGCTGGCAAATGTCTGATTTATTGTGTTATGTGCGTTACTGGGAACTGGAGTTTTAATTTAAAAGTTAATTGAATGTTGATATGTATCATATTTATTATATTTGTCAACAAGATGGATAAACACAGTATTCTTTCTTAACACAAATATATTGTGATATAAACACAATAATAAAATTTATAATAACGGTTTTTACAAATAATGATTTATATAGAACAGTTTTACAAAGTTACAAACAATATTGAGTCTTATATTTGGTCTATAACTGAATAGTTTATCGACGATTCAGGCTCACGACAAGCGAATTAATTTTGAGTTGATAGTGCTAAACTTCGCTTAAGTCACTAGGTGTCTCTTCTTGGCTGACCTCTTGACGCTTACAAGCTGAATATTTACCGACGAAGATATTTATCGTCCTCATAGAAATATAATGTCTGAAGTTAATTCACTGAAATTAAATGGTATGTAATGTTCGAAATCTACAAACGTTCCTGATCAAATATGTATAGTTTTCTATTAATGACCGCTTATCGCAATTATATTTTTCAAGATTTATAGTATGCTAAATATAGCGTGTTTGTGTTTTTTGTATAGCAAAGCCACAAAGGGCTATCTGCTCAGCCCACCGAGGGAAATTGAACCCCTGATTTTAGCGTTGTAAATTCGGAGACATACCGCTGTACTAGCGGGAGGCACTAACTGTAGCAAAATAACAATATTAAATTGTCTCCCCGCGTATTACGATGATAACCTCTTATACTCATTATGTGAAATTTTCGAAAGTTCAGTTGACACAACAATACTGGTATTTACGTACGTATAATTGTTGATTATTACGCTCGAGAATCTTCTATAAATTTAGAGAACAGGAGGAACTTTTGCAATACACATTTAACAATATACGTTGCATGCATTCCTAAATATAAACTGCTCAAAAAATTAAAAGAACAAGTACGTTTTCTTACATAATTTCTCTCAGTTTTCCAAATGTAATAATATTTTTATTTTTTAGGTAATTTGTCTCATTTCAGTTCCATCTGTATCCATTTTTTATTGTGTGATGAACGTAAAAGATGGAGAAATAAAATTTTTAAAAATGACCAATATCATCAAAACTGATATCCCATATGAAACAATACTTTAAACAGTTTACATGTACTTGTTCAAGAAATGTTTGAAACATTCAATATTTAGTGTGACCTCCACGGGCTGTGACACACTCCTGACACTGATTTGGCACACTTCAAATCAGTCTATCGATGTTAACTTGGGGTATGGCAGCCCACTCGTCTACCAGGGCTTGTCGGAGTTCCTGTACATTCTGAGGAGGGTGCTAGCGTTCACTAACACCACTCGTCAACATATCCAACAATGTTCAATCGGATTTAAATCTGGAGATCTGGCGGACTACTCAAAAGTCTCTATCCCTTCCTCGTAAAGTCCACACACAGTCTGGCGACGTGTGCTCGTGCGTTAACGTGCATGAAAATAAACCCATCGCCGACAGCACCGGTGAGAGGCCTCACAATGGGTTCCAGAATTTCGTCTTTATATCGTCGTGCGTTCAGAGCACCCATGTCGAGTATGAGTAAGTCTGTGAGGCCCCCCAAGCATGTGCCTGTCCAGACCATTACAGAACCTTCTCCATAAGCGTTGACTTGCACAATGTTACAGACAAAAAATCGCTCTCATCAACGTCTTCATACTCTCGCACGTCTATCATCACGAGACACAGTGAACTTTTTCTCGTCTGTCTACAGCACGGCGGCCCATTGACGAAATTCCCAGCCCAAGTGCTGACGGGCAAACTTCCAATCTGGCTGCACAGTAGCGCGCTGTCACGATAATACCTCTTGCAGGCCGCCTGGCCCTAAAGCGTCCTATGTGTAAACGATTTCTAATTGTTTGGGTCGACAAACTGGTTCCAATGGAATGGTGAAGAGCATTTCGCAGTGACCGAGCCGTAGTTAATTTGTTACGCAGAGCTGTAGTCACGATGTAGGGGTCCTCTTTGGCTGTTGTGCAGCGATAACAGACTTGATCTGCTCTCCTGCCATAAGAGTTTGTCTCCTAGTAGCGTCGCCAAAGGCGATTGATGACGCTTGGTGACACACCGACGCGCTGTGCCACACTCCTTTGTGTCTTGCCATCCTCCAGCATCTGGACCGCACTTGCCACCTCGTTCTCTATCAGATGGCGCCTGACTGCTTGGGTACACAAGATGAAGGTACACATTGACAAAACGAGCCGCGAAAGATCCATATTGGTGTTTGTTTCGAGAATGTATGCGGAATGCACAGTTTCACGTAACAACCTTATATAAGGTACCTTGAGTTGTATTCTTCTCGAGTGAGATGAGTTTCATTTGAGTTGCTTCAAACTTCACTTGCAAGCTTCAAAATACACTTGTAGACGAACGGATATGTTTTTCATACATAAATTTAGTTATGACAAAAATATACTGAAATCTGTACTTGTTCCTTTAATTTTTTTGAGCAGTATATATTAAACTGTAACAAACATATATATTAAAAGAAATATAAAATGTTAGTCTGTTACAGCTATAAGCTTGCATGAAAAGTATAAAGAGAGAACGAAAGGAAAAATGAAGATGAATAACGTGTCTGGCGCTAAACCTTTCTTCATGTAAAATTGCAGAATTTTCTACTATATGTCGAGGTGATTACTGCTTGTGTTCTTTATTTAGTTTGTCAAGATAATTTACGATGTATAATGCTTAGTGATTCTATATTATTCCCTAGAGATATAGACTTAAAAATTGGATAAAATTGTGCTGTTTCGTATAAGATAATGTTATACTAATATAACATTTACAAAGTAACACTACTACAAACACACAAAGTGATTGAGTGTGAGTTGTTTATCTAAAAGAGGTCCTAAAAAGTGATTAATATTCAGTTTAAGATACAGATAGCGATTATAAAGAAAATAATGTAAATGAAATTAATGAATTTTGAAAAGGGTTGTTCTTGTGAAAATAAAACGGAGGCGGAACAGTAAGTTCGTGACCCCAATTGCAAATCTATGTACACACAGGAAAAAAATCTCGCGAAAGTGGTGGTTGCACATCACGTAATAAAAAGCTTTTTCCAGTATCATATAAGCAAGAGTTCCATTATTGTATGATAATCGCAAAATCGTTCAATGTAAAGGATGCCTAGTTTTTGTCAGTGTACATTATATCTCGTAATACCTTTCATGGACAAAGTATCATCCGAACCGCTATCTCTGTTTAACATTTTTTAACAGAAGCTTGTTATGTTTCAAAAGCAGAGTGGATAAGTAGGTTTGTAAGATAAAATCCAGGTTTTGAACTAATCAAATGCTTATTCCTGATTTTATGGTAGCCCTTATTTCGGAGTCAGAGAGAGCCATTGTAATCTGCATAGCTGTAGTAACCCAACTGATACATTGCATGGATTCAAAGAGACAGATTGTTATCCGTGTAAGGTGTAGTTGGCAATTAAACATTGAGTAAGGTGGAAGCGATTTTATGGTAGATGATTTAAAATGACTTCCAGCTGTGAGTCTACATTTAAGAAATTAAGCTCTAATGACGTTTAAATGTTAATGTATCGATTTGTATTAACAGTATACCTACGAGTTGCTGTGGTAACGTGTATGATAAAGCTACAGACTTAGCAGTCACTTCATCAATACATTCTTATGTTGATAATGTAATGCTCTTGAAAAAGTTACCTGTTTAGCAGCAACTTTAACAATATATTTTTATATTGTTGATGTAACGCTATTGATAACAGCAAATTTAACAATATATTCGTATGGTAATAACTTAACCTCTTGATTACGTTAGCTGTTTAATAACCGCTTTAAGAATGCGTTATTAGGCTGACAGAACGTGAACTGTAGTCGGGAACGTACAAATAGATACCGTATATTCACATTCACATGCAACTCAAGGACCCTAGCGCGCTTCGTTTAACACGTCTTCCAACAAATTAATGTTTACTTAAATCAGACGGTCTAAAGGGACAAGAATATTACTCTTATGTAGAGATAACACTGCAATTGTAATCTTATTAAATAAAAGCTGTATACTGAAGTATATAACAGCGATAGATACAACACACATTATATACACGTGATTAATTAGCAGTGTTGCCAAGTTACCAAAACTCATCAACATCACAGATGTAGTTTTCATAACCATAAACGTAGAACATTGTTCACTGTTCTCCCTGCTTACTGTTCTCCATGTTTCAAGAGACGTTTGAACCATAGTTCTGTTTGAGTCTATACCTTCACTGTGTCGTACGATACAGGAACTGTAATTTATAATGTAACGCCCCCCAGTGGCACAGCAGTATGTCTTTTGACATACTAAGCTAGAAACACGTGTTTCGATACACGTGACTGGAAGAACACAGATAGCTCCTTGTGTAACTCTATTTAACTATAAACAAAAACAACGTGACTTTTCCAATCTGTATTGGCCAATGTTTCTACGAATAATATAATTTGACATAGAAACAAATGTTCTACAAATACTAGCCCGGCATGGCCAAGCGTGTTAAGGCGTTCGACTCGTATTTCGCGGGTTCGAATCCCGGTCGTACCAAACATGCTCGCTCTTTCAGCCGTGGGAGCGTTATAATGTGACAGTCACTCCCACTTTTCGTTGGTAAAAGAGTAGCCCAAGAGTTGGCGGTGGGTGGTGATGACTATCTGCCTTCCCTCTAGTCTTACACTGCTAAATTAGGTACAGCTTGCGCAGATAGCCCTCGTGTATCTTTGCGCAAAATTCAAAAACAAACTATCTAACAAATGGAAAAATAAACATGCTATAAAAATATCGTTTTAATAAAATTAGTATATGTCACAACTATAACATTACCAATTATATATATATTATAACAGTGTTATAACGCTGTAAGTGTTATATAACACTTGGACATAGAAGAATATTCTCGAACTTTCTGTTGTTATTTCATGTACTAGGAATTGCCGACATAAATATGAAATTTTTATTGTTGTGTCTTCAACAGACTCTGCAAAGACATTTGAGTCCATAATGACGTAATAGCATGTTTAGAATGTGAATTTGAGGGCTGATGATTCTCGGTCTGTCGACTAGTCATTACCTTTAAGATTATGGAAGGATGTGCTATTAGGTACATCTGTAGGTTTGCACGAACATTTTGAAATAAACAAAGAAGCCACACGTGCTGAGGAATCCTTCACAGTATCTTCTGTGTCATCTAAATAACGACAGAAAGTACCTAGAGAAGATATTAAAGGTGTGCGTGTGTGCCTTCTTATAGCAAAGCCACATCGGGCTATCTGTTGAGTCTACCGAGGGGATATGAACCCCTGAGTTTAGCGTTGTAAGTCCGTAGACTTACCCCTGTAAGAGAGAGGGATTGAAATAGACAAACCAGCATTGGTTGTCACATTTCATTTTTATCTTATTGAGCCTTCTTTACACGAAATGTCACTTCTAAAGGATCGGAAATTCATTGATCAAACTTGCTGAACTGGCGAATGGAAAAAACTAAGTGGACAACACAATTTATTGTTCAAATGATAATACAAACATAAAGAATAATCGGGTGAATATTATTAACTGTTAAATTTATGAGTGAAAAAACACATTAAAAACGTTAGCCATAAGAAATTCAAGATATCCATCACAATTCTATGTAATTTTCAATGTTCACACAGAAAATTATAGAGCTGTTCGAGTTGTGTGAACGTAGTGTTAACTCTATGAATTTCACAATGTTAAAATCTATTTCCGTTAGTGTTAAATATTTCTATTGTTTCTATGACGTCGTATGAGAAAGACATGATGTCAACGAGTCCTACCATGACAACAGACCAGTCCACTGCTAACGGTTCCTGATTATATTTTACGGGCATATTTGTTTGTTTGTTTTGGAATTTCGCACAAAGCTACTCGAGGGCTATCTGTGCTAGCCGTCCCTAATTTAGCAGTGTAAGACTAGAGGGAAGGCAGCTAGTCATCACCACCCACCGCCAACTCTTGGGCTACTCTTTTACCAACGAATAGTGGGATTGACCGTAACATTATAACGCACCCACGGCTGGGAGGGCGAGCATGTTTGGCGCGACGCGGACGCGAACCCGCGACCCTTGGATTACGAGTCGCACGCCTTACGCGCTAGGCCATGCCAGGCCTTACGGGTATATTAAAGCTATCTCTATCTTATAATGTTTCCTATTCTATTTTACCTAATGTGGATTGTTATTGTAGATAACGTACCATAGATTACAGTTTTATCTAATCCTGGTATCTACAACTACATCGGGTTTCGAATTGAGTCAGCAACAACAAAACTTGCATCTACGGTTGTACCCTGTCTTGCAGCCACAGTTTTTGAGTTTCTGGCGATTTGTTGCAATTGGCTGAAGTGTTCCAAATTTAATCCTGTTTAGTCTATTCTCAGACAAACTGTTGCTTTCCACATATATATATATATTACACATGATAGGCGAGTTGCTCTGGATGTTACATCAAAGCTGATTGGGTTTGTGGCATAGAATCATAATGTATCTGCCAACAAGATCTAGACTTACAGTTTTGACATATTTAGCTGTTCTGGACCCATCAAGCATGGTCATTACAAACTTCCAAAATACAGCTAAATCTTAATCATCAACCGTTAGCGAGAATTGGTTAACTTTAATAAATCTGCCTCTTGCTTCATCATATACTTTCCAGGTTTTCCATGCCGTTTCTTACCTCTGCCACGGAACACATATCCTAGAGAAGTGACATAGCAGTTATAACTGTGACTACAGCACCTGTGCCATTGGCATCAATCATGGCAACTCTGTTGCTTTACAGTGTGGCATGTTACGCTTGCACCAAAATATGGGTGTCCCACTTTGCTATATTGATTGTGTTTTATGCCACTTCTAGTTTGTTTGCGTTTTGTTGGTTGGGATCACTCAGTTTCAGATCCACATTACCCGCATGGAATTTGCTTTAGACTTGAGGCTAGATCCGGTACACATTATATAAACGCATTGCTCATTTTCTTGTACCTGGCTCAAAAGGACTTTACTTTGAAAAGGATATCCTCTCTAACATAGTTTTATATATCATGGATGCACTTGGTGACAATTTAAAATCTCTGCTGAACTCGTTATGATTATGGAATGTGGATCATTGTTTGGCATTGTGACATCAGTCTTGAGTATAGATAAACTATGTTTACAGATTTAATATAACCAATAGATGCAGTTCGTAACTGTAATCAGATAATCATATACAATTCGTTAATATAATCTCATCCTAATATGATTGGACTGAAAAAATAGGGACATTTGAAGACAACAGAATTAGTTTCAGCGTAGTCAGAAGAATAGATATGACAATACTAGCACTCAAGCCAGTGCAGTTTGGTAACACTACTTTCCAACAATGGTTTTTATAGTATGTTGCTTAGCAACAAAAGTATAACCTACTGTTGTTATTAGTCTGTATACTGAAAGTATAAGGTGAAATGTATAGACAAGAAAACTGGAAAAAAATATTTTTGTTGATAAATTTCTTTCTATGAAAAATGTTCGTGGTATAAAAGAAAATAGCTCAGTTCAGAACGGATTCAACTTTAAAATGGAATCTATATTTTCAGTTTCATCTATTTCTTTATGTACTTGGCTTTAGGTTATGTTATCCATCCATCTGTGTTGCCGAAGTGGAGAAAACGGTTGACTTAAGAAATAAAACCAAAATTCTTCAAATAAGCATGTTATTTAAGTTAGCTTTTAAAGCCAATTGGTGTTCTTTTCTTATTTAATCTTTTTCTACTAGTTTTATTATTATTAATTTGTGTTCGTTAGTTTCTTTATGATTATGGTTTGCAATGGTATTTGGTAACAATGTTACCCGTAAATTTATAACAGTAATACTACAGAGTAGAGAACAAAGTTTGTTACTTTTTGAAATTCGCGCAAAGCTACACGAGGGCTATCAGTGCTAGTCGCCCCTCATTTAGCAGTATAAGACAAGAAGAAAGGCGGTTAGTCATCACCATACACCGCCAATTCTTGGACTACTCTTTTATCAATGAAGTCTAGGATTGACCGTAACATATAACGGTATATGTTTTCGGTATTTGCTCATTCTGGTGTTTGGCAAGCCTGCATGGCTTTGACGTTACTGGGTTGTTAATCAAATACGTTTCAAAATATGATGCCCCTGAGCACTCTTTGTCTTTTCAGGTACAGGTGCATTATAACAGTGCCTGTCAACCTCGTCATTCGAATGAAATAGTCGAACACTTTTATTATTTACCTTTTCTTTTGGTAGCTAAAAATTAGTAACAGCTCCATGCGAAACCTAGAAGACTCCAATATGGCCGTTTAGACGAAGTGCACATAAGTTCTACTGAAATTGGTGTTTGATAGTAATGATATGTTATTAGCGAACAGTGGAGACGTTATTTTATTATTGTTTGAGTAAAGTAACCACAGTATTGTACTGCTAATTATACTATTAGAAATCCTCATCGTTCATCTTCTGAAACTTAAAGAAACACATCAGTTCGGTTTTTATAGAGCAAAATAAAACCTGTTAGCCACATTTCTTCTTAAAACAGGTAACTGAACATCAATTGTATAAAAGTGTTTCGTTTCACTTGCTTAACAAGGGATACCTGTACTTTTCAACACACTATACGAACAGCATTGATATAAAAATGTCGGCCCGGCATGGCCAGGTGGGTTAAGGCTTCGACTCGTAACCTGTGGGTCGCGGGTTCGAATTCCCATCGCACCAAACATGCTCGCCATTTCAATCGTGGGGGCGTTATAAAGTAACGGTCAATCCCATTAATCGTTGGTAAAATAGTAGCCCAAGAGCTGGCGGTGGGTGGTACTAACTAGCTGTTTTCTCTCTAGTCTTACACTGCTAAATTAGGGACGGCTAACGCAGATAGCCCTTGTGTAGCTTTGCCCGAAATTCAAACCAAACCTTTTAGTATAAGAGACACAAGCTGGCGTCCCTCAAGGAGGAGTGGTTAGTCCTATTCTCTTCATCATGTATGTAAATAATATGCCACTCAAAGATCCAAACCATGGATACGCGTCACAGTTCGTTGATGATGTAGCAATTTGGAAAAGTGCACCTACACCACAAATAGCAGCCCCTACCTTACAACCACAACTAAACAGATTATGTGAATATTGTGAAAAATATAGAATTAAAATAAATACAGCGAAGACACAATTTGTAATATTTTTAAAATCAACGAAACATCAAAAAGTTCAACCTCAGATCTACATGAACGGAGAGCTTCTCCAAGCTGCTACTTCTGCAAAATTTTTAGGGTTAACATATGATTCGAAACTTACATGGATAAAACATGTAAATAACATAAAAACTAAAATTTGGGAAAAATAAACTATGCTAGGAGTCTAACTGGTAAAAGCTACGGAACAACACCAGAAAACATCATTAAAATATACAAGTCATACATTAGACCTGTAATAGACTATGCAGCTCCTGCACGGATCAATGTAAGTGTAAAATAAATACAAACCAAACTCCAAACATTACAGAATACACTAATTACATCAGCATACAGAGTACCTAAAACCACTTCATTGAAGTTCATGCATAATTACTCAAACACACAAACAATACCAGATAGACTTCTACATAGTAGAATAAAATATTTTGATAAAAATTGGCGAAAAAAATGAGTTGTTATGCGAACTAGACAGGTATTGCATATATGATGAAGAGAGACCTGAACACATCTCCCCGAGACGTTCTAGACTTATTTAATAAATAAATAAAAAATGAAAGAAGAATATAAATGGACATTGTCCTGAAAAGGACCAGATTTAAAGTTATGCTATTACTTCAGCCATTTTGTATTTACTCTAAATATATTAATTAGTCAATTCCAACTAAGTAATGGAAGGAGGAAGAGGTCTAATGCACCTGACCCTCCTGGATATACAAATATATATACCCAAATATCAGAGAAAGAGACAAAATCGATGCTTAAAAGTAAATGTTCAAAATTATAATTTTTGAATATTTGGTGTCTAAAGTTTCTGGAAACGATATCAAGTACCACCAAAGAAACCAGATTTGAAAAAGCGTCAGTGTATAATTAACTAGGCCTAACATTTGATGACGAGGAACCTATATTTTAGAAAATAAAAGTTTTGAGAAAGCGTAAATGAGTAACGAAAAATATATTATTATAAATGTACGAGAAAACTGGAAGAAAACTGAAAACCAGATTGATCAACAAAAAAAACAAAACCCTCCTAGATTTACCACTATAACAACTAAGAAAATCTTAGTACATCTATATAATACATTATAATTTTCTATAAAAAATCTCACAAGAATAACAGCACATTAAAGAAGTTATTGTCTTAAATGAAGAGAACAACCTAACTTCAAATCAATATCCTAGAATACCAGGGTACCTATAGTGGACTGTGAAGGAATATTCGATCGTGTGGCCTCTTTGTTGTATATATGTATATATACGTAATTCTGTAAACGGCATGTGTTTGAGAATTACATAATCTTATTAAAACGTTGTACATTTATAATAAAGGTTTTCTGTAGTCACTGAAGTCGTATCGAAACGTTTATAAGCCTAATATTGTATATTTTAGGGTACTTATGTACAACCCAGTTAAAGTAACTGTTTGTGAGCGATTGTCATCTGTGAGAAATATTAAATAAAACAACTTACTGCGAGCTTTTGTTGAGATGTCCCAAAGAAGTCTGTAAAAGTCTCTTTCTTCCGGTTTTGTTTCATCAAAGGCTACATGGAAGGACTGACGTCCTAGAGCTGTGAACACAGCTCCTAAGGTGAAGAAACAGTTCGAATGACCAAGTGACTGGTCTCGGAAGTCATGGAACAACAGAGCTACCGTTTTCCAGTGGAACTTCCGCAACAACTTCAGGAAGAGTTCTCCTATCTGTGAGAAGGACCCGTTCATGCGGGTCATGAGTCGATAATGGGGATTTTTGGCATCAAAGTTGTTGTTCTGACCTCCGACCGTTAGAAGAGGCAGGTTCCACGCAGCTGAATACCGAGCCACTGGAGCCAGGGCGTAAGTACAGAGAGGGCCAAGAAAGACATCAACCACTCCAGAAACGTAGAAATCGAAAGCTGCGAGGGGTCCTTCGGTGGAAGAGCATAGCGTGTCTTTGTAAATCGGTTGAATTAAACGACCTTCGATACTATCTAAACCTTGTGCCTTCAAGGTCTGGATAGCGTACAAGACACCTGGAACGACTTTATGTAGTGAATACGGTAAAGTATCGTTATTTGGAGCTAGGACTACAATATTTACAGTAGGTGGATTTTTCTGCCTTTCATGGATAGACTCGTGCCGTATGAATGCGGCATGTTTATTTCGAATTATTGAAATTGGTCCGTCGACGTTATTTTCTGAAGAAATCCCTTGTAAAACAAAAATAACGAAGTAATTCAAAATGTTAGTAAATAAGAAAGTGATGAACCGCACCATAGCTATACGAGACGGTAGTTCGTAATTAGGCTTTAATAATTGTTATTTTGTTTCCAAAAGTAACATAATAATAGTGTAGTTCCGTATTCTATAGTACGTAAAAACTGTGTGTATAACAATGCAAAAGTACACGATTTCAGAATCACTTTCAAGTTAGTTTCGCTAAAGTCCCAGTTCTGTAAATAACCCTTTCAAAATCTTCTGAATATATAACGACTTATTCACATACCTAAAATATCCACGGCCGTAATAACGTGTCAGTTCGCTAAGGGTTTATTAGATATTTATGTTATAAAAGTTATTTCCGCTAAATATGCTTACCTTTCCAAAACACTTTTAACGTAACAAGCTTCTTAGCATATGTTACTTGATATAGTGTACGTTTACTTCATGGAAAGTGTAATTTAGAACAGCAAAACAACTTCCTTGAATACTCTCCAAATACGTAAAAAAGGAGGCCCCAGTGAGGAACTGCTCCACAGATCTCACCACACCGAGTGCAGTAGAAGTAGCTCGTGCAGTGATTATACATTACCTGAAAGTATCCGGGGAGAAGCTCGAGAGATTTGACGTCATTCAACTCGTCACAAGCCACACCTACATTCTATTCCAAGTAAAAAAAACAAACAACAAACAGATGTTTTATGAGTCTTTGTTGTTTTTCGCTTTCGGAAGAAACAAAATAAGCTTTGAGACCAACGCAATTGAATTTATTGAATGGAAGACACCAACACAGCACCAAGCTCATTCATGAGTTTTTCGTTAAGCGGAAGGCAGTATGGATAAAAAATTCATTCTCGTCTGACGATTGGTTTAGTTTGTTTTGAAATTCGCGCAAAGCTACACGAAGTTTATCTGCGTTAGCCGTCCTTAGTTTAGCTGTGTAAGATCAGAGGGAAGGCAGCTAGTCATCACCACCCATATCCACCTCTTGGGCTACTCTTTTACCAACGAATAGTGGGATTAACCGTCAATTTATAACGCTCCCAAGGTTAAAAGGGCTAGCATGTTTGGTGTGACGAGATTCGAATCTGTGGCTTTCGGATTACGAGTCGAGTGTCTTAACCATCTGGTTATTCCGAGCCCTCGTCTGACGACGAATTTATAAATGGATTTGGTACATCGCTTTTGCTAAATATACACTGGAGCTGGTATAAAGTTTATTTTAGGGAAAGGAAGATAAACGATTTTATCCAGTTATAATATTCAAACTAATATAATTACGATTAAATCTGTGTTATGAGTTATTAAACAATTTCTATTGATTGCATTCCCAATAAAGTAAGGAAAATGAAAATCATCATTTTATTAAACATCTAAAGAAGAAAAGTGAAGCGACATCTGAAGTTTATAAATTTAGTTACAGTTGTCTGAAGTTCATGTCTCTCTTTTATTTATATTCATTTAAAGTTGATAGTAGCAACATTTAAATAATTTATAAACTTTGACTCTTAGGAACAAATCATATATATGTTATAAACTTTGACTCCAAGGATCTATTCATATATTTTCCCAATTTGAGCTACAATTCTCGACTCCAAGGATCTAATAATATATTTTGCCAATATGTTATAAACTTTAACTCCAAGGAACTAATCATATATTTTGCCAATATGTTATAAACTTTGACTCTAGGGATTTAATCATATATTTTACCAATATGTGCTACAACACTCGTCTTCAAGGAACTAATCATATAATTTCCCAATATATGTTATACACCTTGACTCCAATAAACTAATCATACATTTTCCCATAACGCGCTTTAATTCTCGACTCTAAGGAACTAATAATATATTTTCCCAATATATGTTATAAATTTTGGCTCCAAAACTAATCATATATTTTTCCAATATGCGCTTCAATTCTCGACTCCAAGGAACCAATCATCTATTTTCTCAGTATGTGTTTTAAACCTTGATTCCAAAGAACTAATAGTATATTTTCCCAATAAACTGACTACAAAACCCAGAAGTGCCACCCATGTTTAGAAGAAAAATAGATTTTTTCGTAATCACATCTTGTTAAGAAAACAAGAAAAAAAAATGTAGAAGCGTAATTAGCTTACGATGGCACTGATTAATAATCGTTTATATACATATTTATATGGTAGAAAAAAAACGAAAAACATGTTTTATATGTATGTTAAACATGATAATCAATATTGATCATGAACCTTGAAAAACGAAACAATGATCTTGAATTTCCTCCTAAGTGACTAGAAGTGGATTCAAAGACAACCAGCTTTCACAAAGTTACATAAGAGTCTTGAACCTTTAGGTTAGGATAAAGTTACTAACGTAATACATTGTACAGGTATTTGTTCCAGACTCTCATTCTTTCTCTGCCATAAATTACCATCTAGTCACCACTCTTCAGTTTGTTGTTGAATATTTAGTAATGTTGAACTGCGCAGAAATGTTGTAGAAATTCTAATGATTTTTGAATTACTAGACGATATACTGAATAGGCAACTTAAATTAACTGACCCACGAACTGGTTCAACTAACTTAATGTTGTTTTTATAAGATAATTGGACCTAGTGTTGCTTTTCACAGTTTTTGTGCAGGACAGTGCAAAACAAAAAACAGTTATAGAAGTGATGTTATAATAAACAGCAAAATGCACTATGTTTCGGTAGAAAAAAAATCACCGTCCGTTTTCTACACAGCTATTGTATGATTTTTAACTTAGCGTAGGCAATATTTACTGTTGTATTTTGTGATTGATATAAACCTTGTCACCCCTCTAGCGGTACTGATACGCAAGTTACCCTTCTGACAATTAACAAAACAGTGATCTAACTCATACGTGACAATAAAAACACAGTTTAAAACTAAAACTGGATGTTAAAACGGTGGATCTGAGAGGCTACGTATATTCTCTGTGAGCCATTTTCGTAAGATGTGTTGTATCTTTGAATTACATTGTTTGTACCTTTACTGTGAGGATGGATTGATAAAGTATAAAAAAAAAGAGTCATATTAATCGTCGATTAGAAAACAATTTTAAAAAACTATTAAACAGATTTGCTACATTTGATTACAGTGTCTGATCACCTAAGCAGATTGGCTATGTTTGATTACAGTGCTGCGCTCAATACGCAGTCAGAGACTCAGGGTGCTCTTCCCGCCTTATCTCAATTTTCAGCCACTTTGAATATGAGTAAAATGGACTGCCTCTTAGATAATGGATTTCTGTAAAGGTACAGGCCCGGCATGGCCTAGCGCGTAAGGCGTGCGACTCGTAATCCGAGGCTCGCGGGTTCGCGACCGCGTCGCGCTAAACATGCTCGCCCTCCCAGCCGTGGGGGTGTATAATGTGACGGTCAATCCCACTATTCGTTGGTAAAAGAGTAGCCCAAGAGTTGGCGGTGGGTGGTGATGACTAGCTGCCTTCCCTCTAGTCTTACACTGCTAAATTAGGGACGGCTAGCACAGATAGCCCTCGAGTAGCTTTGTGCGAAATTCCCAAACAAACTGTAAAGGTTCATTGCTTAATAAATATAAATGTATTTTCACAAGTTGTTATTATTTTGTAAAATAAAAATGCCTTCTTGGCAATATAAAATAAAAATGTAATTAGCATAAAGATGTTATTAAAAAAATGAACACGTTTTTGTATACAACACAATATCTTTTCGTAAATCACTTTAATTGTTTAATAGTTCAACATAATGCCGGTATTGGAAACAATGTGAAATTATGTTGATAGTTTTGTGTGAAAATTCTTTGAAAAAGGTTTGTTTAGCGGTGTTTATAGTAAATAGACGTTTTCATTTCTATCTGGAAAGAAAAGTTGTTAGTTGTCGGTGGAATTGTTGTTGAAGTTGTCTTCTTTCTGGTGATTGTTTTCCGTTGTCTTGTTGGTGTTTTTAGTTTGTGTAGAGTGAATCACCAGTCTTCTTGCGAGGTCTTCCAGGAAGGCTTTCATTTCGATGGACGGAATATTTCTAGGTGTTACTGTGAAGTTGAGTCCTTTGTTGAGAAGATGTATTTCTTCACTGCTTAATTTTCGGTCGGATCTGTTAATTACGAGATTTGTTGGTGGTTCGAGGTGTTGGCGTCTTTTTTGTTGTTGGCACCTTAGTTTATTTAGTTTCTTATTGTTGGCACCTTAATTTATCTAGTTTCTTATTGTTGGCACCTTAGTTTATCTAGTTTCTTGTTGTTGACACCTTAGTTTATCTAGTTTCTTGTTGTTGGCACCTTAGTTTATCTAGTTTCTTGTTGTTGGGACCTTAGTTTATCTAGTTTCTTGTTGTTGGCACCTTAGTTTATCTAGTTTCTTGTTGTTGACACCTTAGTTTATCTAGTTTCTTGTTGTTGACACCTTAGTTTATCTAGTTTCTTGTTGTTGGCACCTTAGTTTACCTAGTTTCTTGTTGTTGACACCTTAGTTTATCTAGTTTCTTGTTGTTGACACCTTAGTTTATCTAGTTTCTTGTTGTTGACACCTTAGTTTATCTAGTTTCTTGTTGTTGGCACCTTAGTTTATCTAGTTTCTTGTTGTTGACACCTTAGTTTATCTAGTTTCTTGTTGTTGGCACCTTAGTTTACCTAGTTTCTTGTTGTTGACACCTTAGTTTATCTAGTTTCTTGTTGTTGACACCTTAGTTTATCTAGTTTCTTGTTGTTGGCACCTTAGTTTACCTAGTTTCTTGTTGTTGACACCTTAGTTTATCTAGTTTCTTGTTGTTGACACCTTAGTTTATCTAGTTTCTTGTTGTTGGCACCTTAGTTTACCTAGTTTCTTGTTGTTGACACCTTAGTTTACCTAGTTTCTTGTTGTTGACACCTTAGTTTATCTAGTTTCTTGTTGTTGACACCTTAGTTTACCTAGTTTCTTGTTGTTGGCACCTTAGTTTACCTAGTTTCTTGTTGTTGACACCTTAGTTTACCTAGTTTCTTGTTGTTGGCACCTTAGTTTACCTAGTTTCTTGTTGTTGACACCTTAGTTTACCTAGTTTCTTGTTGTTGACACCTTAGTTTATCTAGTTTCTTGTTGTTGACACCTTAGTTTACCTAGTTTCTTGTTGTTGACACCTTAGTTTACCTAGTTTCTTGTTGTTGACACCTTAGTTTATCTAGTTTCTTGTTGTTGACACCTTAGTTTATCTAGTTTTTTGTTGTTGACACCTTAGTTTATCTAGTTTCTTGTTGTTGACACCTTAGTTTATCTAGTTTCTTGTTGTTGACACCTTAGTTTATCTAGTTTCTTGTTGTTGACACCTTAGTTTATCTAGTTTCTTGTTGTTGACACCTTAGTTTATCTAGTTTCTTGTTGTTGACACCTTAGTTTACCTAGTTTCTTGTTGTGGTGGACCTTCTTTTTCTTGTCGTTCTTACTATTAAGTTGATTGATGTTGCGTTGTACGAGTCCATAAATGTCCGGTTGAATGCAGCAGGCCAGTTGATAGTCAAGATAAATTTCTTTTTTCTGTAGGTCATTTAGTTTTTTATATTTTGATTTTAAACTTGGCTTTTAGTAATTTTTTCTGTAAATTATGGATAATGTTTGTACACAGGTTAAAATTATTCGATAGTTTTATCTCACAAAATTAGAGATTATATTTTCCTTTCTGCATTGTTGAATGAAATAAATGTCATTTCTTCTACTGATGATTTTTTTTATTTAAGTTTCTTAGTTTCGTTAGGATCGCACGAGCGTATACGGTTAACAATGGCGTAATGTGGGTAAGTTCAGGCATAATGGAGTTTAAACAGATAACGCACTATCAATATAATTTCTCGGAAAAGAAATCTAACAAAACAACCTCACACAGAAAGATATTGATTCTATAAACAACTTAACACAAGACTACAACATCAAAATTCTAAAAGCATATAAGGGAAATGCTGTCGTTATAATGAACATAAATGAATACATTCAAAAAATGAACAACATTTTATCAGATACAAACAAATTTAAAGCACTAAACACAGCTCCAACAAAAACACATGAAAACCACTTAAACAAAATATTACTACTACAAATGAAAAAAATCAAACAACAACACAATCTCAGACCGACTCACGCACTCCACAATTATACGGTACCCCAGACCTCACAAACCTGATTGTCCACTTCAACCCATAATGTCTACCTATGACGTTTAACTACAACCTTGTTAAACACATAACGTGGACATTTTCTCATTATCACATTAACTCGATAAACCCCAACATTAAGTTCACCCGTGAACAGGAAAAAATTAACCAAATAACATTTCTTAGCCTCAATATCACTAGAACTGATACATACTTCAAAACAGAAATACATAGAAAAATCACCCATACTGGACTATACATTCCTTAGGACTCAGCATACGAAACAAAACAAAAACTCAACATACTAAGAAACCAAATAAACACAGCCATAAAACTATGTTCACCAGATAAAATTAATGACGAATTAGACAAAATAAAACAATACTTCATTAACATCAATAAGTTTTCTCCACAAACGATAGAAAACATTATACGCACACACCTAGACAGAAAGCAAAAATCAACCAACAAAAGTAAATATATCCCACGATTTAAAAAAATCACGAAACCATATACTGCTGCATATCATATATTCCCGACATCAGCAGAAAAATAACCAACATTTGGCAAAAACTAGTAACAAAATATGACATTCCACTTAATACCAAATTTATTCAAAAACCAGGCACAAAACTAAGGTCTATATTATGTAAAAACTACACTGACAAACACAACACCAACATTATGTATAAAATACAATGCAACAACTCTCATGACTTCTGTATTGGAGAAACAAGTAGAAAAATGGAAACTAGATTCAAAGAACACACACAAAAAAAAACAATACCTTCACACGTTTTTGAACACTGCAAATCAAATAAACACAACATTACCATATAAAATACCTAGATACTAAGTTGGGAAACAAATACAAACAAAATACAGAAGCCTTACTTATGCAGCAACCAAAACGAAAATTAAACCAATGTAAAAGAATGTAAGACATTCCGTCCGGCAACGATCAGTTGCAAACTTTCTTTGTTAACCCGAAGATGATCTAAGAAGGTCGAAACGTTGTTCTCTGCTTGTCAATAAAAGTACTAATACCCATATCAGCCGCGTTGAGTTACAATGTCAAGGATTAATGGATATTTATGCTTCGAAATAGAGTTGGTCAAAGGATTTTGTATAGAGTGAGTGTGCCTTTTATAGCAAAGCCACATGGGGCTACCCGCTGAGCCCATAGAGGGGATTCGAACCCCTGATTTTAGCGTTGTAAATTCATGGACATACCGTTGTACTAGCGGTTTTTTTGTTTTTTTTGTAGAAACCTGTTAATAATACGCATGGGAAATACACACACTTAAATGTGGTTTTGTTTCACATTCAACCATAATATCACATGAACGTGACTATTCTGTATTGTAATGATTCGTCATTAGGTATTAACTTCACTTTATCTTTACACAGAATATTGATTCAGTTTCCTTTATGAAAGTACGCAATTCAACAGTTTATTATCGAAAACGAAAGACGGGAGAATTCCTTCATAGGCTTTACTATCAGGTTAAACTTGGCAATGTTTTGTTACTAACAGATAATGTTAAACTGGGGATAACTGTTCTTTACTTTATGCGATAATGTTCTACAGCATGAATGTTTTTCAAACCAATAAATGGAGTTTTGTATATTAAATGTTTTACCTAATCCGTGAGGCAACATAACATGTCTCGAGTTGTTCAAAATTACGATTTAAAGAACTCATTTGAAAGTTTTAAAATACTTATGAATGTATAATAAACTCCAAGAAAACGTTAAAAACATATAATAATCACGTAACTATGGTGTGAAATCTGTGTTAATTAACACACGATTCACAGCTATAAAAATGAATAAACTGGGTGGTTGTTTATTACTTTGTAAATCAGAGATTATTTTAAACCGTTAGTAATGAAGATATATTAAGTTTCTTCTAGAAAATTTAATATAAGAATGATTATTTAGTTCATTTTAGGCATACGTAAATAGTATCCTAACAACGAATTGTTTCCAACCAATCAGCAATAATAATTTTGAGAAGTGATAAGCACTAAAATTCAAAATTAATGATCCTTTTGGAAGATACTTTTCGTTTCGTATAACAAATACATGTAAGAATACATGTGCTCGTTTAACCAAAATCAATAAGAGATCACAGTTTGTTTTAACAGTGTCCTACCTCGTCCATCAATTAATCATTTCTTCCTTCAAGTTTCTACTTTATGTTGTGCCACCATACCTCTTTCCACTGTGTCTACGAAATGTGGTTATTGTTTTTCTAGTTTTTACATTATTCTTTAAAAAGAATATGTTCAATAGCTTTTAATTTTAACGATTTTCAGAAATTTTTGTTTATTTGTTTGTTTGTCTTGGATTTCGCGCTAAGCTATTCGAGAGCTATCTGCGCTAGCCGTCCCTAACTTTGCAATATAAGACAAGAGCTAAGGCAGTTAGTCATCACCACCCACCGCCAACTCTTGGGCTACTCTTTTACCAACGAATAGTGTGATTGACCGTCACATTATAACGCCCCCACGGCTGAAAGGGCGAGCATGTTTGGTGCAACGAGGATTCCAAACTGCGATCCTCAGATTACGAGTCGAACGTCTTAACCCACCTGGCCATGCCGGGCCTTTTAGAAATTGTTTATTAATAAAGAAACACCAGTTTCTAGTGATATGTTATTCCAACAAAGGCCCGGCATGGTCAGGTGGGTTAAGAGAGTAGCCAAGAGTTGACGGTGGGTGATGATGACTAGCTTCCTTCCCTCTAGTTTTACACTGCTAAATTAAAAGGACGGCTAGCGCAGATAGCCCTCGAGTAGCTTTCTTAACTCATAGAACAGTCTTATAATAAAATATTTTAAACCTCCGTTGACCGCGAAGCTTCATCTTAGGCTTTTTTCTATAAACTGGCGTAATTACCTAATACTTGCCAAGCACTCCGTTCAAAAAAAGTATTTCGATAATCTAGGTAACAAAATCTAGGTGATTAATGTACACTTTGCAAAATTATAGGGTGTCACCAAGTGATTTTAAATTAAAATTCTAATTCAAAGTTAACATGTTGGTATAGTAAGAAAATTAGCTAATGTTATCTAAAGGCAAAAATTCTCATTGGTTACTCTGCAAATACATGCAATAAATAACATGTATTTATAAAAGAAAAGTAAGAACAGTCTAAAAGATGCGTGTGAGTTTGAATATTCTGAAACATATACCATAAATCTTGCTTATAACGAACGTTTATGTTAATACCTACATAACAAGCTCTAAAGTGCGTTCATTAAGTTTTTAATTTGTGTAATATATATGTTAAATATCCTATGTCGGAATATTTGTTTGATTGTTTGTTTTTGAATTTCGCACAAAGGTACTCGAGGGCTATCTGCGCTAGCCGTCCCTAATTTAGCAGTGTCAGATTAGAGGAAAGGCAGCTAGTCATCATCACCCACCGTCAACTCTTGGGCTACTCTTTTACCAACGAATAGTGGGATTGACCGTCACATTATAACGCCCTCACGGCTGAAAGGGCGAGCATGTTTGGTGCGACCGTGATTCGAATCCGCGACCCTCAGATTGCGAGTCGAGTGCCTTAACCACCTGGTCATGTCGGGGCGTTTCGTGAAAGGGACAGGACAGGTAAGGCCCCTTAACCACCTGGTCATGTCGGGGCGTTTCGTGAAAGGGACAGGACAGGTAAGGCAGATCAACTTATACTTGTTATCTGCGATTCCTTTTAAATTCTTATTGTTCCATAGTTCGACCAGGATTAGACCAGATTTCTGTGTTGTAATACAATATCCGCTTCTACTATATGATGTTGAGGTCCAAGTAAAATATCACTTTGGATTAAAATAAATGGCGCTCGTGTCATTGTATAGCATTTTATGTAATTGTATACGTTATGGAGGCCTTAATTTTCACTAAGTGACCGAGTAACCTATTAGTTAGATAGAGACAACCAGAAGCCCAAAGCATAGTTTCTGGTGTTCGAAAATATCACTGACGATTCTGAAATGGCTGTACATATGATAATAGGTTCGAAGAATAGTATGGATACTCTGAATTAATAGGGTAAACACAAATTCCTAAAAGAACTGTAGTGTTCACAGATATAAAACAAAGTTTCTTCTAACAACTAGCGATCGGATATGATTATTTAAGCCACATTTTAAAACATTAACTAACTTTGTTTATTAGTTAATAATTACCAATTATGCTTCAGGTGCTAATTTTCTGCAGTCTTCGAAAAATTTTGAGGTGGAGAGTACGTTGTGGCAGGAGGTGGGATTTGATTCTGGGTCTTGTTAATAACCACATGTCTGCTGTTTACTCATGTGATAGTCTTAGCACACGACATTTCCTAACAAGAACATTCCAGTTCCAATCTCAACTACTTCCATCATACGAAGTTCCTATTAAGGCATTCTTGAAGATTTCAATATATTACATTACAAAACGCTGAATATAAACTAAATAATCAGTATAACGTAGTAATTAGTTAGTAATTAAACTTAGGTTAGCGAACACTCAAAATAAGAACTAGTCAAGGCGACGACTTTTGAATAGTAAATCAGGTAGTCAAGCGGTGCCAAAAAAAAAAAAAGACTCTCCAAGTAGTCGCTAAAATCGATGACTACCTAATATGACTATTAAATATTACTCATTTTTTACTATTGTGTAGTCGGAAAATAGTCAGGTGATGGCGGCAGGGATACCTGGCAGGTAATAAATTTGACTGCTCTATGATAGTCGTTATGACTTTCGTTAGGTAATCATTCTGACCAATGCTGACTACCTGACAATATCCTCATTGCCTACCTGCAAACCACTAAAAAGTAGTCATGACATAGTCAGTGTGATCCTATTCGTCCAAGGAGCGGTTATCATTATGACCATCCATTAACAACGGACTGTTGTCATTATGACTATCCAACGACCATGGAAGATAAGTCATGTTGACCCGGTCAGGACCACCTCTGCAATGTCACTGTTAGGCAAAGAGACCATCTTCAGTCAGTTGTGGTCAGCAGAGCCATCACTGAGCAGTCAACTCCGCAGCCATCTGATGATTCAACCTAAGTCCTAGTAACCTGCCACCATCCTGAAAAATATAAAATGCATTTTAGCAGCACCATTTTTATTCTAAACTGAACACAAGTGTACATCAATATACATGTACAAAAATAAAATTCAAAATGCAACAACAATTTGAAAATAAACAACCGAACTTTACACTTGGTTTTTGAAAATTCACCCTGGATCAAATACACATGACAAGTTACTATTACCAAATCTTATATAACTTTATGGCTTTGAACACTTTCCTCTTCCTTTACCTTTTGACGTTTTGACAGATTTCCCGCTGCTATGTTTTTTGACATTCAAGAGATCAAGCAACTGAAGAACACATCTTTCTGCATCTTTATCAGATTTGGTAATTTTCCTGGACTCATTATAGAGCTTCAGAACAACTCTTTCAACAAAGTTGAAAGTTTTCTTGAGTTTTGTTGGAAATGCAAAGGTGAAGATATAAAAACTCCCTACATACAAAATGAATGCTTGCACAAAATCTTCAGTGGCACAAATATCAAAGCCATCAACATATAGGTTGAATTCCTGATCACAAAACTGAGAAATTGAACCACATTGAATGTATATACCACTCTCAGCAGGTTCCCTAACTTCAGTACCCACCATGATACTTTCACTTTCTTTTAGAAGAAAAGGGATACCAAGAATGGCAATACTAGATGTAACATCAGGCATGTGTGAGGACTGTTTCATAAGAAATACTAACAATGGATTATTTCCTGGTGATATGTTTCTGTCCTGCAGGTGAGCATGTACTGAGTCCTTACATTGAGAAAGTTGGACACTCCTTCTTCTGCATCATTTCCTAGCCGCTTGAATTCATTTAATAGTTGTGCTGGTGATACCATAAGGAAAGGATAATGCTCTATAAATTCATTGACAGGAGTGTTGTCAATGACCAGTTTCCTACGACCATGCAGAGTTTTGTCCATAAGCAAGTCCACTTTACAAAGATCACCCTTTTTTTCTGCAATGCAGACGAGTTTTTATCCATTCTTTGTGTTTTTCGGTGGAAGTTTCATCCTTCCCAACTGGCTTTTCATACAAGTATTGCTTTAACCCATATAGCCTTTGTTCTGAGATGTGGTTTGGAGATGGGGTTTCATCTGATGCAGTTTTCGTCTTTTTCTTTCTTTCTTGGACTATAAGCAATGATGAATCCTTCCGCTTTCTATTATTCTGGAATTAATAACGAAGTCTCATCCTCCACAGCTCCTGCAATTAGAATTGACAGAATTGGTTCTATTGATAATGAATAACAAAACTGCCCTGGTATAACTATAATTATTTTAAACAGTATTTCTTTTAAACCACTTTTGGCATTTTCAGGTTTAATCTGCGAAACTGAAAGTCATGCACAAACTGGTTAATAAATCAGTTGTGCAAGTTCATCTTGACAATGTATTCTCTTTAGCGTCAAATTAGTTGAGTTTCATTAGTTGAGTCACGTTACATCGTATACAAACAAAACAAATGTTTCAAAGTATCATAATAGTATTTTCCACAGTTCCTTCTTGGTAGATATATGTACTTGTGTGTATTTTAAAAAATATAACTTCCCACAAAATTTTCACTTGTTTCTTCACTAATATTATGCAATACAAAAATGTCATTTAACTTATTTTGTAACTAATGAACATATTTCTTGCAGAATACATTTACACCCTTACAAGTGATGATATGGTCATTCATGTTATGCACTTTAGGACGAATTTTATTGTCTCATTGGCTATTGGGCTCATAAAGCCAAATATATAGATAAAAGAATATATTTGTGATGAAAATATATTTCACAACAAACATAACATAATGCACATCTGGATAGTACTTACACGAACACCTTGGGGTGTTAAATTTGGGGCATCTGACAGCTAAGGGTAGCGCATAAATGTTTCATCCACTACTTGGTAATACTGCCTTGAAGTGGGATATCTGGAAAATAGAGGTTGGGCAGGCTATCATGTGTAAATGAAGACGTCTAAAAGAGATATAATTACACGCTTGTAATCAGAAATGGCACACAAGGTATTCACTGCACAGCACTTACAAGGTATAGTTGGAAACCTCAGTGTAGACTGCATTCAGTAAATGGAAGCGACATTCTTTCTCAACAGGCTTCCCTTGCGACAACAGCAAAGCAGTAGATCTAGGTAGACTTGACAAATTTTCCGGCTTAAAGGGTACTGGCCAAGGCTTGAAAGCTTAGATGCTGACCAAAGAAAATATCAAATAGTTCAAAACACTTACAAATTGGGGTTGACTGATTGCAATGAAATACTAACTGAGGCCTAATTGTCTCAAGTGAAAGATGAAACTATTTCTCCAACAGATTGAAAGATCTGTTTGACATTTAATAGGACATATCCTACCATGATGATATGGGATGAATTTGTTCAGTACTGGGACCAGGTGAAGATGCACTCTGCTTGCTTGAAGGCACTTCATGGTTCGGTAGATTCTAGTCAAAAATACATTTTTAACGGGTATAAATTTGTAATAAAAAATTAACAACAGTAATTGTGCTGTGCTGAATAATGTATATTGAACAATTTTACTTCTTTTCTTCAGAATAAAGTTTCCGCAGTGTGATTTCCAGTGACTACATAAATGATTATAATCACTCAAATTTAAATTGGTTGCGCATTCTTACAAACGACTCACCACAAAAGCTATCTCTCCGTCAGAGGCCCCAGCATTAGAAATCAAAGAAATGCGCAACTTTTCTTGTGGTTTTGGAATGTCAGACCATTGAACATCCATCTAGTCCTGCCAGTCTTCTATGTACACTTGAGCTGACAAGTTGGTAGCATCTACATTCAGATTCAGGTTGTCAGAAATCATACTGGGCAATAATCCCAGATCATCCACTGACATCTCAATTTTTTTTTTCATTGTAGGTAATGTGGAAAGATAAAACCATCTCTCTGGAATTTAAAAGTATGGTACTGATCAAAAATGAGTTATATGCATACACATGCAGAACAGTTGTCATTGAAGAACAACTACAAAAAGATATATTAAATTTCCATAAATGTAACATCAGCAGAACTGGTATAAATCAGCTAAATAGGTAATTTGTTTTTTTCCCTAACACATAGTAGCCTTTAAAAGGTGAAAGGAAATATAAGTAGTCTGACCTCAATAGATGGTGATGATAGTGGTGATTTTGGTGCAAATATGCATGATACATATTAATATGACATAAGTTCTCTCTGAAAATTTTGATGAAATTCGTCACAAAAAGGCAGAAACAAATTTACATAAAATATGTCAAATCTTTTCATGAAATTTGTCACTGGAAGGTACACATCAAGTTACATAAAATAGGTTAAAATTTACCACTGATTACAGTTTGGCAATGTCAATACCAATGTTTTCAAGAACAGATAGTTTTTCAATCAATGGTCTCATCACTGTATTTAACCCATGTTTTTTTTACATTTTGGCTTTTCACCAAGATTGCTAAGAATATACAATGAAGCTGAGATCTCAAAGCAGATTCAATATTGCCTAACTGATAGTAAAAAGCAGCATATTTGTAAGCAGAAGCTCGTATTCCAGCCTGGTTCACAGCTGTAAGCTCATCAAAATGGAGAATGATTTGAAGGGCAAGGGGAGTTTCTTGCCAGAATGGATGGTTTTCAAAATGTTCACTATCAACGACATCTCTAAGACAATCATCCGATGACTGGCGAGGATAAAAAACCCAGCTAAAATGTCATCATGTTTAAGCAAACACTTCAGAGTATCTAATAAAGAAACATACTGCATTGTGTCATGTTTTCCATCACCAGCAATTCCCAGGTCATACTCAGCAGGTTTTACGAATGTCAAATTATCTTCAGTGTAAGACTAGGAATTATTGTGGTCAGTGAAATTTTCAATCATGGAATGAAAGTCAAGACTTTCTTTCTTGCAAGCTTCCATCACTGCAACTATACTATTTCTATGAACCCCCTCACTGATCAATTTTTTTTTTAATGGCTTGGAATAAATGTTGATCTTTCGCAGCCATAATAGAACAGAACAAATTAAAAAAAATTACTTGTAGTTTGTAAGTAATTTTCATTTTCACGCAGCTGCAGAATTGTTTCAGCTAAGGTTGTCTGTGACAACCATCTTCTTATTACCATCAACTGCCTCATCACTGTCAGAGTTTTTATAAGAAACACCAAGACTGTCAGCTCATGAGTTAATGCTGGCTATGGTGTTGGTCTTCCTGACCACGAAGTAGTCCTTAAGACCAGCATAGCAGTGCTGCTATGAAGTAGTCAAACAGACTGGGACATGGTCATTCTGACTGGGAAGTAGTCAAACTGACTAATTGCTTAAATTGACTAAGAGTTACTCAAATTGACTAAGAGTCAATCAAACTGACTAGTAATAGATCATCGTTACTACTTAATAGTCAATTTCATATCCACGACTACAAAATGATAGTCATCTTGCTTATTGATACATTTTAGATAGTCAATTTGACAGCGACCACGATATCTCTGAAGCAGAAAATAGACGTAACTATGCCTTGGTAGTCGAAATAAACAACTTTTATTTAGAGTGAATAGTCTACTAATCGTGACGATATAAATTTCTTTTTATGAATGAGGCTTTGATTTTGTAATATTCATAGGTTTAGGAAAAACGGTTTACTAAACACAGAGACAGGGGGCGTTTCTTTAACTGTCGAATTTCAATGTACCCAAGACGCTGCTTTCCATTAGGATTAATATATAACGATTCTGATATGTTTTTTTTTTTTGTATTGAAAAGATTATAAGAGAAATTGATGACACGCAGGAACTCCTAATTGGAAGTATAGCAACAATAACCTAAAGAGGCACTGAGGAAAGAAAGAACAATCAAATATATGATAACAATAATTAGAAGAGGTCACGTAATGAGAAAAGACAAGATAGAAAATGTAGCTGTAACAGGAAGAATTGAAGACAATTGGGAAAGTTGGAAGTAGTTCGAGACTGACTTACATTAGTAGTAAATAGATGAACGTGACCGACGGATAAATGGTGAAAATATCATTACCAGAAGAACGGTACTAAGAGAACATGTTGGAACATGCCAGGGTTCGGATTTACAAAGTTAAATTGAGTTAAGCTATTTTGGGAGGATCAAGATATAAAATATTTTAAAAGGTATTATTATTAATATTTTCAACTTGATTCAAGCCATTCATACATTAGAATAGCTGACACGTGTTTTGCCTGTCTCTTTTAACAGGATAACAGGGTTCACTGTAACCTTTATAAAATGTTTACAGATAAAATGCGCAGAGAGAGTAGAGTATTGGCTTTTCTGAAACCGTTGGCTATGCGACCTGCAGCCCTGTACGCTAATTCCTAAGTCATGGCTGGCCCTAAACAACAGTAAAATGTTAGGTTATAACTGAAGGCTGATATACTAAGATTCCATGAAAACTAATTTATTAATATCTTCTTGTATTTTGCACCAAGAAAAGAAGATTTGTAATTGAAGTTGATCTGAAATATTCGATCATCATCATAGTATAATGGAAAATCTCTTATATGATACTGAAAAATCATTTTTATTGCGCGATGTGCAACTTTCGACTTTGCAAAATTTGTATTCTGTTCGCATGTAGAGTTGCACTAGGGGTTACAATTTTCCTGTTTTTCCTCCATTTCTCGTCACAGAAAACTTTATTTTTTTCCATTTTCAGAGTGTATATTTCACTTTATGAATACGTCACACGCGAAACTAATGCGTTGTGCCACGTGTGATTAAAAGTAATATTTCTACTATTTCTAATCTTCAAAAAGTATAAACCTGTACTTATCAAGTATAATCTTAATCTAAGTTATTTGTTAGCATTATACTAAGTTTTAGTACATAAGGTACAGAAGCTGACATTAAAATTGTTATAAACTGTTTAGATGTGTAGAATTTCATACATGTCTGTTTGATATGTATATTTATACATATAAACAGAAAAGATTGGTAATGTTACATTGTGGTCTTGGGTGGATTTTACAGCCACATTCTACTATATCTGAGAGGTGATATCTTTATTAGTTTCAGAATTTTGCATAATGTTACTACCTAAACACAGATAATCAACAGCAACTATGGTTGCTGGTTTATGGGAACATGCAAATGTTTTGAATCTTATATTTATCATACAAATGGTCATTCATGAGATCTATATATAGTCATCTGATTCCCTGGTCAGTGTTAAGTTTTCAAACTTAAAACGTTTAACTTCGGAGCTCGATTTCCTGCGGTGGACAGAGCGCAGATAACCCGTAGTGTAGCTTTACGAGAGTAAATAAACACTAAGTCAGTAGATGAATGGTACATGTCATGTCAGTTCGGTAGTCAGTAAAAGGACATACAGAATAAAGGTCAATGATTATTGAACATGTGTGACAATGTTTTGCGTTACGTGTAGTTTGATTTTAATGTTTCTTATTATTGCAGCTTGTATATTTGTGGTTGACAATAACATAACTTACGGAAGTAATACATTAGGGTTAAAAATAAGCACTAATTATCAGGCTGTTGCATATGAAATGTCGGATTTTTCAAGGAAAATGTGAAAGAAGTTCGTGTTTTTATTGTTTAATATATTTAATCAAATTTAGCTCCTTTATACTCAATATTCATCTGCCAACGATTTATAAGTTTATATATACCATATTTAACAAATTGGAAGTCATTTGATACAACAAAGTTTCCAAAGGCATTTTCAAGTGACCTTTGATTTGCAAACTTCTTTTATTTTGAAAATGTCCAAATGTTTTACAAAAGTGATAATTTGCAGGGAAAGATGTGGTGAATATGGTATATGAGGTAATGTTTCATACTGAAGGTCCTTTGTTTTTGGACAGTAGCTCTTGAACCGTGAGGTCCACTGTGTTTGTCTATTGATGGAAGTTTTAATGACAACTTTTGATGCAATAATTCAAGTTCACAGCAATATTTCTTTGCGGTTGTTGTTTCTTTTGAGCTTAAGAATGACTACTGGATCACACCTGCTTACGCCCTCCAAACACTGACCATAAACTTCTTAGGGTGAAAAACTGGTTTTGGTATTTCTTCATAGTAAAGCCACTGTCCGAATCGTCGTCATATGTCATGAAGAATTCATTTTTCGTCACAGGTAACAATTCTATGAAAAAATGGGTCATTTTTGTTGCGAGTAAAGAGTGAGGAACAAATTTAAACTCGTCTTGTTTGATTTTTTTAAGGACAATTCGTGAGATATCCATTTATCGAACTTTTCATCTTATCAATTGCTTTAAGATACCGGGAAACTGTCAAATAATGAAACATACATTTGGCGGGTATCTAACTCAAACACGGCTTTCAATCTTTCTCATTAATAGCCGTGTGAGGACAGCCTCGAGGCTGATTTTGAAGGCTTGTGTCACCACAGGAGAAATCACATAAACCAACGCTGTACAGTGCGATCACTAGCTGTGCCTATCATCAATTGCATGATTGATGTTACAACTTGCTGTCACTGCATTGTGACCAAGCTTGAACTCATACAAAAAAAATTACACGAACATTAAATTTATCCATGGTGACAAACATCAACATAAATATGATTTAGTTTCTAAAATAACAAAAATAAAGTGAGCTTGAAAGGAACCAGACAACATACTATATTATTCTGACACATTCACGTTAATGCCTTTCTTTTACACGTTAAAAATCGAGTTTCATATTTGCACGTGAAAATCCAACATAGGCCCAGTATGGCCAGGTGATTAAGGCGTTTGATTCGTAATCTGAGGGTCACGGGTTCGAATTCCCGTTGCACCAAACATGCTCACCCCTTCATCCGTGAGGACGTTATAATGTGACGGTCAATCCTACTATTCTTTGGTAAAAGAGTAGCCCAAGAGTTGGCGGTGAGTGGTGATGACTAGCTGCCTTCCCTCTAATCTTACACTGCTAAATTTAGGACGGCTAGCGGAGATAGCCATCGAGTAGCTTTGCGTGAAAATCAAAAACAAACAAACAAATCCGACATTTTATATGCAACAACCTCGTATTAAGAGAACATTACAGTAGTAAGTCTACACATTTACAACGCTAAAGTCAATGGTTCTGTTCCCCTTGGTGATCTGAGTAGATAGTTCGATGTGGCTATGCTATAAGAAAACGTGTGTGTGTGTGTGTTTTTCGTATAGCAAAGCCACAAAGGGCTATCTGCTCAGCCCACCGAGGAGAATCGAACCCCTAATTTTAGTGTTGTAAATCCGAAGACATATATATATATTTTATTTTGCAATATTTTAGTGAAACTATGTATAAACCTCAAGTTTAAGTGACAAAACACCAGATGTCCAACTTTAGTTTAGTAAGAAAGTATTGTAGTGTTTGTTTGTTTGTTTTTGAATTTCGTGCAGAGCTACTCGAGAGCTATCTACGCTAGCCGTCCCTAATTTATAAGTTTAATACTAAAAGGAAGGCAGCTAGTCATCACCACCAACACCTGGGCTACTAATTTACCAACTTATAGTGGGATTGACCATCAGATTATAACGCCCTCACGGATTAAAGGGCGAGCACGTTTGTTGCGACCGGGATTCAAACCAGCGACTCTTGGATTACGAGTAGAACGCCTTAATCCACTTGGCCATGCCGGGCCGTATTGAAGTGAAAAGCGCCTATTTGATAACAATTATTATCAATATATACAAACATTCAGTTAATATATTTTTAATTTTAAAAAGAATAGGAGAGATAGGTGATTAAATTTGTTTTTAGTATAGAATTAACTTAAGAAATGTTTAAAGTTCGAATAACTGTTTTAATTGACACTTCCGTATGATCTCGTTTGTTTGTTTTTGAATTTCGCGCAAAGCAATTCGAGGGCTATCTGCGCTAGCCGCTCCTAATTTTGCAGTGTAAGACTAGAGGGAAGGCAGCTAATCATCATCATCCACCGTCAACTCTTGGGCTACTCTTTTACCAACTAATAGTGGGATTGACTGTCACCTTATAACGCCCCCACGGCTTAAAGGGCGGGCATATCAGTTACGACGGTGATTCGAACTTGGGACTCTCAGATTGCAAATCGAGCGCCCTAACCACCTGGCCTTACCGGGCCTGTTTTGCTTTTTCAAAATTTACCTTACATAAACTTGATCAGAATAATTTACAGCAATACGCCGTTTTAATAACTTATTTATGTGACGATTTGAATGATGGATACGAACGAACTTTATATACTATACTTGAATTATAATTTTGTTTCTTTAAGTAATTGATTAGACGGCCAATATGCCCGACATAGAAATCTGCGACTGACGAAAACAAAACTGATATATAAATCTGAGAGATAAATGTTAATAGTTGTATTTAAAATATAATAGCTGATGACCGACGTTTCTCGGTGTCCTCATCAATGTGAAAGAGATCTTCTATAACCGTGTTATATCGATGATACTTATTAAGAACCTTTTACACATAATTTTTTTTGTGTTTGGTACTATATGTTTATTTGTGAATTATACTTATAGCAGAAATTCAATAATGCAGATTGAATCTTTGATTGTCAAATAATGTACAACAACTAGAACAGATCAGGATATTTAAAATTAATCCATACAAGAAATGAAGTGTACTAAATATTGTATTTTCAATTTTCATTGTTGGAGTATGAAAATGATACGTAAGTAGTTGTGACGCGTAAAACATTTTCAGTAGTTTTCCTGCTATTCTTTTATTTTTATTTTTTCTATCGTTTTCACGCACGACATTAAACCTTGGTTTCCTTACATGTAGTAAATGTTAGGTCGATAAATCCTGGTCTATTTGAAACAGTTTACACGGTCTGTGAAACAACCTCACGTAGACGTAATTTATTTAATAAAACTACACGCACATTACTTTATTTTATAAAACTAGACATAATGTAAAAGATAGAGTAATGGTATTTACAATTGCGTGCAGAAAATGAAACAATGTATTTTCAAGACCTGACGTCTAGGTGTAAAAACTTTAATTAAAATAAGGTACAGAACAACGTTTCGACCTTCTTAGGTCATTTTCAGGTTTATAAAGAGAGTTGCAAAACACATTTTACTTAGAATGGGTTTCTCATCATCCCGAGATTATGAAATACTTATGAGCGTTTAGTGTATGAAAAAGTTTTAGAAGTTGAAACAAAGAACAAAGAATAAAACCAGCAGTAAAGAGAAACGTAGCTGAAATGTGTTTACAGCAGTTTATTAAACGAACAAAAGCAAGATTATCACAAATTAAAGTAAATGTACTGATGTAGTGAAGGCAAACTTAGCTGTTATGCAGAAACGTCTGAATACATGTTCACAAAATGATAAGCATATGCTTTTGAAAGAATTTTGAATACATACTTTAGACTTAAATGTGTTGGTGCAATGTTATCTACTTCCTGGTCTTTCCATGCAAAAAAGTCCAATCTGACTTCATTTGCATGACATCTAGAACTTGTTTCACAATATTGCAGAAGGACAAGTCTCCCCAGTGTGCCTATAGCAGCTTCGACATCTAACAATAACTTAAGGATAAATGCTCCAGGTATCTCATGCAGTTTTGTTTACCAGTTAGGGTGTAAATTATTGGAAACATAAGGCGATTGTCTTGACTAATTGCAACGCAGATCTTATGTGCAAAAATCAGTTAAAAATGTTTGTCTGCTCCAAAGGCAATCCACAATGTAGTAAGTGAAGTATTCAATTGTGCAAACGCTTACACGGCCAAAACAACAACGTTGCTATCCACCATATAGATGCGAGTAGTCTTTTTCTGCTTTGCCACGTCGGCAACCTAAGGCGCCACGTGAGTGTCTGCTTTCTAATGTGAACAAGGGGTTAGCTCTACTGTGTTTCTTGCCTGAATACAAACACCACCCACATGCACTGTGGTAATTACTTGTTTGTCTGTCGGTATGGTGACAAGTACCATGCTCAAAAATGCAAATATCTCTTTTTTTTTTTGGTAATTAACAAGAACACCTTTCAACAAGAACAATTATGGAACTACATTTTTTGGCTAAACTCTACAACAGACACGTTTCCTTTTCTTTCTAGTGTTTGATTCTTAACACTATCTGCCCTGTAGTCAACTCACACGATGTCTATTCTTCATAATTTGTCCAACTGTGATTTTAAGTATTTAAGAAAGACATTTTAGGCATATTCAATGAACGTTTTGGCTAATGCAGGCTTCAACACTGCATAACAGCTTGTCCATCTAACACAATGACCTCGGCATCTTGATTTATCTCCTCTTGCTCGGTCATTGGATCTTCTATACAACATGAGGTACCAAAAGTGGTGCCAAGTCTGAGTTATTCCCTGTTTGACAATAATGGGAAGATATGGCTGATTTTTGTGAGAGAAAATCTCCTCATGATTGCTGTCGTGAACTTGGTATGCAATGTACTCTCCAGAAGTTTTGTCTTTTGACTTGTCGGTGGTGTTTTAAAGAAACAGAGATTGTTCTGTTTTAATGGCTTTGTTCTTTCTAGAAGACATTCTCTCATAAAGGTATTGTAGTATTGACAACTCAACTCTTTGATCTGATACATACTGCCCACAACAGACTGATCTGCGATGTTCCGTGTTTTCAGTACAACCAGTTAGTCACTTGTTCCAAGGAATGGATTATTCTACACGTCGATAGTAGATTTTAATGGTCTTGCAGGAAGACCTTCTGAACCACTGGCAGTTACCGCTCGTAATGGTGCACGTCAGGTGTGCATGATCGACTGACGTTTCGAAGTCGTTAATGAGACTTGCCATCTCTTGTTCATTGACCATCCACCTCTGAAGAGCATCTGGGGACATGATGAGACCCACATCTCCACCATCATCCTTCACCAGAGTATTAATTATTTTCTTCATGTACTTGATATATAGTCAGCTTTCAAATAGCAAGACTGGTTGTTTTTTTTTATTATAAACTTTCCCTATAAGAACTCTGCATAGATAAGGAGATGCAACTGAGAAAGGGTCACCATGTCACGGAGTTGAAAAATACTCACCATACACAATTGAAGGGATAGATACAAAAAAAAAAACAGTCCACAAGCTTGGTTAGCGAGCGAACTTTAATGTGGAAGCTTTACAAACATAAGTGAGTTGTACAATGAATCAAAACTTGACATTGGAAAATTTTTCTGTTGTAGTATGCACCAGTCTTCCAAACTTTGTGTTTCAACGTCTGGTTGCTAATATTTTATGTATTCTTCGAATGCCTCTGTCAAGGCTAGGAACAAGCTATCACCTGGTTGGTACGCTGTGTGCAGTTGGTGTGAAATGCTTTTAGGTACGAGTCTACTCTGTCGATTGTTGTAACTCTTACTTACACCAGTGTTACTGCCCACACACTGATTTCCAGACTATTCCCAAATGCCTTCAAGGTGGCTAACTCAACATGAAGTCCTCCATACTGATAACAAACTTTAACTTTCAACATAGAGAGTGCCATTACACAAAATGTCACAAAACAGAACACATACTGTGTCAACTTTATATCGTAATAATAGGACATTGTCTTCACAAATGATGGATACAGTGGTCTGGCACATTCAAAAATGCTTTTTTTCGTAATTTAACAAACCCAAGAAAATCCATGTTTACACACTTAAATCAAGGTCCTAGGCCTCTTACTCCTAGTTTTTTTGATATGGTGTGCTAGTCTGAGAAAGTTTTCTATAAAAAAAAAGCCAAGATTACCACAGACAAAATCCGGGATGACACTATATCTAAATCCGAGATGACACTATATCTAAATTTACGTTTCTTTAACACGATGTACGTCTGTATCAAGTTCTATGTTTTTACTACAAAGTGTGCAATTTTTTCCTTATCTACTGCACTGTTTCTAATGATGTGAGATTTGAAGCGTTTGATCGAGAAACTTTACGAGACAAGTTTCGAACAAACAAACCAAAGCGTATTACTTACATATGCATTTTTTAATGCTGTACACATGCGCAACCCATAATGTATTCATGAAACGTTACTTAGAACTAAGTCAGTAAAACCTGTCATTGATATTACCTTACCTTGCCTCATTCCCTCAGACTGGTATGAATGGCAACTGCTTGTTTTAGTAGTTTAAGCCCTGTATGAACAACTATACACATATTAATTCCTGTTAGAATGTGAAGTTGATCATAATGGAAATACGATAATTTCGGTTCAGTCACGAATCTCGTTTTAAAATTGGATTTTTCTGGAGTACCCTTACAAGACAGAATAATATAAAGTTTATACAAACACAGTAGTTTATGTGTAATATAAAGTTTATACAAACACAGTAGTTTATGTGTAATATAAAGTTTATACAAACACAGTAGTTTATGTATAATATAAAGTTTATACAAACACAGTAGTTTATGTGTAATATAAAGTTTATACAAACACAGTAGTTTATGTATAATATAAAGTTTATACAAACACAGTAGTTTACATATAATATAAAGTTTATACAAACACAGTAGTTTACATATCATATAAAGTTTATACAAACACAGTAGTTTATGTATAATATAAAGTTTATACAAACACAGTAGTTTATGTATAATATAAAGTTTATACAAACACAGTAGTTTATGTATAATATAAAGTTTATACAAACACAGTAGTTTATGTATAATATAAAGTTTATACAAACACAGTAGTATGTATAATATAAAGTTTATACAAACACAGTAGTTTATGTATAATATTATACAAACACAGTAGTTTACATATCATATAAAGTTTATACAAACACAGTAGTTTACATATAATATAAAGTTTATTCAAACACAGTAGTTTATGTATAATATAAAGTTTATACAAACACAGTAGTTTATGTATAATATAAAGTTTATACAAACACAGTAGTGTATGTATAATATAAAGTTTATACAAACACAGTAGTTTATAATATAATATAAAGTTTATATATAATATAAAGTTTATACAAACACAGTAGTTTACATATAATATAAAGTTTATACAAACACAGTAGTTTATGTATAATATAAAGTTTATACAAACACAGTAGTTTATGTATAATATAAAGTTTATACAAACACAGTAGTTTATGTATAATATAAAGTTTATACAAACACAGTAGTTTATGTATAATATAAAGTTTATACAAACACAGTAGTTTACATATCATATAAAGTTTATACAAACACAGTAGTTTACATATAATATAAAGTTTATACAAACACAGTAGTTTATGTATAATATAAAGTTTATACAAACACAGTAGTTTATGTATAATATAAAGTTTATACAAACACAGTAGTTTACATATCATATAAAGTTTATACAAACACAGTAGTTTACATATAATATAAAGTTTATACAAACACAGTAGTTTATGTATAATATAAAGTTTATACAAACACAGTAGTTTATGTATAATATAAAGTTTATACAAACACAGTAGTTTATGTATAATATAAAGTTTATACAAACACAGTAGTTTATGTGTAATATAAAGTTTATACAAACACAGTAGTTTATGTATAATATAAAGTTTATACAAACACAGTAGTTTACATATAATATAAAGTTCATACAAACCCAGTAGTTTACATATAATATAAAGTTCATACAAACATAGTAGTTTACATATAATATAAAGTTCATACAAACATAGTACTTTAGATATAGTATCTGTATAATATTTGTGAAAACATTTATCAAATAAATGCTTGTTAAAGTATTAATTCAGCATTAAGCTGTAATTAATTATTCGTTATTAAATGTTTGTATTTGTCATATTCACCAAACTATTTACTTTTTAAACATTTCTGTTGCAATATAAACTTATACACTTCACAGTGTCTCTGATTTAGTCCAATAATAACTCGCAGGTTCCAATTCTTTGGTGGCCCGACATGGATAGGTGATTAGGACGCTCGACTCGCAATCTGTGGGTCGCGGGTTCGAATTCCCGTTGCACCAAACATGCTTGTCCTTTCAGCTGTGGGAGCGTTGTAACTTTACGGTCAATCCCTCTTTTCATTGATAAAATAGTAGCCCAAGAGTTGGCGGTGGGTGGTGATGACTAGCTGCCTGCCCTCTAGTCTTACACTGCTAGATTAGGGACGGCTAGCGCAGACAGCTCTAGAGTAACTTTGCGCGAAATTCCAAAAACAAACAAGCAGTTCCGCAAACATACTGCTGTGTCAGTAGGGGGCCTAAATTGTGTGTAGCATTTTATACGAAATTTGTAAAATTAATGCTAATTTTGACAAGGTAACACGATTGTTTGAAAGATGGATTATCAAATTACCTGACTTTCAAATTTACTTTTGTCTTTATTTAAGCTTTTTAGGCGAGTATTACAATATGATTTTAAATATTAGTTCCTAGATAATGTTCGTTTCCATTCGCTGCGTAGATGAATTTCACAACTGAGCTCTCGAGTTAAAGATAGATTTAATAACAACTGAAAAATCGATAACAAAAACACTGTGAGACATGCAGTTATTTAAATATAGCAGATCCCTGGCTCAAAATATTGTTAAGTTTAGAAGCAAATCATATAAATATAACAGAAGAGATATCAGATTATAGTTTTACTTTTCGTATATTATTATTTAAGAAGAAAATAAAAATGTATTTTAAACGTTAAAATAAAAATTTGATATAATCATTAGTTATGGATCACAAAGAGTTTTCTTTATTTGCTTGTAATGAAACTTTTGGAGAAAATGCCTGAGTTAGAATATATAATTTAATTCTCTAACTCTGTGTGTGTGTGTTTTCTTATAGCAAAGTCACATCGGGCTATCTGCTGAGCTCACAGAAGGGAATCGAACCCTTCATTTTAGCGTTGTAAACTTACCGCTGTACTAGCGGGGAATCCTTTAACCGTGAGATAAATAATTAGTCAGCATTATTGGGAAGATGTTGTATTATTTATTGTTTCGTTTGTTTTTTTTTCTGACGATGTTTCATTTTGGGTGATTAAGTAATTAGTTACATGTATATATTAGGTTTTGTTTATTTGTGTTAAGAACATAGCTACATAATGGGATATATGTGAGATATAAGTCCGATTTCTATCCGATTTCTAGCGTTATAAGCATTTAAATTTACCTGCAGGTCACTGGGAACAGGGCTTGTATGTTAGATATGGAAAAATATATATCACTAATTTAAAACAGTAAACCATCTAATTTAAAAATTTGGCCTAAAATGTTTTAAAACTAGCATTGTTATGCGGCTCATCTTGGGAATTCTTAAGACCATTTTCTAAATGTACCTTTCTCTGATTATTTTGATGTTGTCAATCACTGTTGATCTATAGTCATGGTCATGTGTAAATCAATTTCTATCGTCGTTTACAGCTTTTAAATTTATTGGTTGGATTTATAACCAAGAGATTCAGACTACGAAAGCCATGGTTGTAATTTCAATACATCTAATGTTTGAAGACAAAATATTACTAACAGATAAAAATGTGCTTAAGATTGGAATGGAACACCACTTTTGATGATGAATTCACATTTTACTCGCTACGTAATATTATCTAGCCACAAATCTATATTGGATAATAGTCACAATTTAGTTGTATAAGGAAAATTTCACGTTCACAAAAGTTATTCAACATAACAACGACATTAAAGAATAAAATAAAATAACTCAAATAAAGAAAAATATTATAAAAATTGAAACCTTGTTAACATTGTCTCTTGGGTAATAAATCATTAGGCTTGTTTTAAGTTAAGTGTAACGTCTAAGATTTCAGAACATTTGTTAGTTACCATTATCAAAACAATTATAATAGTTGGAACATAATTAATTGTTGTACTTACTAGAAAGTACTAACATAGTGGACCAGTTCAGGATGAGCTAAGGAACTTTGACGTCTAAGACTCCAGAACATTTGTTAGTTACCATTATCAAAACAATTATAATAGTTGGAACATAATTAATTGTTGTACTTACTAGAAAGTACTAACATAGTGGACTAGTTCAGGATGAGCTAAGGAACTTTGACGTCTAAGACTCCAGAACATTTGTTAGTTACCTTTATCAAAACAATTATAATAACTAAAAAAAACCAAAAAAAACAGATTCATTATTTATTACTGCAGAAATTAGTATCTCAGCCACAAACATTTTATGCAGTCTGAAGAAGTCAACAATGTCGTTAAAACTGCAAAAAAAACTCAGCTGATATAATATTGATAAAAGTTCGGTTTTTATTTTACACAGATATAGCATCCAACAGAGGAACTTCAGAAACGTTTCTTGTACTCCGTAAAGTTGATTAAGAAGAGGATTCAACGAAAACAGATTTCTGTATTTACTTAAAGTCATAACCTACAGTTTTCATCTGTAGAAAATGTCAAGTGGTGACCCGAACAGTGATAAACATTCAGTTCCAGTTTTAGTCATTGTTTCTTGTGTGTGTGTGTGTGGGGTGATTGCAGAGATTTTTTCTAATTATTTTCTTATTTTCTTGAAATATCACACCAGATGTTTTACTCTTGTTAATTGTGTACATTTACTATCCTGATGTTGGTGGACATACTTACAGCGATTGTTTGGTGTTATAACTTCTTCAATAGCATTTCAGAGATGACTAATTAGGATTCCAGTTAAGGTCCTAGTTCATGAATACGGAGAATCTTTGTGTTTACCAAAATACAGTACACTAAATGATACCTCACTTGATGTTTCCTCACACTGACCATCGAGGTAGGTGTTAGTAGATGCTTCACGAATTAGACAAACTTGGTTGTTAACGTTATTCCTATCTCGGTAATAAGGGGTTCTTCCTATCTGGGTAATAAGGGTATCACAATAAAATCTTTATAACGACGACGACAGACAAACAGGTGTGCCCTAAATGAAGGTTGTAATTTAGCAGTTCGATCGGTTATATATATAATCCTGCAAATACTCATTGCAGCTTAGTTAAAACTAGGTGACAGTTTCAATTACATTGCTATTTTACCTATGATCACAAATTTCACTACTGAACATAGAATGCGATTTCATGATTGCAGACTTCTTTAATTAAATAAATGTAATTTAATACATTTTGAAGAAATTCATAATTTCTAAATAGTAATTCGCAGTTAACTGAAATACTCCGTGTAGTTGTATATTAGTTTGGTTTGTTTTGAATTTCCCGCAATGTTACACGAGGGCTATCTGCGCTAACCCTCCCTAATTTAGTAGCGTATGACTAGAGGGAAGGCAGGTAGTCATCAACACTCACTGACAACTCTTGGGATACTCTTTTACCAAGAAATAGTGGTACTGACCGTCACATTATAACGCTCCATCGGCTGAAAGAGTAAGCATGTTTTGTGTGATGGGTATTCTAACCCTCGACTCTCAGATTATGAGTCGAGTTGTATAATAGTAAACTCAGACTGTACGTTGAAACTAGCACTACATATTGTATATTACGGTGTTTTTTTTTACTGAAAAATACTTTAAAATACGTACTTAAAACAACTAATATGCGTTTGAAAGTTCCAATATCAGAAATTATAAGCCTCATAAGACAACCATTCCTGTGTATTTTGGTAAACCTTATGAAATTCCATCAGTGACTTGGCTAACTTAATTACAAATTATATTATTATTGATACCTTATTTGTTTAACTTTAAGTTAGTGGTTAATAAAAACAGATAGATGGTAACTCTATGACTTACTAAAGCACTGTACAGGTAGTAAAAGACAGAATGAAAGTAAAGCTTATATTGAAAGGCAACACGTAGCTGAAATTAAAGTATTTTTAACACGCATGGGTTGATGAGGGAAATGATAACAATCCAACTCTGCCATTAAATTCTATTGTCAATGAATCTACATCTACAAATATTTAACCCAACAGTATTTCTTAAAGATGAACAACTGTCTGTAAAGAAACACATGGATTGGCAAGCTGTCTTTACGAAAAAGGAATGTGTCAAAGGAAATCAGACTCGCTGTTAGAGTTTTAGCATTTTGTGTATGCAATAGAACTGCAAGAGTTGTGCAATCATATAGTAGATTTCAGGAAGAAATAGAATTGTTGGGACAATTTTCAAATTTTATTACTATCTAGTGGTTTCCAAACTGTGTGTTGTGGTAAGTTGCTTGGGGTGTTGCGAGAGATTCACCAAGTGACTACTAATTAATAATATAAAACAAACTATGCAAATTTATATATGTATATATTGTATGTGACAGCAAGTCAAGGTAAGTGGGTTAAGGTGTCACCAGTGAAAATGAGTTTGAGAATCACTATGGTACATCAGTGTACCAAATATTTATAAAAATGAAGTTTAACACAAACAGAGCCTACTAAACCTTATTAGAGGTTATAATGATATTGGCTAATGATGACAACTAAATGATTTGAACTTGTTATGTAATCCAAATAGCACATTAACAACTGAATTCAACACTGAGAGAATAATGAATTATATTTGTAAGAGCAGATATTAAAAAAGAAAGTATTGTTATTGGGAACTGTTAAGAAAGAAAAATTGTGTTGATATGTTTTCTTGATTACAAGTTGATTGCCAATCAAATGACTATAGCTGTGACGCCATCTTGGAAGAAGTATCTGGAGAACATGTTCGTCTGCTAAATGTTTTTTTTTTTTTTTTTTATGGCATAAATACAGAGTATTAAATTAATTGTATTTTATCTGAACGATTTTGAAACATAATAAAAATTTTCCCAAACAGAAACGACTGTCAGGTGAAAAGATGCTTAAAGGATATATTGTAGAATGGTGATAATTGTTAGTCTTTATTTTTCACTATCATAAACAACAGCAAGTAAGTTTCTCTCGGTTTCTAGACAATTAAAAATAGTAATATCTAATAATGGTAATTGTTCTTCAATGGTTACAAAAGAGGAAAGAGCCTAGAAGACTAACACTTATTTAAGTTATACGTTTTTTTTTAAATTAAGCTATCTGTGCTCTGCCCACCACGGGCATCGAAACTCGGTTTTTAGTGTGTAAGTCCACAGACATACCACTGTACCACTGGGGGACCTTTTAAGTTATACACCTCTAAAAGTGTTGGAAGGTGTTATGTTTTTGTCTTTTAATATAAAGGTTGTTTATTGCACTTTTAAACGACTTATATATGCAATGATCAACATGCTATAATTATGGCTGATGGTATGTTTCCAAATAATTTATTACTGGGGGAGAATATCAGCATAAATAGATTGTAAAATTACATAGGGCTAAATAACACAATATTTGGAACCTTTAATATTCCGTAATATCGTAGCATATTTTTGCTTAAATTGAACTACCAAATGAAAACCAATTATCACGAAGGTTAGTTTATCTTCTGATACTTTAAGTAAGGTAATAAATTAGGATTTTAAACTTTCTAACGTTTCAAGTGAAAAAATTATAATCGTCCAGCCACACCTCAAAAATCCAATTTGAGAACGTATTCGTTAGGGTTCATAGCGTAATTCTATACTATTTTTATTATTATAGTTTGTCCCGAACAAGATCTTGGATATCGACGTGTAAATTTCTGGAAAGTTTATCACTATCAATCTCACTATCAAGATATTTGATCTAGAACCAATCTTGCCATCAAAGTGTATCTCAGAACGGCTGGTATGGGTATTAACACTTTTACTGATAAAGCAGAGAACAACGTTTCGACCTCCTTAGGTCATCTTCAGGTTAACATTTCTATTTCAAGTTCGTTTTTCGTCATTAAAAAGAAATACTTTACCATCAAAGTGTATGATCTAGGACCAATTTCACCATCAAGATATTTGGTCTAAAAGCTAATCTCACCATCCTTCCAGAAGTAGTTTAATAATGAAAGTTTTAAGCTGGTGAAGATTGTGTAATTATAGACATCAGACTTGGGACGATCGATGATGGAGAAAATTGTTCTGAGAGAGGCACAGAACCTGAAAGCAAAACGATTACTTTCAATGTTAATTAATGAGTGTTTAACTATGTGATATAAGTTTAATTTATCAGAGTGGCCGCACGTACCATTTTTGAATACGAATCTTTCATCCTGTTAGCCAGTTTGAAACATAAGATGTTCATAAATATTTCTTACTGTTACCATTAAGAGTTCATAATTTATTAACGTAACTTTATAACTTAGAATTCAAAGAAGCTTAATATGGAATTATAATTATGTTTTAGTGGAGTACCTAGACAGTTTCATAACAGACAAGAAGTGAAGTTGAAGATATTTATGGACTATTAAATCAGGAAGTAAGTTTTGACAGTTGGAAGTTTGATTTTCATTTTCTATTTAATGAATAAAGTGTATCTTAAAGAAAAAGACGTGAATGTTCTCTCAAGTCCGACACAAAACTTGTTTATTTTACTTCTTATAAAATAATCCAATAAATTACTTTCAATATTGTGTTTTATTTATAAGAAGAAACTGATTTTAAATCATAAAATGTAGAAAATACAAATACATCTGAGATTTAATATTAGTTAGAGAGAGTTTATTAGCCAACATTTCAAGATTACAGTGAGAGAAAGAACATTATAAGTCAACTTTCGTCCTTTTAGAACATTTGTAAGAACAAATTCACTTTAAGACGCGGGGGCGTTATAATGTCACGGTCAATCTCACTATTCGTTCGTAAAAGAGTAGCCCAATAGTTGGCGGTGGGTGGTGATGACTAGTTGCCTTCCCTCTAGTCTTATACTGTTAAATCGGGGACGTCTAGCGTAGATAGCCCTCGTGTAGCTTTGCGCGAAATTCAAAACAAACTACTTTAAGACTCGCCCTATTATTGTGTTCTGACAAAATATTGCAGCGAGAGCCTTTACTAAAAGACACCTTCTGTCTTTTATAAACTAACAAAATGAAGAAGCAACACTTCCTGAATAACTTCGAAACGTATGTTTATCACCAGGATTGAAAATGAAGCGTGAATAACGTCGTGTCACATATCGGTAACGTTATTTATTGTATATCTTTCTCTTCCGATGCTTCAAGGACAAACTTTTATTTCGGATCTTTCACGATGACATGTCAGACAACTAAATGACGTCGTCAAATACTGAATCCTAGATTAATTTTCTTCAAACTAATTTATCGTATTCAATAACATTCAGTTATTATTTAGATAAAAAAAATGTAGACACGTTATAATATATTTGAAGTAAAAACATTAGAGGTTTCTTATCTATAGGTTTGATTTCACGGATATAGATGCGCATAATTAATTTCTCACAAATCGTAGACTCAGTCTGAAATACTAAATAACATGATTTAATTATCAAACGTACTATCATGTTTTATCGGTACAAAAGCAAATCAGCTATTTTTCATGTATTAAAGTATGGCTCGTTATAACGTGACGGTCAATCCCATTATTCGTTGGTAAATTTGAAAGTAGCTCAAGAGTTGGCGGTGGGTGATGCCTCCCCTCTAGTTTGTCACTGTTGAATTAGGGACGGTTAACGCAGATAGTCCTGTGTAGCTTTGCCTGAAATTAAAGAAAAAAACACAACTTTGTAACTAGCTTAGCAAAGTTTATCGTTGTGTAATCAAATTATTTTTACCATTTGAATTTCAAAAGGAACACTACATCTTATGGGTTAAAATATGAAACAAATGTTTAACACACGCACAAAATAAAGAAAAGAAATAAATATACTTTTGGAACTAATTATGGAAACGAATAAAAGAAAGGATAAAAACATGCAAACTCTACGAAAATGTTATTTTTTATCACTTGACAAAGAATCACGACAGAATGAGAACATATTTTGATGTTTTCTACCATGGATCCCCAGTGACACAGCGGTATGTCTGCGGACTCATACCACTAGAATTTTGGTTTTGTTACCAGTGGTAGGCAGAGCACACATAGTTCATTGTGTAACTTTGTGTTTGATTTCAAACACAAATAAATCTTCCACCAAGACTGGTTGTGATTCAACCAATCAAGAAATACTGCACTAACATGAAGGTCCCCCAACGGACTTACAACGCTAGAAATCAGGTTTCGATACTCGTGTCGTCAGAGTACAGATGACCAACTTTTTTAGCCCTCAAGACTGAAATACCGCATGGCAAGGGGCTGATGAAGAGTCCTCCGTGCGAAAAATTTCAATGTTTTATTAGGAATTTCAGGCAAGAATCTGAAAAAAGGTACATGAAGCCAAACCTTTGCAGAAGTGTCAGAGTTTGGTTCTTTATGACGTAGGCGACGGTCAAATATAGACCCTTTGCAGAAGTGTCAGAGTTTGGTCTTTATGACATAGGCGACGGTCAAATATAGACCCTTTGCAGAAGTGTCAGAGTTTGGTTCTTTATGACATAGGCGACGGTCAAATATAGACCCTTTGCAGAAGTGTCAGAGTTTGGTTCTTTATGACATAGGCGACGGTCAAATATAGACCCTTTGCAGAAGTGTCAGAGTTTGGTTCTTTATGACATAGGCGACAGTCAAATATAGACCCTTTGCAGAAGTGTCAGAGTTTGTTCTTTATGACATAGGCGACGGTCAAATATAAACCCTTGCAGAAGTGTCAGAGTTTGGTTCTTTATGACATAGGCGACGGTCAAATATAGACCCTTTGCAGAAGTGTCAGAGTTTGGTTCTTTATGACATAGGCGACGGTCAAATATAGACCCTTTGCAGAAGTGTCAGAGTTTGGTTCTTTATGACATAGGCGACGGTCAAATATAGACCCTTTGCAGAAGTGTCAGAGTTTGGTTCTTTATGACATAGGCGACGGTCAAATATAGACCCTTTGCAGAAGTGTCAGAGTTTGGTTCTTTATGACATAGGCGACAGTCAAATATAGACCCTTTGCAGAAGTGTCAGAGTTTGGTTCTTTATGACATAGGCGACAGTCAAATATAGACCCTTTGCAGAAGTGTCAGAGTTTGGTTCTTTATGACGTAGGCGACGGTCAAATATAGACCCTTTGCAGAAGTGTCAGAGTTTGGTTCTTTATGACGTAGGCGACGGTTAAATATAGACCCTTTGCAGAAGTGTCAGAGTTTGGTTCTTTATGACATAGGCGACGGTCAAATATAGACCCTTTGCAGAAGTGTCAGAGTTTGGTTCTTTATGACATAGGCGACGGTTAAATATAGACCCTTTGCAGAAGTGTCAGAGTTTGGTTCTTTATGACATAGGCGACGGTTAAATATAGACCCTGTAAACCACTAAACATGATAACATCAATAGACGGTTCGCTACTCGAAAACTGCCGTTTTAAAATAGTGATGAAACAATAAATGTTTGAAACGAACATCAGGATATAAACAGAAAACGAGCAAAAGTGAAGGCTTACGCACCTTCCAGGTGAATCCACTTTAGAATTGTATGGCAACAATCAATGATATTTGGAGACCTATTATGAGGAGAACAATATTGTAGTCAATGTATAACGTCTACAGAATAAATACACACAAATATATGGCTGAGTCTCAGCCATTGGTACTTGCTAATTTTGGTCCATCTTACTGTTCCCTCAGCTGGAGGTTTATCTTTCAGTAGTACGTATGTCAAGTGCTATGAAACGATATATTGAAGTAAAAAAGGCTTCAAGGTGTTCGAAACGATTATTTTTTTTCACAGAAGGCGTGAGAAGACACACTGACCAGGTATACTATTCTCCTATCTTGAAGGTATGGGTCACTAAATTGGATGTTAAAATAAGTATGACATTCTAAACTAGATATTCTGGCTGGTCTACCTCCTTTGCAATAATAGGATGATGGGCATCCTAGTCAACACAATACATCTATACTGGTCCATCTCCTTTCTTGACGTGTTATCAGCTTATCAGCTAATGTAGAAACTGAGACGTTGAAAGGTGACCAAATAACTTATTTGAGCTTTCAGTGATGTCGAGAAATCCACTTGTTGAGAAATTTATATGCAAAAACGGCTCGTTTGGGTTGAGAAAATATTTTACATAGAAGAGCGAACAAGGTCGAAACGTTGTTCGCTCTTCTATGTAAAATATTTTCTCAACCTAAACGAGCCGTTTTTGCTTATAAATTATTTGAGCTTTGGGAAGTGAGAGTTTTGGAAACCGTCTGTAAGAATGACAACACTCTGTATTGTAAAGTATAGAGTGCACTTGTAAAACATCAGAGCAGTATACAGTTTATTTGCTGCTCTCTGGTACATTTGGGGATAATGTCTTGTATCATTTAAATAACAGCTTGCCACCACTCGATGTTTTCTTTTCCAGTACGTAAGTTTCTATAAGAATCCCCATTACTTGTATCATTTAAAGAACAGCTTGCCACCACTCGATGTTTTCTTTTCCAGTACGTATGTTTCTATAAGAATCCCCATTACTTGTATCATTTAAAGAACAGCTTGCCACCACTCGATGTTTTCTTTTCCAGTACGTAAGTTTCTATAAGAATCCCCATTACTTGTATCATTTAAAGAACAGCTTGCCACCACTCGATGTTTTCTTTTCCAGTACGTAAGTTTCTATAAGAATCCCCATTACTTGTATCATTTAAAGAACAGCTTGCCACCACTCGATGTTTTCTTTTCCAGTACGTATGTTTCTATAAGAATCCCCATTACTTATATCATTTAAAGAACAGCTTGCCACCACTCGATGTTTTCTTTTCCAGTACGTAAGTTTCTATAAGAATCCCCATTACTTGTCTCATTTAAAGAACAGCTTGCCACCACTCGATGTTTTCTTTTCCAGTACGTAAGTTTCTATAAGAATCCCCATTACTGAACGATTATTTCTGAGTTGTTTTTCTCTGGATAATAAAAAAAGAAGTTTCATCATTCAGTTTTTGTTTGTTTTTTTTTTACAAAATCAAACAAACTTCCACTTTCTTTCACTTAGCTGTTAGCAATTGAGTTTAAGAGTGTTTATTGTTGGTTTAGTTTTTGTGATTTAGGTTATGTAACTCCTATCTTACTGCACTTTCTAATAAGAAACCGAAAAGAAGTATTCCCACTGGACTGAGTTCAAACTCTTTATAAACAAACGTTAGAACTACGCAAGCATTTTACTCGTTACAGCCATCGAAAATATCATAACCGAAGTATCCTTTCTACATCAATTATTATCAGTTCTTTGAAATGGTACAAAAGCTTTGCTTTCAAATAAGTACTTCAAGATTAACAATCAAAAACAGTTTTCATATTTTAAATTGTTTCAAAATGGGTTTGACGAAAGTTTCTTAAAAACTGGTCGAATTTAGTCTTCAAGATAATATGTAATGTCCTTGTCAAAGACAAATATATGTGTCTGTGTGTTTTTTTAATCATGCTCCAAGTAAGACTACTTTGTTATTTCACTAAGTGTTGTATAAGTTTTTCATCACACCACGAGAAACGTGCTATTGAATTAAAACATTCACCAAAATAAGACAACCAATCATCCTTATGGGATGATATATCATTTTCGAGATTCACTAGACATTACCTTGACAGGTTTTTAAACTAACTTAAAATGAAATTGTATCTACATGGAGATAATGGATAGTTTGTTCAAAGAGAAATGGACTGAATCGCTGTTTTATCGAATGATTTCTATTGAATACATTGTACTGTCTAAATCCCAGTAAAAATTCACTGTAGTAGATGATCTAAGATAATGGCATGAAAATAAAAGCAAAATCTTTATTTTCCGTTTAATCCATAACGGAGTTGGTCTTTTTAGCAGAAACAGTCTGAAGTTGTTTTGGATATCGCATATATAAAGTAAATACGTAAAATTGGTTGATGCTCTGATACGTTCATAGCATTGTTTACTAATGAAACTATTTATGTTTTCATATAACAGAAACATAAAAACTTTATTATTTAAACTAATTAAAGAGTATTTTGTTCCGGATAGCAGGCGGAAAATCTTTTTGATAAACTTTATTCTTACCTAATTTCTAAAAAAAAAAAAAGTTAGAGGGAAGGTAACCAATCATTACCACCCACCGCCAACTCTTGGGCTACTTTTTTTTACCAACGAATAATGGGATTGACCGTAACGTTAAAACGTTATCTTGTTTTAGTAGACCTTTGTCAAGCTTCGGTTTGTACAATGATATATTAGTCAAAATGCTATGAATGTGCTGGAATGTCATGCCATTCAGCTGTAAGATACGAACAAGGAGCAGGCCAAAACAGTTACCTTTTATTGTCAAGGTACCAAATACAAGTTCTAAAAATCTATACAATTTATAACAAAGCTTTAGGTCCTAAACACTGCAGTATAAACCATGTGTATCATGACTGTTTAATCATTATGAATGTGTAAGTTATTAACGAAAGATACTTGAAAAAATTTGGATTGAACTGAATGAAGTTATATAGATAGAAATATAACAATTTTTTGATCTGGAACTTTGTATTTGTATTTGTATTTCTTTAATAAGCTTTTAGAAGTCATTTTTCTTAGAGTAAAGTGCAGAAAGTCCCAGCATCTTATTTACATGAATTACTTTTATATTCCGTGTCATTTAAATATTTTCTTCCCAAGTTCTATTGCTTAGCCCCCCGCTAGTACAGCGGTATGTCTCCGGATTTACAACGCTAAAATCAGGGGTTCGATTCCTCTCGGTGGGCTGAGCAGATAGCCCTTTGTGGTTTTGCTATAAGAAAAACACACAAACACACACTCTATTGCTTATTTAAAAAAATAAAATAAAGAGATAAAAGTTTTCCCTTGGAAGGTGTTTGCACCTCAATAGTAGAATGTAAATTTCTTTAATAAGTTAATATAATCAGGAAAATGTTTTAGTAGGTATTTGATAATTATTTCGTATGTTGTCATCTAAAGGACTTACTAAGTTATAAAGGATTCCTTTTTATGAACCAAAATACTAGAATTTCATTTCAACCTTTACGTGTCTTTCATAATGTTACAAAAACGGGTAAGTTCAAGAAGTCCAGATAGAAATTAAATGAAAACCCTTTAACCCGGGCGCTTTCAAAAGGTGAACCTTTCTTCTTCAGGAGCAAACTGTTTGTGTCCTTCTTGTTTGATTGATGGAAAATTGCAAAGTAAATCTTCTAATTTGTTTCATGCCCGTGAATACTTCTGTATTCTTTATTTGAAAAACAAAAACTCTTAACGGTTCTAAATTGGATTTTAAGTTTATATTCAAACATTAGTATCATAAGAATGTTTTCCTGAAACATATATATCAGTAGCAAAACTTGACATGGCCAGATCGGTTAAGGCGTTCGACTCGTAATCTGAGGGTCGCAGGTTCGAATCCCGGTCGCACCAAACATGATCGCCCTTTCAGCCGTGGGGGCGTTATAATGGTACGATCAATCACACTATTCGTTGGTAAAGGCGAAATTCAAAACAAACAAACAAAACCTGAATTACTCAATTCTTTCTTATGGCTTGCTTTTACGTGATTTCGTCTGAGACAAGCGTAATGCTTTAGTGCAAAATCGTGAGGGTTTTGAGTGAAAACACGAACCAGTTGAGACTGTACGAGTCTGAAACGGCTCTTCTGTGTCATGTAATCCTTCTTTCTTGATTGTTTGTTTATTTATATACAAGTGGTTTGAGATTTCATAACGTTTATGAACATGTATATGTCTCAAACTGATGTTTGTTCCCTTCTGTAATTTCGTGTAATAAAACAGTATAGAGACAAAAACATTTTAAAATTATATGTAACTACGGCTGGTTTGGACGTTTCGACCTTCTTCGGTCATCATCAGGTTCACAAGGAAAGAAAGAGGTAACTGACCGATAGCTGACCACATGTTTGAAGGGGGTTGTGTAATTGAGTGGAGGATTGTAGAGGGTGTGCTTGATGTTTGATTATATTTATTAATATAGGTATAAAGGTGTTCCTTTGTATCGGTTTATTTTAGGTTGACTTGTTGTACAAGTAAGGCTTCTTTAATTTTGCGTTTGTTTATGTTTGTTTCTTTATTGAGTATTTGAGTGTTTTCTATGGTTATGTTGTGTTTATTCGATTTACAGTGTTCAAAAACGTGTGAAGGTGACTTTTTATGTTCTTTAAATCTGATTTCCATTTTTCTACTTGTTTCTCCAATATAGAAGTCGTGGCAGTTATCACATTGTATTTTATAGATAATGTTGGTGTGGTGTTTGTCAGTGTAGTTTTTACATAGTATAGACCTTAGTTTTGTGCCTGGTTTTTGAATAAATTTGGTATTAACTGGAATGTCAAATTTTGTTACTAGTTTTTGTCAAATGTTGGTTATTTTTCTGCTGATGTCGGGAATATATGGTATGCAGCAGTATATGGTTTAGTGATTTTTTAAATCGTGGGATATATTTACTTTTGTTATTTGATTTTGCTTTCTGTCTAGGTGTGTGCGTATAATGTTTTATACGGTTTGTGGAGGAAACTTATTGATGTTGATAAAGTATTGTTTTATTTTGTATAATTCGTCGTTAATTTTATCTGGTGAGCATAGTTTTTTGGCTGTGTTTATTTGGTTTCTTAGTATGTTGAGTTTTTGTTTTGTTTCATGTGCTGAGTCCCAAGGAGTGTACAGTCATGTGAAAACGTTAGGACACCCTATGAAAGCCTGTGTATTTTTGTAACATTTTTGGATATATAGATATTTAATCTCAATTCTAACAATACTGAGAGATTATAGGAATACAACTAAACAATTAAAACTGAAGAAAAGACTTTTCAAGTCCTCGAGTAGCTATGCGCGAAATTCAAAACAAACAAAAAAACAATACACTGCTAAATTAAGGACGACTGCTGACCCTCACGAAATAGAAACAAAGGAGAAATATTTCAAAATATAATAAAATAAAATAAAAGCAAAATAGGTATCATGCTTCTAAGAAATCAATCCACATTAACAGTTAGAATTATAAATTGTAAATTATAATTGAGAAATATGTATTTATATATAAAATTATTAGGTGTTTATAATAAGACTTTAATTGGAGGTTTTTCTCAGAAACCATCGGGACTGGCTGTTAAATATAATTTAAAATTAGAAACGTATTGTGAATATTAACCGTACTAACAAAGCCTGTTGAATGTTGGATCTTTCTCATAACATTTCACCGATAATCCAAGATAACGAGAAACCCACTTGAAGTAAAAATGTATCTCAAGATGGCTGATATGGGTCTTACTAAAGAGCAGAGAATAACGTTTCAACCATCTTAGGTCATATCAGGATAATTTACTTGTTACATTTGTATAAATTTATTTAAAGTATATCAAAAGTATTATAATAATCGAAATGGATCTACTAATAAAAGAGGTCTTCAGAGAGGGGGAGCAGTAATCTTAGAGACTATTAAAATATAGGGTTCGATTCCCTGCGGTATGCACAGCAAATATATCAATGTAGCATTGTTCTAACACAACAGAGTAAAATACACTGAAAAAATTGAGTGCTACATAGTATATCCTGCGTAAGTTATTTAAATCGTGTTTATAGCGACCACAAAAAAGTTTTAATTTTCTTTTTAGAGTTATAACCATTAAAACTAAAAATTTTCATTTGTAAGGTCCGTGGGTATTAAGCCTGAATTTCAGGGCTGGCAAAGATATTCTTGTTTGCACTGCATCCCAAACCAGGGATTTAGTGATACTAATTCATAAATATCCAAGTCTACATTATTATTCTATGTTAATGTTATGTTGAAGGGAAGATATCTCCCGCTGGGTCAATGGTATGCTTATGAGTTAAAACCTGAGATTAGACAGATCGTAAATACACTATTGAGTAGTTTTACAGTTAAATGAAAAAAAAGAGATGAACATACTCGCCAGTTTACTGAAAGTTTGCTCAAAGATCTTTGAAGATAATCCAATAATAGATAAACGCGAGCACACCTCTAAGATTACTGGATATGCTTTTTGTAAAATATTGTGCACTGACTCTTTATCATTACATGTGAATACTTAAATAACAAAGAGAAAAAAAAAACACGACAAAGTTATTAGTTTATTTACATTCCTAGAAATGTTAAAGAAAACACTGTAAATTTCCCTTGCGTTTTCTCTCTCTCTCTCTCTCTGTGTTTGGATATGATATGTTCATACCCTGGAGGGTCAGGTTCTCTTTGACCATTGCATTCGAAGGATTGGTTTGGTTTGTTTTCAATTTCGCGTAACGCTACACGAAGGATATCTGCACTAATCGTCCCTAATTTAGCAGTGAAAGACTACAGGGAAGACAATTAGTTGTCACCACCCACCGCCAACTCTTGAAAAACATATACTCTTTTACCAACGAATAGTGGGATTAGCCGTCACATTATAACTCCCCGACGGCTGAGAGGACGAACATGTTTGGTGTGACGAAGGCATTCGAACGAACATACAGAGTTCTATTTAGTTGATTTAATAAAACTATTTAACAATAAAATACTGATTATTTCAATCTTATGTGTTTTCATCTCTGACTTTTCTACTTAAGGGAAGTATTGTACAGGTGCGACTGGTGTTGAAAGTTTAGACTGTTATTTTAATTAAACTGGTTTTCAACTATAATTTGATTATATGAAAACATTATTCTTTAATAAAACTGTGATATTTAACAACCGTTTTAAACCTTTCCTGCAGTTTGTTTGTTTGTCTTTTGATTTTCGCGCAAAGCTACAAGAGGGCTATCTGCACTAGCCGTCCCTAATTTTACAGTGCAATACTAGAAGGAACAGAGCTAATCATCACCATCCACTGCCAACTCTTGGGCTACGTTTTACTAACGAATAGTGGGATTGACTGTCACATTATAACGCCCCCATGGCTGGGAGGGCAAACATATTTGGTGTGACAGAGATTCAGGCCCTCGACTCTCAGATTACGAGTCGATTGCCTTATCCACCTGGCCATGCAGGGACCCATTCTTTACAGATCAAATCTGAAGACATTTTATTTAAAAAATGTTTTTTAATCTTTTCATGAAATATATTTTATGAATATTTTGTTTGTTTAGGATTAAACACAAATCTACACAACTGATTATCTGCGTCTGCTCACCACAGGTATCGAAACCCGGTTTTTAGAGGTGTGAGTCCAAAGACATGCTGATGTGTCACAGGGAGGGGGCATTTTCTGAGTAAGTTTTCTTTTAAAGGAAAATCAGATCCCGTATTATCCTGTGTCCTCCACATGGAATCGAACCTTTAATTTTAGCGTTGTAAGTTCACAAACTTTTTAAAAAAAAATCAGCACAAAATGACAAGTGAAAGTGTTTCTTAAAGTCGCTCTCCGTACGCTTGCCATTACAGTCTATAAAATGGCTTGTTTGTTGTTGAATTTCGCACCAACCTCGACGACGGCCATTGCTGATAGGCGTCCCTAACTTAGGATTGAAAACCTATAGAGAAGAAAGCTTGTCATCACCACTCACCGCCAACTTGGTCTGCTCTTTTATCGCCAGGTCCGGAATGGCCAGATGGTTAAGGCACTCGACTCGTAATCTGAGGGTCGCGGGTTTGAATCTCCGTCACACCAAATATGCTCGCCTTTTCAGCCTTGTGACGGTCAATCCCACTATTCCTTGGTTAAAGAGTAGAACAAAAGTTGGCGGTGGATAGTGATGACTAACTGCCTTCCCTCTAGTCTTACACTGCTAAATTAAGGACGACTAGCAAAGATAGCCCTCGAGTAGTTTTGTGCGAAACTCAAAACAAACCAGTCTTTTACCGCCAGATAGCGAGATTGACTATCACATTATAACACCACTCGGCTAAAAGGGCGAGCATGTTGGTAGCAACGAGGATTCGAACCCGCGATCATTAGACTGTGAGTAGAGTACCCCTAACCACCTATCCATGCCGGACCCTAGATGATGGCTAATATAGCAAGAATAATAATGTTCGAGCACACAAGAAAGTAAAAGAGTTCTAATAATTAATTGTCGTCACTGCATTATAAACATTTATTTGCTTTATAATTCTAGATTCATAGCTGTTCGTAATTATAAAACAAAAGACTAGAAGGATAACAGCAAGAAAACAAGAATAACATTAAACCAGAGAAAGGTAGAATGAACTTAATGTGTTCCTTGCATGTTTCTGTTACTGAAGTAATTTTCTTTCAAGTTGATATTAGGCCCTCGAATAATGAGTCTGAACAAACTCACGTCTAACTCTTGTTACACGCGTATAACTTCAAGAATAACCTTATTACTGAAATAGGTTAATCATATACGCTGTTCATACAAGAAGTTTTTTATCTAAAAATGTAGTTAATATTAAATCCTAGGCTACAGTCCTGGTAACATCACGGTTCCTTATTTTTCTGCCATCAAACTGACTCTTGCAAATTATTGAACAACTATCTTTTCCTATTCTGTTGTTTTCTAGGAAAGAAGGCTTGGCATGGCCAGGTGGTTAGATCAAATTCTGTTTTCCTTTCAGCTGTGGGAACGTTATAACGTTTCGATCACTCCCTCTATTCGTTGGTAAAGAGTAGCCCGATAGATGGCATTCATGGTTAGATGACTTTCCGCTAGTCTTTAAATGTTAAATTGATTGATTGTTTGAAATAAAACACAAAGCTACTCAATGGGCTATCTGCACTCTGCCCACCACAGGTATAAAAACCCAGTTTCTAGCGGTGTGATCCAAAAACATACCGCTGTGTCACTGGGGAATCTTTCACTGTTAAATTAGGGACAGCTAGCGCGGATAACCGTTGTGTAGCTTTGTGCAAAGTTCAAAAGAACCCAAACCTGGAAAAGAAGAAATGAAAACTCTGAAATAATATTTCTTTCGAGGAATTAGTTTTCAGTACATTTGTGATATTAAGAACTGCAAGTGATAAACAAATATATTGTAGTGTGGAAATTATAATAAAAATTAGTTCTGTTTTTATAGTGTGTATTTGGATTATATTATATCGAAGTATTACATTTACTACAACGTATACGTTCTAATGACAAAAGAAACGTTTGTCTGAAATCTGTGTTCAGGCATTTCTGTAATTACTTGTTGAGTCTAACATACAATTACATTAAGAATTTCGTTTTTTATAACTTTGAAACTGAAAGATTGGTGACCACTTTTAAAGATAGGTGTTTTTTTCTTTACTTTTATAAAACCTTTTAAAAGCAGTTGGTATTCATCAAAGAACAGTGAATAACCTAACTTTATGTATTTATACAGTTTCATTACTTTGTATAGACCCTATAAAATATTTTAATATTTATGAAATGCATATATCAGATATAATGACGTAGAATACAATAAATAATACATATATAGATTATTTTCGTTGATGTACTTTACAAAACATAGGATTTTAACAGTTGTGACAAACATTGTTATTTCTTATAACGATACTTTTATGCAGATATGGAAATTGAGAGAAACAATAACTCAGTTCGAGAGAAAACTATTTGATTGAAATGTTTTTTTGTTTTTTTTTACAGTTGGTAAACTACAGAAACAGAATGAATCTCTATATACATTTCCAATGCTTACACGATACATCATAACGTGGCATATTTATTACCAAAAAGAACACCCTGGCGGACAGAAACGGAGATCTCTAAAACACATTATGTATCAATCACGAGAAAGCCAATATTAAAGTTTGTTTATTTTGAATTTCGTGCAAAGCTACACGAAGGCTATCTGTGATAGCCGTTCCTAATTTTGCAGTGTAAGACTAGAGAGAAGGCAGCTAGTTATCACCACCCACCGTCAACTCTTGAGCTACTCTTTCACCAACGAATAGTGGGATTGACCGTCACATTATAACGCCCCCAAAACTGAAAGGTCGAGCATGTTTGGTGCGACGGGGATTCGAACCAGCGACCCTCAGATTACTAGTCGAGTGCCTTAACCACCTGTCCTCGGCGGGCCACCAACATTTAATAAAACATGTTACACGCAAATAAACCTTTGATATCTTAAAACAGAAAATAAAAATGATTAGCACTTGATGTGGTAAATATTACTACCGTACATATTATTACCGTAGAATATTTAATCATGCATGCTTTGAGAGATAGTAAACATATATGGGAAAAATGGTTAATGAAGCATGCTGTACTACATAATATACATACGCTAATACATATTTGTGTGTTTATGTGTATATATACACACAATCAAAATATTTAATTACTCTACATCATACCTGGCGCTTACGCTGTATTTTTCCTTAGCTTTACTACTTACTCCTTGGATCGTGCCTTGTTAGTTTTTTTTTTTATCGGTTTACTCAAACGAAAACAACGGCTTGGTGAGCTAAATGTAACAACAAACCAGAATTCACTCGCTGAACAACCATTTTTACCTGCTACTGCCATTGTTACAAAACAAACTAGAAAGAGGGTTTAGGGACCATTGTGTTTGTGTCTTTGACACAGCTTTTAACCACATAGTATCAATGCAACTATTTTCAAACGATGCCCATAACGGTATTGTTTTTAATTTAAGTACTTCATGATTATGTGTGTTTATAGATTTTTTATTGACGAATTAAAAATAGACACACCCTCTTTTTTGGGCACCGTACATAGACCAGGTTGGGTAGTCCACCCATTTTTTTTTTATCTAGCTATCATTTTCCTAATACATTGGATAAATTCGTGCTTTGCGGACATAGTAAGTACTAAAATTGTTTGATTACTGTAACATTGTTTACAAGAAAAACACTGAACACAAAAAAATAAACGATTGTATATGGAAAAAACAAACAAACAAACTAGCTCTTCCACCAACCCTAGCTTGTGTTCTGCCGTATGCAGTTAAGCCTACAAGCTCCTGTTGTACCATATGCAGTTAAGCCTACAAGCTCCTGTTGTACCATATGCAGTTAAGCCTATAAGCTCGTGTTGTACCATATGAACTAAAACATACAAGCTTGTGTTGTACCATACGAACTAAATCATACAAGCTCGTGTTGTACCATATAAACTAAATCCTACAAGCTTATGTTGTGCCATATGGACTAAAACATACAACCTTATGTTGTGCCCATACAAAGCAAAGACGTAAAGACTACAAGCTTGTGTAGTGCCATATAAACCAAATCACACAAGCTTGTGTTGTGCCACATGAACTAAAGCACAAATATTCATCTAGATATATAGAAGCAGTAAAGTGAGTACTATATATACATTTGTGTGTGTGTAAGAGAGAGAGAAGGTTTTATGCGTTTTTAAGTAAATAAATCCTTTAAATAATGCTGTTGTATTACGTAAATGGACATGAACAAATAAAAAATTTAGTAAGCCTACTGAGCAGAACATGAAGCGGTTCTACTTAGATTTAATGTCAAAAAAATAAAACGGATGGCTATAAACCTAATACCCAGTATTTGGTAAATAAACACTATGTATTTGTGAATTATTGTTATCTTTCATATCGGTCTTGCGACAATTCTTGAATGAACTATTAACAAAGCGATGTTTTAAGGTAGTTACAAAATACCGAATTTTTAAAATTATTGTACCAGAAAGAGCAACAATCGATTGTCTTCGTTTGTCGTCAGTTCACTTAACTTTATTTTTCCTTTCATAACCGTATAATTTTTTTATTCTTTCTCTCTGAAATATTAGCAAAGCATCGGGTCCATTGCTACCAATAACGTTAGGCCTTATTATGGATTTTTAGGTGCTGTCAACGAGATATTGTATTCATATAATAGTTATGAAATAGTGAACGCTTGAAATTATACTGCCAAGAACAGTAGTTCTAAACAAACGTCGTGTTTTCTCGTATTTGAATATCATCTGTAACCTGTAACATTTTTTTTGTGGACTCTGTTAGCTGTATAGCATCTAAAATGAATAAACTTGTGGCAGTAACTATTAAGACTAAGTGACATATGTCTTATAGTCTGTAATCTCGTACTTCGTGTAAGAAACGTATATAATGTAGGAATTGTAATTCTAACTCAATCTTTGTTCAATGGTTATCAAATAATGATAAAAATCTATAATGCTTTCACATAGGTTGAGGTTTAGATATGACAATATATCAGTCTTCCTATGTTAACTGTTTGTTTAGAATTAACCGCAAAGCTACACAATGGGTTATTTGTGCTCTGGTATCGAAACACGGATTCTGGCAGTGTGAGTCCAGACATACCGTTGTGCAACTGGGAGACGTTAATTTTAAGCTGTAATAAGAAAACAAAAACATTGAAAAATTCACGTGACTTGCCAAGCATTTAAACAACGCGACAAATCACGCTAATCTAATATTCAAGCGCTCAGCGACAACAACCTCAAAAATATAAAGAGTTCTGCGTGCTCTAATAGATACCATTTGGATTTAGAGAGCGAACTGCTGCTTTGTGACGGATCTACTTTTATATTATGTGAATTTTAATATGGATGTTTGTGTAGGTTAAATATATATTTAGAAATGTACGTAACTTATACTGTTAAATCTATATTACGAAATTTCCGCCTGTTCACTAAAGCTGTCGAATATTCTCGAGTGTAAAAATCGATAATATACGTGCGTACTAAACGCTAGTGTATCGTCAGTATTGTCGTACAGGTTGTAGTTTTTAGACTTTTCCCTTATGAATATAAATATAACCAATGTTACGCACCAAGAGATAGTATATATTATTGGTTTGTTACAGTTGGTGCACTGTAAACCTCAGATGCTATAAAGTGTATTCATCTGGAATTACAGATATATTGACTGGAAACGTTTATAGATTGTGAACATTACAATCTTCAGTGGATTAGCATTGGACATTAATATTTTTATGAGTGTGTGTGCGTGTGTGTTTTCATATAAAAAAGCCACATCAGGCTATCTGCTGTGTCCACAGAGTGGAATCGAACCCCTGATTGTAAGCCCGAAGACTTACCACTGTTCCACCGGAGGACTATTTTTAAAAATACATTACATGACTTCGTCGGTGGAAAACTATACTTGTGATCGTCGTGTAACCGGCAAAGACCACAGAGCTTGCTAGTTCCTATTAAGTGATTTGCATCTACATCAGCTCGAAATTAACTCGCTCATCGCGAACCTTCAATAAGATATAAAGGAAGCTTCAGACCAGAAAGAAGACTCAATATTCTTTGTAAGTTTGTAATAAAATTTGTACATAGATCGTTGTGTGTGATAACCGTCATTGCAAGTAATGTTGTTGTTTGTAAATTAATATATATTTGTATTAAAAAAGAGAAACTTTGCGTATCCATTTTGTTGGCAAATATAATACATTTAATACATATAAATATTGAATTAACTTCTAAATATAAATTATAACTCCATGTTAGTCTGTTTAAAATTGCAATACGTAACAATAAATTCGAGAATCGTCAGAGATAAATAATAATTCTTAACAGGCGTATAAATAATTCTTTATTCAACTTTTAGTTGGGCTTGCTTATTTATGAGATACTTACAGACCTTAAAATTTTTTATATTAATACAAAATATAATAACGAATACAACAAAATAACGTACACAATAACAAAATTAAAAGGTAAAAGGTCGTAGATATGGTGTATAATGCTTAAGCTATACAAGTGTATTTACAATTTTAGGGTAATTGTCCGAGGTGTATTAAAACGTCGTAATAAGACTCGTAATATGTTTAGTTGCACAACTTTTGTTTTGGTTTGAATTTAGCGTGATGCTTACTAAGTTTATAATTATAATTATTGATTCTAAGTTTATTTATTTTAATTTCTTTTTCTTTCCTGATATGTCAGGAAATGTAATCTCTTACGTTATAACTATGGCGGTAGATTTGGGAAAGGTCTTTATTATTATTACGCTAATGAACAGGAATACATTGTATAAAACCTGGCTGCTAACCTTTCCATAGTTTCTTCAATACAAAAAGTCCAGTTAGGGCTCACCAGATGTACTGAGAGACGTAATTAACTAAAGAGTTGTTGCACGTTAATTTAAGTAACATCTGGAATGATTCACATCTTATCTTCTCATATTTTTTTATATACTTGTACTTTTTTACAATAGTAACAACAACAACTTTACATAAAATTTAATACCAGAAATCTATTACTAGACAATGTTGTTGTTTTTAAAGCAGAAGTCACGTAAAGTGCTAAGTTCACACCACTTATTAATATTTAATGTATTATAAACGAAGAACAAGAAGGCTATTATAGAAAAACTCAGTATCTGAAACGATTACTTCTTGTTCCATAATAACTGAATTTCATCAGAGAAACGTTTGAAAATGGCAAATGTGTTTAAAAATCATTTTACGCAACACGTCTAAACCTAACATTACTGTTGACGTCTAAACCTAACATTACTGTTGACGTCTAAACCTAACATTACTGTTGTTTTTTCTTATTCCTCTTTGTTCTCACATTTTTATGGATCTTTAGAATGAAATAATTGTTGGTATGCAAGGTGTTGTGAGCATTAACCCTGAAACAACAGTTATTATCCATAGATGTTACTACCTACAACATCCCGCTTTTTAAGGGTTAAGGAATAAATAATGTTTACAGTAACTTCACAGGCTTGGTGTGGTTATAATAGTGATAGAAATAATACTTCTGTAACTGTTTTCAAACCTTCCTAAATTATGCCCTGAATGTGACCCTGGGGAAACTGGTTTTTCTGCCAGAAACACTTCCTAAGATAACATCGATTTACATATTACTATAATCACCCTGATGTTGAACTACAAGCTCTCAAACTTTAACAAAGTCTACAATTTTAATAACTTTCAAGTGAGGCCAGATTTACTTACATAAATATTCTTGCTGGTATCCACAATACAGCCTGAAAAGTAGAAAAACTACATTCAAAACTAAGATATAAGATCTGATATACTCTTCAAAGTTCTGATTATTTCAGTAATTAATTCATCCACTATTCTCGTATTTTTTAAAAAAAGTTATGAAGTGTTTCAGAGTCACGATTATTTATTTTTAGGATTCAAGTAATCCAGTAGATATAATAAAGACCCCTATATTTAGATAATAATTAATTGACAAGTAAAAATTATCATTAATCAACATATTAGCTCCGTAGTTTACAAGGTCGTCTAATTAAAATGAACGATAATGAATTTGTTTCTAATTTTTTTTAAGTTTATGCATATTTATAACAGTACGTGTAATTTATGAGCTTTGAAGCCACACTCCATCATAAAATTAAAAAGAACGAGCTGAAAAATATTATCTACACAAAAGATACAGTAAATGATGGAGCAATCAGACCTTTCTACCACAAAGGGGTTTGAAGATGTGGTATTTTCAGGTTCAATTATTCACTTTTCAATCAGTATCAGAAGCATCATGAACCTGACTTTTCTGACTCTGATTGAATACACAGAAAAACACCAAACACAATCAAACAATAAACAATACAAACACAAAAGGCCCAGCATGGCCATGTGGTTAAGGTATTCGGCTTGTAATACGAGGGTGGCGGGTTCGAATCCCCGTTACACCAAACATGCTCGCCCTTTCAGCTGTGAGGGCGTTATAATGTGACGGTCAATCCCACTATTCGTTGGTAAAAGAGTAGCTCAAGAGTTGCTGATGACTAGTTGTCTTCCCTCTAGTCTTACACTGCAAAACTGGGGACGGCGAGCACACGTAGCCCTCGAGTAGCTTTGCGCGAATTTCAAAAACAAACAAACAAACATAAAAATGAGGAATAACATGTATTGATTGAAAGTTTCGGAGCATACACATTCCACCTTTACGAATGTCGTCAGTAAATATAAAACTATGATTACAAATAACTATCTTTTTGCTCAGTGGAAACTTATACGTATTAAGATAAACATTTGTAAGGATAAAGTTAAAGTGGAAATAGATAGTCAAAAAACAATAAGCGAACTTGGATATTACATCGACCCACACTGAATGAATTACTAAAAATAATTATATAGCCAGTAAGAAATAATAAAAAAGAATCTTACTATATAATTAGTTTGTTATTTTAACTGAGGAGTCCTCCTTGTTTGGTTAGTAGGTATATTTAATGATACGTTCTAAGTCTGTTTTAATGATACGTTCTAAGTCTGTTTTAATGATACGTTCTAAGTCTGTTTTAATGATACGTTCTAAGTCTGTTTAGGCAGTTGCTAAGTTCTTAAAGTCAGTTAAGCAGGCTTATTATTCAGTTGTTTAACCATCTGAATGAATTGAGGTGCAGATAAACGATAAAGGGTTACCGATTCTATAGGAAATCTCCACGTGTTTTCGTATAAGTGCAGTTAAATGGTATTTGGTTTTGCCAATATCGGTAACTTCGAATTTACCATACGTTTGGTTTTGGTTTGTTTTGAATTTCGCAGCAAGCTACACGAGGGCTATCTGCGCTAGCCGTCCCTAATTTTGCAGTGTAAGACTGGAGGGAAGGGAGTTAGTCATCATCACCCACCGCCAATATTTAAGCAACTCTTTCACCAATGAATAGCGGGATTGGCCATCACATTATAACGTTTTCAGGGCTGAAAGGTCGGTCATGTTTGGTGTGAAGGGGATTCGACACCGCGATTCTCAGATTACAAGTCGAGTGCCTTAACCACCTGGCCACGCCGAACCCTTATTACCACCCGTATACGAATAAATGCTTCATGATCCAAGTTGGGTATAAATGCAGTCTTTTACATTGAAAGAAATGTTTTATTTGATGTGTTGACTTAAAGACAATTCTTGGTTTAATCTGTGTGCTTTAATTTTGTAACAGTTTAATGAGTTTAATTTTTAATAATTAACATCTGCTTATATAAATCAGAACTTTAATTATTGAAGAACTAATTCAAATTTTCTTCTGTCACCTACTGGTGAAAGTAGCAGTGGTTAAATCTAATAAGTACACCTTCTGGTTACAGCCTTTATTGGGACTTCATTAATGATATTTCTAGGACAATGTTTCGATGATCTTTTTGATGAAAATGGTCTCTTGTGGATTGGGTTAAGGGTTTAATAAAAACATTAGTCCATATTTCGTGGACGTACCTGTTACGTCCATTAATACTTCAAAATTAAATCAATAGCTTGGCTTCTTTACGCTTCTTAAAAGTAAATATTCTTACATCCTCTGGACGTGTAACTGCGTTTACAAATGTATTTATGGCTTTTTGTATGTCGTACAACATAAAAATGGTCTCCGTATCTGCATATAAAAGGAGCTTGGGTAAGAAATGTTGTATCTTAAGTCTCTCCGTATCTGCATATAATAGGAGCTTGGGTAAGAAATGTTGTATCTTAAGTCTCTGTTACACGTTATCGTATTCATATTAGTTAATGTGCATATGCACAGAGGCTTTTCCTTGGTCTTTACCTGTATTTATAAGTTCCTAATAAGAAGTTTAGAAATGTACTAAAAGAGTACAAGTTAGAAGCGTCCAGTTAGCTGTGTTGTATCTACATGACACGAACTGCCTTAGAACTAAGTAACAGTACACAATATAAATTGACTTCAATGAGGTATTACTTTACATTTAGTATCGAAGACAGTTATTTGCTCTATCATTTTATGTCCATGACACAGGAGTGTACTTACATGACTAGACGAGCAGTTTATGAACTACTTTTTAATTGGAAATTATTACCTGTAACATAGGAGTCTTAAGCTAAACGAACCATCATTTTAAAACAATCACTTGCTGGTTTTGAAATTAGATAATGTAACTTGCATACACATTAGTTTTATAATGTAAACTACTTTATTCTATAGTTTTGTACTTTATATGCATGTACGATAAGGAACACATCTTTATATTTTAGAGTGTACAGTTGGTTTTTACTTTAGCTTTAAACCTACTGTAAACAAATTTATATTAATCATCGAACCGTTATTTTGTTATATATTGAATACAAAAATGTATTCCAGAGATATCATGTTCTTAGTTGTTCTTAGAGAAAGTACAGAAACTATTCAAGTGACAGAGTAGACGTAAAAACTTAGGAATTTTTTGTGTCAGGAAAAGTCAAAACATTTGTTTCAAGATAATTAATTTAGAAGCATAAATTTTATATAAAAGTACGGGTTGGTCGTATTACTCTTTCTGTAGTTTAAAAAAAACACACACACAGTTATAAACCTTCGGAAATATTGAAAAAACAAAACCATTAATATCAATGATGTATAAAATTTAAATCATTTAATTAAAAAAGTTTGATTTAATTTGTAAGATCGATATGTACATATACAGTCATGTGAAAAAGTTAGGACACCCTATAAGAGTCTGTGTATTTTTGTAACATTTCTGGATATATAGATATTTAATCTCAATTTCAACAATACCGAGAGATTATAGGAATATAACTAAACAATTAAAACTGAAGAAAAGACCTTTCAAGATCTTCTGTAAATGTAATTCTACAAAAATGCATATTCTAACTGAGGAAAAGGTTAGGACACCCTACCCCCTAATAGCTAGTGTTACCCCCTTTGGCTGAAATAACTGCAGTGAGACACTTCTTGTAGCCATCTACAAGTCTCTGACATCGGTCTGAAGAAAGTTTGTTCCACTCCTCAATGCAGAATTCTTTCATCTGTAAGATGTTTGAGGGGTTTCTTTCATGTACAGCCCGTTTCAAGTCATCCCACAGCATCTCAATGGGATTAAGATCTGGGCTTTGACTCGGCCATTCCAGGACTCTCCAGTTCTTAGTTTTGAGTCAGTCCTTTGTGGATTTACTGGTATGTTTTGGGTCATTGTCATGTTGCAGGGTCCAGTTCTGCTTCAGCTTTAATTTTCTTGCAGATGGTCTCACATGTTTCTCAAACACCCTCTGATACACAGTAGAATTCATGGTGGATTCTATGATTGTGAGCTGTCCAGGTCCTGCTGCAGCAAATCAGCCCCAAACCATGACACTTCCACCTCCATGCTTCACAGTTGGTATGAGGTTCTTTTCCTGGAATGTTTTATTTGGTTTACGCCAAACATGTCCTCTGTTCTTGTGTCCAGATAATTCAATTTTGGACTCATCTGTCCAAAGAACATTATTCCAGAAGTCCTGGTCTTTGTCTACATTCTCTCTAGCAAACTTTAGTCTGGCCTTGATGTTTCTCTTAGAGAGCAAAGGTTTCCTTCTTGCACACCTCCCATGCAAGTTAAACTTGTGGTGCAGTCTCTTTCTGATTGTAGAGGCATGCACTTTCACATCAACAGTAGCCAGAGCCTGCTGTAGGTCCCATGATGACATCTTTGGGTGTTGGAGACCTCTTTTAGCACATTGCAGTTTGCTCTAGGGGTGAACTTGCTTGAAGGACCAGACCTGGGCATGTTGGCATATGTTTTGAAAGCCTTCCACTTGTTGACTATTTTCCGGACAGTGGAATGGCTGATTTCAAAATCTTTTGGGATCTTTTTGAATATCTTACCAGACTCATAAGGTACTACAATTTTCTTTCTGAAGGCCTCAGACAGCTCTTTTGCTCCCACCATGGTGCTCACTCTCACTTCAACAGTCAGAAGCACACCAAACTAAATGTCTGAGGTTTAAATAGGGCAAGCCTCATTCAAAATGCTGAGTAACGATCTTCTAATCATGTGCACCTGGTGTGATACATCTATGTGTGAGTTGAGCCATTTTAAGTGGGAATAAATGTGGGGGTGTCCTAACTTTTTTCCTCAGTTAGAATATGCATTTTTGTAGAATTACATTTACAGAAGATCTTGAAATGTCTTTTTTCAGTTTTAATTGTTTATAGTTATATTCATATAATCTCTCAGTATTGTTGAAATTGAGATTAAATATCTATATATCCAGAAATGTTACAAAAATACACAGGCTTTCATAGGGTGTTCTAACTTTTTCACATGACTGTATGCGTAAGCAACACACATGCATAAGTTTGCACCTGTAAACACAAATATAAAAACACCACAAACTTTAGCTCTTTAATTTCTTCTTTATTGTTTGTGTTTTTCTTATAGCAAAGCCAAATAGGCTATCTGCTGAGCCCACCGAAGGGAATCGAACCCTTGATTTTAGCGTTGTAAATCCGTAGACTTACCGCTGTACTAGCGGGGGGCATTCTTCTTTATTACTGCCTGACTTTTTATGACTTTAAAAGTCACTCTACAAGATTTAATTTTTGCAGAGAATCTACAAACTAACCTTAAGGTGCGATATGTCAAGTAAAAATGTATAACATATTTTTTTAAAATATACATACACATAAAATAGAATCTTATATATGTTAAATAAATTAGAAAATGAATTCTGAAATAATCACTTAATATTTTATTAGATTGGAATTATTTCTAAGTAGTACTTCCTTCTGCTAGCGCCCCCCAGTGGCTCAGCGGTGTGTCTGCGGCCTTACAACGCTAAAATCGGGGTTTCGATACCCGTGGTGGGCAGAGCACAGATAGCCCATTGTGTAGCTTTGTGCTAAATTCAAAACAATCTTTAATAAAAATACCTTTTACTTAATTTTTACTCGTTTGTGACCTTACAAAAAATTGTTTCATAGGTTTAACTACTCTCTAGTTTAGAAGCATTAACATTTCAAAGTCAAATTAAGATAATAAAAAACAATTTAATAAAACTTAAATATATGGAATAATTTACAGTTCAGTCGTTGAAAAACATATGTCTTTAAAATAATTTAAAATAACAATTTGAAATGAAAAACTTGCTGCACATTGAGACGTTTCCTTGAACAACGTAAAACATTTTACTTTATTAAAGTTTCCTATGGTTTATTGTTAACTGTTATTCAAAAAAGGCTTTAAATGCTTTAACAAAATGCTTTTACTTTTCTAATAGGGTCCGGCATGGCCAAGCGTGTTAAGGCGTGCGACTCGTAATCTGAGGGTCGCGGTTTCGCATCCCGGTCGCGCTAAACATGCTCGCCCTTTCAGCCGTGGGGGCGTTATATAGTGACGATCAATCCCACTATTCGTTAGTAAAAGAGTAGCCCAAGAGTTGGCGGTGGGTGGTGATGACTAGCTGCCTTTCCTCTAGTCTTACACTGCTAAATTAAGGACGGCTAGCACAGATAGCCCTCGAGTAGCTTTGTACGAAATTCAAAAACAAACAAACGAAACTACTCTAATATATTTAGATTTTATTATTATTTGACTAAAGAGAGTAAACTTTAAAATATATTTTTTTTTTAGATTTTAATATATATTTTTTAAGCTAAGAAGCGAAATAAGTCCCAACTGGTATGGACTTAAATGTGTGTTCCTATATATATATGTAGATCTATCCTAATTCTTAAGTTCTCCGTTTCTCACATGTCTTCTACAAACTAATGCTTGGATAATACAACTGAAGTCACAATCGATAGTGGAAGTTATTTAAAATAAAATATCCCGGGTGTAATCTACGATACACGTACGTTTTTTATATCCTTCTTTTAACTTCCATTTACATTTCTTGGCAGTTAAAAGCTGACGCTTTAGTTTCTTTCCCTGATGAATTGTTTTAAAAAGCTCTTCAATTCCTTCAGTTGGTTATTTTATTTTTATTTTCCATACTACTATAATTTCCTTTTGCTATATTGTATATCCTTTCAATTACTCTGGGTGAATAAATGTCATTCTTCTGAAAAACAGCTTTTAATTTCTTAAGTCTTAAATCTTTATCGTATTTTCCTCAACCAAAGTATACAGTCTTTAGGCTACACATGCTTATGTAACTTACAACGTGAAGAATGATGGCTGATAAACGTTTAAATAATTGTGTGAACTTGTAGATTTTAAAATCAATATCTCTAATGAATTTGCTCTATTTTTTCTCACCATATCTAAGCCTATGGAAAAGTTAAATTTTCCTCAGTAATCTCAATCGTGAATTATATAGTTTATTTTGCAGTATTTTAAACTTTATTAAGTTTTCTACTTTAAACTGATAATTCCATGTTACAAAAGAGCAATAATCGAAATACATCCTCCATGATAGGTTATAATAAATACCGTTATTAAAAAATAAGATAACATTAGTTAAGCGTTGAAACCGAATCTTTAAGGTCTCACACACCTTTTTCAGTCTAGATTTAAAACATAAACATGAAATCAAAGCGTTCTATTACTTTCAAACCGCATTCAAGATCAATATTAGGATACAATGATTTTAGAGTCATAACACTACGTAACGAAATTTATAGTTTTTCTTGTTCCTGGACAGAAAGTGTTGTTTCCCAATTGTTCATGCCTAAAGTAAATGGAAAAGACCTATTTTTCTCTTCAAACTTTGCTTTTGTGACCTGGAAACGTATAACGAATACATGATGGGAGACTATATGTGAAGGCTGATACATGAAAGTAATTTACATTACTATCGTAAATCTCGAAAAACTACTCACTTCTAAACATTTTTGTGTAACTTTAGTATAAATACATGTAAATCTATATACATATAGATTATATAAATATATATACGTATATTATTTATTATTATTATTTATATATATACGTATATTATTTATTATTATTATTTATATATATACGTATATTATTTATTATTATTATTTATATATATACGTATATTATTTATTATTATTATTTATATATATACGTATCTTATTTATTATTATTATTTATATATATACGTATATTATTTATTATTATTATTTATATATATACGTATCTTATTTATTATTATTATTTATATATATACGTATATTATTTATTATTATTCTTCCCCTTTCAGGATTTTTTTTTGTTGATTGTTTGGTGGTTTTGATTTCGAGCAAAGCTCCATGAGAGATATCTGCGCTAGCCGTCCCTAATGTAGCAGTGCAAGACTAGAAGAAAGGCAGCTACTCATTACCACCCACCGCCAACTCTTTGGCTACTCCTTAACCAATGAATAGTGGGATTGATGGTTACATTATCACGCCCCCACTGCTGAAAGGGTGAGCATGTTTGGTGCGACGGGGATTCGATGCCGCGACCCTCAGATTTCGAGTAGAACGCCGTAACTCACCTGGCCATACCGCGCACAGAAATAGGAAAGTAAAGAGAAGAATAAAGTACGTGATAAGTTAAATAAAAAGTGTGAATAAAGGACGTGATAAGTTAAATAAAAAGTGTGAATAAAAAACGTGATAAGTTAAATAAAAGTGTCAATAAAGAACGTGATAAGTTAAATAAAAAGTGTCAATAAAGTACGTGATAAGTTAAATAAAAAGTGTGAATAAAGGACGTGATAAGCTAAATAAAAAGTGTGAATAAAGAACGTGATAAGTTAAATAAAAAGTGTCAATAAAGAACGTGATAAGTTAAATAAAAAGTGTCAATAAAGTACGTGATAAGTTAAATAAAAAGTGTGAATAAAGGACGTGATACGCTAAATAAAAAGTGTCAATAAAGAACGTGATAAGCTAAATAAAAAGTGTGAATAATTGACGTGATAAGTTAAATAAAAAGCGTCAATAAAGAACGTGATAAGTTAAATAAAAAGTGTGAACAAAGGACGTGATAAGTTAAATAAATAGTGTGAATAAAGTAAGTGATAATTTAAATAAAAAGTGTGAATAAAGGACGTGATAAGTTAAATAAAAGTGTGAATAAAGAACGTGATAAGTTAAATAAAAAGTGTCAATAAAGAACGTGATAAGTTAAATAAAAAGTGTGAATAAAGTACGTGATAAGTTAAATAAAAAGTGTGAATAAAGGACGTGATAAGCTAAATAAAAAGTGTCAATAAAGAACGTGATAAGCTAAATAAAAAGTGTGAATAATTGACGTGATAAGTTAAATAAAAAGCGTCAATAAAGAACGTGATAAGTTAAATAAAAAGTGTGAATAAAGGACGTGATAAGTTAAATAAAAAGTGTGAATAAAGTAAGTGATAATTTAAATAGAAAGTGTCAATAAAGAACATGATAAGTTAAATAAAAAGTGTCAATAAAGAACGTGATAAGATAAATAAAAGGTGTGAATAAAGTGCGTGATAAGTTAAAAAAAAAGTGTGAATAAAGAACGTGATAAGATAAATAAAAAGTGTGAATAAAGTACGTGATAAGTTAAATAAAAAGTGTGAATAAAGAACGTGATAAGATAAATAAAAAGTGTGAATAAAGGACGTGATAAGCTAAATAAAAAGTGTCAATAAAGAACGTGATAAGATAAATAAAAAGTGTGAACAAAGGACGTGATAAGTTAAATAAAAAGTGTGAATAAAGTACGTGATAAGTTAAATAAAAAGTGTGAATAAAGGACGTGATAAGCTAAATAAAAAGTGTGAATAAAGGACGTGATAAGCTAAATAAAAAGTGTCAATAAAGAACGTGATAAGCTAAATAAAAAGTGTCAATAAAGAACGTGATAAGTTAAATAAAAAGTGTGAATAAAGAACGTGATAAGTTAAATAAAAAGTATGAATAAAGGACGTGATAAGTTAAATAAAAAGTGTGAATAAAGTACGTGATAAGTTAAATAAAAAGTGTGAATAAAGTACGTGATAAGTTAAATAAAAAGTGTGAATAAAGTACGTGATAAGTTAAATAAAATGTGTAAATAAACATGGTGATAAGTTAAATAAAAAGTGTTGAACAAATGTGGCGGCGATATAATTTAAAACGATTTTTTAAAATCATAGTATAAACACAAATAATATAAATTGAACCGAAATAACTTTGTTTGAATTGTTCCGAGTGTTGCTTGTCTTTTCACTCTGTTTACGAACTTTCTCACAAAGAAAATTTGCGACAATGCCATTAAACCCAACGCTGTTTTCTGAGAGACACTTCGGCATGGCATTCTTTGGTAAACTTAGATTTTATTTCTGCCTCTCTCTTCACACATGTCAGTTTAATGTTCGATGAATACGTTGCACTGTGATTAACAGGTCAAGTTATCTTGTGGAAAATATGCGAAGGAAACCAAATGGTGACAGCTATGACATTTTTGGCTGTATGGTATCTCTATGTGATTTCATTTTCTTCAGCGATATAATTTGCGAGATATGACACACATATATCACGATATAACGCACTGAACCGCGACACATTCTTTATTGTTCGTTTGTTTATATTTTCCCGCATAGCTACCCGAGGGCTATCTGCACTAGCCGTCCCTAATTTAGCAGTGTAAGACATTACCACGCTCTGCCAGTTCTTGGACTACTCTTTTACCAATGAATAATGGGATTGACCGTCAAATTATAACGCTCCCACGGCTGAGGAAGTAACTCGTTCATGTATTTGATTTTAATGAAACTAATTCACATTAGGCCATCGTATACATACGAAAATCTAGTGTTTGGAAATGTGTCTTATAAAAACCATATGACCATTATGTTGGCGCCTCAAACTTTTACTATAACAAGAAAGACATTTGTAAAAGGTTGTATAAATAATGTTTAGAAGCAAGCCAATTAATCTATTTTAATGTACGTGTAAACATGCCTCGACTTTTTGAAAGAAGAAAAACTGTATCCTCATACTTGGACGTATATCTTACGTTACATTTTAGAAAAATACAAAAATATTTAAGAACTTATGAGCTAATTCTAGATGAATAAATACGAACTTTCAAAAAGCTGCTGGGAGTTACCATGTCTGTGATAAATAATAAGCACGTTGTACATTCTAGGTAAGGATTAATATTATTATTTCCTTAAACTTATTATAATAAACATTTAGAATGGTTGAGATTGTGTTTTAATAACAAGCCATATTGTTCAGCGGGGAGAACTGAACCCCAAATTATAGTGTTGTAAGTCATCAGATTTACTGCTGTTCTATCAGACAACGATTTTTAATAAAAACATTCTTATTTTATGATATTTTTATGAAACATCTGTTATTAACTGGGAAACATTTTATAAATCCTAAGTAAAAACACACTAAATTAAATGTCAAGTGACATGTAATGTTCATGTGATAGCTTTAGATGGTGTGTAATTTATAAATGAAAGCTAATACACTTTTTGATATCTGAAGGAGTTCAGATAAAATTGAATATCACATGCTCTTGTGATTTGATTAGAGAGAATTATTGAATGGAGAAGTGGACTTTAGATTATTAAAACTGTATAATAAATTGTTACACAAATCGTAAGGTTTAAAATTAAATAATTCATGTTTGAAATGTATGTATTTTTAAAAAATATTCAAGAGTTAAATTGCTCCAAAAGCGGGCTGAAGGCAGTTTTGATAGGTCACTGTTTTAACCACTTACATCCCTGTACAGTAGCGTATTATCTGTCAGTCAGTCAGAAAACGCTAAAAAGACGTCTCATAAAGGACACTTAACGTTGTAATCTCTACCGTGGGACTTCAGTAAAACGAACTCATGGTATGAATCAGGAGAAAAATACTGTTCTCTGTAAGCTACGATACACCATGACTTTGTAAGCTGCAGTACATCATGACTCTGTAAGCTACGATACACCATGACTTTGTAAGCTACAGTACATCATGACTCTGTAAGCTGAAGTACATCATGACTCTGTAAGCTACAGTACATCATGACTCTGTAAGCTACAGTACATCATGATTCTGTAAGCTACAGTACATCATGACTCTGTAAGCTGCAGTACATCATGACTCTGTAAGCTACAGTACATCATGACACTGTAAGCTACAGTACACCATGACTCTGTAAGCTGAAGTACATCATGACTCTGTAAGCTACAGTACATCATGACTCTGTAAGCTGAAGTACATCATGACTCTGTAAGCTACAGTACACCATGACTCTGTAAGCTACAGTACATCATGACTCTGTAAGCTGAAGTACATCATGACTCTGTAAGCTACAGTACACCATGACTTTGTAAGCTACAGTACATCATGACTCTGTAAGCTGAAGTACATCATGACTCTGTAAGCTACAGTACATCATGACACTGTAAGCTACAGTACACCATGACTTTGTAAGCTACAGTACATCATGACTCTGTAAGCTGCAGTACATCATGACTCTGTAAGCTGCAATACATCATGACTCTGTAAGCTACAGTACATCATGACTCTGTAAGCTGCAGTATATCATGACTCTGTAAGCTACAGTATATTATGACTCTGTAAGCTACAGTACATCATGACTCTGTAAGCTACAGTATATTATGACCCTGTAAGCTACAGTACATCATGACTTTGTAAGCTACAGTACATCATGACTCTGTAAGCTGCAGTACATCATGACTCTGTAAGCTGAAGTACATCATGACTCTGTAAGCTACAGTACACCATGACTTTGTAAGCTACAGTACATCATGACTCTGTAAGCTGAAGTACATCATGACTCTGTAAGCTACAGTACATCATGACTCTGTAAGCTGCAGTACGTCATGACACTGTAAGCTACAGTACATCATGACTCTGTAAGCTACAGTACATCATGACTCTGTAAGCTGCAGTACATCATGACTCTGTAAGCTGCAATACATCATGACTCTGTAAGCTACAGTACATCATGACTCTGTAAGCTGCAGTACATCATGACTCTGTAAGCTACAGTATATTATGACTCTGTAAGCTACAGTACATCATGACTCTGTAAGCTACAGTATATTATGACCCTGTAAGCTACAGTACATCATGACTCTGTAAGCTACAGTACATCATGATTCTGTAAGCTGCAATACATCACGACTCTGTAAGCTGCAGTACGTCATGACTCTGTAAGCTGCAGTACGTCATGACTCTGTCAGGTACAGTACATCATGACTCTGTAAGCTACAGTATATCATGACTCTGTAAGCTATAGTACATCATACGTATGAACTTTAAAAGAAAGAAACAAAAATATTTGTTACTCTTAATTTGGTTTTATTTACTTTTGAAATAAAACATGTTCAGGCACTCTGCATAAATACATCTAGTAATGTAACACATACATTACCAACTTAACCAAAGAGTTTGGCTTTGTAATATTGCAATATAATAGTGCACAATGTAACACATACAATACCAACTTAACCGATGAGTTTGGCTTTGTAATATTGCAATATAATAGTGCACAATGTAACACATACATTACCAACTTAACCAAAGAGTTCGGCTTTGTAATATTGCAATATAATAGTGCACAATGTAACACATACATTACCAACTTAACCGATGAGTTTGGCTTTGTAATATTGAAATATAATAGTACACAATGTAACACATACATTACCAACTTAACCAAGGAGTTTGGCTTCGTAATATTGAAATATAATAGTGCACAATGTAACACATACATTACCAACTTAAACGAGGAGTTTGGTTTTGTAATATTAAAATATAATAGTGCACAATGTAACACATACATTACTAACTTAACCAAGGAGTTTGGTTTTGTAATATTGAAATATAATAGTGCACAATGTTACACATACATTACCAACTTAAACGAGGAGTTTGGTTTTGTAATATTGAAATATAATTATGCACAATGTAACACATATATTACCAACTTAAACGAGGAGTTTGGTTTTGTAATATTGAAGTATAATAGTGCACAATGTAACACATACATTACCAACTTAACCAAAGAGTTTGGTTTTGTAATATTGAAATATAATAGTGCACAATGCAACACATACATTACCAACTTAAACGAGGAGTTTGGTTTTGTAATATTGAAATATAATAGAGCACAATGTAACACATACATTACCAACTTAAACGAGGAGTTTGGTTTTGTAATATTGAAATATAATAGTGCACAATGTAACACATACATTACCAACTTAAACGAGGAGTTTGGTTTTGTAATATTGAAATATAATAGTGCACAATGTAACACATACATTACCAACTTAACCGATGAGTTTGGCTTTGTAATATTGCAATATAATAGTGCACAATGTAACACATACATTACCAACTTAACCAAGGAGTTTGGCTTTGTAATATTGCAATATAATAGTGCACAATGTAACACATACATTACCAACTTAACCGATGTGTTTGGCTTTGTAATATTGCAATATAATAGTACACAATGTAACACATACATTACCAACTTAACCAAAGAGTTTGGCTTTGTAATATTGCAATATAATAGTGCACAATGTAACACATACATTACCAACTTAACCAAAGAGTTTGGTTTTGTAATATTGAAATATAATAGTACACAATGTAACACATACATTACCAACTTAACCAAGGAGTTTGGCTTCGTAATATTGAAATATAATAGTGCACAATGTAACACATACATTACCAACTTAACCAAAGAGTTTGGCTTCGTAATATTGAAATATAATAGTGCACAATGTAACACATACATTACCAACTTAAACGAGGAGTTTGGTTTTGCAATATTGAAATATTATAGTGCACAATGTAACACATACATTACTAACTTAACCAAGGAGTTTGGTTTTGTAATATTGAAATATAATGGTGCACAATGTTACACATACATTACCAACTTAAACGAGGAGTTTGGCTTTGTAATATTGAAACATAATAGTGCATAATGTAACACATACATTACCAACTTAAACGAGGAGTTTTGTTTTGTAATATTGAAATATAATAGTGCACAATGTAACACATACATTACCAACTTAACCAAGGAGTTTGGTTTTGTAATATTGAAATATAATAGTGCACAATGTAACACATACATTACCAACTATAACGAGAAGTTTGGTTTTGTAATATTGAAATATAATAGTGCACAATGTAACACATACATTACCAACTTAAACGAAAAGTTTGGTTTTGTAATATTGAAATATAATAGTGCACAATGTAACACATACATTACCAACTTAAACGAAGAGTTTGGTTTTGTAATATTGAAATATAATAGTGCACAATGTAACACATACATTACCAACTTAACCAGGGAGTTTGGCTTTGTAATATTGAAATATAATAGTGCACAATGTAACACATACATTACCAACTTAACCGATGAGTTTGGCTTTGTAATATTGCAATATAATAGTGCACAATGTAACACATACATTACCAACTTAACCAAGGAGTTTGGCTTTGTAATATTGCAATATAATAGTGCACAATGTAACACATACATTACCAACTTAACCAAGGAGTTTGGCTTCGTAATATTGAAATATAATAGTGCACAATGTAACACATACATTACCAACTTAACCAAAGAGTTTGGCTTCGTAATATTGAAATATAATAGTGCACAATGTAACACATACATTACCAACTTAAACGAGGAGTTTGGCTTTGTAATATTGAAATATAATAGTGCACAATGTAACACATACATTACCAACTTAAACGAGGAGTTTGGTTTTGTAATATTGAAATATAATAGTACACAATGTAACACACACATTACCAACTTAACCAAGGAGTTTGGCTTTGTAATATTGAAATATAATAGTGCACAATGTAACACATACATTACCAACTTAACCAAGGAGTTTGGCTTTGTAATATTGAAATATAATAGTGCACAATGTAACACATACATTACCAACTTAAACGAGGAGTTTGGTTTTGTAATATTGAAATATAATAGTACACAATGTAACACATACATTACCAACTTAACCAAGGAGTTTGGTTTTGTAATATTGAAATATAATAGTGCACAATGTAACACATACATTACCAACTTAACCAAGGAGTTTGGCTTTGTAATATTGAAATATAATAGTGCACAATGTAACACATACATTACCAACTTAACCAAGGAGTTTGGCTTTGTAATATTGGAATATAATAGTGCACAATGTAACACATACATTACCAATTTAACCAAGGAGTTTGGTTTTGTAATACTGAAATATAATAGTGCACAATGTAACACATACATTACCAATTTAACCAAGGAGTTTAGTTTTGTAATATTGAAATATAATAGTGCACAATGTAACACATACATTACCAACTTAAACGAGGAGTTTGGTTTTGTAATATTGAAATATAATAGTGCACAATGTAACACATACATTACCAACTTAACCAAGGAGTTTGGTTTTGTAATATTGAAATATAATAGTGCACAATGTAACACATACATTACCAACTTAAACGAGGAGTTTGGTTTTGTAATATTGAAATATAATAGTGCACAATGTAACACATACATTACCAACTTAATCAAGGAGTTTGGCTTTGTAATATTGAAATATAATAGTGCTCAATGTAACACACACATTACCAACTTAATCAAGGAGTTTGGCTTTGTAATATTGAAATATAATAGTGCACAATGTAACACATACATTACCAACTATAACGAGAAGTTTGGTTTTGTAATATTGAAATATAATAGTGCACAATGTAACACATACATTACCAACTTAAACGAGGAGTTTGGTTTTGTAATATTGAAATATAATAGTGCACAATGTAACACATACATTACCAACTTAACCAAGGAGTTTGGCTTTGTAATATTGAAATATAATAGTGCACAATGTAACACATACATTACCAACTTAACCGATGAGTTTGGCTTTGTAATATTGCAATATAATAGTGCAGAATGTAACACATACATTACCAACTTAACCAAGGAGTTTGGCTTTGTAATATTGCAATATAATAGTGCACAATGTAACACATACATTACCAACTTAACCGATGAGTTTGGCTTTGTAATATTGCAATATAATAGTACACAATGTAACACATACATTACCAACTTAACCAATGACTTTGGCTTTGTAATATTGCAATATAATAGTGCACAATGTAACACATACATTACCAACTTAACCAAAGAGTTTGGTTTTGTAATATTGAAATATAATAGTACACAATGTAACACATACATTACCAACTTAACCAAGGAGTTTGGCTTCGTAATATTGAAATATAATAGTGCACAATGTAACACATACATTACCAACTTAACCAAAGAGTTTGGCTTCGTAATATTGAAATATAATAGTGCACAATGTAACACATACATTACCAACTTAAACGAGTAGTTTGGTTTTGTAATATTGAAATATAATAGTGCACAATGTTACACATACATTACCAACTTAAACGAGGAGTTTGGCTTTGTAATATTGAAATATAATAGTGCATAATGTAACACATACATTACCAACTTAAACGAGGAGTTTGGTTTTGTAATATTGAAATATAATAGTGCACAATGTAACACATACATTACCAACTTAACCAAGGAGTTTTGTTTTGTAATATTGAAATATAATAGTGCACAATGTAACACATACATTACCAACTATAACGAGAAGTTTGGTTTTGTAATATTGAAATATAATAGTGCACAATGTAACACATACATTACCAACTTAAACGAGGAGTTTGGTTTTGTAATATTGAAATATAATAGTGCACAATGTAACACATACATTACCAACTTAAAAGAAGAGTTTGGTTTTGTAATATTGAAATATAATAGTGCACAATGTAACACATACATTACCAACTTAACCAAGGAGTTTGGCTTTGTAATATTGAAATATAATAGTGCACAATGTAACACATACATTACCAACTTAACCGATGAGTTTGGCTTTGTAATATTGCAATATAATAGTGCACAATGTAACACATACATTACCAACTTAACCAAGGAGTTTGGCTTTGTAATATTGCAATATAATAGTGCACAATGTAACACATACATTACCAACTTAACCGATGAGTTTGGCTTTGTAATATTGCAATATAATAGTACACAATGTAACACATACATTACCAACTTAACCAATGAGTTTGGCTTTGTAATATTGCAATATAATAGTGCACAATGTAACACATACATTACCAACTTAACCAAAGAGTTTGGTTTTGTAATATTGAAATATAATAGTACACAATGTAACACATACATTACCAACTTAACCAAGGAGATTGGCTTCGTAATATTGAAATATAATAGTGCACAATGTAACACATACATTACCAACTTAACCAAAGAGTTTGGCTTCGTAATATTGAAATATAATAGTGCACAATGTAACACATACATTACCAACTTAAACGAGTAGTTTGGTTTTGTAATATTGAAATATAATAGTGCACAATGTTACACATACATTACCAACTTAAACGAGGAGTTTGGCTTTGTAATATTGAAATATAATAGTGCATAATGTAACACATACATTACCAACTTAAACGAGGAGTTTGGTTTTGTAATATTGAAATATAATAGTGCACAATGTAACACATACATTACCAACTTAACCAAGGAGTTTGGTTTTGTAATATTGAAATATAATAGTGCAAAATGTAACACATACATTACCAACTATAACGAGAAGTTTGGTTTTGTAACATTGAAATATAATAGTGCACAATGTAACACATACATTACCAACTTAAACGAGGAGTTTGGTTTTGTAATATTGAAATATAATAGTGCACAATGTAACACATACATTACGAACTTAAACGAGGAGTTTGGTTTTGTAATATTGAAATATAATAGTGCACAATGTAACACATACATTACCAACTTAACCAAGGAGTTTGGCTTTGTAATATTGAAATATAATAGTGCTCAATGTAACACACACATTACCAACTTAACCAAGGAGTTTGGCGTTGTAATATTGAAATATAATAGTGCACAATGTAACACATACATTACCAACTTAACCAAGGAGTTTGGCTTTGTAATATTGAAATATAATAGTGCACAATGTAACACATACATTACCAACTTAAACGAGGAGTTTGGTTTTGTAATATTGAAATATAATAGTACACAATGTAACACACACATTACCAACTTAACCAAGGAGTTTGGCTTTGTAATATTGAAATATAATAGTGCACAATGTAACACATACATTACCAACTTAACCAAGGAGTTTGGCTTTGTAATATTGAAATATAATAGTGCACAATGTAACACATACATTACCAACTTAAACGAGGAGTTTGGTTCTGTAATATTGAAATATAATAGTACACAATGTAACACATACATTACCAACTTAACCAAGGAGTTTGGTTTTGTAATATTAAAATATAATAGTGCACAATGTAACACATACATTACCAACTTAACCAAGGAGTTTGGCTTTGTAATATTGAAATATAATAGTGCACAATGTAACACATACATTACCAACTTAACGAAGGAGTTTGGCTTTGTAATATTGGAATATAATAGTGCACAATGTAACACATACATTACCAATTTAACCAAGGAGTTTGGTTTTGTAATATTGAAATATAATAGTGCACAATGTAACACATACATTACCAATTTAATCAAGGAGTTTAGTTTTGTAATATTGAAATATAATAGTGCACAATGTAACACATACATTACCAACTTAAACGAGGAGTTTGGTTTTGTAATATTGAAATATAATAGTGCACAATGTAACACATACATTACCAACTTAACCAAGGAGTTTGGTTTTGTAATATTGAAATATAATAGTGCACAATGTAACACATACATTACCAACTATAACGAGAAGTTTGGTTTTGTAATATTGAAATATAATAGTGCACAATGTAACACATACATTACCAACTTAAACGAGGAGTTTGGTTTTGTAATATTGAAATATAATAGTGCACAATGTAACACATACATTACCAACTTAAACGAGGAGTTTGGTTTTGTAATATTGAAATATAATAGTGCACAATGTAACACATACATTACCAACTTAACCAAGGAGTTTGGCTTTGTAATATTGAAATATAATAGTGCACAATGTAACACACACATTACCAACTTAACCAAGGAGTTTGGCTTTGTAATATTGAAATATAATAGTGCACAATGTAACACATACATTACCAACTTAATCAAGGAGTTTGGTTTTGTAATATTGAAATATAATGGTGCACAATGTAACACATACATTACCAACTTAACCAGGAGTTTGGCTTTGTAGTATTGAAATATAATAGTGCACAATGTAACACATACATTACCAACTATAACGAGAAGTTTGGTTTTGTAATATTGAAATATAATAGTGCACAATGTAACACATACATTACCAACTTAACCGATGAGTTTGGCTTTGTAATATTGCAATATAATAGTGCAGAATGTAACACATACATTACCAACTTAACCAAGGAGTTTGGCTTTGTAATATTGCAATATAATAGTGCAAAATGTAACACATACATTACCAACTTAACCGATGAGTTTGGCTTTGTAATATTGCAATATAATAGTACACAATGTAACACATACATTACCAACTTAACCAATGAGTTTGGCTTTGTAATATTGCAATATAATAGTGCACAATGTAACACATACATTACCAACTTAACCAAAGAGTTTGGTTTTGTAATATTGAAATATAATAGTGCACAATGTAACACATACATTACCAACTTAACCAAAGAGTTTGGTTTTGTAATATTGAAATATAATAGTACACAATGTAACACATACATTACCAACTTAACCAAGGAGTTTGGCTTCGTAATATTGAAATATAATAGTGCACAATGTAACACATACATTACCAACTATAACGAGAAGTTTGGTTTTGTAATATTGAAATATAATAGTGCACAATGTAACACATACATTACCAACTTAAACGAGGAGTTTGGTTTTGTAATATTGAAATATAATAGTGCACAATGTAACACATACATTACCAACTTAAAAGAAGAGTTTGGTTTTGTAATATTGAAATATAATAGTGCACAATGTAACACATACATTACCAACTTAACCAAGGAGTTTGGCTTTGTAATATTGAAATATAATAGTGCACAATGTAACACATACATTACCAACTTAACCGATGAGTTTGGCTTTGTAATATTGAAATATAATAGTGCAGAATGTAACACATACATTACCAACTTAACCAAGGAGTTTGGCTTTGTAATATTGAAATATAATAGTGCAAAATGTAACACATACATTACCAACTTAACCGATGAGTTTGGCTTTGTAATATTGAAATATAATAGTACACAATGTAACACATACATTACCAACTTAACCAATGAGTTTGGCTTTGTAATATTGAAATATAATAGTGCACAATGTAACACATACATTACCAACTTAACCAAAGAGTTTGGTTTTGTAATATTGAAATATAATAGTACACAATGTAACACATACATTACCAACTTAACCAAGGAGTTTGGCTTTGTAATATTGAAATATAATAGTGCACAATGTAACACATACATTACCAACTTAACCAAGGAGTTTGGCTTTGTAATATTGAAATATAATAGTGCACAATGTAACACATACATTACCAACTTAACCGATGAGTTTGGCTTTGTAATATTGCAATATAATAGTACACAATGTAACACATACATTACCAACTTAACCAATGAGTTTGGCTTTGTAATATTGCAATATAATAGTGCACAATGTAACACATACATTACCAACTTAACCAAAGAGTTTGGTTTTGTAATATTGAAATATAATAGTACACAATGTAACACATACATTACCAACTTAACCAAGGAGTTTGGCTTCGTAATATTGAAATATAATAGTGCACAATGTAACACATACATTACCAACTTAACCAAAGAGTTTGGCTTCGTAATATTGAAATATAATAGTGCACAATGTAACACATACATTACCAACTTAAACGAGTAGTTTGGTTTTGTAATATTGAAATATAATAGTGCACAATGTAACACATACATTACCAACTTAAACGAGGAGTTTGGCTTTGTAATATTGAAATATAATAGTGCACAATGTAACACATACATTACCAACTTAAACGAGGAGTTTGGTTTTGTAATATTGAAATATAATAGTGCACAATGTAACACATACATTACCAACTTAACCAAGGAGTTTGGTTTTGTAATATTGAAATATAATAGTGCAAAATGTAACACATACATTACCAACTATAACGAGAAGTTTGGTTTTGTAATATTGAAATATAATAGTGCACAATGTAACACATACATTACCAACTTAAACGAGGAGTTTGGTTTTGTAATATTGAAATATAATAGTGCACAATGTAACACATACATTACCAACTTAAACGAGGAGTTTGGTTTTGTAATATTGAAATATAATAGTGCACAATGTAACACATACATTACCAACTTAACCAAGGAGTTTGGCTTTGTAATATTGAAATATAATAGTGCTCAATGTAACACACACATTACCAACTTAACCAAGGAGTTTGGCTTTGTAATATTGAAATATAATAGTGCACAATGTAACACATACATTACCAACTTAACCAAGGAGTTTGGCTTTGTAATATTGAAATATAATAGTGCACAATGTAACACATACATTACCAACTTAAACGAGGAGTTTGGTTTTGTAATATTGAAATATAATAGTGCACAATGTAACACATACATTACCAACTTAACCAAGGAGTTTGGCTTTGTAATATTGAAATATAATAGTGCACAATGTAACACATACATTACCAACTTAACCAAGGAGTTTGGCTTTGTAATATTGAAATATAATAGTGCACAATGTAACACATACATTACCAACTTAAACGAGGAGTTTGGTTCTGTAATATTGAAATATAATAGTACACAATGTAACACATACATTACCAACTTAACCAAGGAGTTTGGTTTTGTAATATTAAAATATAATAGTGCACAATGTAACACATACATTACCAACTTAACCAAGGAGTTTGGCTTTGTAATATTGAAATATAATAGTGCACAATGTAACACATACATTACCAACTTAACGAAGGAGTTTGGCTTTGTAATATTGAAATATAATAGTGCACAATGTAACACATACATTACCAATTTAACCAAGGAGTTTGGTTTTGTAATACTGAAATATAATAGTGCACAATGTAACACATACATTACCAACTTAATCAAGGAGTTTGGTTTTGTAATATTGAAATATAATAGTGCACAATGTAACACATACATTACCAACTTAAACGAGGAGTTTGGTTTTGTAATATTGAAATATAATAGTGCACAATGTAACACATACATTACCAACTTAACCAAGGAGTTTGGTTTTGTAATATTGAAATATAATAGTGCACAATGTAACACATACATTACCAACTATAACGAGAAGTTTGGTTTTGTAATATTGAAATATAATAGTGCACAATGTAACACATACATTACCAACTTAAACGAGGAGTTTGGTTTTGTAATATTGAAATATAATAGTGCACAATGTAACACATACATTACCAACTTAAACGAGGAGTTTGGTTTTGTAATATTGAAATATAATAGTGCACAATGTAACACATACATTACCAACTTAACCAAGGAGTTTGGCTTTGTAATATTGAAATATAATAGTGCTCAATGTAACACACACATTACCAACTTAACCAAGGAGTTTGGCTTTGTAATATTGAAATATAATAGTGCACAATGTAACACATACATTACCAACTTAATCAAGGAGTTTGGTTTTGTAATATTGAAATATAATAGTGCACAATGTAACACATACATTACCAACTTAACCAGGGAGTTTGGCTTTGTAATATTGAAATATAATAGTGCACAATGTAACACATACATTACCAACTATAACGAGAAGTTTGGTTTTGTAATATTGAAATATAATAGTGCACAATGTAACACATACATTACCAACTTAACCGAGGAGTTTGGCTTTGTAATATTGAAATATAATAGTGCACAATGTAACACATACATTACCAACTTAACCAAGGAGTTTGGCTTTGTAATATTGAAATATAATAGTGCAAAATGTAACACATACATTACCAACTTAACCGATGAGTTTGGCTTTGTAATATTGAAATATAATAGTACACAATGTAACACATACATTACCAACTTAACCAATGAGTTTGGCTTTGTAATATTGCAATATAATAGTGCACAATGTAACACATACATTACCAACTTAACCAAAGAGTTTGGTTTTGTAATATTGAAATATAATAGTGCACAATGTAACACATACATTACCAACTTAACCAAAGAGTTTGGTTTTGTAATATTGAAATATAATAGTACACAATGTAACACATACATTACCAACTTAACCAAGGAGTTTGGCTTTGTAATATTGAAATATAATAGTGCACAATGTAACACATACATTACCAACTATAACGAGGAGTTTGGTTTTGTAATATTGAAATATAATAGTGCACAATGTAACACATACATTACCAACTTAAACGAGGAGTTTGGTTTTGTAATATTGAAATATAATAGTGCACAATGTAACACATACATTACCAACTTAAAGAAGAGTTTGGTTTTGTAATATTGAAATATAATAGTGCACAATGTAACACATACATTACCAACTTAACCAAGGAGTTTGGTTTTTTGTAATATTGAAATATAATAGTGCACAATGTAACACATACATTACCAACTTAACCGATGAGTTTGGCTTTGTAATATTGAAATATAATAGTGCAGAATGTAACACATACATTACCAACTTAACCAAGGAGTTTGGCTTTGTAATATTGAAATATAATAGTGCAAAATGTAACACATACATTACCAACTTAACCGATGAGTTTGGCTTTGTAATATTGAAATATAATAGTGCACAATGTAACACATACATTACCAACTTAACCAAGGAGTTTGGCTTTGTAATATTGAAATATAATAGTGCACAATGTAACACATACATTACCAATTTAACCAAAGAGTTTGGTTTTGTAATATTGAAATATAATAGTGCACAATGTAACACATACATTACCAACTTAACCAAGGAGTTTGGCTTTGTAATATTGAAATATAATAGTGCACAATGTAACACATACATTACCAACTTAACCAAAGAGTTTGGTTTTGTAATATTGAAATATAATAGTGCACAATGTTACACATACATTACCAACTTAAACGAGGAGTTTGGCTTTGTAATATTGAAATATAATAGTGCATAATGTAACACATACATTACCAACTTAAACGAGGAGTTTGGTTTTGTAATATTGAAATATAATAGTGCACAATGTAACACATACATTACCAACTTAACCAAGGAGTTTGGTTTTGTAATATTGAAATATAATAGTGCACAATGTAACACATACATTACCAACTATAACGAGAAGTTTGGTTTTGTAATATTGAAATATAATAGTGCACAATGTAACACATACATTACCAACTTAAACGAGGAGTTTGGTTTTGTAATATTGAAATATAATAGTGCACAATGTAACACATACATTACCAACTTAAACGAGGAGTTTGGTTTTGTAATATTGAAATATAATAGTGCACAATGTAACACATACATTACCAACTTAACCAAGGAGTTTGGCTTTGTAATATTGAAATATAATAGTGCTCAATGTAACACACACATTACCAACTTAACCAAGGAGTTTGGCTTTGTAATATTGAAATATAATAGTGCACAATGTAACACATACATTACCAACTTAACCAAGGAGTTTGGCTTTGTAATATTGAAATATAATAGTGCACAATGTAACACATACATTACCAACTTAAACGAGGAGTTTGGTTTTGTAATATTGAAATATAATAGTACACAATGTAACACATACATTACCAACTTAACCAAGGAGTTTGGCTTTGTAATATTGAAATATAATAGTGCACAATGTAACACATACATTACCAACTTAACCAAGGAGTTTGGTTTTGTAATATTGAAATATAATAGTGCACAATGTAACACATACATTACCAACTTAAAGGAGGAGTTTGGTTTTGTAATATTGAAATATAATAGTACACAATGTAACACATACATTACCAACTTAACCAAGGAGTTTGGTTTTGTAATATTGAAATATAATAGTGCACAATGTAACACATACATTACTAACTATAACGAGAAGTTTGGCTTTGTAATATTGAAATATAATAGTGCACAATGTAACACATACATTACCAACTTAACCAAGGAGTTTGGCTTTGTAATATTGGAATATAATAGTGCACAATGTAACACATACATTACCAATTTAACCAAGGAGTTTGGTTTTGTAATACTGAAATATAATAGTGCACAATGTAACACATACATTACCAATTTAACCAAGGAGTTTGGTTTTGTAATATTGAAATATAATAGTGCACAATGTAACACATACATTACCAACTTAAACGAGGAGTTTGGTTTTGTAATATTGAAATATAATTGTGCACAATGTAACACATACATTACCAATTTAACCAAGGAGTTTGGTTTTGTAATATTGAAATATAATAGTGCACAATGTAACACATACATTACCAACTTAAACGAGGAGTTTGGTTTTGTAATATTGAAATATAATAGTGCACAATGTAACACATACATTACCAACTATAACGAGAAGTTTGGTTTTGTAATATTGAAATATAATAGTGCACAATGTAACACATACATTACCAACTTAAACGAGGAGTTTGGTTTTGTAATATTGAAATATAATAGTGCACAATGTAACACATACATTACCAACTTAAACGAGGAGTTTGGTTTTGTAATATTGAAATATAATAGTGCACAATGTAACACATACATTACCAACTTAACCAAGGAGTTTGGCTTTGTAATATTGAAATATAATAGTGCACAATGTAACACACACATTACCAACTTAACGAAGGAGTTTGGCTTTGTAATATTGAAATATAATAGTGCACAATGTAACACATACATTACCAACTTAACCAAGGAGTTTGGTTTTGTAATATTGAAATATAATAGTGCACAATGTAACACATACATTACCAACTTAACCAGGGAGTTTGGCTTTGTAATATTGAAATATAATAGTGCACAATGTAACACATACATTACCAACTTAAACGAGGAGTTTGGTTTTGTAATATTGAAATATAATAGTGCACAATGTAACACATACATTACCAACTTAACCAAGGAGTTTGGTTTTGTAATATTGAAATATAATAGTGCACAATGTAACACATACATTACCAACTTAACCAAGGAGTTTGGCTTTGTAATATTGGAATATAATAGTGCACAATGTAACACATACATTACCAATTTAACCAAGGAGTTTGGTTTTGTAATACTGAAATATAATAGTGCACAATGTAACACATACATTACCAACTTAACCAAGGAGTTTGGCTTTGTAATATTGCAATATAATAGTGCACAATGTAACACATACATTACCAACTTAACCAAGGAGTTTGGTTTTGTAATATTGCAATATAATAGTGCAAAATGTAACACATACATTACCAACTTAACCTAGGAATTTGGCTTCGTAATATTGAAATATAATAGTGCACAATGTAACACATACATTACCAACTTAACCAAGGAATTTGGCTTCGTAATATTGCAATATAATAGTGCAACAGAACATTTTTCAAAGTTAAACACAAGGTTTAACAAGCTAATCTTTAAAACAAGAATATTCAAATAACGTTGCGCTGTTTTCATATTTCTGGTTTATGGGACGTTTTGTTTCTTTCAAATAACAGCTAAGAAAATAACCACATTCTATACGAGAAATATCTATTACAAGCTGCATTTTTATCATTGACTTCTACAATAGAGCAGTGTTTTATACATTAGAAAAATATTGGTGCTCTCTGGAGACATTATCGAAATTAGAAGCATCTTAACTCCCTTAACTCTTGGAAGACTAGATTATTTTATACAATGATTCTGTACGTTAGTTAAAAGTGTGTTGTAATCTGGCTGAACTTGCACTTCGTTTTTCCCTTCATATGGTCCTCACCTTCATTCATTGGGTATCTATTCTCATATGGATTTCGCTCACACTAATGTAAACAAATTATTATTTATTACTAGTGATTAATAAGACATAGATTAGAAATAGGTTATAGAGTAATATTGTACAATACAAGGCAAATGACGGTGTATTTATTCGTGTACTTAAAACAAAAAATGTGTGACTAGCTAGAAGGATGAAGTCTTTATTGTTGTTGTTTTGAATTAAGCACAAAGTTACACAATGGGCTATCTGTGCTCTGCCCACTACGGGTATCGAAACCCGGTTTTTAGCGTTGTAACTCCGCAAACATCCCGCTGAGCCACAGGGGACGAAGTCTTTATTAAGTGATAGGTTCTTGCTCTACGCTGACTCCACCTAGTAACATAAGATGACATTATAAATAAAAGAATAACAAATAATAGAAATTAGCTAAGTTAAAATATCACACACTAAACTAAATCTCGACTTATTCTTCCTAAATAACGACAATGAACCGTACTGTAAGTAAATTCATATGCTCCACTATACTGTAGGATACGTTATACACTGATTCTTAAGTGGCAACTCACACAAATATTTAAATACCTATCTAAGTTATAGGCGAAAGCCAAAAGATGCGTGCACAAATGTAAGTCAAAATTAATTAAAGTTAATGTAGTTAAAGTTAAGTTCAAAGTTACAAGATTCAAGTAAAATTACTAAAAAAATACACAAACTTGCTATCTGCAATCAAAAGGGAGAAATTGAAAAATTGCAAAAACACTAGTAGTATTTGTACAAAGCTTAGGAAAATCTACTGAAATCTGGTACAATTCATTCTCTTTCAAGCCCTAACTCTGTTTTAAATATATAACAATAAACTCTCACACGTCTGACACAAATAAAGAGTATTTGATAGATTACTTGGTCAAAGGGTAGCGAAGATAAAGGGTAGCCTATTCAAAACTAGTGCCCTATTCGTTGACAAAATGTTGCGAATTAAAAAAAAAATGATGTTATCCCTTTAAGTTTGTGTTCTGGTCAAGCACAAACCTATACCTTTGGATACCTATGTTATACCCTGTGTTATAAGCCTTTAGGCTTACGGTTGATACACTGACGAAGAGCTATATTCCTGTTTGTTTGTTTTTGAGTTTCGCGCAAAGCTACACCAGGGCTATCTGCGCTAGCCGTCCCTAATTTAGTAGTGTAAGACTAGAAGGAAAGCAGCTAATCATCACCATCCACTGCTAACTCTTGGGCTACTCTTTTACCAACGAATAGTGGATTGACCGTTACATTATAACGCCCCCACGGTTGAAAGGGCGAGCGGAATTCGAACCCGCTACCCTCAGATTACCAGACGAGTGCCTGTAAATAGTAAACATTTTTGTTGATCAGTTAAAGTTGCTAATAATATTAATAGAATATATGTCTACACTTTGATTTTTATTGTAAGGTCCGTGACAATACAATTTTAAGGAAGTCGTTCATACACGTGTTTTAACTCTAAGGCATACATTAAAATTCGTACAACTAAGAAACATTAAACGTTTCTTACAAAAGTTGCTCTTCGAGAAATGAAATTCACGTGCAGAAAAGTTTTCTTTCTTTGTTTAAAGACAAGTATAAAGCTACACAATGGGCTGTCTGTGCTCCGCCCACCACAGATATTGAAACTCTATTTCTATCGTTGTAAAGTTCACAGACATACCGCTGGGGTTGCAGTCATTAAATTTAATAACCACTAGTTTCTTGAAACTACTGTTAACAGAACAGTGAAGCAAATATAATCTAACGAAACCAAATTTTCATTCTAATGAATACAGGAACACGTGCTTTAGTGTCTCAACAATGTTGTTTGGGTATCTTTACAAAATCGCGGCAGAGTTTTTATGCTGAAATAAAACCTCTGGTTACTACATTAACGGATAGATGGCAGCACACAATTATTTTGTTTGTTTTGTATCATGCAGAAAGCTACATCATGACTGTCTGCACTCTGAGCACCGTGGGTATCGAAATTCGATTTTCAGCGATTCTCAAGTTTACGCTAAGCCAAGGTGAGACTTCACTGGTTAAAGGACAAATTAAAATAATTTTTTCTGAGTTTCTTCCACTATTTTTGTGGTTATGAGTATTTTTATCATAAATAGACGAAACAGTTATATTACCTGTACGTTATGGAATTCTCATGTCAGTTAGTATAAAATATTTAACTGATCAAAGCTCATGTTATTTCTACCTGTAGTTTCAGTGGAGTATTTCAAACGCTATAATGATAATTTATACAAATAAACTAATTTTCCTCATGATAAAACAAAGTGTTTCAACTTTCAAATTAGCTTTAGTTATCAAAAAATTATTACAGTAGGTAAAAATTTAACCACAATGAAGACTTGCTTAAAAACTTAAAAAATAAATGAATTTTAATAATATATAAAAATTTCCTTTAAATCGTTTAGCAAACAACAGTTAAAGTACGTAAAAACATAAACACAAATTATGAAACGTAAGAGCAAAGTAGTACACTTTGAATCTGACAAACAATAATGTAATACACTTTAATTTAGTAAGTGAAAATTATATTAAAAAATAAGTTAGTTTAATATAGTATATGTTTTTACTTGAGAAAAATAAAACAGGATTTTAAAAGGATTTTAAGATAAGTTTGCCTCATATGTAGTATCATTACGTGAACTGTATTACAGGTATAAGAGACCGTAGATTATATTTTCTTACCATCACATGAGCCATGTGTCTATTATACATAATTATAGAACGTACGTTATTTGTGTTATCACATGAATTGCATAACTTGTAAACGTGACTGTGGAATATATATATATACAAAGCATAACCCTGCGATACATGGAGAGATGATTGCAATATTTATATACGTTTTTCTTGGGCTATACTTTGACTTATTTGTTCTTGAATTTCGCACGAAGCTACATGCGGACTATCCACACTTGTCGTCTGTTTGTTTGTTTTTGAATTTCGCGCAAAGCTACACTAGGGCTATCTGCGCTAGCCGTCCCTAATTTAGCAGTGTGAGATTAGAGGGAAGGCACCTAGTTATCACCACCCACCGCCAACTCTTGGGCTACTCTTTTACCAACGAATAATGGAATTGAACGTCACGTTATAACCTCCCCACGGCTGGGAGGGCGAGCATGTTTGGTGCGGCCGGGATTCGAACCCGCAACACTCGGATTACGAGTCGAACGCTTTAGCTTGGAATAATGCGGGTGTTTTATATTATGATGCTAGGTTTTGACGCTAGATGTCAGGCTTGTCTCTAACGTTTCTCTGTTTCACTGTGTTGGTATTTGGGTATTGATGTTGTTAAATACCCAGGAGGGTCAGGTACATATGACCTCTTCCTCCCTCCCGAACGATTATAGCGTCTGTCTTTAGGTGTTTTTTTTTTTTTTAAGCTTTGGGCCAGAGTAAAAGTATAACATCATACTCAGGCCCATTTCAGGGCTCAGTCCATGCATGGAAGAACAAGAAGTTTTTAAACGTTTCTCAGTATTACGTATTTAATCTATTCAAAATACTATTGAACTAATGGTTGACAAACACAGTCATTTTTTCTTTCCGTTTTCGTGTTTCTTCTACTTTTTACACGACAGATTTTTCATTAATTTAACTTCACTGCAGCAAGAAGACAGAAACTTACAATTTTTCTTATTTGTATTTCTTCAGATGAGAAATTTAATACATATATAATGAATATTTTTGAACATATATTCGTGTGCAGTTTGAGTAACCAGTCATTCGTTATATCATACGTAAGTAATTTAATTAGACTATGTGTGTAAATGTAGGTAATTAGGGGAAAAGTGAGGTTACACTTGTTTTATTCACAACTGTTGCTCTTAAATAATAATTATATTGGGTATAACTGCCTGTGTGATATTTACTTCAATATTAACCGTATAATTCCAACTATAACAACGGTATTGTATCAACTTTATGCACTAAATTTCTTGTTTTTTTTATCAATGTTTTTTTAATGAGGTGAACATCTCATCTATTAGATTATTTTAGATGTACTGAGACCCATAGATGATCTAATTATTAATAATTTTGGTGTAATTATTCAGAAGTTACATCTAAGACTCATTAACTTCAGTCAGTTACTTCGAATTGTACAAGTATGTAACATATCATTTCTTACGTCGAAATTGCATTATCAGAGCAAGGGAACTGTGGATTTCTGAAAAGAAATGTCAGTGTGAGGAAAACTGTGGATATAAGAAATGAAATATTAGTGTAAGGAAAACTGTGGATTTATGAGAAAAATGTAAGGAAAGCTGCAGATACATGGGATAAAATACCAGTGTGGAAAACTTGTATGACTAGAGGAAAGGCAGCTAGTCATCACAACCCAACGTCAACTCTTGGGCTAATTTTTTTGTTAATGAATAATGAATAGTGGGATTGATCGTCATAGTACAACGCCTCCACAGCTGAAAGGGTGATCATGTTTGGTATGACGGGGATTTGAACCCCTGACCCTCAGATTACGAGTCAAGCGCCCTAACAACCTGGCCATGCCGGACCTATATTACAATAACCAACTTTTCATTTACTTTGCTGGTGATAAAGAAACAGTGAACAGATATAAACCACGAATCAGTCTGGTACTATTAATACATATACCAGTACTTTATTTCAAGATGTATAAAGTAAGATAACTTTTTGAGCTATAAATGTAAGATATGTTAATTTTAATTGCTGTTGTCAAGAGATACACCACTTTGTATGTGGACATTGTACTAAAGTTCTACCGACACTATTAGATCCATAAAGATTCAACCATTACGTTTTTTAGATCCATAAAGTATGAGCTGAAATGGAAAATAGACATAACTTAAACGAGAACGAAAATTTGATTTGTTGTTAATATAAGTCGAAACATTTTCCCTGTTCCCGCAATAAAATAACGTTACTTGATTTATTACCTCTATCTTTGTTAATAAATGTTCCAGCTTCATGAGTAATCATAAGTGGTGATGAATGCAGATAAGGCTAAGACTATCTCTTCTAGATTTTAAATACGTTGGAGAATAATAAAAGATAACGTATAGTTTAAACACATGGGCCACCTTCAGGAATTCAGTTGCACATCTGTTTAGTATTTTTTCAGATTGTACGCGTTGTCTAACTAAGAAAAACCTGATGTAATGGTATTTTAGTAGGCTTGGAAGTTACTGCGTCTTGGGAGAAATGTAATGCATGTTTTGTGATTTTTCTTAGCATTGAAAAAATAATTTTTGGTTAACTTCAGTTACAGTCATCTCCCACAGAAAGACGTATATAAGTAACACACGTCACATTCATACATTGCGTGATACATACATTGGAAAAAACTCCTTAATACAAATGGTGAAGATACGTTTGGTTAAGCATACAATACTGATACCAGTCTATCCTTTCTGGTAACTTACTTTTTGTTGAACTAGGTGGTGAAGATACGACTGGATAAGTATACAATACTGATACCAGTCTATCCTTTCTGGTAACTTACTTTTTGTTGAACTAGGTGGTGAAGATACGACTGGATAAGTATACAATACTGATACCAGTCTATCCTTTCTGGTAACTTACTTTGTGTTGAACTAGGTGGTGAAGATACGTCTGGATAAGCATACAACACTGATACCAGTCTATCCTTTCTGGTAACTTACTTCTTGTTGAACTAAAATTTCATGAATTGTAAAGTTGTCAATCCACCGTCATTAAACGTTTGGAAGGAATGACTATTTTCTAAAGAAAACATTACCGCCGTTTCGAGCATTATCGGGTTTGGTTTGAGAGAACGAATGGTGACCTATTGTTTGATATATATAGTTTGTTTATCAGTGGTGTAATAACAACATCACTGCTAACTGGAACACAATCAATATGGCGGATGAAGAAAGACCAGATTTCTCATACTCATGAAGTGTTGACTAGGTGGCTGCTGAAATAGAGTAAACCTATCTGTTACCGAAATAGCTAACAGTAGTAATGTTGTTGTTATATCATATAAGGCAACACACAAAAGTTGAGGCATAAACGCAAGCTAATAACACAGATGGTAGAAATTAGAATTTTTCTTCTTCAAATCAAAAGCAGTAAGAGGCAACATCACTGTTATAAATAACTTCAGCACATTGAAAGTTCGGACTACATTGCTAGGAATTACATCAATGGAGTGTGTGTGTTTTTTCTTATAGCAAAGCCACATCGGGCTTGCTTCTGAGTCCGCCAAAGGGAATCGATTACTTTGTAGAAAACTTATAATGTTCTTGTCTTTGCAATGAAATTTTGAAAAAAAAATATGTTGCAGTTTTCGAAACCTCCTGCTATAAATTAATAACGAAATATATCTTGGAAACAAATGGAATGAAACTACCAGAAACAAATAATAAACCAGATAAGGTAGGTTTACGATTGCAATGAACAGGAAATGATTCATTCTAACTGACAAATATTTGGCCAAAAAAATCTTAACACAAAGATTTTTGCTATTAGGGTATTGTTCTAACCAAATATTTCAATAAAATATACAATTAATTTCATTAAATTATCTATTTTGAATCCATTATTACTACGTTTTTAGGATGAATAAATCATTTCTTTAAACAAATTATAAGGTTACGTAGGAACAACTTCCTATAACTTGATAGAGATTTCATTAAGTAAATTGTTAATTATTTTACTTTGTATAACAATCAGGAGTGTACTTGAATTAGATACTTCATTTTAACTTATGTTCAGTATTAAACATATAACTGATTAGTTAACTTTCAAGTTTTATGACGCACAATAAGTAATTGCTACCCAAACATTTATTCAAACATTTATAAAAGAGAATCTATCAACTGATCTGTTATAGTAAACATAGTTTCAGCTGGAAAGTTAGACTTGCGAAACTTAAGGAAAACCTATGGTATCCCATCATGTGATTCAGTTTGTCTAATCTAATTACACGCTTGTTCTGAGATAATGTATTTCATTGTTAACTATTTGGATCACCTGTTACTTGGATAAAAATTATGTAAATTCGTGATTAATGAAAGGTTATTACAGGACATGAGAAGTTGCTTCCTTTATATGCAACTTTAAAAAAAGTAAAAGCAGATATAAAAACTGAAAAATACCAAATGTGAAATTCTAAATTTGTTTGTACCTCCCATAGAAACACAAAAATCTTCATACAAAACTTGGTGAAGATTTGTTTAAAGGTGAAGAAGTAGTGGTAAAAAAACGACAATAAATTCTGCAACACGCTGGGTTCAAAACTGAAATTTTGTACGTACCATTCCATGGATCCAATAAGCCTTCACACCGACTTTAGAAGAGGTACTTCTAAAGAAGGTGAAATAGTTGGAATAAACGCCCATAAAACTGCAAAACGCAAATGTAAAAGTGAATTCTTTATGTACCTTCCCCATGTGGACCTTATGAAATTCCCAAACCAATTTAGGTGAAGGTCCATCTTCAGCTTACGAAGTAGTGACATGGACATACAACAGAGAGTAATATAATATATACATATATATATGTCCCTCGCTGGTACAGCGGTAAGTCTACTGACTTACAACGCTAAAATCAGAGATTCGATTTCCCTCAATGGACTCAGCAGATTGCCCAATGTGGCTTTGCTATAAGAAAAACACACACACATATATAGGGAGATTTCATTAACTACCTATGTAAATTTGCTTTTCGTTTCTAGGAGAAAGACACATTCGGATATCTGCTGAGGTCACAGTGGAGCATCAGATCTCGAAGGTTAAAATTATAAATCTGTAAACTTTCATTGTCCTACTAGGAGATCCACGTAAAATGATTGTAATTTGTGACGAACGGTCTGGAGAAAATTCTCTGTATCTAATTGTTATATTCAAATCTGGTATAACCTTATTGTTCAAAACAACACTTATTAAATTTCAGAAAACTATACGCTTTAAGTGAACTCGATGGTTAAGCCAAAATATTCTTCTCTAACAATACCAAAATATTCTTCACTAACAATACCAAAATATTCTTCACTAACAATACCAAGATATTTTTCACCAACAATACCAAAATATTCTTCACTAACAATATCAAAATACTCTTCTCTAACAGTACCAAAATACTCTTCCCTAACAATACCAAAATATTCTACAGTAACAATATCAAAATATTCTTCATTAACAATACCAAAATATTCTACAGTAACAATACCAAAATATTCTACACTAAGAATACCAAAATATTTTTCACTAACAATACCAAACTATTCTTTACTAACAATACCAAAATATTCTTTACTAACAATACCAAAATATTCTACACTAAAAATACCAAAATATTTTTCACTAATAATACCAAAATACTCTTCACTAACAATACCAAAATACTCTTTCCTAACAATACCAAAATATTCTTTACTAGCAATACCAAAATATTCTTTACTAACAATACCAAAATATTCTTTTTACTAACAATACCAAAATATTTTTCACTAACAATACCAAACTATTCTTTACTAGCAATACCAAAATATTCTTTACTAACAATACCAAAATATTCTTTACTAACAATACCAAAATATTCTACACTAACAATAACAAAATATTCTGCACTAACAATACCAAAATATTTCTTCATTAACAATACCAAAATACTCTTCTCTAACAACACCAAAATATATCTTCCTAACAATACCAAAATATTCTTCACAAACAATATCAAAATATTCTACAGTAACAGTAAATATTTTCATTAACAATACCAAAATATCTCTTCTCTAACAACACCAAAATATCTTCCTAACAATACCAAAATATTCTTCACAAACAATATCAAAATATTCTGCAGTAACAGTAAATATTTTTCATTAACAATACCAAAATATTCTTCTCTAACAACACCAAAAATACTCTTCCCTAACAATACCAAAATATTCTTCACAAACAATATCAAAATATTCTACAGTAACAGTAAATATTTTTCATTAACAATACCAAAATACTCTTCTCTAACAATACCAAAATACTCTTCTCTAACAATACCAAAATATTCTTCACTAACAATACCAAAATACTCTTCCCAAACAATACCAAAATATTCTTCATTAACAATACCAAGATATGTTTTTCACCAACAATACCAAAATATTCTTCACTAACAATATCAAAATAACTTCTCTAACAGTACCAAAATACTCTTCCCTAACAATACCAAAATATTCTACAGTACCAATATCAAAATATTCTTCATTAACAATATCAAAATATTCTGCACTAATAATACCAAAATATTCTGCACTAAGGAATACCAAAATATTTTTTCACTAACAATACCAAACTATTCTTTACTAACAATACCAAAATATTCTTTGCTAACAATACCAAAATATTCTACACCAAACAATACCAAAATATTTTTCACTAATAATACCCAAAATACTATTCACTAACAATACCAAAATACTCTTCCTAACAATACCAAAATATTCTTTGCTAGCAATACCAAAATATTCTTTACTAACAATACCAAAATATTCTTTTACTAACAATACCAAAATATTTTTCACTAACAATACCAAACTATTCTTTACTAGCAGTACCAAAATATTCTTTACTAACAATACCAAAATATTCTTTACTAAAAATACCAAAATATTCTACACTAACAATAACAAAATATTCTACACTAACAATACCAAAATATTCTTCATTAACAATACCAAAATACTCTTCTCTAACAACACCAAAATACTCTTCCCTAACAATACCAAAATATTCTTCACAAACAATATCAAAATATTCTGCAGTAACAGTAAATATTTTTTCATTAACAATACCAAAATATTCTTCTCTAACAACACCAAAATACTCTTCCCTAACAATACCAAAATATTCTTCACAAACAATATCAAAATATTCTACAGTAACAGTAAATATTTTTCATTAACAATACCAAAATACTCTTCCCTAACAATACCAAAATATTCTTCACAAACAATATCAAAATATTCTACAGTAACAGTAAATATTTTTCATTAACAATACCAAAATACTCTTCTCTAACAACACCAAAATACTCTTCTCTAACAATACCAAAATATTCTTCACTAACAATACCAAAATACTCTTCCCAAACAATACCAAAATATTCTTCATTAACAATACCAAGATATTTTTCACCAACAATACCAAAATATTCTTCACTAACAATATCAAAATACTCTTCTCTAACAGTACCAAAATACTCTTCCCTAACAATACCAAAATATTCTACAGTAACAATATCAAAATATTCTTCATTAACAATATCAAAATATTCTACACTAATAATACCAAAATATTCTACACTAAGAATACCAAAATATTTTTCACTAACAATACCAAACTATTCTTTACTAACAATACCAAAATATTCTACACTAACAATACCAAAATATTTTTCACTAACAATACCAAAATATTCTTTACTAGCAATACCAAAATATTCTTTACTAACAATACCAAAATATTCTTTACTAACAATACCAAAATATTCTACACTAACAATACCAAAATATTCTACACTAACAATACCAAAATATTCTTTACTAGCAATACCAAAATATTCTTTACTAACAATACCAAAATATTCTTTACTAACAATACCAAAATATTTTTCACTAACAATACCAAACTATTCTTTACTAGCAATACCAAAATATTCTTTACTAACAATACCAAAATATTCTTTACTAACAATACCAAAATATTCTACACTAACAATACCAAAATATTCTACACTAACAATACCAAAATATTCTTCATTAACAATACCAAAATACTCTTCTCTAACAACACCAAAATACTCTTCCCTAACAATACCAAAATATTCTTCTTAAACAATATCAAAATATTCTGCAGTAACAGTAAATATTTTTCATTAACAATACCAAAATACTCTTCTCTAACAACACCAAAATACTCTTCCCTAACAATACCAAAATATTCTTCACAAACAATATCAAAATATTCTACAGTAACAGTAAATATTTTTCATTAACAATACCAAAATACTCTTCTCTAACAACACCAAAATACTCTTCCTAACAATACCAAAATATTCTTCACAAACAATATCAAAATATTCTACAGTAACAGTAAATATTTTTCATTAACAATACCAAAATACTCTTCTCTAACAATTCCAAAATACTCTTCCCAAACAATACCAAAATATTCTTCATTAACAATACCAAGATATTTTTCACCAACAATACCAAAATATTCTTCACTAACAATACCAAAATACTCTTTCCTAACAATACCAAAATATTCTTTACTAGCAATACCAAAATATTCTTTACTAACAATACCAAAATATTCTTTACTAACAATACCAAAATATTTTTCACTAACAATACCAAACTATTCTTTACTAGCAGTACCAAAATATTCTTTACTAACAATACCAAAATATTCTTTACTAACAATACCAAAATATTCTACACTAACAATAACAAAATATTCTACTCTAACAATACCAAAATATTCTTCATTAACAATACCAAAATACTCTTCTCTAACAACACCAAAATACTCTTCCCTAACAATACCAAAATATTCTTCACAAACAATATCAAAATATTCTACAGTAACAGTAAATATTTTTCATTAACAATACCAAAATACTCTTCTCTAACAATTCCAAAATACTCTTCCCAAACAATACCAAAATATTCTTCATTAACAATACCAAGATATTTTTCACCAACAATACCAAAATATTCTTCATTAACAATACCAAAATACTCTTCTCTAACAACACCAAAATACTCTTCCCTAACAATACCAAAATATTCTTTCAGAAACAATATCAAAATATTCTACAGTAACAGTAAATTTTTTTTCATTAACAATACCAAAATACTCTTCCCTAACAACACCAAAATACTCTTCCCTAACAATACCAAAATATTCTTCACAAACAATATCAAAATATTCTACAGTAACAGTAAATATTTTTCATTAACAATACCAAAATACTCTTCTCTAACAACACCAAAATACTCTTCCCTAACAATACCAAAATATTCTTCACAAACAATATCAAAATATTCTACAGTAACAGTAAATATTTTTCATTAACAATACCAAAATACTCTTCTCTAACAATTCCAAAATACTCTTCTCTAACAACACCAAAATACTCTTCTCTAACAATACCAAAATATTCTTCACTAACAATACCAAAATACTCTTCCCAAACAATACCAAAATATTCTTCATTAACAATACCAAGATATTTTTCACCAACAATACCAAAATATTCTTCACTAACAATACCAAAATACTCTTTCCTAACAATACCAAAATATTCTTTACTAGCAATACCAAAATATTCTTTACTAACAATACCAAAATATTCTTTACTAACAATACCAAAATATTTTTCACTAACAATACCAAACTATTCTTTACTAGCAGTACCAAAATATTCTTTACTAACAATACCAAAATATTCTTTACTAACAATACCAAAATATTCTACACTAACAATAACAAAATATTCTACTCTAACAATACCAAAATATTCTTCATTAACAATACCAAAATACTCTTCTCTAACAACACCAAAATACTATTCCCAAACAATACCGAAATATTCTTCACAAACAATATCAAAATATTCTACAGTAACAGTAAATATTTTTCATTAACAATACCAAAATACTCTTCTCTAACAACACCAAAATACTCTTCCCTAACAATACCAAAATATTCTTCACAAACAATATCAAAATATTCTACAGTAACAGTAAATATTTTTCATTAACAATACCAAAATACTCTTCTCTAACAACACCAAAATACTCTTCCCTAACAATACCAAAATATTCTTCATAAACAATATCAAAATATTCTACAGTAACAGTAAATATTTTTCATTAACAATACCAAAATACTCTTCTCTAACAATACCAAAATACTCTTCTCTAACAACACCAAAATACTCTTCTCTAACAATACCAAAATATTCTTCACTAACAATACCAAAATACTCTTCCCAAACAATACCAAAATATTCTTTATTAACAATACCAAGATATTTTTCACCAACAATACCAAAATATTCTTCACTAACAATATCAAAATACTCTTCTCTAACAGTACCAAAATACTCTTCCCTAACAATACCAAAATATTCTACAGTAACAATATCAAAATATTCTTCATTAACAATACCAAAATATTCTACAGTAACAATACCAAAATATTCTACACTAAGAATACCAAAATATTTTTCACTAACAATACCAAACTATTCTTTACTAACAATACCAAAATATTCTTTACTAACAATACCAAAATATTCTACACTAAAAATACCAAAATATTTTTCACTAATAATACCAAAATACTCTTCACTAACAATACCAAAATACTCTTTCCTAACAATACCAAAATATTCTTTACTAGCAATACCAAAATATTCTTTACTAACAATACCAAAATATTCTTTACTAACAATACCAAAATATTTTTCACTAACAATACCAAACTATTCTTTACTAGCAATACCAAAATATTCTTTACTAACAATACCAAAATATTCTTTACTAACAATACCAAAATATTCTACACTAACAATAACAAAATATTCTACACTAACAATACCAAAATATTCTTCATTAACAATACCAAAATACTCTTCTCTAACAACACCAAAATACTCTTCCCTAACAATACCAAAATATTCTTCACAAACAATATCAAAATATTCTACAGTAACAGTAAATATTTTTCATTAACAATACCAAAATACTCTTCTCTAACAACACCAAAATACTCTTCCCTAACAATACCAAAATATTCTTCACAAACAATATCAAAATATTCTACAGTAACAGTAAATATTTTTCATTAACAATACCAAAATACTCTTCTCTAACAACACCAAAATACTCTTCCCTAACAATACCAAAATATTCTACAGTAACAGTAAATATTTTTCATTAACAATACCAAAATACTCTTCTCTAACAATACCAAAATACTCTTCTCTAACAATACCAAAATATTCTTCACTAACAATACCAAAATACTCTTCCCAAACAATACCAAAATATTCTTCATTAACAATACCAAGATATTTTTCACCAACAATACCAAAATATTCTTCACTAACAATATCAAAATAACTTCTCTAACAGTACCAAAATACTCTTCCCTAACAATACCAAAATATTCTACAGTACCAATATCAAAATATTCTTCATTAACAATATCAAAATATTCTACACTAATAATACCAAAATATTCTACACTAAGAATACCAAAATATTTTTCACTAACAATACCAAACTATTCTTTACTAACAATACCAAAATATTCTTTACTAACAATACCAAAATATTCTACACCAACAATACCAAAATATTTTTCACTAATAATACCAAAATACTATTCACTAACAATACCAAAATACTCTTTCCTAACAATACCAAAATATTCTTTACTAGCAATACCAAAATATTCTTTACTAACAATACCAAAATATTCTTTACTAACAATACCAAAATATTTTTCACTAACAATACCAAACTATTCTTTACTAGCAGTACCAAAATATTCTTTACTAACAATACCAAAATATTCTTTACTAAAAATACCAAAATATTCTACACTAACAATAACAAAATATTCTACACTAACAATACCAAAATATTCTACACTAACAATACCAAAATATTCTTCATTAACAATACCAAAATACTCTTCTCTAACAACACCAAAATACTCTTCCTAACAATACCAAAATATTCTTCACAAACAATATCAAAATATTCTACAGTAACAGTAAATATTTTTCATTAACAATACCAAAATACTCTTCTCTAACAACACCAAAATATTCTTCACAAACAATATCAAAATATTCTACAGTAACAGTAAATATTTTTTCATTAACAATACCAAAATATATTTCTCTAACAACACCAAAATATCTTCCCTAACAATACCAAAATATTCTTCACAAACAGTATCAAAATATTCTACAGTAACAGTAAATATTTTTCATTAACAATACCAAAATACTCTTTCTCTAACAATTCCAAAATACTCTTCCCAAACAATACCAAAATATTCTTCATTAACAATACCAAGATATTTTTCACCAACAATACCAAAATATTCTTCACTAACAATACCAAAATACTCTTTCCACAACAATACCAAAATATTCTTTACTAGCAATACCAAAATATTCTTTACTAACAATACCAAAATATTCTTTACTAACAAAACAAAATATTTTTCACTAACAATACCAAACTATTCTTTACTAGCAGTACCAAAATATTCTTTACTAACAATACCAAAATATTCTTTACTAACAATACCAAAATATTCTACACTAACAATAACAAAATATTCTACTCTAACAATACCAAAATATTCTTCATTAACAATACCAAAATACTCTTCTCTAACAACACCAAAATACTCTTCCCTAACAATACCAAAATATTCTTCACAAACAATATCAAAATATTCTACAGTAACAGTAAATATTTTTCATTAACAATACCAAAATACTCTTCTCTAACAATACCAAAATACTCTTCTCTAACAACACCAAAATACTCTTCTCTAACAATACCAAAATATTCTTCACTAACAATATCAAAATATTCTACAGTAACAGTAAATATTTTTCATTAACAATACCAAAATACTCTTCACTAACAATACCAAAATACTCTTCCCTAACAATACCAAAATATTCTTTACTAGCAATACCAAAATATTCTTTACTAACAATACCAAAATATTCTTTACTAACAATACCAAAATATTTTTCACTAACAATACCAAACTATTCTTTACTAGCAATACCAAAATATTCTTTACTAACAATACCAAAATATTCTTTACTAACAATACCAAAATATTCTACACTAACAATACCAAAATATTCTACACTAACAATACCAAAATATTCTTCATTAACAATACCAAAATACTCTTCTCTAACAACACCAAAATATCTTCCTAACAATACCAAAATATTTCTTCAGAAACAATATCAAAATATTCTACAGTAACAGTAAATATTTTTTCATTAACAATACCAAAATACTCTTCCCTAACAACACCAAAATACTCTTCCCTAACAATACCAAAATATTCTTCAGAAACAATATCAAAATATTCTACAGTAACAGTAAATATTTTCATTAACAATACCAAAATACTCTTCTCTAACAACACCAAAATACTCTTCCCTAACAATACCAAAATATTCTTCACAAACAATATCAAAATATTCTACAGTAACAGTAAATATTTTTCATTAACAATACCAAAATACTCTTCTCTAACAATTCCAAAATACTCTTCTCTAACAACACCAAAATACTCTTTCTCTAACAATACCAAAATATTCTTCACTAACAATACCAAAATACTCTTCCCAAACAATACCAAAATATTCTTCATTAACAATACCAAGATATTTTTCACCAACAATACCAAAATATTCTTCACTAACAATACCAAAATACTCTTTCCTAACAATACCAAAATATTCTTTACTAGCAATACCAAAATATTCTTTACTAACAATACCAAAATATTCTTTACTAACAATAACAAAATATTTTTCACTAACAATACCAAACTATTCTTTACTAGCAGTACCAAAATATTCTTTACTAACAATACCAAAATATTCTTTACTAACAATACCAAAATATTCTACACTAACAATAACAAAAATATTCTAACTTTAACAATACCAAAATATTCTTCATTAACAATACCAAAATACTCTTCTCTAACAACACCAAAATACTATTCCCAAACAATACCGAAATATTCTTCACAAACAATATCAAAATATTCTACAGTAACAGTAAATATTTTTCATTAACAATACCAAAATACTCTTCTCTAACAATACCAAAATACTCTTCTCTAACAACACCAAAATACTCTTCTCTAACAATACCAAAATATTCTTCACTAACAATACCAAAATACTCTTCCCAAACAATACCAAAATATTCTTTATTAACAAAACCAAGATATTTTTCACCAACAATACCAAAATATTCTTCACTAACAATATCAAAATACTCTTCTCTAACAGTACCAAAATACTCTTCCCTAACAATACCAAAATATTCTACAGTAACAATATCAAAATATTCTTCATTAACAATATCAAAATATTCTACACTAATAATACCAAAATATTCTACACTAAGAATACCAAAATATTTTTCACTAACAATACCAAACTATTCTTTACTAACAATACCAAAATATTCTACACTAACAATACCAAAATATTTTTCACTAACAATACCAAAATACTCTTCACTAACAATACCAAAATACTCTTCCCTAACAATACCAAAGTATTCTTTACTAGCAATACCAAAATATTCTTTACTAACAATACCAAAATATTCTTTACTAACAATACCAAAATATTTTTCACTAACAATACCAAACTATTCTTTACTAGCAATACCAAAATATTCTTTACTAACAATACCAAAATATTCTTTACTAACAATACCAAAATATTCTACTCTAACAATACCAAAATATTTTACACTAACAATACCAAAATATTCTTCATTAACAATACCAAAATACTCTTCTCTAACAACACCAAAATACTCTTCCCTAACAATACCAAAATATTCTTCACAAACAATATCAAAATATTCTACAGTAACAGTAAATATTTTTCATTAACAATACCAAAATACTCTTCTCTAACAACACCAAAATACTCTTCCCTAACAATACCAAAATATTCTACAGTAACAGTAAATATTTTTCATTAACAATACCAAAATACTCTTCCTAACAACACCAAAATACTCTTCCCTAACAATACCAAAATATTCTTCACAAACAATATCAAAATATTCTACAGTAACAGTAAATATTTTTCATTAACAATACCAAAATACTCTTCTCTAACAATTCCAAAATACTCTTCTCTAACAACACCAAAATACTCTTCTCTAACAATACCAAAATATTCTTCACTAACAATACCAAAATACTCTTCCCAAACAATACCAAAATATTCTTCATTAACAATACCAAAATACTCTTCCCTAACAATACCAAAATATTCTACACTAATAATACCAAAATATTCTACACTAAGAATACCAAAATATTTTTCACTAACAATACCAAACTATTCTTTACTAACAATACCAAAATATTCTACACTAACAATACCAAAATATTTTTCACTAACAATACCAAAATACTCTTCACTAACAATACCAAAATAGTCTTCCCTAACAATACCAAAATATTCTTTACTAGCAATACCAAAATATTCTTTACTAACAATACCAAAATATTCTTTACTAACAATACCAAAATATTTTTCACTAACAATACCAAACTATTCTTTACTAGCAATACCAAAATATTCTTTACTAACAATACCAAAATATTCTTTACTAACAATACCAAAATATTCTACACTAACAATACCAAAATATTCTACACTAACAATACCAAAATATTCTTCATTAACAATACCAAAATACTCTTCTCTAACAACACCAAAATACTCTTCCCTAACAATACCAAAATATTCTTCACAAACAATATCAAAATATTCTACAGTAACAGTAAATATTTTTCATTAACAATACCAAAATACTCTTCTCTAACAACACCAAAATACTCTTCCCTAACAATACCAAAATATTCTTCACAAACAATATCAAAATATTCTACAGTAACAGTAAATATTTTTCATTAACAATACCAAAATACTCTTCTCTAACAACACCAAAATACTCTTCCCTAACAATACCAAAATATTCTTCACAAACAATATCAAAATATTCTACAGTAACAGTAAATATTTTTCATTAACAATACCAAAATACTCTTTCTCTAACAATTCCAAAATACTATTTCTCTAACAACACCAAAATACTTTTCTCTAACAATACCAAAATATTCTTCACTAACAATACCAAAATACTCTTCCCAAACAATACCAAAATATTCTTCATTAACAATACCAAGATATTTTTCACCAACAATACCAAAATATTCTTCACTAACAATATCAAAATACTCTTCTCTAACAGTACCAAAATACTCTTCCCTAACAATACCAAAATATTCTTTAGTAACAATATCAAAATATTCTTCATTAACAATATCAAAATATTCTACACTAATAATACCAAAATATTCTACACTAAGAATACCAAAATATTTTTCACTAACAATACCAAACTATTCTTTACTAACAATACCAAAATATTCTACACTAACAATACCAAAATATTTTTCACTAACAATACCAAAATACTCTTCCCTAACAATACCAAAATATTCTTTACTAGCAATACCAAAATATTCTTTACTAACAATACCAAAATATTCTTTACTAACAATACCAAAATATTTTTCACTAACAATACCAAACTATTCTTTACTAGCAATACCAAAATATTCTTTACTAACAATACCAAAATATTCTTTATTAACAATACCAAAATATTCTACACTAACAATACCAAAATATTCTACACTATAAATACCAAAATATTCTTCATTAACAATACCAAAATACTCTTCTCTAACAACACCAAAATACTCTTCCCTAACAATACCAAAATATTCTTCACAAACAATATCAAAATATTCTACAGTAACAGTAAATATTTTTCATTAACAATACCAAAATACTCTTCTCTAACAACACCAAAATACTCTTCCCTAACAATACCAAAATATTCTTCACAAACAATATCAAAATATTCTACAGTAACAGTAAATATTTTTCATTAACAATACCAAAATACTCTTCTCTAACAACACCAAAATACTCTTCCCTAACAATACCAAAATATTCTTCACAAACAATATCAAAATATTCTACAGTAACAGTAAATATTTTTCATTAACAATACCAAAATACTCTTCTCTAACAATTCCAAAATACTCTTCTCTAACAACACCAAAATACTCTTCTCTAACAATACCAAAATATTCTTCACTAACAATACCAAAATACTCTTCCCAAACAATACCAAAATATTCTTCATTAACAATACCAAGATATTTTTCACCAACAATACCAAAATATTCTTCACTAACAATATCAAAATACTCTTCTCTAACAGTACCAAAATACTCTTCCCTAACAATACCAAAATATTCTACAGTAACAATATCAAAATATTCTTCATTAACAATATCAAAATATTCTACACTAATAATACCAAAATATTCTACACTAAGAATACCAAAATATTTTTCACTAACAATACCAAACTATTCTTTACTAACAATACCAAAATATTCTTTATTAACAATACCAAAATATTCTACACTAACAATACCAAAATATTTTTCACTAACAATACCAAAATACTCTTCACTAACAATACCAAAATACTCTTCCCTAACAATACCAAAATATTCTTTACTAGCAATACCAAAATATTCTTTACTAACAATACCAAAATATTCTTTACTAACAATACCAAAATATTTTTCACTAACAATACCAAACTATTCTTTACTAGCAATACCAAAATATTCTTTACTAACAATACCAAAATATTCTTTACTAACAATACCAAAATATTCTACACTAACAATACCAAAATATTCTACACTAACAATACCAAAATATTCTTCACAAACAATATCAAAATATTCTACAGTAACAGTAAATATTTTTCATTAACAATACCAAAATACTCTTCTCTAACAACACCAAAATACTCTTCCCTAACAATACCAAAATATTCTTCACAAAGAATATCAAAATATTCTACAGTAACAGTAAATATTTTTCATTAACAATACCAAAATACTCTTCACTAACAACACCAAAATACTCTTCCCTAACAATACCAAAATATTCTTCACAAACAATATCAAAACATTCTACAGTAACAGTAAATATTTTTCATTAACAATACCAAAATACTCTTCTCTTACAACACCAAGATATTCTACACTAACAATACCAAACTTTCTACACTAACAATATGATGTGGGTTTGTTTTACCACCACTCACATATTATTAGTTTCAATTAACCGTTAATCTTTTCGTGTAGTGTAAATGTTTCAAAATAAGTCTATAGTTTAGAGAAGATACAAGAACAGAGCCTTTCAAATATAGTAGTGTATTTTATATATTACACGTATATCAAGCTGAAGTAGTTTACAAAACATGTAATAACATGGATTACCGACTGTAGTAGTGAACCAACAGAGATTGTAACAATGTAGATGTTTGGGTTTGATTACTTGGTTAATTAACACAGGTAAAGTACTGTGAATTTTACAGATTGTATATCAGTCTAGCAAGCTGACGTAGACAACTCTCTTTCACGAAAAGGAAGTCGTTTAAAAAAAACAAAGAACTTGTGTTTTCTTACGGAAAAGCCACATCGGGTTATCTGCTGTGTCCAACGAGGGGAATTGAACCCATGATCTTAGCGTTATAAATTCGTAAACTTACAGCCGTATCAGCGGAAGTTAGTAGAATACGAGAGAGTTCGTTCAAATTATTAAAACCCTAAATGTCACGTTATTGTTAAACCCATTTCGTGCGTTTTAAAACTCTTGACGTCTGTGCACAAATAGACGTTTCAGAGTACAATTAAATATAGACATATTAGTGGAAAATCAACTGAACTAAATATTTGTTTTCAGAATTTCACATCTTTCACGCAAAGCTACACTTACAAAGGACTATTTGCTCATATGAATCCTAAATTTCGAGCTGAGAGGCAAGAGGGAAAAATAGATAAACCATGTACCCACGGGAAAATTTGTAATTATTTCCGTAGCTTATCCTGACCATAATTTGATGAAAGGAAGGACATTTTAGGAAACAGGTCACGAACAATGAATATTTGGATACATATGCATTATTCAGTGGGTCTGATCAGTCCAAAATTTATGACAAGGTGTTCGTTTACATAAAAAAAAAAATGTTATAAACAAACACGTATTTTACGACTGTTTTGTTTCATATTTATTATGTAATTTTAGTCGCACCATAGCGGCTCATAGAAGTTTGTTTTCAAGTACAAACTTTTAGCTTTTAGTTCCATCTTTTGATCGATTTCAGATCTAATAACAGTCGCGGCTATTGATACCGTGTTTCTCCAATAATAAGACCTACCCATAAAATAAGACCTAGTGTGATTTTGGGGGATAATTTTAATATAAGTCCTACCCTTAAAATAAGCCCTAGTTAAGAGTGGCAGGAAGAGGAAAGAAATAAAAAATAATAATTTATTAATTAGTTTAATAGTTAGTTAATTAGTTTGTTTAAGTATTAATCAGTTAGTTTAATAGTTTAATAATAGTTTATTTTAAATGGTTAGTTTAATAGTTTTACTTTGTAACTTCATTTTTTTAATATATCAAAATAAGACATCCCCCGAAAATAAGCCCTAGTGTTATATTTTGGAGTGAAAATTAATATAAGCCCTGTCTTATTTTCGGAGAAACACGGTAATTCTCCTTTGTTTATATATCGACACACGAAATTCATTATTACTCTGTATTTTACATTTGGCTCATGAATCATAACGTAATCAAAAATACGATCGTGGCGTACAGTTTCTGTTTTTAAATACCGTAATTCATGTTCGTGACTCGAGGTCTCATTCACATGTGAGACCTCGTTTCAAAAGTTTATCTCCTGCATGAACGAGTTTCAAAATTTTATCTCCTGCATGAACGACAAGGTTATAAAGATTATACTGGTGTACTCAATACGTTTAGAAATGTACACTAACTTACAATGGTCTTGTATTTATTATTATTGCTGTTACCAATCACATAGAGAAAGTGTAAAACGAAAATCACAAAGGAAACAAAACACATTCTATAAATATAGAGTTGTCATTCAGGTCTTCTGAGTTACAAAGTTATTTTGATCACAGAGATCTGTGGCATGGTATGGTCAGGTGGTTAAGGCTCTTGACTCGTAATCTGAGGGTCGTGGGTTCGAATCCCCGTCACACCAAACATGCTTGCCCATTCAGCCGTGAGGGCGTTATAATGTTGCTGTCACTTCCACTATTTGTTGTTAAAAAAGTAGCCCAAGAGTTAGTGTTGGGTGGTGATGACTACCTGCCTTCCCTCTAGTCTTACACTGCTAAATTAGAGACGGCTAGCGCAGATAGCCCTTGTGTAGCTTTGTGCGAAATTCAAAACAAACCACACAGAGAGCTGTAAAGTGTCATCCCTTTTTGTTCGGTTATTACAAACGTTAGTGTAGGTTATAAAAGCGTTTGTACCAATGTGGTTACAAAAGAAAAATAATTAACTGAATTAACCGTTTCGTTTACAATCAGAGTTTGTTTCGATGTGAATCCATTGGTTGATTATTTGAAAACGTAGAAGTAACAGCTGAAACAGATAATCGGAAGATTTCGTGACACATAAGTAAATACGCTGGAATAGTTTCCACCATTTAAGGGTTAAAACACCACAAATACGAAGGACAGAAAGAATGATTGATATGACACCGTGAAACGTTGAGGAAAAGAGTGTTTACATTGTTATTATTTCCTATAAAACCTCACGATAAAGCAAAAACGTTCATTGCAGGTGAAAACAGATAATTAACTATTTGTTTGTTAATTTTTTGTTAAAGTATATTTTAAACCTTATGTCTTGTTCCACTTTATAAATATTTCGTTTTTATTTTTACCTCAGCTGATTTTTCTCTGCATCACACTGAATTAACTAAAACTTAATGGGTTCAAATAATTGAATAGGAAAATATATGTCTTCGTTAAACCACTGAGCGAAGGGAAGGAAACTCTGTATACATGGTTGAGTACTAATTGTATAAGATGGAAATCGCAGTACATTGAATTCAGACGTTTTGTAACCATTTGTTTAAAATCTTGGAGAGCTGAAGATAAACAGTACAAGACAAAAAAAGTAACCTAAAATTACTTTTAAAGTAAAATAACATGAATGCAAAATAAAAAGAAACATTAGAGTTTAAATGAAGAATGTTCTCTACGTCAAAGAGTTGTAGTAATTGATCAAAATGAATTGTAATATTACTAAGAAACGTAATAATAATTCTAAGCCTCTATTCTAGTAAACCCTAAATAGTGATGAAAAGGAAGAGATAAAAACCAGAAAACTTATGCCCATGGCGAATCTCCGGGTTTGAGTAATCATATATATAGATATATGTTACCGATAATTAGTATTGATAAAGAATAGATTGGTAATCGATTAGCTCGTACTTATAATTTAAATAATAAGTTCAAGATGAAGTCTGTTTGGTTTAAATTTCGCACAGAGCTACTCGAGGGCTATCTGCGCTAGCCGTCCCTAATTTAACAGCGTAAGACTAGAGACAAGGCAGCTAATCATCACCACCCACCGCCAACTTTTGGGCTACTCTTTTACCACCGAATACTAAGATTGACTGTCACATAATAATGCCACCATGGCTGAAAGGGCGAGCATGTTTGGTGCGACTGGGATTCGAACCTGTCACCCTCAGATTACGAGTCAAACGTCTCAACTTACTTGGCCATACCAGGCTACAGTAATAATCTCCAATGCTCGGAACTTCAGGCTGCAATGAACATCCTTCTTAAAATAAACACAACAAACTTCCGTATGATCACCATTCTTAAACAGTATTTTCTTTTAATTGATGAAATTTTCTAATAAGGAGCTTCGATCTCTGCTTTTTTTATAATCAAACCGATAGTTTCGCTATGAATTTTAAATTTAAGTCTTCTTTGGTAAAAACCTGTTTTTGTGTTACCATGGAGATCAATTGTTAGACTAATGTTCACAATCCTCTACACTAGAGTAGTACTATAGATGTGTGGATGACGCTTTTCACCATCTATAAGAACTGGCCCGACATGGTCAGGTGGGTTAAGGCATTCGACTCGTAATCTGAGGGTCGCATCCTCGTCGCATCAAACATGCTCGTCCTTTCAGCAGTGGGGGCGTTATAATGTTTCAGTCAATCCCACTCTTCGTTGGTAAAGGAGTAGCCCTCGTGTAGCTTTGCGCGATATTCAAACAAAACAACAAACAAAATACGAGCCTTGATGAAAAATATTAACTTATTGGATACTTGAATAATAAACATTGGAGTATGAGTGTGATATGGAACGTTAGCTGGATTACTTTCTTGACATTGGGATTAATATCAGTAATGGTTTGTTTTGTTTTGAATTTCGCGCAAGGCTACACAAGGGCTGTCTTGAGCTATTCTTTTACTAACAAATAGTTGGATTGATCGTCACATTGTAACACCACCACAGCTGAAAGGGAGAGCGTGTTTGGTGTGACGAGAATTCGAACCCGCGACCCTCGGATTAGGAGTCGAGCGCTTTAACCACCTGGTCATGCAGGGTCATATAAAGTAACTGTCATTAACTAGAGAAAAAAAAAATCAAATTATCAAATCAAACATTTGTATGTTAGCAGTTAGTTCTGTCTGTAAAATATAATTTGTTTAATTTCACACAAATAAACGTACACTATTCAAAAATCTTATAATAAAAATTCAAAATAAAGTGAAATTAAACAGTGTAAACATACGTGATATTAGGCATTAAATATGAAACATTAGAAACAGATCTGACGTATGTTACAGGGATGCCCAGATAATATACAATGAAAACGTGTAATGTGTGATATTAGAACCAACAAACAATGTTTGTACTTAGAAGTGCCTTAGAATATGAGAGTTATGTCCAGTTAAAGGACTGCAAATGTTAGATGTGATTTACCTGTTATATTAATTACCATGACTCTTTTTTTGAGCTTTATGTATATTGGTTAAAATATTTTTAGATTCGTCAGTATTTTCCTCTCTCTCTCTCCTGACTCTGTCTCGCAGCGGGCTCATCAACTGTCTCTTGTACTTTTCTTCTAGCCATTATTCTTCTATCCCGAGTTTGTCTTGCATCAGTTTTTTGTTTTGCCGTTTATTTCTAGTTACTTTCTTCCATCTTCTTTGTTATTTTTTTTTCTGTGAATACAATAATTTTACCTCACAAAGTTGACAGTCTTTGAAACTACAAAGTAACGCTATTTAGATATACGTAGATTTTTATTATTCCATTTATATAAAATTATTGAAGCGGGAAGCAACGTGCGACCTCTTTGAGATAATGCTGAAACACTGTGGAACAAAGAGTACACGAGGTCACTTTATCTTCACATAATTAATTAACTGAGGATCATTTAATCACGTTATAGAAAATGTAATAATGTTTTTATGTGTAAGGTCATAATGCCATCTATGGATGTAGCTAACGTTAACGTCCGTCAAAAATAATAAGTACTGAATAATTGCAGTAATGGGATTGAAGGGGAGTAAACTCTATTAAAGTCACTTGTTCCAGACTATCATCCCACAAAGTTTGGTTGAGATTGGACCAGCAACCTAAAAATAGTTAGGTAACGGACAAACAGACGAACACAGATTTTTGTGCTTGATATTTTAGTTTCATCTATACTTTACTTTTCTTTATTTTCAGACTTTCATTTTTTTCAAACATTTTGTTTGAAAGAAATTACTCTGCACCAATATTTAGTTTTTAATACAGGGTAACTTCGGTTTCCTTTTGGTTTTTATTTAACATTGCTGTAATTAATTTCCATGTATTTTCGATATTTGTTGTTCTCACCTAGTTAATATGGGTTTATTCCAATATGTGAAGTCTATTTGTTAGAAATGTACCTCATTCTTCTTATAATACATTTACATTGAAGTAATTTTGACTTTGGCTTTTAGTTTTACTATCTATCAATTTGACTTTTTTTTAGTATGTTCACTTTAACAAGAAACCGCTTGGTCTTCATATGTCTTGTGTTTTAATTTTACTAAGTAGCAATTTATGTTATTTATTTATTAAGTCCAATTTGATGTTTTTTTTAGTTTTAATATTTATTTTGTATTTTCGTGTCAGTACAAAATGATTTTGATGGGCTTCAATTATTTTGTTTTGATTTGTGCGAACTTTATTTCTTTATTTGGTATTTTCATCACAAGTACACGTTTATATCAGCATTTAGTATTTAAATTCCCACAAAAGATTAGTATTGAATTCGTATAATGTTGTGTGTAGCAAATTTGATTTAAAACTTTTGATTAATAATTTAATATTGACAATGATGTGTGGAAAAATACCATATGGTAATAATAACAATGTGGATTACAATACTAGATAAGAAACGTAATCAGTCCACATATATTGTTGAATCACTGTATTAGACAAATATGCTATAATAAATTAATCATTTCATGGATGAGACACCAAGTACCTGTTTACAAAGTGATCATGTAGTTTCTTAGAGGTCGAATCTTTTTGGTGAAAAATATGCAAATATAAACGTTTTTTGTGTGTGTTAATACCCACAAAAGATATGTTACATATGAAGGTGAAAAGGAAACTTGACGAAAGGTGGGAATGTGACATGATCACTCAGATCACTTGTAGGACAAGGTAACTTGATGTAAAAGGCTAAACGAATAGTATGTCGCCCCAGCATCTGCAGATAACCATAAAAGGAAAAGGAGGCTGAAACCCATTAAATATGATCATAATATAAACAGGGATAGGTTAAATTATTGTAGGAGTAAAGTAGAAGATGTAGCCTTAGATCTAAGGTTGAATCAAAACGATTTGCAGAAAGTTAAGATGTTAAACATTGTGACTCAGTAGGCAAATGAGTTTTCTAGGTGAAATGCTTGTTAAAAGTAACATCAAGGTGTAACAATAGATATAAATTAAGAAGATTCTAATTAATATAAATACTAAAGCATTCAGGATTATAACATCTTAAATTTCTTTCGAGTGAGACCAAATAACGTCAGTTTTGGTATGGGTAATATTAATGATTAGATGCCATTGACAACATTGGAGAGTCATAGGGACTTGTTTAGGTGATCGTAGTTGGTCATATTAAAATAAAGGCAGTGTTATCAGAATATTGGGAAACACCAAAATTAGACAGTCGCAGTATATCTCTTACATATAATATGTAGACGAGTGCCAAGAGCACATGATACTTGTAGAATACTGGCTTGGATATCACGTGGACTAGAAGGGATGTCTTCTACACAAAATCACTAGTAAGTCTGAACTAAATTATTAGGAGGGACAGTGTCCACATTTGTAGAATAGACCTTGATGCCAGGCTTGGTCGAAACGTCTTTAGTATAAGAAAAAATCATACGTGATTGTCGATTTGTGTTGAACTGACTGAGTAGGAAAGCCTGAGTAATTGGTATTGTGTGGAAAGAAAAGTTCAAAAGCCTTGTTGGTTGAATGATAAAACCTACGTTGAATAAAACGATACAGTCATGTTGCAAGAATGTGTGCAAAGTACTCACTAAAAATAATGATAAGGCTATTTGAATAGTAAGAACTAACAGCAGAGGATATTTATTGGACTTCAAGAAGAGGATGATAGCATTAAATTTCCAATACAGTTAATAATAACTAGTGTAGAGGATAATATTGGAAAGAGTAATCACCTGAAGTAAAACCTCTTGATGTCTATTGTAGATGGAAGTATATATAATCTTGCCATTGAACTGTATTAAACTTAAGTGAACTTGTAGTCTATAAAATAATCTTATAGGAAATGTAACTGACATTCAATTCATGATGCAAAACAAGAACTGCTGTATATTTTCCAGTCTGAGTAAGGCATTTGCTAGCCCAGTAGAGGGTTGCATTCTTTCTTTAATTAGAAGAAGAATCAATCTGTAGAAACATGTAGGGGTATGAAGGGTAGGCCCAAAAATATTCAATCACAACAGAAGAGACAAAATCAAAGAAACAGTTGAATGAAGTGGATAGTGTTGGTAAGCTTACACATAAAATGTGAAAGAAGTAATAAATGTCAGTGAAAAGTGTAATAACTTAAGATGTATAGATATGAGAGGGTAGAAATGATATTAAACGAGCATCAAAATGTGGATAATCCACTGGAAGATACATCAGATAAATCTTACGGAGAGGACAAGCAGATGGAATAAGCTTCCATGTTAAATGTAAAGATAAAGTTATCAAGCTTTGCAAGGATAATATTATTGTTACTGGAGCACTAGAGCGTGCATTTTTGACAATGTTTAAGAGCTTTGTAAAGCAATAGAAGGAAATGTAATATGGTCATTTTGATGGAGGATGAATTTTGGAAAGCTAATATGAGAACAAGGTGTTCCAAAATCAATTATATTATCATATTGTGTGGAGGGAGATAATATTCATGTTGTATGGCTATAGGTAAAACTATCCATGTTGTATGGCTATAGGTAAAACTATCCATGTTGTATGGCTATAGGTAAAACTATCCATGTTGTATGGCTATAGGTAAAACTATCCATGTTGTATGGCTATAGGTAAAACTATCCATGTTGTATGGCTATTGGTAAAACTATCCATGTTGTATGGCTATTGGTAAAACTATCCATGTTGTATGGCTATAGGTAAAACTATCCATGTTGTATGGCTATAGGTAAAACTATCCATGTTGTATGGCTATAGGTAAAACTATCCATGTTGTATGGCTATAGGTAAAACAGAATTTGGAGCAAGTACTTGTAAAATTATATTTCCAGTCGAGATATCTGTCAAAGGTAACGCCAAAATATTTGACATAATTTAAAGGCTGAACTGTAAATTGGCCAAGATGGGTATTGAAGAAGTGAGGATCACCACAAGGCTTGAGCAAAATGATAGAACTTTATGTTATAGGTGTTCATTATTAGATATCAGAGTTTACACAGAGTTTATGATCAACGCCTTCTTGAAGAACTCTATTGAAAATGATTATGGTAAGATAAGTAGCAAGTAGGGTTGTTTCTTTAGCATCCTGAAATAGACAGGATAGCCAGGTTGCAATATATATATATAATTTATATTGCATATATAGTGTAAACAGTGGATCTGAACTGGTAATGAATGCTCGAAACCAATCGCCACTTTCCCTCGACATATCATCTGTGGATTGCCACTCATGTGAAACCCGTAACTAGAATAACCGTATAAACAACGTTGGCTTAAAGGTCTCATTAAATACTGCATAGTAAGTAGATTTGACAAGCAAAGGTCAACTGGTTTCAAAAGAACGAAAAGCAACTTAAAGAAAATCCAGTAATTTATTTCTAACTTAGGGGACAATCGAAAGTGTTTAAGGCAAAACAAGTAGCATACATACAGGTTTTGAAAACATATTTAGCTTCAAACTGAATTTTTTAAACTGCAAAACCATGTTGGTCTGGATGAATATTGTGTAATGTGATGGTTATAAAACGTAGAAGATTCCCTATAGTTAGAAACGGAGCAACATTATTGTTGACAAGAGATCCAATGTCACACGAGCCAGTAGATGATACAGTGGGAGAACAGTATAGATTAGGCGAATTGCATTTACATTTATAACAATAAGTAGGATGACCAAGTTAATGAGTATTATTTATAGGAACCACATCCAATTTATAAAACAAGAAAATATGTTGGGTATAAAATGATGTGAAAGAATTGGCTCATTGGTGCATTTCAGTGTAGTTTGAGAATTATAGGTAAGGCAGCAGTCACAGTACAGCTGGTCTGGCGATATGATGGCTTTTATGACCCACAACATCGCTTTTTCACAGTTAGAATCTGTATCATATATGATAAACCTCATGAGATATAAATGTTACTTCTTCTACGAAGTGAAATAATATTTCCCGATAGTTAAATTGTAATCTCCATTTCAGTCGTATCCCGCTGGTACGGCAGCAACTCTACGGATTTACAATGCTAAAATCAGGGGTTCGATTCTCCTCGGTGGTCTCAACAGATAGCCCGATGTGACTTTGCTATAAGAAATACACCCACACCCTTTTCAGTCACTGATAGGTCCATATCACAGATGGTACAAAGAAAGATAAGACTACAGAGCAGAAACAAGCTCATTTCTGGAATGAGATATACCAAACTAAAACATTTTTCTGTTGTTGCAAAAGTGATTAATGATTATATCACGGGCAAGAAAGATTTTGGATTGGAAATTTTGACATCCATACAATACAATACACACAATACTAAAGATCTCCAAAAACAATAGAACCATATAAAACTTAACTATTCTATTTTGAAGCAACAAGCACACAATATTAAATCTACATTATTCTCATGCGTCTTTTGAAGTGTTGGTTTTGTCATTTTGGAAAACATTTACTTTTTTTTTTTTTTACAAAGTTGTACAAGAGTTACCCGCACTAGTTTGTTTGTTTTGAATTTCGCGTGAAGCTACACGAGAGCTATCTGTGCTATCCGTCCCTAGTTTTGCAGTGTAAGACTAGAAAGAAGGAAGCTAGTCGTCACCACCCACCGCAAACTCTTGGGCTACTCTTTTACCAACGAATAGTGGGATTGACCGTCACATTGTAGCGCCCCCATGTCTGAAAGGGCGACCATGTTTGCTGTGAAAGGAATTCGAACCCGGGACCTTTAGATTACGAGTCGAATGCCTTGACCACTTGGCCATGCCAAGTCCTTCCCACACTAGCCGTTTTTAATTTTATGTGTGTTTGTTTTCTTATAGAAAAAAACACATCAAGCCATCTGCTGAGATCACCGAGGAAAATCGAACTCCTTATTTCAGCGTTGTAAAATTTCAGCGTGGACTTACTGCTGTACCAGCGGGGGACTTTTAGTTTTAGAATTATAGAAAACTAGCTCTTTAATTACTCTTTTAAAAATAATTTTAACTGTAACATTCAATACCCCATTATTGAGAGGATACGTGCATTCAGAGATAGGATTGGAACACGTGTACCATACTAAATAATCCAAATACGATTTGTTTTATTTGGAGAGATCTTCAGGTTTTCGAATACATTTGGCCAAACACATATGATTCAGACTGAAGTCGAAAAGAAACAATGTTATTAATCATTTACTTCATAATAGAGCTTACATGTTCGGACAACGATTGTGCATAAATCCGTACAAAACATATCCATTTCAAATGTTACGCTGTGAGAAATTATTTACTTAAATTCTCATCCACGTTGTTAAAAATCTATATACACATATTACTGTAGCCTAAACTGATTTGTCAATGCATCCAATTGGACTTACCTTACCTCCATCATTCAATCTACTCTTCTAAGAGTTGAAAAATTCTTCCTTTCTTCAGTAAGCCTAAAACAATTACTCCTGTAATTACGGCTGATTATGCCATTTCTAATTACAACTCAATTTAACTCACATCACTAAAAATATCTTTCATTTTATCACTTTGTGGTTTTATAATCTTCCTAACTTCTAAAAATGTTTTTTTTTCTCGACTTTATATACAATGTTGCAGAAGTAGTGTTAAAATAAAACATGGAAACTTCCCTTTTTGGACTCAGCTGTCACATTCATTTTAGAAGTTTGTGAGGTTCCACTGGACCAAGTTTTCATGAAACAATAAGTTGAACTTTTTACTTGATAATATTCATTTCTTGAACTATGACCCCATGAAATTTCTTATGATAGTATAGTTTTTAATGAAAGTTTATATAGAGTGCTAAATTACGTGGACTACCTTTTCACAATTTTTACAATTCGCTCAGTGTTAGTTGAGATGTTGTTGTTGTTTGAAATTAAGCACAAAGCTATACGAAGAGCTATCTGTGTTCTGCCCACCACGGGTATCGAAACCCGGTTTTTAGTGTTGTAAATCCGCAGTCATACTGCTATGCCACTGAAGGGGGGGCTAGTTGAGATGAAAAGGCAACAAGAAACAGATATTGTCTTTCACACTAAACAACTCTATTTGTTTAAAGAATTATTCTGGATTTCTTCCTGCAAAAGTTTACATTCTTGTAAAAGTAATCCCATTAATTATTATGCATTCTCATTCTAGGCATCTATTTTCTCATCTTTTTTCCGCACAGAAGACAGCAGATTTCTTAATTCAGTAACATCAACCTCCAAATTTTTACATTCACTAATCTCATACTGAGTTGTGTAACATGTTTGATTCTCTAGTGTCATTTCATTTCCTTTTCGTAGTCGGCTTATATCGAACTCTTTTTATCTAATATTGTCCTTTTATCATCCAAAATAGCTTCCCTTCTGTTAATCAACATAGTTTCCCAGTTGTGTTCACCTACATAACTTGCTTAATTAAACATACACAGAGATAATAATGAACTATTCTTCAATTCCATGTGACCTGTTCAACAAAAGTGATTATTTTATAGTTAATATTGTTCATCTGCTCGAGCCGACGTTTTCATTTTATGATCAGATCAGTTCTTTAGCTAATATACTGGAAATAGTTCTCACCATTACCATTTCTCTTTGTATTTCTATCACTTATGCATATCTTATCATTAAGATATACCTAGTTAGGTATTAAATCTTCTATGTCACTTTAACTACGTCGTGGAATAACTAATGCATTCAGTACGCTCTTCGTCTTATAGATTATTCGAGTTTTCGATAAACAGACTAATATTCTTTTCAAAGTAGTGAGGTTCTGATCACGCTTTAAAATCATCTCCATCAGTTCTTCACTTCTAGTCACTTCTGGAATAAATTTATTTTGCTAACTAAAATAAATAGTTCAATCTTTCTAGTATATCCAAAGAGACTGTTCTATCATCGTCATCTTACAAAGCTTACAGTTTTGAACTTTTCTTAGAAACAGAAACAGCCTAAGTTATACAAGACCTTTATGATCCTGTTCAAGACTTATCTGATCCTTCACTGTCTGAACTTATTCCATCTGCTGCACATACTCGAGATGACACATTTCATTCTTCTTGCAGTATTCTAAAGATTCTTTTTATGGGCGGTTAAAGCCAAAAAGAGATTCCTGTTCATCTGACTGACTAGGGCCTTCAAATATCTTGAGAGAATGTACGTCAACGCCACCATTTTATTCTGGATTATCATATCTTATGTAACTTACAAAGCTGAAATCTGACCTCATGTTTCTAGCATGATCCTAATCCGTAAACTTTGGGAAACACTCAGCAATTAGACTTGCTCTTCCAAACCTTCTGGTATGTATTTTGCCTTCAACTATACATATTTTTCATTCAGTATTACATAATGGATTAATCTTGAAATTGTCGTTTATCTTTCACTTACAACTACTTTGATATCTCATTTATTACTGTAAATGTACTTATAGGATTTCTAAAACTGCATCATCTTTCTACTGATACTTATGTGACCATCACACCTGATACGTTCACCATTGGTTTCTCACTCAAAATGTGATCTGTTATTGAAAGAACTTTCTGAAGCTTTCTGTATTTTCATACACTGGTTTAATACCACTATTGTCTCCTCTCCTTTATATCATATATGTTTCTGACATATCACACTCTAGATTCCCCATTCTTCTTTTGCAATTTGCTGATTATATAACTCTTGTAACCACAACAATAATCACCATTTGCTGATTATATAACTCTTGTAACCACAACAATAATCACCATAAATAAAATTTTACAAACTGTTGTCAAAACATTTTCGGCTAGGAACCATCATTGACATTTTTCATTTCAAGTCCAGTCCAGAACCATGATTTGTTGTTCTGCACCCCATAAATATCGTTTTTATCTCAATGTGCGCTTATTTAATACTTAAATTAATTGTGTTCATATTCAGCTATCTGATACAGTAGAATATCTTGATCTTCCTTTAAGGTAAGCATCTCATCTACAAGGCTCCGATTAACATTCTGAACCAAAGACGTTTCCTTAAATCTGCATCCCTTCTTACCTTTACCAGATCCATCCGGGAAAAGAATTGTCCCTTTTATTATATGCTTACAACAATTTCATTTGACCTTGTCCCACTTATGGTCACACTTCTCGAATCTCTGAATCTTCTAATTTTTATCATTGAATACATATCTGGACCAACATGCCCTTAGGCTCACTTTTCATGTGAGACTACCTAGTCCTACATAAGATCTCTTCAAATGCGTCATTTTCTTACCGACACTCATTCATCTCCAATACCTTTACATCTGAAATATTCACCACTGTTTTCTTGACCAAAATCTCATACTTGCTGCTCTGCTACGTAACTGTCTTGCAAATCGTTATAAACATATAGATGATTTCTCTTCAAAACGATTACTCACTGGTAAACATTTAATCTTTGTTGAACCACATTTTTGACGTCACTTTTACCTAATGCATTGGTTTACCAAAACCAAACTTAACCAGCTACATTTACCCGTTGAGATGTTTAATCAATACTATGTCCATTTAAATTATTCATTTTTATTGGACTACTGCTTCCTGTTTCCTATCTTTCACAAAAACATGCTCTTGTTTCCAATAAACCTTCTCAGCCATTTGATGTTCATCAGGTCTTCTTATTTTTCTGTTTTCTGTTTCCTATCTCGGTTGATGAACTATGGTAACTGTGTGATGATCCGTCTGCTAGCAGAGCTGAAATGAAATGTGAGAAAACGTATTTTCTTTGCTGACCCACACTACACTACTGAGTTTTGATTAGGAAGGCTACAGTCTACAGCAGACGATGTGGTGAGTCAGAAAATACATTCAACTTATAAATTAGGGATTACGTTTTTAACTATTTACTTTTTCTGAAAAGAAAAGCGTAATATTAAAAAATAACAGATGTTTCTGGAATTACACAGATGTTTTCAGTTACTTTTTCAATGCACAGTTCTTATATCCTTAATAAATAGTGTACACAGCAAATTTACTGAATTATTACTGAAGTTCAAGTCTCTTGGGTCTCACTATAGCACTGAACTCTGCTGCACTGCCGTTACGCAAAATATATTCGCCCTTTCAAGCCTTGAGGACGTTATGATTTTACGGTCAGTTCCAATATTCGTGGGTAAAATAGTCCAAGAGTTAAATTAAGGGTCGGCGGTGATGACTAGTTGTCTTCTCTCAAGTTTTACGTTCCTAAATTAGGGACACTTAACGCGAATAACGCTTTTGTTGCATCGCGCGAAATTAAAAAACAAACAAACAGTTTTGGTATTTTCAATAAACGACACTCTACGCTAGAAAGAGGTAAACGACCAGGTCAAATACTCAATGGCTCAGGTATAAACCTACTTACTTAGAACTGCTCTCCAGATGAAACCACCAATTAAGCAGCACCAACCGCCTACAAGACTACTCTGAATTAAACAGCGGGACTCAGTGTCAATTTCTTAACATGCCCATACCTGAGACTTTAGAGCGTACTTAGCAGCATATTACAGTCATTATATTTTGGATCGTACTTGCCACTTGGCCACTCTCAGCATATTAGGTCACCTTGTAAATATATAAATGCTTTATCTTAAAAAAAAGAAACACAACAGTTGAATTTCAAAAGAAGTGTTATACATTTAATATATTGCAATGATAAACATATAACTTGGTGCACACGAAGGTTAAAATAGCGATATATTGTTTATAATTGTATCCTTCAGAAGTTTCTCGTAAAGATACTATCCTTACATAAAAGCTCCAAATTCTGAGCTAACAGGTTAGAGGGAAGGCAGCTACCAGACGGCACCCATAACCACCTTTTAATTAAATTATTCTTGTCTGATACAATAGTGGATTTAAAAGACACTTGTTTACTGTTCCTAAAACATTAAAGTCGGAGTGCGTTTATTCTGAAACAGTTCGAGAGCACTGAACACTATGATTCCCATATCACTTTTCCACGCCCGATTTAGTATATTGAATATGTGTTTTTCTAAGGACACTAGATGGCGCTCTTTTGCTGCTGGTGTTAAAAAAGTTTTAGCTAAAATTTAAATGTCAGCATCTTTTTACTAAAACTAGAATCATTTGTTTGATTGGAAGTAGCCACAAAGCTACACAATGGGTTATATGTACTATGCCTCCTGCAGCGAATGAAACCCGGTTTCTCGCGGTGGGAAACCGCAGATATTTCGTTACGCCACTGGAGGCAGAAACGTTTGAATAAAAACAATTCTTCCATCTTATTTAGTTCAGAAAACGTTCCTCATATTCCCGTATTACTGGCCCGGCATGACCAGGTGGTTAAGGCACTCGACTCGTTATCAGAGGGTCGCGACTTGGAATCCCCTTTACACAAAAAATGCTCGGCAGGCACAGATAGCTCTCGTGTAGCATTGCGCGAAATTCAAAACAAACCAAACGAAAACCCGTATTACTATTTTCTTAAACATTGCGACCTATACAAGTACAACAAGGTCAATATTATAAGTTGTTACAAGGTTTGAAAACTTCTTCGGAGATTTAGCAGTAAACGTAACGCTAAATTCGAAGTTTGAAACCTTCTGTGGGCATATTGTAGACAATCCATTGTTTAAGTTTTTGCTTCAAAACAAACAGACAAATATGCTTTGAGAATTGGTGTAAATGAAATGGATTTTTATCACGTTAAATAACTTGTGTCAAGCGTTATTTGTGTAAGGCTCGGCATGGTCAGGTGGTTAAGGCGATCGATTCATAATCTGAGGGGTGAGGACGTTATAATGGGGCGGTCAATCCCACTATTCATTGGTAAAAAAAGTAACACAAGAGTTGGCTTCCTTCTAGTTTTACACTGCTATATTAGGGACGGCTGGCGCAGATAGCTCTCATGTAGTTTTGCGTGAAACTCAAAAAAACAAACAAACAGTTATTTGTGTGAGGTCTTAAGCTTTAATGAAACATCACGATGCACATTGAACTTTGTATGGGTTAGGCATTCGCGATCATACCAGTGTGAACGATTACAAAGTAATTTTTTTTGTACACAAGGTTGCGCGAATCATTTTTAAATATCAGCAGATTCAAGTACATGTACATGTACATAGACTCAAGTACATTGAGTTTTACAGAACTGATATTTTGAATTTTTGTTTCCCAAACTCAGTGCGATACTTATAACCACGTGCCATTCTCAAACACTATAAACTCCACTGCATTCTGAAGACGACTGGTATTGGTATTAAAATGTGATTAAAATAAAATACAAAACAACGATTTTACCTTCTTAGTTCATATTCAGGTTAACACACCTATACCAGCCATCCTGAGGTACATTTTTACTTAAAGTGGGTTTCTCATCAACATGAATAGTGGGATTGACCATCACATATAATGCCCTCACTGCTGAAAGGGAGAGCATGCTCGGTGACAAGGATTCAAAACAGCGACCTTCAAGACACGAGTAGAGCACCTAACCACCAGACCATGCCAGACCTAGTTTTTATATAGAATAATGAAGACGTCTTTTGGAAGTATATTTGGTTTGTCTCGCTTAAAAATATGCTTACACTTATGTGCTTGCCTGAAGAGGTTTAAAACATATAAGTTGCTTTGGGATCTATATTTTACGTCTGCGACAATATCTAACAAATAAACATACGCAAATTGTTCTGACGAGTACTTATGCAATTCATACTCAAGTATCTTTCGTATAAGAAACCTAAGTCTACTGAAATGTCTACAGTTTTTTATTGGTACAATGTCATTCGATTGTTTCACAGTTACTATCCGAATACAATAAATAATGTAAAAAAACAAACAAACTATAATACATCTTAATATGACTCAAAATATAAACTAAAGAAAGAAATAACTTTAGGTCATTAAACTCCGAGAAACAAACCTTCACACGCAATGCTAGTATTAAAAGTTATGAATAATTTATAAATGCGTAAGTACATAAAGATATATGCAGCAAACACGTTTACATGATGCGAGTGTACTACGTTTATTTCCTTCAGCGGTTCTCAGCTGCTTTGGAGGCCCGGCATGGCCAAGCGTGTTAAGGCGTGCGACTCGTAATCTGAAGGTTGCGACTTCGCATTCCCGTCGCGCCAAACATGCTCGCCCTTTCAGCCGTGGGGGCGTTATAATGTGACGGTCAATCCACTATTCGATGGTAAAAGAGAAGCCCAAGAGTTGGCGGTGGGTGGTGATGACTAGCTGCCTTCCCTCTAGTCTTACACTGCTAAATTAGGGACGGCTAGCACAGATAGCCCTCGAGTAGCTTTGTGCGAAATTCAAAAGAACAAACAAACAAACTGCTGCTTTGGTGTTTGGTTTCACAATTTTTTTTTCAGTAAGGAATATACTCATTATCAATGACGGTCAGATCATAGCGACCCCACGGATGAAAGGGGGAGCTTGTTTGGTGTTACGTGGATTCGAACCCGAGATCCCTCGGTTACGAATCGAGCGCCTTAAGCCACCTGGCCACGCCGAGCCCTACTTAAGGTTAGGATTAGATATATACATATTTGAGTGTTTCTTTCACCAGTGAGTAGTTATTAAGAATCAATACAAAGTGGTTATACAAAAAATATAAACCTACAGCAAGGATTTAAACGACAGAATGTCTTGTTTTATGAATTTTGATAGTATGTAAAAATATATATATAGTCGAACTTGGGATCTAAGTCTTATGGTGCTATTTATTATCAGTTACAATAAGTGACTCAGATATCTTTTTTTTTCAAACGTTCTTTATTAGGGTTTTATTAAAAGCTTGATATTAGGAAAAATGACAAGTTTCCAGAAATTCTGTACAACAGCCTTGCACGTAATGAAATACAATAGGTTCCTATAATGCTGGTTTAATCAAACAAGATTAAAGTAAACAGTTGTATCCAGTCAAAAAAAATTACAAAAACATTTTTGCATCGAGGAAAAAATAATGAACATATACATATATATAAAAGTGATTCCGTTTTAAGGAGTGATGTCAGAAACTTTTGATTTAAGCTATTATTCCAAACAGAAAACTGCCTTCACACAGTTCAACCCCTTCATCTGTGAAGGATTTATAACAAATGTTAATACTTAGCATATTTCTTGAGAGGAAAACCAAAGGCGAATACATTTGTCATCTTGTCACTTAGAGCAATAGGATTTAAAAATACTGATGTGAAGAGAATAAGATAGAACTGTCACGTGCAGCTAGGATATTCAATCAGGTTTTTTAGGATCTTTTCACGTGTAAAAATCAAAGAAACATTCAGAGAAATACATGTAAGGAAATCCTGTGTATATTAGTCGCAAGTTTCGAGTATGAAATTCAATAAATGCTCTATTTTTCAAATATTAAGCATTTGTCATTTTCCCTGTTTTATTGAGGGAAACCCCACTAATATTATTGCTTTTACATAATTTAATTTTCTAATTTTATCTCTCTAGCACTTATATAAGGTAAGTTATCCATAGGTGTGACGAAAATATGAATTTGGTTTTGTAATATTATTTTCACACTAAGAACTAGATTTTCTATTTCATATCACAACACAAAACTCGAAGTGTGCGTTGTCAAACTCACCACTTTAACTGGATTTTAGCTACAGTGAAGTGACTTTGTTGTGTAGAAACATGTCACTTACGAGTATTTTCAAAACGTTTCCTAATGTTTCACTTGTACAAATAGTTTAAAATATTTTTCTTATAATTATTGCTACAATCGCAACCACATATCAAATCCCCTTTAATATTAGATTAATATTTAAGTAAGAGTAAATATTCTAAGTTTCTTTCAAAAACTCCGTTAAAATGTAGTCTCGTGCTCAGTAGAATCCAAATGTCATGGGCCTGCCACATTTTATCTCTTAATATCAGATAATTTCTTACGGCACAACATGTCAAATGATCTAAGTTTGGGTCTTGAGCTCTTGCACTAACATATGAAGAAATTTAACCAAGTTGCGTTAGTTCTGATTTACAAGTAATATATTTTTGAGTGTAGAAGAAATAAATAATGGGATTAAAATGAGAACAATAGTACAATCAACTTTGATTTTTTTTTGTTCAGATCAAATCTATGCTATCATATTAACTTACATGAAACCAAGAACGAATCCGCTAATGCGTATAACTGTTTAAATATATTTTCTTACTTACAAACAATATAACAGCACTGTTCATTATTCCTATACCTTTCTCGTTAACAACACTTTCGGCCGTAAATCCAATAAATCTCATGAGGTCCGACCAGTTCAGGGGACTTAGATTATTTACAAATCCATATTTTCAGTATAATGCAACATAATTTCTATCATAAAATACGTTAGAGGTGTTCAAATTACTCGAAATATTGAATAATTACAAGTAGATAGTGTTAAGATTGTTGACCTACACATTTCAATAAAAGTAAGGTGCGTATCTTGAAGCGTAGAGATTGAAACGATCAATTAAACAAGTATTTTGATTGGATGAAACTTGTCAAAAGTAGTTTAGAACAAAATGTTTGAATACCATGATTGGATGAAACTTGTCAAAATTAGTTTAGAACAAAATGTTTGAATACCATGATTGGATGAAACTTGTCAAAATTAGTTTAGAACAAAATGTTTGAATACCATGATTGGTTGAAACAAAATGTTTGTCAAAATTAGTTTAGAACAAAATGTTTGAATACCATGATTGGATGAAACTTGTCAAAATTAGTTTAGAACAAAATGTTTGAATACCATGATTGGATGAAACTTGTCAAAATTAGTTTAGAACAAAATGTTTGAATACCATGATTGGTTGAAACTTGTCGAAATTAGTTTAGAACAAAATGTTTGAATACCATGATTGGTTGAAACTTGTCAAAATTAGTTTAGAACAAAATGTTTGAATACCATGATTGGATGAAACTTGTCGAAATTAGTTTAGAACAAAATGTTTGAATACCATGATTGGATGAAACTTGTCAAAATTAGTTTAGAACAAAATGTTTGAATACTATGATTGGATGAAACTTGTCGAAATTAGTTTAGAACAAAATGTTTGAATACCATGATTGGATGAAACTTGTCGAAATTAGTTTAGAACAAAATGTTTGAATACCATAAATATTTCTGTGTGGTTCAGGTTTGTGCTTTAAAACTGTGTAGCGGCATTAATGAATTATTCAATTCAAATAATCTTAATGCGTATTTAGCGCATTTGATAGGAAACTTTCTAACATACTATAAGCTTATCCAGCAACTACAAGACAAGAACCGGGTTACTTTGTACATTAACAAATACTTGACTATGTCTTTAAACAACTAGGAGTTTTACCCCTCGTTACGTCAAAGTATATTCCTAACATAATCAAGATAAAAAGTCAAGAAATTTATTGTCTTCTCTCGCTAGTTATTAGTATTATGACATATTCAAGAACACTAAACAGGTGAAAACTAGCGAAATTTAAACTACAATGTAAAAATTAGACATATTCAGTTGTATATGTAAATTAGTTGGAAAGGAATAATGACTTCTTTTATGTAAAGCACAACGTGTTCTTCAATTTATGAATGAGATAAAAGAGTCAATCTTTAAGAAAAACTGGTCCTTAAGAGTCAAAGATATTTTTTGATAAACAATGACTCACAACTGCAATTGCAATTCTCGACTCGCTATACTTAAATACAGGCAGGCATTATATAATTAAAAAACTGTGATAATTAAAATACACCATTGGATGTGTACATGTAACAGTTTAGATACATCCAGTTTAATCATATACAGGAAATAAATTAGAGGAAACTTTCAGCTTATAAGTAATTCTTCGCTGTTTCTGTTAACAGTAGAGCCACAGTTAACTATAACAAAAAACGAAATGTGTTGGTTCTCTTTTGTTTTGTTGGAGGCACAAGAGAGTGTTTATAACTGTCTGGAGGCACGCCACGTAAGTAGATGTATACCTTCTTTAAGATTCCTATTCCAATGAAGTCAACTCGTGCTTGAAATTCTTTCAGGACGAGTGCTAGGGTTAGCTCAGATTTGATTTACACAAACAGCAGAGATCTCCTATGTTTCGGTATAATGCTCTTTTTCGGCGTGTAGGAAAAGTTACCGGGCTTTCCTCAATAAGTGATTTATCTGAAAATAAGAGAATCTCTACTGAACTTTCGAGACACTGCTTTCCATGAAATTATTATGACATAAATGTTATTAGTTTTTTTTCAATTTTTTAAAGGACAGAAGTTTGATTAGAAATCATCTTAAGACATAAATGGTAGGGTTAAAAGCTATACCTTACGAGAAAGTACGAAATAGGGTTGGAAACTAAACTTTAAGATTGGTTAGAAATAGCTAGAAGTGAGATATGTCAAAAGTTAGTACTTAGTAGTACTATAAAATATATATAACTTTAAGAAAATAACATGGCTAGAAACTACATGCTAAAAACCAGTATCTAATAACCTCAGGAACAATATGTTAAGTTGGAATAAAAAGTAGGGTTAAGATTATATGTATAATATAGTGAGAAAAAAAGTCATAAGAATAAATAAACTAAACACTTTGTGTTAAAATAGCATAAATGACATGAAAAGAAACACTATTGAGATTAAGTTGATTTTAAATCATATATTAAAACTGAATAAACAATATAGCTTTGAAACATACGCTGGCCTTTAGTACATGCATGGTGCGATTATAAAACAACTTATTTAGTGTGACTAAACAACACGGTTAGAAATATATAAATTAGAGTTAGAAACTGAGTTAATTTCAGAAATGATTTTTTGAGACTGAATCGATAGTAAGAGTATGTTAAAACTCATTAAATAGGAGATGAAAAATTGTAAGCTGTGTCAGTGAAAATAGGAGTGTTATAAAATATATTTTAAGGCTACATAAATGGTATGGTTAGGAAAAGATATAAATTACGACTTAATAGCAGGGCTATAAATTATTATTGTTGTATAAGCAATATACGTAGAAATTGTTTGATAATACTGAGTAAGAAATAGTGTTAGAAGCTAAATAATATGTAATAGTAAAGATGGTGGTCGGATAATGACTTGGAAAGCATACGTTAAAACTGAATAAATATGACAATTGTAAATTATAAGATAACATTTAGTAAATGGTGTTGTTCAAAACTATGTAAATAATAATATTAAAACGTAGAGGGTCAATACGTTATATAAACAGATTTGGAATGTAAAAACTTGCCACAGAAAAGTTGTCGCCTTTAATAATAAAATATAACAATTTTTTTTATCCGATTTAAAATATTCACAAACTCAGATCGTAAAGATGTAATTAGAGATTTGATTTAGAATTTCCAAGAAGGGGATATTATTTGTAAATAATGGCATTAGAAAGACTGCTTAAAGTCGTAACCCAATGTGATAAACAGCGTGTAGTATCTTACAGCAGTAAAGAATCCATGAATGCAAAAGTCAGTGCCAAAAACAATCCATGTGTCCCAGTGAATATAGTATACAACATAATAAAAAAATGATCAGTGCATGTGAACGAGGTCAACAGAGTATAGGCTCACCAAGATAAGTCTTTCAAATCAAATAATACCTCGCATCCTACTGTGGCATACCTCAGGCAACTGGATAATGGAACAGGCGTTTACGTTATCCCATACCTATGGATTTATCTGTAACAAGACTGTTGAAACAGGCGCTGGAAAACTGAAACTTTATTAAACTAAATGGACTCTGCAAAGCAGGACAAGTGTCAAGAAGCATGGTCGTCAGACAAGACGTAAGTTGATGTGGCGACACATACTGTAACGACGTGGTAACGCTCCAAAATCGTTTTAATATAACGTACTTAACTCTCTGTATAAGTGAAGACTAAGTAAGTAGTACGGCTAAAAATTGTCTGTAAATTCTTACTAAACAGAAGAGCTAGAAATAATACTTTAAGACAGAACAAACAGAATGGTTGTGGATAAACATTAGCAACACAAACAGTATGGTTTGTTAACTCTTTATCCATTTTTTGTAGTATTATAATGATATGTTATTATCATGTTCTATGGATTTGCACAAAGTACTTTGTTAAATAGAAATCATGTGTTGAAACTAAGTAAAAAGTGGAGAGATAAATTACGTTAAGACAGAATAAACATTGTGTTGAGATGAACTAAAGAGTGGTAGATGAAACTGCCTGTCAGTTATTGGCGAGTAATGAAATTAGAAGCTCTATCTTGAGTCGAAGTAAATAAAATGTAAAAAAAACAACTAAATATTAAGAGTGAGTTAAAACTATGTAGCTAGAAGTTCTATATTAAGAGTGAGTTAATACTAGGAGGGGTTTAAACTATATTTTAATATTGAATAAATAACTGAGTTAGAAATTATATCTTAAACTAAGTAAATAACACGTTGTAAGTTAAGTCTGAAGATTTAGTAAATTAGAAATTCTAGACATCAAGGTTGAACAAATAGTAGATCTGGAAATTATATGTTAAATATGAATAAATAATAAAGTTAGAAACTATATCTTAAGTCGGAGTAAATAGAATGATTGGGTTATACACGTTAAGACTTCAGGTTAACCTGAAGGTGACCTAGAAAGGTCAAAACGTTGTTCTCTGCTTTGTTAGTAAAAGTGTTAATACCCATACCAGCCGTTCTGAGATACATTTTTATTTCAAGTGTGTTTCTCGTCATCAAGAATGAGTAATTAAACGTATTTACTAAGAACAAGTAGATAGTAGTGTTGCAAACTGTATAGTATGACTGAACAAATAGCTGTTCGTTGAGAAGGAATACATTTAATGTTTATACTTGACGTGTTCTATTTATTAGACTGGCCAGGCGGTTAAGGCACTCGACTCGTAACTCGAAGGTCGAACCCGTCACACCAAACGTGCTCGCCCTTTCATCAGTGGGGGCATTATAAAATTACGGTCAATCCCACTATTCGTTAGTAGAAAAGTAGCCCAAGAGTTGGCGGCGGGTGTTGACGATTAGCTGCCTTCCCTCTAGTCTTACATTGCTAAATTAAGGACGGCTAGTGCAGCTAGCCCTCGTGTAGCTTTGCGCAAAATTCAAAACAAACCAAACCAAAATTTTTAGACACTTCTCAACTGAAGAGAGTAGCCTACCTTATATAATGTTTACATTTTCCGATGCTAAGTATTACTCCTCAGTTTTGGTGATTCTATCATCTATCCATATTTTCTTCTGTTATCGCTTCTTCCACTCCCTTGTTCTTGCTTGCAACTCTGTGTATTCTCCTTGTCAATCTGTTGTCATCTATTGTTTTTATTATTGTCCACCACATTTTTATTTTCGCTACGTTAATGTTTTTAATGTATCTAAACATTTATCATTCTTTCTTTTATCGTGAAACGCCTGGTAATAATATTCCCAGCGCTCATTGTGTCGTTTTATATTTAATCAGTACAAGCTCCTGAACTGACCTATATAACACTGTCTCTACTAATCACATTTTAAAGACATGAAAAATTTAGCTTACCTTCCAGAGTATTTGTAACTCCTGTTATTAAAGCTAAATCGTCTGTTGTTCTTTGTTTTTTAGCATTAAACATAAAGCTACACAATGGGCTATCTGTGCTCTGCCCACCATATGTATCGAAACCCGGTTTTTCGTTGTGTGAGTATGTAGACATAGCGCTGTGCCGCTGAGGGCGCTTGATCATCTGGAAGTATGAAGTATGTCTAAACTTCTTCATTAACTTAAGATATTTTATTCCATTGAAGTAAATTACGTAGCACACATTGTATGGTTCCCATACCCAGTCCGGAAGAGATAGAATGTCTTTGTGTACCTTCACACTCTAATCTTGAGCCACATCATTATCTGTATCTTGCACATGTGTGTACGTATATTGTGGAATATTAATACATCCTTCTGTAATAATAATTACTCTCAGAGCGATTAAATAGGATTTTATCTTCAACAGAGCTCAACAGCTACTTGTCTACAAAACTATTGTACAGGTTTATTTGATGTTAGTTTGATTGACATTCAAAATGTTTATTAATCTAGTCTGCTATCAAGGGCTTGTAACTGTGTAATAGTAGACTTATGGGTTTCATAATGTTTACATCATTCTCTTTTCTTTTATATAAAAATCGAATGCTTTCGTTTCTATGAGTATAATATCTTTTTTTCCGGACAATATTTTTTAAATAAAGCATTAAGAGGGATAATAATTTGTTGTCCACCTATTTTCTAAATATGTCGCTTATAAGTTTACCGCCTCTACACTTGGTGTGAAACCTTCATTTTTGTTCTCAGCTCTTTCCGAGTTATTTTTTATCTTGTCAGATTTTGTTTGCAATTCTTTTCTTTTCCACAAAGTTCTATTTTTTTTGCTTATTCTATCACAGTTTCTTTCAGTTTTTTGTTCCATTTTTCAACATTATGTTCATCCAAATCCTGAGTTTGAAACTCACCTTTAACCCTACTTCAAAGTTTTCGCCATTACTTTCAATTTCTGGATGATCGTGTTTATTTTTTGTTTCTTTGAAATCATCTTTAATCTGTTGTGGTTGTTTCATTTTACTTTGTTTTATTTGCAGCGCCGTTTGGATCATCATTTCTTGACCTTTGGTGATGTCCACTCTTGTGATGACCTCACAGTTTTTAATATTTATCCCTTTGATTGTACAGGTAAAATTCATTTAGTTTTTAATTTTTAGTAAGTATTTTCCTTCGTCGTCTATTTGTTTTTATGTTTCTGAATGGGCTAAAATAAGTCCATTGTGTAAGATGTTCAACCGACTGCTTTTCTCTGTTGTTTCTTGTTCAAATAATAAAATTCCTAGAATTATGTATTCTTCTTCATTCTGTTTTGTGTTTCACCTTTTATATCAACATCTACCAACACAAAACATGATTTCAATCGTTTCCCACTACGCCATGGTATCTTCAAATACATGAAATATTTTCCCCTGTTTTACGTTATTGTTATTTTGTACATTTCCAGAAAAAAAAATTCAGCCGCTTCATCATCGTAACTTTTAGTTCGAACATGCACTTGGGTCACCGTTTGGAACATGCATTTGGACCACCATTTGGAACATGTACTTAGGTCACCGTTTGGAACATGCACTTAGGTCACCGTTTGGAACATGCACTTAGACCACCATTTGGAACATGCACTTAGACCACCATTTGGAACATGCACTTAGACCACCATTTGGAACATGCACTTAAACCACCATTTGGAACATGCACTTAGACCACCATTTGGAACATGCACTTAAACCACCATTTGGAACATGCACTTAGACCACAGTTTTTGTTTACTTTTTCCATTCTATTTTTACTTCAATAATTCCATATGATTAATTTTTTTCAATTATTTTACGTAATATTTAGATTCTATCAACCAACGTATTTCTTACACGTCATCCATCTCGGTCATTGTATAACCACATTCGATGATACTTTCTTCCATCACGTTAGCTTCTGCTAAGTGTGTACCAACTCAGTTGAAGTATTGCAATTCTTTTAACAACAATTCCAGCTGTCCTTTAGTTTTCAATGTTATCAATTATTCTGTAAGTTTCTCTGCAATTGTGGAGCATGTCACGTTGATGTAAAGCAGTACTGAAATCCAGAGAAATGCCGGATAAATATTAACTTGTGAAACTGGTTTGTGCTATTTTGAATTTCTGTTTTAATTTCGATTATAACAGTGAAACTTGTTTGGTCATTGCGTAGGCTAATTGGATTGAGAAGAACAAAGATACTACAGCACTAAGACACCACAGAACGAAAACACTACAGCCCTAAGACACTACAGAACTAAAACACTACAGCACTAAGACACTACAGAACTAAGACACTACAGCATTAAGACACTACAGAACTAAAACACTACAGTATTAAGACACTACAGCACTAAGACACTACAGAACTAAAACACTACAGCTCTAAGACACTACAGCATTAAGACACTACAGAACTAAGACACTACAGCACTAAGACACTACAGAACTAAGACACTACAGCACTAAGACACTACAGAACTAAGACACTACAGCACTAAGACACTACAGCATTAAGACACTACAGAACTAAAACATTACAGCACTAAGCCACTACAGCATTAAGACACTACAGCACTAAGACACAACAGAACTAAGACACTACAACAGACCAAAACACTTTTCACAAGAATATGCAACTAAAATAAAAAACTTCAGGTATTTACACAAGCCAGTGTTAAAATTAGGATTTGAGATCACATTAAAACAGATCTCGTTGAGTGCGCTCTTAAAACATAATTTTTACATATTTTTTGTTATATAATAAAAGATATAACAAATCAAGGACATTTTAATTCAGGCCACTTTTCTACGTCCAACCTCCCTATATATTTATTAGTAGGATTAGTGCATGTGTGTGTTTCCTTATAGCAAAGCTATAATAGATTATCTTCTGTGTCTATTGAGGAAAATCAAACCCTTGATTTTAGCGTTGTAAGTCCAATACCTTAACGTTTCTCCACCGTTGGACGGTAGAATTAAAAGCAATTTATTAAAAGTGAGTAGTTGACAAAGCTGCACGAGCTATCGTTACTGACCGTCCTTACTTTTGAAGCTACAGACTATGAGATATAAAGGGTAGGCAACTACACAATACCATCCATCTCTAACTCCTAGACAAATTTTGTTAGTTTGAACAGTACCATTTGTTTATCGCAATTAAAGTACTCAAGATCGCAAAATTCAAGGCGCGATTTTTTTTATTTTATGGCTTTGAAGAAACGCGAACCACGGAACCCCGACTTCACAGTTTAGCACACTGACCATTGAGTCACATTCGGCCCAACTGGGTACAAAGCAGAAATTAGAAACTATGGTTCAACTGAGAACAAACCAGGAGCTAGAATCTATACACCAAGACTGACAAAATCGCATATTTTACAAATTCAAGCTGTGTGTAAAGTTATGTGCGATTTTTTTTAGTATTATATTAATTGAAGCTTTATGTGAAATTATACAAGATTTTTTAGTCTGTTCGCAGACTTCTTCTTTGGAACTTTGTATGCTCACTCGAAATGACCTGGAGTGGAGAAGGTTCTTGTATATATATGTCCGCGTCTCCTACAGATGGAACTCCAGGTTTCCAAGGCGAGAGGCAAGGAAACACTCAGAACATGTCACAGTTGGGTCCGCGTCTCCTACAGAGGGAACTCCAGGTTTCCAAGGCGAGAGGCAAGGAAACACTCAGAACATGACACAGTTGGGTCCGCGTCTCCTACAGAGGGAACTCCAGGTTTCCAAGGCGAGAGGCAAGGAAACACTCAGAACATGACACAGTTGGGTCCGCGTCTCCTACAGAGGGAACTCTAGGTTTCCAAGGCGAGAGTCAAGGAAACACTCAGAACATGACACAGTTGGGTCCGCGTCTCCTACAGAGGGAACTCCATGTTTCCAAGGCGAGAGGCAAGGAAACACTCAGAACATGACACAGTTGGGATGGAGCTTCCAGGAGTTAATATTATTGTTACAGAACCCGCTCTGGCATCTGATTTTGTGTTCCTCTTCTCCACGAGATTCCAAGCGCGAAATGTTCGAGTCTGTGTTAATTCCCTTCACTCGTGTGCGTGGAACACCCTCTTGTGGTGCCTAACTAACTTATTGACAATAATAGAGGAACATTGTCGGTACATTGAAGTCTCTGCAAACCTTGGAGAGAAGCGCTGGTATTTTATTCTAGTAAAAAGTGTTAAGATATTTAAATAGTAGAATTAAAAAGATTGAGTAAGTAGGAATATTTTAAACTAAATATTAAAGAAATATTAGGGTTAGAAACTGTGTTAAGACATAAGTAAATAGCATGCTAAGAAAATATGAGTTAAGAATGAATGCACTGTAGGGCTAAAATATACGTTAAGATAGAATTACTAATAGGATAAAGAACTATATTTAAAAACTAATTAACTAGTATTTATGATAGTTTCAAATCATGTATTTGTTTTAGTTTCTTACACGGGAAGCATTTTAAATTATAACCTTAATGTTTCAAGTTTAACTACAGATATCGTGTAAAGATATTTCCTGAGGTTAAAATAATAAAGTTAAAAACTTACAGTTAGTTTCCTTTGGCATGTATTCTTGCATTTCTCCTAACAAGTGCAGAATAGTTTCTGTATCCCTAGTTAAAAAAAAATACAATTGATCCATTTTCCTGGCGTCCAGAAACATGCTTATTTTCTGAACAAATCCGTGTTTATTGTCGTACCAATATTACAGTACAGGTTAGCTTCTCCAATCTAGAATATATATACATATATATCTATACATGCATACGTATCGGTCTTCTCAGTGGGTGAAAGATTTCTTTGTAACATATAGTACACAAGTCACCATTATAAATTGTTTCTCCTGTAGGCATGGAATGTCTTGAAATAAGATGGGTTGTTATATTACAAGTTTTTTACTGTAGTTTAAACCATTACTCTCCAAAACTAACATGGTTTACATTATTTTTTCATTCTAGGGTATATAGAATATAAATGCTGCACTAGATAACCAAACTTATCTCATAACATTTAAATATACTTGTTTCAAATTAAAAGTTCAGAAAGTATTTCACATATTTTGATTAAAACTGTTTATTAAGCGTTCTTTTATTCGTGTTGAATTTTATATTATCAATTAATAAAGATCTCTTAGCAACACCCATTACATTAAATCACACACACATAAAATTTGTTGTTCCTATGGGTTTGTTGGACAACAAACATAGAAAATGTTCGTCAATCGAATCACACCTGAATTAAATATAAATAGTATAATTATTGAACAATTCGAAGTTATAAAACAAAAGGGCTCAAAAATGGTTAAATTAATGTTGTTATTGTTCTTAACCGTCCAATATTTCTTCGCACAAATACTCACAGCTCAATATCCTCTGCTAATGATAGGGTTATCCAACGCAACTGAGACATTCCATAGCCTTGGTAATTTAATGGCGTAACATTAAACTCCGTGTACTTTGAGAATATAACCGTTAGATATTAAACATATTATTTAATTCAGAGCTAATTATTTAAATTGCGTGATTTGGTATATTTAGCTATTTTATTCTACGGATTGATTGAAGTGGTTATGTCAGTTTCATATTAAATATACGATGCTTCAGTAACAAAAAGTTTAAATACGATTGTCTAAGCATGTGAATTTGATCAGTGTATACGTTGCTGGATCTGCCTCATAATTGTTTGTGAAATAATGATCCAACTGAAATTAAGTTATATCAAGGTTTCCAATAACAATATTAAACTCTACATAAATATATAATTTGCACGCCAGCTCAGAACTTAATATTAAGTAAACCCAAACGAATATTATTTATCCACACAACTATTTATATACAAGACTTGTCTGACAATAAGTTTATCTATGTAGCCATGACTTGTACTGTTTTCATTAATCAACGACACAAAGTTTTATTCACATGGGCCTGGCAAGGCCAGATGGTTAAGGTACCTCGACTCGTAATCCGAGGGTCGCGGGTTCGAATCCCCGTCACACCAATATGCTCTCCCTTTCAGCCGTGGGAGCGTTATAATGTGACGGTCAATCCCATTATTCGTTGATAAAAGAGTAGCCCAAGAGTTGGCGGTGGGTGGTGATGACTAGCTGCCTTCCCTCTAGCCTTACACTGCTAAATTAGGGACGGCTAGCGCAGATAGCTCTCGAGTAGCTTCACACAAAATTCAAACCAAACCCAAGCTGTATAGATATCCTAACTATTCACAAAAACTAAACACAATAATATTAAATACATGATACCAATGTACCATTTCATCTCAAAAAAAGAATTAACTCGATAAAATAAATATACCTATTTTACCATTGGTATTTTGTTTAAGGCCCAAGGCAATATTTTATGCATTTGACAACAGTGTTTGGTTTGCGTAGAATAACTTATTATTTTAGTAAAAGAAACACATTCTTATCTGAAGATGACATCCATTCCGCCAAAATGTATATTTGCATTCCCTAGTCCTACTAAGTAAAATGTAGCAGAAGATGATTCCTAATCTACCATAATTTGTATTCATTCCCTAGTTCTACTAAATAAAACGTAGCAGAAGATGATTCCTAATCTACCAAAATTTGTATTCATTCCCTAGTCCTACTAAATAAAACGCAGCAAAAGATGATTTCTAATCTACCAAAATTTATATTTGCATTCCCTAGTCCTACTAAATAAAACGTAGCAGAAGATGATTCCTAATCTACCAAAATTTGTATTCATTCCCTTGTTCTACTAAATAAAACGTAGCAGAAGATGATTTCTAATCTACCAAAATTTGTATTCATTCCCTAGTCCTACTAAATAAAACGTAGCAGAAGATGATTCCTAATCTACCAAAATTTGTATTCATTCCCTTATACTACTAAATAAAACGTAGCAGAAGATGATTTCTAATCTACCAAAATTTGTATTCATTCCTTAGTCCTACTAAATAAAACGTAGCAGAAGATGATTCCTAATCTACCAAAATTTGTATTCATTCCCTTATACTACTAAATAAAACGTAGCAGAAGATGATTTCTAATCTACCAAAATTTGTATTCATTCCCTAGTCCTACTAAATAAAACGTAGCAGAAGATGATTCCTAATCTACCAAAATTTGTATTCATTCCTCTTAGTTCTTTTATTGTTACGATAAAGTGCAAAAAAGAAGTGATGATTCATTGATGCTATAAATTCTCTTAACAGCTTGTTTTTAAAACCCAGGCATATACTCTCTAATTTTTCCTTTCTCAAGATAAAACAGATTCAGAGATTTTTATCTGCCCTCTTATGACGACTGTTACATACTAGGTGTCATCTTAGTAGCCCTATTTTGATCCGCCTCCAACAATTTGATATCCTTCCTACAGCAAGAAGCCTAAGACTGAACACAATATTCGAAATGTGATTTAAATAGTGACCTACACAATGGCATTATACCTCTTTAGACTTGTATTCAATACTTCTGTAAATACAACCTAAAATCCTATTTGTTCGCATAGTTACCACAGCAGATGGCTTAAGAGATTGATCAACTATAATATTAAGATCCTTTCCTTTTTAACTGAGTTAAGGTTATTCCCAAAAAATTATACTCATAATTCAAAAAATGATAATCAGCATGTATTACCTTGTATTTATTTAATTAAAGCCATCTGCCATTTATTCATCTAACGTAGAAACTATCTAAATCACTTTATTAAGTAGCAGCATATTCCTCAAAGCTGTTGGTAAATTTGACGTCATCAACAGATTTAAGTAATTTATTGAACATTCCTGCATCTGTGTTATTAGTGCAAAGTAAACAAGAGAAAAGGTTTTACCACTGTGTCCAAAGTGGTATCTTTCTTGAGACATTAATCAGGTTTGACAACAGTCCTTATTTTCTCCCATCCAACCAGTCTTTCTGTCCAATAAGTCAATTGTTACTCCACTCGTACAGAAACCATTTTTAAAACAAGCCTTTCTTGCGGAGTCTTGACGAATGCCTTTTTAAAAATGAAAAGTCTACAATCCTGCCCTCATTTATATAAGCAATAACCACTTCAAATAATGTCAAAGATTATTAAGGAACATTTTCCCCTATTTTGACTGTCAAACAAAATTTTAAACTTTATTAAATGACTAGGCGAAGGATCCTTTATCATACTTTCACAAATACTTTTTCGCTATTGATGTAAAAATAATAGACCTATAATTTCCTAGACAATTTTATTACTTCTCCTGAAAAGACGAGTAATATTATACAACTTCCAACACACTGACAAGGTACCCACTGTTTATAGACTTACAAAAACTATTGGCAAATGTTCACATTATTTAGTTGTTAACCATCTTCAAAACCCTTGAGGTATTAGCTGTTCCACTCTATATGCTTACAAAATATATCATCTATCCACAAACTGAGTGTATAGTGAAATTCACAGCAGACACAAATCGATCTCTTTATATAAATTTAATATTTTTCCTCTTCATTAGTAAAAGAGTATCCCAAGTGTTGACGGTTGGCGGCGTTGACTAGTGGCCTTCATTCTAGACTATCACTGCTAAATAATGGATGACTAACTGCAAATAGCTCACGAGTCGGTTCGCGTGGAAATCAACAATCAAGTAAAGACGAGAAGTACAATAAACTATTGTATTTTTTTAGGAAGATGAGTAGCTAAAGAAGCCAGTTTGAAGGCTTAAAACGCTAAAAACCGGGTTTTGATACCCGTGATACAGCGCAGTTAATATATATATTGTGTAGCTTTGCACTTAAAAACAAATAAACAAAATGCAAAGAGTTCTAACTTTCAACAAACTATCACCTTTCTCTCAAGTATTTCACTGCAAAATTAGGGACGGTTTGCGCATACGGTCCTCGTGTAGCTTTGCGCGAAATTTAAAAACAATCAAGGGAAGCTGCCATATTAATATAATTTAGATGCTAAAGTATGCAGTGTCAGACTGTATATAAAAAATAAATGTTTTATTGAGTAATTGATCTTCAAAACAATTATATGGGGAATGATTACCATATTGTTTGTTTGTTTTTGAATTTCGCAGAAAGCTACTCGAGGGCTATCTGTGCTAGCCGTCCCTAATTTAGTAGTGTAAGACTAGAGGAAAGGCAGCTAGTCATAACCACCCACCGCCAACTCTTGGGCTACTTTTTTACCAACGAATAGTGGGATTGACCGTAACATTATAACGCTCCCACGGCTGAAAGGGCGAGCATGTTTGGAGCGAAGGGGATGCAAACCCGCGACTCTCAGATTACGAGTCGCACGCCTTAGCACGCTCGTCCATGCCGGGCCTAATTACCATCTAATCTGGTTTAATAAAAATGTAAAATTTATATGAAATGCATTAGAAATAAGTATTTATTATATATAAGATAAAACGACTTGTAATTGTGATTATGCGTATAATACGCGCTACACGTTTACTGTGGTCTTCAGGAGAAAATGTGTCGGCATATGAGACGCATACACACAGATATATATGTATTAAAACATTATTTCACAAAACTGTGTGTATACGTCCACTTATAGTTAACAAACAATTCGACCGATTATTCGCATCCCACTCAACAGAGTGGCATATGTGGTCAACATCTGGATTTGACCCCTTATGTTATCCCTATAAACTTCTATATCTTCCACATGCATTGTGTCCGGTTGCAACTGACGAGCTGGTAAATCGATTGTTACCAAATCTGGTATACATTTTTAGAGATCTCAGGCAGTGTTTGGCGTCTTGTATAATGACCATGTTTAATGTAATATTTGATATTTAAATACGAACATCAAAGCCCTGGACAAACTGTCCTTCCCTTCATTAAACAATATACGTTTTGCTTTCTTTCCGCAACGATCGGATAACGTATTTGTCAGAACGCAAATGGTAAAAGTAGCATTACGTGTTTACTTAGCTAATTATCAAAGTTAATTTCTTCTTGACGTACTAGGCATTATTGGTTCTGAATTATATGGATATATTAAATTTAACGCAATTATGAAAACTTCTTCTGGGTTACAGAGATGGACAAGTCATCAGATAATAGAATTGTGAAGGAGGTATACTGAGACTGATATATTTATTTATCATACTAGTCACGAAATGCTATATTAATCATACACTCGATATAATGACTGACGAAATCTCTTTTACCAATTGAAATAAATGATCAATATTCAAGGTACACGGAATCCTGAGATTCAAACAAGAAACACTGAGTGAAAACAATACATAAAGTGTCAATGATGTCAGATGTCTCAGGTAAAAACTGTCACGGTATGGCTTGGTGGTTCGGGTCTACTTAAGTAGACATATGATTCATCCAATGTGATAACGTCCATTTTACTGATGGCCCGGCATGGCCAAGCATGTTAAGACGTGCGAATCGTAATTTGAGGGTCGTTGGTTCGAATCTCCGTCACACCAAACATGCTCGTACTTTCAGCCGCGGGGGCGTTATAATATGACGGTCGATACCGCTATTCGTTGATAAAAGAGTAGCCCAAGAGTTGGCGGTGGGTGGTGATGACTAACTGCCTTTTCTCTGATCATACACTGCTAGATTAGAGAAAATAGCTCTCGTGTAGATTTGCGTGAAAATTCAAAACAAATGGATAAAAGGTATATGTATATCACAATTGCTTAAAGAAAAGAGATACGTTCACCAGATGGCATTCATTGATTTCACTCACATCAGAAACGCTGGATGAATGACATCACTCGAAGACTACTCTTTAGTATTATTCAAAGTATGTACAAGAGATAATATTAATGCCATCTAAATATGCACAAAGATAAAATATACTTCACAGTTTTGTTTTACTTATAGCTTCCGAACACTTACAAATGATGTTGCTAAGTTAATGTTTTACACGTTCACCTTTACTACGTATAGATTTATATATATATATATTTAAATAAATTTAATACTGATGCAGTTAAGTAAATTAAAATAAAACAAAATCAAAAGCAAAGCAAAATCTTTGGCTAATTATGTGAGCTTTTTTATAACTAAAAGCAAGCCGAAATAAAAATAAATAAAAATAAAAATGCTACAGTAATTTAAAGATTTCCAGGTGCCCTACGTTTTGGAGGTGACTTTTGAAGACCCACATCGCGGTGGGGATACACCGCTTATCAGTCTTAACCTCCATTCGCCAGTTTCACATAAAAAACTAAAATAAAGTAAAGGAATAGCAATAGAAATAAAATTATAGGGTGTAACTTGAAGGCCCGGCATGGCCAAGCGTGTTAAGGCGTACGACTCGTAATCGGAGGGTCGCTGGTCGCATCCCCATCGCGCCAAACATGCTCGCCCTCCCAGCCGTGGGGGCGTTATAATGTTACGGTCAATCCCATTATTCGTTGGTAAATGAGTAGCCTAAGAGTAGGCGGTGGGTGGTGATGAGTACCTACCTTCTCTCTAGTCTTACACTGCTAAATTAGGGACGGCTAGCACAGATAGCCCTCGAGTAGCTTTGTGCGAAATTCAAAAACAAACAAACAAACGTGTAATTTGGAATCCTTTCAATTGGTGCAGCGTTTTTATTTTTATTTATTTTTGTTTCGTCTTGTTTTTGGTTATAACAAACTAATATATATATACATATATATCTATATAAATGAGAACATACCTGCTCTAACTATAAATAAATATACGTAGGAAAATTACTTCCTGCAAATTATTTACACCAAGCTGAGGCACCCGTCCTTTGTCTGTATTATTAATTGAAAAGCAAAATGAAAATTGGCTGCTATTATAAATCACACAAAAATCCTGATTTTCACACAATTTACTTCTAACATAACATTATCACAGGATTTATTATTATCTCACCAAATATTTTATATATGCTTTAAGAACTCAACAGGTACATAATTAAAACATGGTATATACTGTGCGATAGCCAGGGTGGCTCTATAGGTACCGGTACTGTGGTGGCGCTAGGGGTGCTTTCTTTTACCATTTTTAACATCATGGTGTCTCAGGTGATTAACTAATTGACGCTCATTAGTTACAGAAGTGCCTTATGGACGAAGGTGAATGGTCATTGGTCAAAATAGGAAGCTGGAATAACTGAAAAAACGGCTATTTATATTAGCTTTACGTTGGAAGTTAAGAGTGTGTGCTATGTATTGGAATATTGGCATTTATTTTGTTTTTATTAAATTTGTTGTTTTATAGAATAATTAATATGTTTTAGATAAGGTGCGCCATCTATTAATGCAATTAAGGATAGTGAAAGATGATTCAATGATAACAATAATGCGGATGGATGGGCTATGAAACAAAATAACATGTCTCTTGTTCTAAACTATTATTCTACAAATTTTAATTTACCTACGAATAGTGTGATTGATCGGGACTTTATGGCAGCCCCATGGCTGAAAGAGTGAGTATGTTTGGTGTGACGGGGATTAGAATCCGTGACACTCGGATTAATAGTCTATTGCCCTAATCACTTGGCAATGCTAGGCTTAATTCACCAAGAAAGGATGAAATAAAGTATTATAAGGTATTATTTGTGCTTTTCTTGCTGAATGAAACAAAGAGAAAAAAATCCTAAACTGTCTATATTTCTGTTTGACATGTAACAAAGTATATTTGTACCAAATCCCAGGAGAATTGATCTAAATACAGCAGAATAAATGTTAAAAAAAAACAATAACATAACACTATGTTTTCCTTAAGCAACTTTATTCCCTATTGTTACTAACAAAGGGCATGCTTGTCATTTTTGTTAATGAGTGAAAACTGTATAAGTGTATCATTGTATTAAATACTATGTAAATTGGCAAAAAAAACAGCTTAAATAACGTTTTTTGTGAGTGCTAACCCCCAGAAAAACAAATTCAACTTTTTTGTATGTCAGTTACTTTGACGCATGCAAAATTATATTTGTGACAATTATCATCTTAACTGATGTAAATATAACAGGAGCCCAAAATAAAGATTTTTTGGGTGTTTTGCTTTACACCCAATAATATATTTAAAAAAGGCAGTAAATAAAAAATAATAATAGTTTTACGTGTTAAGTCAAACTATAAGTCTATCAACATTCAAATCAATGGAATTGGTGGTCGATTAAACATGTTTGGACAAAAAAAGGAGCAACAGAAAAACTGTTTTCTTTGTTAGGGCATAATAACTGTAAATAGGAACGCCATTACGGATTATGTTTTTCAAATACATTCCGAGGCACTTATAACGTTATGATTTCTTTTCATTCACAAGGATACTATAAAGTATAAATTAGTCAGGCCTTGTATTGTATACATGTCATACAGTAATCCCTCTATGTTGAGTTTGAAAATTGTATCCATTTTTATCCATCACGTACAGATTTTTTTTACACAACGTCATATGTACTTTTACATAAGTGAATCATATTTATTTAAATCGAGTCACATTTTGTCCTGCTTTAAATGTTCACAACCAGTTGTTATATATTTCTCTAAACGAATCGCAACGTAAGAGTCTTATCGATTGTTGTAGATTCCGCGAGAAACACACCACTAGTATATAAACGGTTAACATACCATATGACTTGTCATTTCTGGACAGTATTTGTTTTGCGTGTACTTTGACATTTTTTTTTGTTATCAGTATTATTTATTCTTCGCTATGGTAACAAGAGTTTGTGTAAATGACTCAGACATATTATGTTATATTTGCGGTAAATTTGTTGTAAATTTGATCTAAGTAATAGAAGGAAAAATATTATTTTTGAAAACTGCGAATATGAATTTTGGAAAATTCGTTATAAAACCAAACCCTACTTTTACGAAGTTTAAATTAGCAGTCTTATGTTATCCCAGTAGAAAATATTACCGACAATACTGTGATTTCTTATTAATAACCTTTTATTTATTTGTTGTAAAGCGCAAAGATACCCAATACACTGTCTGTGGCCTGCCTACCACAGCCAATCAGGTTTTGTATAAGAGTCCTTCACACTCCCTTCTAAACCAATCCTGAATAACCTTTCATCTTGCCCGATTTTAGATTAAAGATCATAGCCGTGTATACAAAGAGTTTTACACATTCTACGTTAACAATTTGATTATCCAATCATTTTGCTATTAGTCGTCATAGTAACAAATAACTACGTATCTTAATAAACCGAGTTTTCACGTTGCAGTTCCATTGACGTATGGCAATTTGCAAGCGAAGATGGCACTTGAAACTGACCACTTTTGGGAGGGCTACATCATTAAATATTCATATACAAAGCTATTCTATTCCTGCACTGGTGAAGCAAGTGGTGTTGTGATTCCAACAGACAAACAAGCAAAGCTGGATACCGGTCGCTAACAAAGACAATACATGAAATTAACCCGTTTGTCACGTGAGCTAATCCAAATATATAATGGATCGCCTTGTCACCAGAATTAATCCACGAAAAAACAGTGTACCATTGCAGCTAAAGATGAAACTCCCTTTGGTACTGTAATCAAAATAATTCACACTATTTAGGACTAAAAACTAAACAAGGAACTTATTTACAAGCTTTTCTCTTGGAAAATATACAAATGGATTGTTTGTTTGTTTTTTTAGTTTCGCACAAAGCTACTCGAGGGCTATCTGTACTAGCCGTCCCTAATTTAGTAGTGTTAGACTAGAGGGAAGGCAGCTAGTCATCACCACCCACCGCCAACTCTTGGGCTATTCCTTTACCAACGAATAGTGGGATTGACCGGCACATTATAACGCCCCCACGGCTGAAAGGGCAAGCATGTTTGGCGCGACGGGAATGCAAACGCATGACCCTCAGATTACGATTCGCACGTCTTAACATGCTTGGCCATGCCGGGCCATCAGTAAAATGGACGTTATCACATTGGATGAATCATATGTCTACTTAAGTGTCTGCAGAAACCTAGGCAATATCGGAGTCTGATGCGTAAGAATTTTCAGACAATATTAGAAGGTTGCGAGTTATAGCTATACCGGTAAAGTATACAAATTGTAATATACTATCAAGCTAACTGTCTGAATTTCTAAATGATTTCACTCTGAACATTGCAGCATCTCTTTAAGGAGAAAGGACAAACACTAAGCTATTTACACTAAACCATTCACACACAACTCCCACGGGTTTGTGCGCCTTTGAATTACTCAGAAAGACTCTTGAAAGTTGTCAGTTGCGAACGAACAATTCATGTTTTTTAAAAGCTTACAAAAGAAGAAGGTATAATGTTGCATGCAACATATTTCATAAAATCCATCTATTCTAAAATGAGAAGGCCAGTGAAATTAGGAGAGAAATCGTCTTATCTAAGCCTTTCGTAATTTTTGAGGCCAAAATCCAAGATGTATCTTCCCACTTAAGAGCTATTTTAATATTCCAAAGAATACAAAACCAATTAGAAAAGCATTAGCCAAAGAACAGTAAATTCAATCAAACTATCTTCTGTGTTGGATTAAGTTTGATACCGACTTACAAACTGTTATGAATTTTCAAAAATAGAAGAAAAAAACAACAGTAAAAGTGGAAGTTTAAATATGGCAGAGCAAAGTCTCAACTTTTCAAGAAGTGAAGTGGGTGAAGCTTGGTGCATTTAGATAAAACCATAAGCAAATGCTAAGTAGGCGGTTAGATGATAAAACGATAGCTTGCATGATCCTTCCTTTATGATGAAATTATCTTACATTTATATCTGTGATGCGCTCTGAACTTAAAACAAATATGGACTCCAGAATAGGAAAGAAAGAAATGGTTAGGAATTTTATTAAAATAGTTATTTATCATAAATAAATGTCCTTACGGCAGTTTAGTTTATTCGCATAAATATTTCAACACCTTTTGTTATAAAAGGCCCTTTATTTTACACATAAACACTAAAAATAAAACCATTGCGAAGAGATATATGTAATAATAACTAAGTTTAAACTTCTAGGCATCTGCTTTGGAAATGGAATTGTTGTTTTTGTATCTCTTTTTCTATGAAAATATAATTTATTTCGCTAACGATATATAGTTGTATTTAGGAGCACAAATAGTTTGCCTTCTGAATGAAACTATTTTACAAAGTAATGTTTCTCGATAAGAAGGAAAGAAATTATATAGTGAGATATTTGTCCATCCTCAAATCCAGGAATAGATATCAAGAGAGAGCGAGACGTAACGAACATACATGCTTTTAAGCTGAAAGCTTCTAAACTATCATATTAAATACTTAATAAATAATTTTTAAGAGCTTGTACTTCGTACAAAAAAATGTGATTTGCTGCATCTTAGAGAAGATTTCTCTTCTCACAAAAAATGGCTTCTTCTTCAAAATTATTCTACTTTACATAATCAACAAGATATTCAGCCGTCAGTCAGTCGTCTAGATGAACATAACTTTTTTAATGTGGTATCTGTGACATCAGCAGTCATGTTTTTTTAACATGAATTTTAGTGGAATTCAGATACTTTTATAAAATATGGAAAGCAAATTATATGTTCAAAAGATACGTTGTTGTTTTGAATTAAAAACAAAGCTACACAATCGGCTATCTGTGCTCTGCCCACCACGGGTATCGAAACCCAATTTATAGCGTTGTAAGTCCGCAAAAATACCGCTGAGACACTGGGGGGCCAATGGAAATTTAAGAATTTTTGCCCTCAAAAATACTTCCACAGTATTATAATAAAATGTTGTTTTTTTTTTAATTTTGCGCAAAGTTACACGAGGACTATCTGCGCTAGCCGTCTTATATTGAGCAGTGTTAGACTAGAGGGAAGGCAGCTAGTCATCACCACCCAATGTCAAATCTTGGGCTATTCTTTTACCAACGAATAGTGGGATTGACCGTCACATTATAGCGCCCCTACGACTGAAAGGGCCAGCATGTCTGGTGTGACGGAGATTCGAACCCGCGATCTACAGATTGCGCGTCGAGCGCCCTAACAAATGAAAAAGCAAAACACGAATGTGATAATACGAAGAATTTATTAAGCACAGATGAAATCTGATTTGGATTAAAGTTATTTTAAGTAGTTCAGCTGCAACACATATTTCACTTTCTCGTGATATAATTGTATATTCAAATAGTTTACTTCTTATGTATGCATTTCTGTTGCAGTTACAAATATTGCTCGTTTATTTTGTATCTCTAAATTACTAATGATGGAAGTATGATGACTCTGAAACGTTTAATAAGTGTTCCCGATAATAACTTTCGTGTTTTGCTTTAGGGTTAATGTACGTTTTCTGAAAAATAAGTAGATTACTCTTGGCCCGGCATGGCCAAGCGCGTAAGGCGTGCGACTCGTAATCCTAGGGTCGAGGTTCGCGCCAGCGTCGCGCTAAAACATGCTCGCTCTCGCAGCCGTGGGGGCGTTATAATGTTACGGTTAATCCCACTTTTCGTTGGTAAAAGAGTAGCCCAAGAGTTGGCGGTGGGTGGTGATGACTAGCTGCCTTCCCTCTAGCCCTCGAGTAGCTTTGTGCGAAATTCCAAAAAAACAAACAAAACAGATTACTCTTACCATTAATTCTTAGATCACATGAACAGGATTATTTTATCTACCATATTCAATGAGATCTCCTTCGCCGTATTCTGAGAAGAAAAAATAATGTTGAAATAGTAAAGAGTGGGGGATAATAAAAAAAAAAAAGATGGACGTAGTCCTTTACAAGAAACTGGGGACAGACAAAACTTGGCTTGTTCTTTCAAATTTATCGCGAAAAGCTACGCACAGAACTATCTGTGTACAGTCGCTCTTAATTTCGATCTAATAAGCCAAAAAAAGAATCTTATTCAGAAGTATCTACTAGCAGTTCTGGTGTTTGTTGTTTTTGAATTTCGCGCAAAGCTACACTGCGCTAACCGTCTCTAATTTAGCAGTGTAAGACTAGAAGAAAGTCATCACCACCCCCGCCAACTCTTGGACTTCTCTTGTACCAACAAAGAGTGGAATTGACGTCACATTTAACGCCCCATGGCTGAAAGGGTGAGCATGTTTGTTGTGATGGGGATTCGAATGCGGGACACTCAGATTACGAGTCGAACGCCTTAACCCCAATCTGGCCATGCCGGGCCTCAGTTCTGGTGATATTCTAGTGTGTTCAGACAGTGGAATTTAAACAGATCAACAACGGCTACCATTTGGAGCAACGGATCTCAAACAATGAATCTTTAGCATTCTGCACACTAACCACTTCACCATTATTGACCTATTTTATGGTTAGAAGGAGTTTAAACGTATTGAGAAACTCAGACAAAATAGAATGACAGTATTTGAAATATTTATTTAACCCAAAGATATTCAACGCTAACAAATATGAAAATGTAACTGAAAGTTCAAGATACTCCAACACAATACGTTTTTTAGAAAACAAGATGGCGGCGGAAGAAGCCATGATGATTTTTGAAATGCTAAGAACCAGAGAACAAAAGCACCTGAATATTAAAACAACACATTTAAGACTCTACTTACTTTGAAATATAGAATGTGATGCGATAAAACTTTGGGAAGGCTTACCAAACCAATAAGTAAAAATTAAAATCAGTAGGCTCAGGAACATTTCCAATATATCAGGCCATCCCAGAGATAATGTTCAAAAATTTAATACAGAAAGTGTATCATCATGTCTGTCTTTGTAGAAGGCTTTAATAACTAAAATATGTAGTAGTACGTGTATAAATATGTTCAGACAAATAAAGAAACTAATCCAACTACACTTTTTCAGATCATTAATCAAATAAACCCTTATGAAGATGGATGTATCTGAGAAGCAAATTAGGAATATAATGCTTTATGAGTTTAAAAAAGACAATAATACAGAAGAAACTACACGAAACATTCAAGGTGTTTATGGTGCGGAGTCTTTCAATGAAAGATAAAATGTTGAAGGTGGTTTCAAAAGTTCAGATCAGGTGACTTAAGTGATGCTCCACGTTCTGGTCATCCTGTTGAGCTTAATGATGACTTGCTGCTGGGTGCAATTGATGAAGATTGTGTTGTACCAGTTGAAGAACTAACACAGAAGCTTACTTCAACCCATTCAACAGTTCACCGTCATCTGCGACAGCTTGAAGAGATGCCAAATTTGGAAAATGGGTCCCGCATGATTTGACAGAAGCCAACCTTAGAGCGAAAGTGGAAATTTGCACTCCTCTGCACTCTCATGAACGTAGCTCACCGTTTTTGGAGATGAAAAATGGAGATATAAAAATGTTAAGCGCCGCCGACAATGGCTAAGTGCAGGTAAACTGGTTAAAGCCCATCCAAAATGGACCTCCACCCTAGGAAAGTCTTGTTAAGCGTTTGATGGGATATTGTTGGTGTGATTCACTTTGAGTTGCTGCCACTAAATGTAACGATTGTATCATACTTCTATTGCAACAGTCAGAGCCCATGAATGTTGCACTGAAAGAAAAGAGGCATGCTTTGATCAATCATAAAGGTGTTGTGTTACACCAGGATAATGCACGGCCCCATACAGCAAGAATCACATCTGTGATTGAAGAATTAGACTGGGAAAACTTCCACATCTTCCTTATTCTTCAGGCCTTGTCTCATCTGATTATCATTAATTTCGAAGTTTGCAGAAATATCTTGAGGGAAAAGAGTTTAGAACACATGAAGATGTCAAAATTACCCTCTCTACATTTTTTTTCCTCCAAACTCCAAGAATTTTATAGAAGTGACATTCAGAAGCTTGTAAATTGTTGGCAGGAAGTCATTAATAATAACGGATCGTACGTTATTGATTAAATAACATTAAAAGCGTTTTGAATTCCTTTCTCTTTTTCTGAATCTAAAATCGGACATTACTTAAGGGATGACCTGATATATGTTTTAATATTTTTATAGTCTAACTGAAGCTAATGCGAAAGAAATACCAAGATCTTAAAGATATATTTATGGTAAACACATATGAATAGGTTATTAACTTTATGCTGTTAATTTCTATTTTGCAATCCTCAACAAATAAATTTTCAAATCAACTTACTTTCCAGGCCAATTCTACGCGTTTCAAGAATAACATTAGAAATGTTGCACATGTACACAAGTTATCGGGAATTTCACGTTTCGTTACATTTTGGGATTCATGCACTAACCCTAAATGCTAATGGTTTTCAAATGCGTTCCAAGGAGTAAACTCAAAATAAGATTACGACGTATCTAATTATCTTTTTGTTTCAAAACGAAACGTTAATCGTAATTAACCTAAAAAGATAATAAAAGGAATATATAAAACAATTATTTCCTAATATCTTTACATACACAGGTTATGTTCTATGCCAGACGAATTTTGATTCATGTGTGTTAACCTACACTATTAATTACATGTTCATGCGTATTGAGAGAGATCTCACCCTCTTACAGGGTAATATGCGCTTGGTGAAAAGTAATAACTTTATTGAAAAAACATATCAGGATGTTCACTGGTTTAGCATTTTAGCACTATAAATTTACTTGCCCGTTTTAGTTTTGTACAGTCTTTAAATAACAACAATTCCGGATTTTATATGAAATAATATAAATGTATTAATGAAGAGTGTTGAACCAAATACCGTTGTGTTCAGTGTGTGTTAAGAGCGAACATTAAGGGTATTAAAATAATGTGAAACGCCAAAGGATATTCTAAAGTGACATTTTAATGCGAGATTATTATTTCACATTAAAATGTCTAATACTAACCTAGCAATGGACACTATTTCCTCCTGGTGGTAGTCGTGGGGAGGTCGCCAAAGAACCAGTTTATCGAGTACTGCCATGCCTGAGGTACTTGGACGGTTTTCTGAAAGAGAGAATACAAACTGACGTAAATTTAGTTTGAACTTCCTATCTTTGCACAACAAACGTACAACATAATTAATCGTATCGCATATACGGCCCGACATAGCCAAGCGTGTTAAGGCGTGCGACTCGTAAGCTAAGGGTGGCGGGTTCGAATCCCTGTCACACCAAGCATGTTCGCCCTTTCAGTCGTGGGGGCGTTATTAGTGGAGGTCAATCCCACTATTCGTTGATAAAAGAGTAGCCCAAGAGCTGGCGGTGTGTAATGATGGCAAGCTGCCTTCCCTCTAGTCTTACACTGCTAAATTAGGAACGGCTAGCGCAGATAACCCTCGTGTAGCTTTGCGCGAAATTCAAACAAATAACTCTTCACGTTTAGTTATCCAACTGAGTTATTAAAGCCACACTAGATTTTGATGATCTCAATAACACCTTTGTTAAATTAGATCTCAGAAAAATAGCAAAATTTTGGGACAGAGGAAAGAAGGTAGACATATACATGTGTTTGTTTTGTTTTTCTAAATTTCGCACAAAGCTACACGATGGTTATCTGTCCCCAATTTAGCAGTATATAACTAGGGAGAAGGCAGCTAGGCATCACCACTAACCGCCGATTCTTGAGCTACTCTTTTACCAACGAATAGTGGGATTGACCGTACAATTATAACGCTCACCACGGCTGAAAGAGCGCGCATCTTTGGTGCGACGGGACAAGAACCGGCGACCGTCGAATGACGAGTTGAACGCTTTACCCCACCAGGCCATGCCGGGTTTTATACACGTGTAACAAAGCACTAATATTTATTTACTTATTTATATTTAGTTAATACAATATCATACATCATGAGGAATACTTTCAAGCCGAAATAAACGTCCATCATTTAGATGTTATCACTTGTGATACATAATTGTCCTTAAATATTTTCAAAAACCAAATAAAACAAGTTCTAAAAGGAAAACAATGGTCTTTATGAAAACATTCGTTTTACGGTATTATGTACCTTTAAAAATATTACAATCTAGTGAATATAGCTGAAAACTATCTATGTAAAGACGTTGCTTTTCAAACTCATTTAGAACGCGCTTCTGTCAATACATTTAATTTACTGTAACGCCTTTTATCACTTTTCATACATTTAACCTTATTTAAAACGCCCTTCTGTCAATACATTTAATTTACTTTAACGCCTTTTATCACTTTTCATACATTTAACCTCATTTAGAACGCCCTTCTGTCAACACATTTAATTTACTTTAACGCCTTTTATCACTTTTCATACATTTAACCTCATTTATAACGCCCTTCTGTCTTTACTTTAACGCCTTTTATCACTTTTCATATATTTAACGTTATTTAAAATCAAGATGAGACACTCAACTCAAAGTGTCAGTTGAGTTTCCTTTTTCTTCACAGACAATATTGTGAAGCCTGAAACATAGGAATGGATGTCTTTATAAACACTGAAGACATTCTCTATATGTTTGAAAAAAAGTGGAAAGCTTTTTGTTTTGCACTTTTCGGAATTTAATAAAAAGTTTAATATATTTCTTCAGAGAAAATTAACCATTTACTTTTACGTTGAGGACATGTTCTTTCACCGTAGGACTCCAGTGGCTCAGCGGTATGTCTGCAGACTTACAGCGCTAGAAACCGGGTAATATCTGATAAAACAATCGATAAAGAACCACTGGATTGAAATCCCGAAATATATGATATTATTCAGCGCGTCCCCCGCTAGTACAGCGGTAGGTCTGCGGATTTACAACGTTAAAATCAGGGTTTCGATTCCTCTCGGTGGACTCAGAAGATAGCCCTATGTGGTTTTGCTATAAAAACACACACACAAACAAACATTAATTAGTACTTATGTGGAGAAAATTAATGCAAAAACTTTTGTTAAATTATGTTATGGCTTTTACACTTCATAAAACCAGTACTAGAATTTCGGCCCGGCATGGCCAAGCGTGTTAAGGCGTGCGACTCGTAATCTGAGGGTCGCGGGTTTGCATCCCCGTCGCGTCAAACATGCTTGCTCTTTCAACCGTGGGGGCGTTATAATGTTACAGTCAATCCCACTATGCGTTGGTAAAAGAGTAGCCCAAGAGTTGGTGGCGGGTGGTGATGACCACCTTTTCTCTCGTCTGACACTCCTAAATTAGGCACGGCTAGCACAGATAGCCCTCGAGTAGCTTTGTGCGAAATTAAAAACAAACACACAAACAAACAGTACTAGAATTAGCTGTCGACGAAATAGTTAGGCTGATGAAAAACTTCACTCTAGCCCATGTCAATTCTGAGGCAGAAAAAATAAGAAATAAAAGTTGATTACATTTCTTGAAATTTGTTTTTAAATAAATGAAGACTAGAAGTACTCAGCTCAATGGTTATTTTGTTATCACCTCTGTGATACCTTCAAATTATTTGTCACATTTTAGTTTTAGTACCTTGTACAAGGATTAAATATTGTAGATATTGTTTGGTCTTTTGTCGGCAAGCAGGACAACACTTGATAGTAATGTAGTAAACTAACAGATATCAGAAAATAATCCTTGGAATTCATACGTTTTGTACGCAGTTATGGGACCTTTTACAATCCAAAAGACCTACAAGCTGTATTGGTCATTCTAGAATATTCAGTTCCTGAAGGTAAGATAAAATCTATTGGAGCTATAAGCAGAATCAGATTAAGTAGAATTCAAATGATCTATAGGCAGCGCACGATCTTTTAAAACCACATAACACATACTTTTAAATCTATCACTGAGAAGGAGTGTGACATATTGTAGTTGTAAACAACTGAAAACCTTGTTCTCGTATTGATGTGATTGGCAGGAAATAAACTTTTACGGTTATCAAATGACCTGTAAAAAGTGTAAAAAGAATCCACAAGACAATTTAATACTGATTTGTTTTTGTAATCTGTGAGTCGCCGTGGGGCGGGTTCGCTATTTGTTGGTAAAAGAGTATCCCAAGCGTCGCGTGGTGATGACTATGCTCGCCCTAGGGACGGCCAGCCGTGCGGGGCGTTATAATGTGATGGTCAATCCCACTATTCGTTGGTAAAAGAGTATCCTAAGAGTTGGCGGTGGGTGGTGATGACTAGCTGCCTTCCCTCTAGTCTTACACTGCGAAATTAGGGACGGCTAGCACAGATAGCCCTTGAGTAGCTTTGTGCGAAATTCCAAAACAAACAAACAAACAAACAAGAAAGTGATTTATATTTTAACATTTTTCAATGAGTTTGTTTATTATTCTGTTGACACTATTATCACACAGTTCAGTTTCTAAGAGGTTTCGCACGTCTAAGTAGATTTTTAGTAGCTTCATCAATCACTGATTGAATGTTGCGTAATTGAAAAAGGCCATCCTTGAAGTAGACTCATGAATAAAACAGAGAACAAAAACTAAAATCATAGCCGTCATTTGGCACGTTTGACAGCAGACATAGGATACTACACCACTTCCTTTTTGTACTGTTATTAAACAGGAACAAGGGGGTAAGGCAGATAAAATCCGAACTTATGGTTAATAACGACCGAAAGGAAACTTGAATATGGCTTTAAGGCACTGGCATGAGTCCAGAGAACAGTACAGCAGAAGGTTTGTAATAAAACAGTCTCAGCCAGAGGTATTACAGTACATTACGTTCACTTGGATTACACTAACATCAGATACACGTGCTTGCCGTTAGCGACTGAAGCTTCAAAGGTCTTTTCTCGTGACTTGTACATGCAAATTGCTCTATTTATCACATATGTAGACTATTTCTACCTCTGGAAATCCAAGGTCAGTCCAAAGTTACTAAATTATATATTTTTTTTCTTCAACGAGAAAATCTTTCGAAATGTATGCGAAATGAAATCGAAATGATCAGTAAATGTAACTGTATTATATGCAATATATACGGTTGGTTGTACGTGATCACGCAGGTAGTAATAAAGTATCCTTGCTGTAGTGGATCACCAAATCAGTCTTAAATGAAATGTAATTTTCTTCAATAAATAGAGGATTACATGCACTATAAGAAAACTGTAGTGCTTTTAAAAGCTAATACATGTCAAAACCTTCGTTCAGATCACTCATGGTTCAGATCTTCATAATGCGTGGGTGAATACAGTCAAAAGTCGATTACAGATTTCTTCTGTTCCAAAAACACTACATCTTTAAAGAGTGACCTAATAAAATTACGTTATGAGGTTTGATGTCCTTGCTGGATCCCAGTAACCTTGGTAACCACATCTATAACGTTCAAAATGTGAAAATTAATCAAATGTGGTAGTGTAATATGGTTTCACATGTAGTGGTATAATATGATTTCATTCATACTCTACTTGTAATTAGTGGAGTAATAAACGTAAACGTAATTTTGGTAGCATTTATAAGGAAAAAATACATTTACGACAAGAGTTGTTTTGTTGCATGAAGTTCAAAGCAAATCAAACCAAAATATTCTAAACAGAAAGGATACCTTTTTTTTATTCCGATAAAAACAAATTCAAAATTTCTAACGCCGACCTAACTAATTAGTTAAGTAAACATTTAATAATCACCCTCAGTGTATAGCGGTCAGTTTATGGACTTACAACGATAAAATCCGGAGTTTAATTCCAAGAGAAGTTTTTTTTTCTGAAACAATCAATTAATCAAAAATAGACTTGGTATGGCCAGATGGTTAGAGTGCTCGACTAGTAATTTGAAAGTCGCGAGTTCGAATCCCACTCATATCAAACATGCTCGCCCTTTCAGATTTGGAGTTGGCGGTAAGTAGTGATGACTAGCTGCCATCCCTCTAGTCTTGTACTGATAAATTAGAAATGGCTATCACATATAGTCCTCGTGTAGCTTTGGGCGAAATTCAAAAACAAACAAAATTATCTACAATAATAAGTTATTAACAATATGCTTGCGGCTGACTCTCATTTCTACACTTACAAATTATTTCTTAAATCTTTAATAAAATTCGAGACATTAATCACGCACGCATCACAACACATCAACACTCCGTTAAAAAAACAAAGCAAAATAGGATTACTTGTCGCTAGCATACAGGATATAAATTTCTTGGATAATGATCTAAACAATTCCATTAATAAAAAAATGAGGGTTTCGTTAACCCAAACTTTTCTAATTAATAATAAAGCAATTTATACAACAACCAGAATTTTTTAAGACATTACGTTACATAATTCATGAATTATGTGGAACAAAGAACCTCGAAATTCTGATTAACAAATAAAATATTCTTAACTGCTGGTATGGATATTCACACTTTTATCAAAATAAAGCAGAGAAAAACGTTTCGACTTTCTTAGGTCATCGTTAGGTCGAAACTTAGTTCTCTGTTTTATTAGTTAGTTGTCACCGTTAGATTCCATCAAGGAACATAGGGCCGCAATCGCTTGCGGATTCTTCAACAGGTATTTAAGTGAGTAGGTTATTAGCTACCACTATTTAAGACCACTTCCAGTGTGTCAACGCTAGTAAGTTCCTTCACTAACCTTCCTTCTGTAAATAACAAAGTATAACGTGAGAAACAATTACATCTTCCATATCCTTTAAGTCGCAGAATAAATGAGGCGAATAAATTTGACGATTGTTCAGTTTTAGGAACAGTAAATGAGTAGTTAAGAATTCGTGATGACGAGAAACTCACTTGAAGTAAAAATGTATCTCAGGACGCCTGGTATGGGTATTAACACTTAGTAATAAAACAGAGAGGCCCAACATGGCCAAACGTGTTAAGGCGTGCAACTCGTAATTTGAGGGTCGCGGTTTCGCATCCCCGTCGCGCCAAATATGCTCGCTCTTTCAACCGTGGAGGCGTTATAATGTGACGGTCAATCTCACTATTCGTTGGTAAAAAAGTAACACAAGAGTTGGTGGTGGGTGGTGATGACTAGCTGCCTTTCCTCTAGTCTTACACTGCTAAATTAGGGACGGCTAGCACAGATAGCCCTCGAGTAGCTTTGTGCGAAATTCAAAACAACAACAACAAGTATCTGGTTTTATTTACTGGATCTCTTTAGACTCTGAAACTCACCTTCAAGTCATCATCCTTTTAACTTGTTAATATCACCCCATTCTCTTCACCTTCTAATGTTATTGTCTTTCATTTTTCATGTCATCCTCAGAGCAATGTTCATCTATGCCAAGCTTCTGTGTTCAGTTTATTTCAATATCTAACTTTATGTTATCGTTTAAACTCTTTTTTTTCCTTCTTGTTTTCTTCTTAAATTTTAAGTAAATAGTTGTCTAATTAGTCATTGAGTTTTTCTAAACCTCTCCCAGAGGACGCTGGTGTGTCCACATTATTTGATCCTACAATTCCACAGTTCTTGGGTGATGCTTTAAGTTGTTTATCTACAACTTTAACTGATTTAAGTTTCAATAACAAATGAAAAGCTTCCTTTAGAGGTGTATACTAACTTTCTTTTAGCCTAATTCGGATATTTTCAACTACTACGGCATCTATGCATTGGTCGTGGCTAATGAATCTGTCATTTCACGTGAATCATCGAATATACAATAACTGGACTAATCTTTTCACATCTTCAGCAAATCCGGCTACATTATCGTCTTTCCTCTTGCCTACACTCTTAAACATTGATTTAAAAACTTAATTTTGTTAACGCTGCTATTAATGTGCAAAACATTAAGGTTGCCTAATGTGTTTATGTTTCGCCACGAAACTTATCCATGCTGGCTTCTGGATTGGTCGATGTTGTTGCACTGGTCTTCTAAGTTCAATAACATGATAAAGTGCTGGCCGAAGGAGTTGAAGTAATATAGAAGGAACTGCAATCATAAGTGGCAAAACAGCGATGTAGCAAATAGTTCATAAGAAAACATGTGAAACCATATAATGCTTTTCTTCTGTTAGGATAAACAAGTAGATATATATCAAACCCTCTTTTGTAAACATACTTGTTTACTCGCATGCAAACTATTATTATGTTCCAGATTAAACGATAAATGATGTTTTCGGTTTGAACTCTTAAGTAGATGGACAGAAAGGTATGGCTGGTTCGATCCTCAAATCTAACAGTTCGGTTTCTAAATTCGTGTCTTGGCATTGATGTCCCCATGCACACTGCCTTTGATCTATAAATCATGTTATCATTCTTGTAATCATTGTTGGTACAGTCCTTCTGACCTTTGATCTATAAATCATGTTATCATTCTTGTAATCATTTTTGGTACATTCCTTCTGACCTTTGATCTATAAATCATGTTATCATTCTTGTAATCATTGTTGGTACAGTCCTTCTGACCTTTGATCTATAAATCATGTTATCATTTTTGTAATCATTTTCGGTACAGTCTTTCTAACCTTTGATCTATAAATCATGTTATCATTTTTGTAATCATTGTTGGTACAGTCCTTCTGAACTTTAACCCTTATTCTCATAATCCTTCTTCACAATTCCTACATTGTTTATGTCTTTTACAGTTTAAATATGCATATTTTCTGTTCTATGTTTTTTACGTTGAGTTGGATTCAGAAATATTCTTTAAATATTATTTAAATCTAATACCGAGTGTTTTTTTTTGTGAGCTGTTTTGTAATTCCTCTTTTAACTTTATATTTATCTATTTTTGATCTAGTTTCGATGCTCTTTAATTTTTTCTGGTCCACTTTCTTTTTGATATAATTTTAATTTTCATAACTTCTATTCTTAGTATTCGTTCAATATTTTTCTCTTCCTTAGTGTTCTCTTTCCATCGTATTCTCACTTTCAGCTAATTTTCGGTCGATCACACTTTATATTAAGTTCAATTCTGCTTTAGTATTTACTAAATATACCCTAGAAAAACAAAACCACCAATAATACCAATAAGTTTTTCCGACGAATTACGGTAGAAAGGACTTTTAAAGTATCGTTAATGCGAGGTTTCTTGACATAGGGATAAAAAGCGATTGTTTCTTATGCATTGAGCTCTCACTTGTTAATAACTACAGAGTGAAATACAGTTCATGTTCATCATGTTAATATCTGATTTGATATTATAACACAGCTCGAAACTATGATTATTATAAACTAACACGGTTGTATTAAACATGATTTTTTTCTTATTCGGTGGATTATATCACAATTTAAAAATCATGTAAGCAAAAGACGAGTTAAAATTTGACTTAAACTTGACTTATAAAACATTTAAGTGAAATGGTTTTTTGATACATTATTTAAAAATACCAGTTTACATTATTGGACACGTTCTTTTTTAAATTATTTGGTAAAAGGAATAATGCAAAATCCAGTCCACATAGTGACAACGACAGTCTTTTCGTTTTACGATTACAAGATCTATAGCTTCAAAAGTTCATCTTGTTCAAGTCCTTCGTAGCTAATGATAAGTCCAACTTCACAGATGGGGAACGCCCGAGTATAGATGCTTTTTTGTTGTTGTTTTTTTTAATTTCGCGCAAAGCTATACAAGGGCTATCAGCACCAGCCGTTCCTAATTTAGCAGTGTAAGATTAGAGCGAAGGCAGCTAGTCATCATCACTCACCGCCAACTCTTGGGCTACTCTTTAACAAACGAATAGCGGGATTGACCGTAACTTATAACGCCCCTACCGATGAAAGGGCGAGCATGTTCGGTGCAACCTGGATTCGAACTCGCGACCCTCGGATTACGAGTCGAACGCCTTAACACGCTTGGCCATGCCAGGCCATGGTGCTCTTTCTAACTTTGTTGTACGGACTCTGGTTATCGTATCTCTTGAATTACGTTGAAAAACAAAACTCATAATTTACGATATTAAATGAAATAAATGGCTGAATCAATCATCATTCAAAAATTTCAACAACTATTCTCACCTAACTATATTCTTATGCTTTTAAATTATTTGCTGAATTTTTGGAGAAAATTCTAAACAATAAACCACATGTTCATCACGTGACAACAATAACACTATGTAACACAAGTTTTGTTCCTGGACAGTACGTGTTATTTCTTAATTGCTTATGTTGTAAAAGTACAGAAACTGGCCGTTATTCCCTTCAAACTTTGCTTTTGTGACCTGGATAATGAAATTTAGAAATTAACCTATTTTCTATGTAAAAACGGGCGAATTTGCACATTTTCATTTACATAAGGTCTGAATAAAACAACATATGAATCAAGATTTACATGTATTTATACTAAAGTTGTACAAAAATAAACAAAAATGTTTATAAGTGAGTGGTTTTCGAGATTTGAGTCTGTAATGTAAATCACTTTCACGTATCAGACCACAAATATAGTCTCCCATCATGTTTTCATTATACGCTCCCAGGTCACAAAAGCAAAGTTTGAAGAGAAAAATAGGTCTTTTCCACTTACTTTAGGCATAAGCAGTTGGGAAATAACACTTTCTGTCCAGGAACAAGAAAAAGTAAACATTTTGTTACATGGTGTGATCCTTCACACTAATAATTACATCTACACTAAAACACCTTGCCCTCACAGCAAATTGATTCGTTTGTTTGGTTTTTTATTTTCGCACATAGTTACTCGAGAGCTATCTGTAGTCGTCGTTCCTAATTTAGCAATGTAAGAGTAGATGGAAGGCAGTTAGTCATAACCATCCACCGCCAACTCTTAGGCTACTCTTTTAACAATGAATAATGGGATTGACTGAACATAATAACGCCGCCACGGCTGAAAGGCCGAGAATGCTTGGTGTGACAGGAACACAGCTTTGTTTAGACAAATATTGAGTGTTTAATTCACAGAACCTCAGAATATCAGGAAAATAAGTAAGTTTTTATACTAAATGTATTTAACAGTTTAAATAAATTGATAAAGTACATTTTACGATACAAATCTTAAATACATTTATAGTTATGAATTATATTTATTATGTTAAAATTATTTACCATAAAATTCACGCATATCCATTGCGTTAACAGAAATCATCTGGTTACACTTGCGAAGTTCCCGCAGCAATAGTTGTGTACAACAAACTAGGTTTACCAGGTGCTGGCTGTCCACTGGTATTCCTTCTGCTACATCACTGCATATAATAGGATAAAAACTGTTAATAATAAAATAATTCATACTTATATACTATCTGTCAATGTCAAACATTCTTATAAATCAGTTCATTTTTAATTTCTATCTAACTTCACAGGTAAAATAATGTTTACATGTACAGTAACATTTTTCAAACATTACTATTAAATTTTGCTTTGCGTTTAATCGATAATGTAACAAGATTGCACAGCACAAGAAACATTAATTTACAGAAAACGAAAATTTGAACTAATTATAAACTTTCCCTATGAACGTCGAGTTACTTCTAAAGCCACGGTTGTATTGTACCCAGACATTTACAACAGATATAAAAACAAAGTGCTGAATGTCTGGTGAAAGATTATAATTATAATTAGCCGACGATGAATTTAGCCATTCTTTCTGTACAGAATTATCCACACATCTGAGTTTTTAAACAGCGTAGTTTCGAAGGAGGCGGAACAGCTCACATTACACAGAGTTTAGCACAACAACAATCTCCAAACCCACACCTTTATCTTACCATGAAGAATGTCGTTAACCTAAAGCCAGAAATATCTCTTGATACGGTTAAAAAGACTTAAAGAAATAAAAACCAAGAACTAAAAAAGAAGGATTTAAAGATGACTAAAATCAAAAGCAAAAAAAAAGTCGCTAGTCTCTATTTAAAACTTCTAAATTAAATTCTGCTTTCATGAGAAAGATGGCTGAACAAACAGTAATTCAGTTAAGCGGCTTGTTAAATTTGCCAGTGAGTTTCAAGACAAAAATCTGTGCCTGGTGTCTGTCTAAGTGTTTACTTGAAAGTCGTAGACATAAGATGTATTTATAAAAACTTGAAACATCGCTGCAAAACCATTGTTAAGATAAAAGATAATCAAATACATAAAACGTGTTTGTAACACACAATATTTGGTGCTATTACGTTAAATTTAAACATCGGTTCTGAAAGTCTCTAAGGATATTCTGTTCAAATGGTTGTAACTTATTATCTCGAAAAATATGCATTTTTGAATATCGAAGATTCTATTGATGTTACATTCAACTGCATAATTTTGGTCAAGCAGTTAGATACTTACAACGACAGAGAAACCAGAGTAAAATATCGTTCTATATAATTATTCCCAAATCCGATTTACATTTTGAAAATAATTAATCTTCATGACTCCGATTAAATAAGAAATTACTAGTTAAATATTTTATCTTCTCACAGGGTTACAAATATAAAACCTGTGACTTAACAATAATGCGTTTGATGCACAAGAGAACTTCTAGAAAATTCCTTTGAAAATAAGATGGACCAAAATAACTGAGAAATGAATACGGAGATAAGATGGACCAAAATAACTGAGAAATGAATACAGAGATAAGATGGACCAAAATAACTAAGAAATTAATACACAGATAAGATGAACCAAAATAACTAAGAAATTAATACACAGATAAGATGAACCAAAATAACTAAGAAATGAATACAGAGATAAGATGGACCAAAATATCTGAGAAATGAATACGCAGATAAGATGGACCAAAATAACTGAGAAATGAATACACAGATAAGATGGACCAAAATAACTAAGAAATGAATACACAGATAAGATGGAACACAATAACTAAGAAATGAATAGGGAGATAAGATGGACCAAATATCTGAGAAATGAATACGGAGATAAGATGGAGCAAAATATCTGAGAAGTGAATGCACAAATAAGATGGACAAAAATAACTGAGAAATGAATACACAGGTAAGATGGACCAAAATAACTGAGAAATGAATACATAGATAAGATGGACCAAAATAACTAAGAAATGAATACACAGATAGGATGGACCAAAATAAGTAACAAATAAATACATAGATAAGATGGACCAAAACAACTAAGAAATGAATACCTAGATAAGATGGACCAAAATAACTAAGAAATGAATACAGAGATAAGATGGACCAAAATAACTGAGAAATGAATATGGAGATACGATGGATAATCTGAAAACGATTACATTTCAAACAAAATAATCCTTCCCAATAAACTCATGAAAAAGTAAAGAAATATATTTTGAAAATGAAGGATCAATAAACTTTTCGATTTTTGACTCATGCACTTTGTGTATAAAAATTCCTGCCAGTTTCCTATCATACGTTTGTGAATAATTGAAACCTGACGTTAATAAAATTGCATTAAATTTTCTTAGTACATTATTGTAGTGGTCTTTACAGAAATATCAACATGGCATAATTTTTAATAGACACTTAAAGTTCATCTTATCATATCAGTGCTGAGAATATTGTACTTTAGTGTTGGCAATATATACAGAATATTTTTTAGTGCTCATAGAGGAGAAAGTGTTCCCAAAATGGCCAGAGAACTAAGGAACTTTAGTTTTAAGATATTGGTCTGATGCCAAATATACTAGAAGTGTGACCCCTTAAAACGAAACTGGCTTAGTAATAAATTAAGGCATTTCTCACTGCACTGATCTCAGATAGCTGACGTCACTCTGAATAATGACAACGAAGAAACCGTCATGACTTCTTAAATTACTTGAAAATATTCTGGTAAATGACAATGGTTAATTATGGGAAAATCTGTCCACAAATGAAGCTAGTGTATTCTCTTCATAAAACAAAAATATATTGTGTTGACAGTCTTATGTAACAATTATACGTTGTTTGTTGTTATTTCTTATTAAGTACAAATGACTATTTGAGCTCTACACACCATGGGTATCGAAACCCGGTTTTTAATGGTATAAGACTGCACACGTATCGCTGTGCCACTAGGGAACCAGTGTAATATTATTTTAACGACTTGCACTATTATTATTATTATTATTATTATTATTATTATTCATTTACACAAGTGGCTCATCTTCTGACGAAATATATGTTTCAGAAATTTAAAATAACTCTCTATGAGTTTATGTTAACATTTTTCAGTATTCATCACAATGAAAAGTCGCTCTTTCTTAAAGATCTTTTATTGCTGTGCTTCAAGTTGAAATGAACTCTAAAGACTAATATGAGATCTTTATTGGTGTGCTTCAAGTTGAAACGAACTCTAAAGGCTAATGTGAGATCTTTTATTGCTGTGCTTAAAGTTGAAATGAACTCTAAAGACTAATATGAGATCCTTTATTGCTGTGCTTCAAGTTGAAATGAACTCTAAAGACTAATATGAGATCTTTACCGGTGTGCTTCAAGCTGAAATGAACTCTAAAGACTAATATGAGATCTTTATTGCTGTGCTTCAAGTTGAAATGAACTCTAAAGACTAATGTGAGATCTTTTATTGCTGTGCTTAAAGTTGAAATGAACTCTAAAGACTAATATGAGATCCTTTATTGCTGTGCTTCAAGTTGAAATGAACTCTAAAGACTAATATGAGATCTTTATTGGTGTGCTTCAAGTTGAAATGAACTCTAAAGACTAATATGAGATCTTTATTGCTGTGCTTCAAGTTGAAATGAACTCTAAAGACTAATGTGAGATCTTTTATTGCTGTGCTTCAAGTTGAAATGAACTCTAAAGACTAAGATGAGATCTTTTATTGGTGTGCTTCAAGTTAAAATGAACTCTAAAGACTAATATGAGATCTTTACCGGTGTGCTTCAAGTTGAAATGAACTCTAAAGACTAATATGAGATCCTTTATTGCTGTGCTTAAAGTTGAAATGAACTCTGAAAACTAATATGAGATCCTTTATTGCTGTGCTTCAAGTTGAAATGAACTCTAAAGACTAATATGAGATCTTTATTGGTGTGCTTCAAGTTGAAATAAACTCTAAAGACTAATATGAGATCTTTATTGCTGTGCTTCAAGTTGAAATGAACTCTAAAGACTAATGTGAGATCTTTTATTGCTGTGCTTCAAGTTGAAATGAACTCTTAAGACTAATATGAGATCCTTTGTTGCTGTGCTTCAAGTTGAAATGAACTCTAATGACTAATGTGAGATCTTTTATTGGTGTGCTTCAAGTTGAAATGAACTCTAAAGACTAATGTGAGATCCTTTATTACTGTGCTTAAAGTTGAAATGAACTCTAAAGACTAATGTGGGATCTTTTATTGCTGTGCTTCAAGTTGAAATGAACTCTAAAGACTAATATGAGATCTTTATTGCTGTGCTTCAAGTTGAAATGAACTCTAAAGACTAATATGAGATCTTTTATTGCTGTGCTTCAAGTTGAAATGAACTCTAAAGACGAATGTGAGATCCTTTATTACTGTGCTTAAAGTTGAAATGTACTCTAAAAACTAATGTGAGATCCTTTATTACTGTGCTTAAAGTTGAAATGAACTCTAAAGACTAATGTGAGATCTTTTATTGGTGTGCTTCAAGTTAAAATGAACTCTAAAGACTAATGTGAGATCATTTATTGGTGTGCTTCAAGTTGAAATGAACTCTAAAGACTAATGTGGGATCTTTTATTGCTGTGCTTCAATTTGAAATGATCTCTAAAGACTCATGTGATATCCTTTATTGCTGTGCTTCACGTTAAAATGAATTCTAAAGACCAATGTGATATCCTTTATTGCTGTGCTTCAAGTTGAAATGAACTCTAAAGACTAATGTGAGATTCTTTATTGGTGTGCTTCAAGTTGAAATGAACTCTAAAGACTAATGTGAGATCTTTATTGCTGTGCCTCAAGTTGAAATGAACTCTAAAGACTAATATGAGATCCTTTATTGCTGTGCTTCAAGTTAGAATGAACTCTAAAGACTAATGTAAGATCTTTTATTACTGTGCTTCAAGTTGAAATGAACTCTAAAGACTAATGTAAGATCTTTTATTACTGTGCTTCAAGTTGAAATGAACTCTAAAGACTAATGTAATCTTTCGTCCGTAATTATTATTCTTTATATCAAATAACACTCGTCACGGGAATAAAAAGTATTTTGAAATGGAGGCCGATGTGGCTTGTATGAATCGCAAGTGATTTTAATAAAGATAACTGTGTTTTGCATTACAGAAACTCGCTCTCTCATGTTCCTATTAGAATGTAAAGCACAAATAAACACGTGTAACTGCCTCGAAGTCTTGAATAAACGAGTTATTTTCTTTATACATCTAGCATATTGATTTAGTCTGTACTATGACTATACACCAGTTACATGTCACGTTTTCAAAGATATAGCTGAATAAGACAACAGAGTGACATAAATATAATTGTTTATTCATTTAAAAGTATCGAACCGAACACTTAAAAATACGTTAATTCCATGTGGTATGAAATTTATATTGTACAGAATACGAGTACGGTATTCATGTCAGTACGTTAGCTCTGATACAAGATTTTACTATTTGTTATGAACGTTTCAGAAATATATTTCGCTTTCTTTGTCTTTCATACAGAAAGATTTAACTATATTATGACTGATTATTTTCCAGGGACTGTTTTCATAAAATGACAGAGGTTTTAACAAGTCTTTATATGTTTTAAAAAGGGAATGTGACAATATATCATTGAAAGACAAGAAACTGAACTCATGTAATAGAAAGAATGAAACAAGACTTGGTATTGAAATTATAAGTGAATATCCCGATAGGACTATCATGAAGTTCAATTCAGTTTATCTTGGCAGTAGTTCCAGTTTCATGTATCACAAGGTGCTTTGAGCCTTGCGAGGCAACAGAAGGCGCTCAGAAACGGTCGTTTCTCTTCAGCTTCGTTAGCGGATGTAAGGTTAGGTGTTAAAGGCTCATAGGTAGATACGGTATGGTGACAATGCGTAGGTGTTGTGAGGGGTTTCTTTGGAATGGAAAATTATATTAGAATCGTCAAGAAAAACTGTATTGTAGAAGATAGGCAGGCAAGGCTGAGCAAAGAGACGGAGACAGCAGTGTGTCTGTTCATAATATTAAAAATAATGTAAAGACGAAAAATCTATTGCTGATGTAACAAGACGGGGGGGTGCAAGGGGTCTATAAATACAATGGCGAAGAATTTGACAACCCCACAAGGGAGCTTGGGTCCGGCATGGCCAAGCGCGTAAGGCGTGCGACTCGTAATCCGAGGGTCGCGGGTTTACGCCCGCGTCGCGCCAAACATGCTCGCCCTCCCAGCCATGGGGGCATTATTGGTGACGGTCAATCCCACTATTCGTTGGTAAAAAAGTAGCCCAAGAGTTGGCGGTGGGTGGTGATGACTAGCTACCTTCCCTCTAGTCTTACACTGCTAAATTAGGGACGGCTCGGTGCAGTGGGCTAACAACCTACTCACTTAAATACTTGTTGAAGAATCCGCAAGCAATTGCGGCCTTATGTTCCTAGATGGAATCTAATGGTGATAACTAACTAACTAACAAGGGAGTTTGGCTACGCGTGTATAATAACTTGATGCAAAGTTTACGAACTGTAAAGGAGGTTACTGGTTCAGAGTAAGTTGGTAGAGTGTAATTTGGTAGTCGGAGTGCAAATTAGGTAGTTTTGTTTTGGAGGTTCTGTGGTTTTGAATATTGGTTTGTCGTTATGTTGCATGTTGTCATATGAGAACAGAAGTCTAATGTAGATCTAGCTGCGCACACTTTGTTGAGTACACTGATGAGTTTCAGAAAATTCACTCTTTCACTGATTTTGTTGATAATATTATTAAAGTTTTATACATGGCAGATTTAGCATTTGTATCGTTTAATTTTAGTTTCAGGCTACTGCATTTTTTCCCTGAACTTATCAACGTTTTTTTCACGGAGCGCAATCGCTTGAGTTCTTGTAGGTTAATGGAAACAAGTCATTTGCTGCACCACTGTGATACAGAGTCAAGTGCTGTCTGAACTCTAAAGATAGCGGTAATTGGGTTGCATGAAGTATTTCATATAACCATGTCTTCCAGATATTGGAATGTTAGTAGGGAGAGGAGGGTATATCATTAACAAAAGTACTATACAGCGCAGGGTTAAGTAAGGATCTTTAGGGTACTCTAGATATAGATGCTATGTGGAAAAATAGAAGGGAGGAAAAGCAGAGGGTGTGAAAGAACTAAATATATCGACAGCCTCAATAACTATGTCACCAAGAACTCAATGAGCAACATCGAGTTGATAAGGAGGATTGACAACAGAGAAGTCTGGCATGCCATGGTCGTCGATGTCTGCCGCAGGTTTGACACATGAAGAAGAAGAAGATACAGAGAATTGTTTGGAAACTGCTTCCTAATTTTTAACCTTAGCTTTAAGGTTGGTGATAAAACAATATCGTGTAAATCAAATGGGTCGGTAGACCCATGTCATGAAAGGTAACTATAGTTTATTATTGAAGCTTCGGTAAGCCTGACTTAAGTAATCTATTGTCTGCTTGTTTCTCTTTTCCTTAACCATGCTCAAAGGTCTGCAGTTACTAGTGTTACTACCTAATTATTTTTATTAGTTATTACTTTTATGAGAGCTGATTTCCATGTTTAATGGTAATATCTAGATAAGAACAAAGTATATGAATATTGGACGAAGTGACTGACGATTGAAAGTTTGTAAAATATATTATTGATTATAATAATTCTCCATCTTCTCCAACTGGTGCTGTTCATTTGATATTTTGTAAAATTGACTTTAATTTATGTCAGTGATATTCAGCGTATGTATAGGTTAGAGGGTTGGTTGATTTCCACAGGGAACCGTGATGTAAAGATGACAAAGTTGCTATTTACAGAAAGTGATTGACATGGTGAACGTGAGCTGCTTCTAAAAATGAAAGATTCGCTGTTGCAAACGTGTTTTCAAAGTACTGAGTAAATAATTCAGTTTTGGGTACTGACTGTGGTGTTGGTGCACGTTGGTGTGGGGTATGCTGTTGTTGGGTCAAGTATTACTGAGAGATTTGACCTTTCACCAGAACGAAGCAGGGTCAGGGTGAGAATCGTCGTTATGTTTTCAGAGATTATTACAGTTTTAAACCTGTTGTAGTTTAATGAGTTTTTGATACAGTTATTAAAATTATACCTTTAGTGAGCAAATGGCCTCACGTTTAAGACGTATGCAGTGGGTAATTAGTTGGCGGATTTTGAGAGTGACCCTCCATGCATTTAGGTCAAGATTTCATGTTTTACTAGATATTTTTTTTAACTTTCTCAACTATAACGTTGGTAATTGCTTGGATGTAGTTACCTCTGTCGTTTTTACGAGCAGATCTAGGTCTAATTGAGGGTAAGCGTTTGGAAATGTTTTTATTGAGAAGTAACCTGTCAGTGCGAGAATATTTGTATATTGGTGAGTTGTGCTGTGTTATGTTTCCACGATAAGAAAAATGGACAAGGATATCGAATAGTGATCGCTACCGATATTGTGGTGGAGTCAGAACCTGTTAGTGTGTCTGTCTGACTAGAGAGGTTAGAACTGTTGCTAGATCTACGATGCCTCCAGAACCATTATGGTACGTATGTGTCATATTGTTGGTGTTTAGTGTTACAAGTTTGTTGTCATCTAAACAGTGTTACAGTAGTGTACTAGGTGTCGGTTACGCAGCAATTAAGAACTGTGTGCATATTGTTGAAGCCGACAGTGATACTTTTATTGAAGTAATGATTGTTTAAACGTCTGGATGTGTTAATGTTAGATTTGTCATTCGGCGAAACATGCATATTGGAAAAAAGTCATGGGTGGCGCATTGATGGGGTGAATTTAACAATGTATTATTTCGTTATTATCAGGTATTGACAACTGGCGGGATGAAACTAAAGATTTTACGGTACAACATTGCGATATCTCGCCAATCATGTCTATCAGTTCTATGAACTATTTTATATCTCGTAGTACTAAAATTACTTTGCTCTTCAAGCAGAGTTTCGTTAATACTACTGTCATCAGTGTTAGTTGATTGGTTTAACTGAAATAAGTGATTTGTAAAAATATTATCTACAGATTTTTAGGAAACAAAAACAACCTCTTTTTTGGTGACACTTCTTCCGACACTCTACGAAACTTGAAATGTTTATCCAGTGTAGTCATACGCGAAGACAGGTTGCTGTGTTTTAAATACTATTTTCTTACGTACTATAATTGATGACATATATCAATGTTCTAACCCGTAAGTGTGTGGTACAGTTGAAACTTTACCGGTAGTTAACAACGTATAACGTATTATTCTATTTTTCGGTGCGTAGCTATTTCTCTGTTTTTTTTTTTTTAGAATTTCGCCCCAAACCACTCGAGGGCTATCTGTGCTAGTCGTCCCTAATTTAGCAGTGTAAGACTAGAGGGAAGACAGCTAGTCATCACCACCCACCGCCAACTCTTGTGGCTTCTCTTTTACCAACGATTAGTGGGATGTAACGTCACATTATAACGCCCCCACGGCTGAAAGGGCGATCATGTTTGGTGCGACCGGGATTCGAACCCGCGACCCTCAGATTACGAGTCGAACGCCTTAACCCACCTGGCAATGCCGGGCCTACCTCTGCGTAGCTAACCATGAAACACCAGCTCATGTGATTTCTTGAAGTATGTATACATATTTTACACAGTTTGTAAAATGTTGAAGGCTCAGCCAAATTATTTCGACACATAAAATTTAAGCCATCAATGTTTTATCAATTTTAATTGAAAGTTTTCAATTCACAACTTTCAGTCCCAATTATTTGTTCTTCTTCGCGCACCTTGTTTAACAACTATGTTGTCTTTGATTGGATAAGTGTTAAGGCCAAATTTATCTAATGATATCCCAAGTTCCAATTCCAGATAAGAACTAGAATAAAACTGCATCATGTTCACAGCGTTAGTCTAAACATGCTAGATCCTGTTGTGAAATGTATCTTTAACCTACGCATTCAGTTCTCTAAAGAAACTTTTATACATCAACGAAGTCTATTAGGTAAAAGTAAACCTATCAGCCTTACCTCCTTATTTGAGGCATTAACAAATGACTAACTGATGAACAAGAGTCCACACACTTTCGACGCACTTGTTTGATCCTGTCTCTTACTTCGGGACTGTCGTTTGGCTTTCCTACCGAAATGAGAAAGTCTCGAAATAGCGCCGTCTGGTAGTTCAACTCTTCTATAAGCTGTCATGAAAAATTAATGAAAGCAATAATCGAGCATTTTATTACACACAGAATGAAAATAGATCACTGCACAAAAGAAACCTTGGCAAAATCGTGTTTTAAAAATATGCATATTTACGTATCTTCTAAACGAGTTATAATCTCAAACGCTCAGTGAAATTGATTTTATGAAACAGCTTTACTGATTGTTTGAAACTTAAATGTCTGTAATTCGATGAATTTTTTTTGTATGTTGTTTTCTTTGTGCAAAAATTAACAATAGATTTTACCTGTACTCTGTCCGCAGCGAGGATTTGTTTGTTTTGAATTTCGCGCAAAGCTACATGAGGGCTGTCTACGCTAGCTGTCCCTAACTTAGCAGTCGCTGACTGAATAAGCTGGCTGAATTATGAATAGTAATTTCGAACAATATTTCAGTATTGTATACACCCTTGTGCAAATTAATTGAAACAAATGGTCATTTTACAATATTTTCAGCATGGCGGCCGGTGTAGGCTCGCTGGACCCGCTGATTTCCTTTAAGAGTCATTTTTTCACACACACGGCGTCATTAGCTGTGTTTTGCAGTACGGTCGATCTGTTTTTGGAATATATGACGAAATTTTGAGGAATATTACGTCATCCGAAATTGCGTTAGAAGGGCAAGGAGACCAGCCAAAAAACAACTTCTTATCAACTCAATGAAGAAAAAACGGTATCAATGGGGTCCGAAATACAAGATCTGGGCGCAAGAACAATGAAGAAAGGTGTTATTCAGTGATGAGACTCATTTCTTCGTACAGGGTCAAAGAAGTCTGCATGTTCGCAGATCTCCAGGTGAGAAACTTTGAAAATCTCACATCAATCAGCTTGTAAAACATCCCTTGAAGAAGATGTTTTAGGTTTTTTCAGCTACTATTACGTCGGAGGCTTACATATCGTAAAAGGTATGATGCGAGGACGACAGTACATCGAAGTTTTGCAGAGAAGAGTCGTTCCAGAATTGAAAAAGAGATTTCCAGATTGATCTGGCATTTTTCAGCAAGATCTGGCTCTGTGCCACACTTCGAAACCTGATAAGAATTTTATGACTACAACGAGAATAAAGGTGCTGGACTGGCCTGGAAACTCTTCGGACTTAAATCCTATTGAAAAAATCCTTGGGCGATTTGTAAAGAAAGACTTCGAGGAAAAGACTGTACTACAAAAGATAAGCTAATTGAGGCCATAATTAAGGTGTGGTACCGTGATCCAAAAATTAGTAAAGATTGCAGTCAACTTGTGGACTCGATGACAAAGCGGATTAATGATCTTCTGAAAAATAAAGGCAGTCATATCATGAATTAATTTGTGAGTAATTTTTGGATTCTCAGAAATAAAATGCAAAAACATGAAAAAATCGTAATTTTCCGTCTTGTTTCAATTAATTTGCACAAGGGTGTATTGATTGGTTTTAGTTAGGATAACAGCAAGATTTACTTCTTTGTATTGAAGTAAATATCAAATACCATTTCTCTGTATAACTTTTACAATTTTCTCCGGATTTTTTTGTATTAATGTATTACACAAGTAATAAACTGACCACTTAATCATATTCGTGATATCCGCATGTTTTCATCCTTACTTCTGTTACTTTGTATTTTCTAGGGGTTAGTGATTATAAATGTTGTACTTTATCTTTGTATTAGTAATACTCTAATGTATCATGTGACGTTGAGTAGCTTGATCGTTGCAAAGCACATATATACACAAAGGGCTATTTGTAATGCGCCCACCATTGATATCAAAACCCGAGGTTTAGAGTTATATAATTTCTCAGACTTACTGTTGAGTCGCCGGGGGGGGATACCCTTTGGGCTGTTTGCGATTATCTATCGAAGGAAGTCAAACCTCGGACTTTGGTGTTGTAAATTGGTAAAATCACCATTGACCCATAATGAGTGATGGACAGTTTCTGATACTATCTATGGCGTTGAGTACCTTGTACCCAGTTGCATTTTATAACGCTAAATAATTAGACCTTATCTGTTTTTTTGTTTCGTATTACAATTCATTTCATGATGTATTTGTCTATTGAGAGCTAAATGGCTTTTTTTACATGTTTGTCACGTAAGAGATGTTTCGGTATCAAAATATGATTGCACAAATTTTCAGCTCATTAAACAATTGTGTATAGCATTAAAACAAATAAATTCACGAAAAATGTCAAGGATTTCAAATAGATTCTTAGTCCTTCTCTACTGGGCTGTCATATCAACAGTTGAGTAACATATATTATCTAATTATGAGAACTAAATATTTTTACCTCTTTCATTTATTGTACTTTGTGTCTTTTGTTAGAAATTTACTTAACGCTAATGTTTAGCTCTACGCTAACACATAACATTCTTAAAATAAGATTTATAGCCTCACTCCGTTTTTAATCCGAGTTATCGTGGCTTTACATTGACAATGCTAGATGGAATTATTATTTTTTCTTTTCTCTTTTTCCATTTTCCAATGGAATAAGCCCTTCAGCTCGGACAGACTGACTGCACACAACACGTCATATCACCATGCCAACCAAACCGAGTTTAACGCAATTGCATAGCTATTAGCGTGGTGTTAGTTTCTCGTTACTAAATCAGTTACCAACAAAATTATTGACTTCTTAAATTATTTAAATTAAAAAAGAACAACCTTTAAAGACTCGTGCATAAATGTATTAATATCTCGTAGATTTAACAATTTCCCAAGCAAAATTCATCACAGACTACAAACAATATCATTCATCGAACGATTTTTATTGTTAAATAAAACAGCTTCTGCATATACATATATCGTAATATTACTTTGAATATAATTCAATAGGTGGAGGTATGCATGTGTCGACATGTAAGTGTGTTTGAATCCATCACCCACAGTTGGTGGGCTGGATTACTGTAATTTTGGGGTTTGATAATTAGAAACTGGCTACCAATATGTATTACACAGTTGTTTCAAGGGTTGTGCCTGAGAAAGGGACTCGGAACTAAAACAATTTTCCTTCTTTTTTATATACTTTTAATCTTGAATTTGAGAAAACAAGTACGAATCATTTAAATAGATAAATTACGACCTTCCACAAAGCAAGTGACGCAATTATCATCTAATGACGTCATTAAGTATTTAACGAAGTAATGAAGGAAGGGAAACGTTGCCTAGCATTGTCCTTTATATAATTAGTATATATAAAACTACATATAGTTGTGAATGTAAGTGTATATTTTTATGTGTTATATAAAACGTTGTTGCATCAAAACAAAAACACTACACACCAATACCCAGGATTCTAGGATTCTATCAAAGCAAATAAGGCCCGGCATGGCCAAGCGTGTTAAGGCGTGCGACTCGTAATCTGAGGGTCGCGGGTTCGCATCTCCGTCGCGTCAAACATGTTCGCCCTTTCAGCCGTGGGGGCGTTATAATGTGACAGTCAATCCCACTATTCGTAAGTAAAAGAGTAGCCCAAGAGTTGACGGTGGGTGGTGATGACTAGCTGCCTTCCCTCTAGTCTTACACTGCTAAATTAGGTACAGCTTGCGCAGATAGCCCTCGTGTATCTTTGCGCAAAATTCAAAAACAAACTATCTAACAAATGGACAAATAAACATGCTATAAAAATATCGTTTTAATAAAATTAGTATATGTCACAAATATAATATTACCAATTATATATATTATAACAGTGTTATAACGCTGTAAGTGTTATATAACACTTGGACATAGAAGAATATCCTCGAACTTTCTGTTGTTATTTCATGTACTAGGAATTGCCGACATAAATATGAAATTTTTATTGTTGTGTCTTCAACAGACTCTGCAAAGACATTTGAGTCCATAATGACGTAATAGCATGTTTAGAATGTGAATTTGAGGGCTGATGACAGCGCAGACAGCCCTCGAGTAGCTTTGCGCGAAATTGAAAAAAACAAAGCAAATAATTGCTTTTGTTTTAATAAGGTACGAGAAAATATAACGAATATAAAAATAAGATATGTAATGTATGATTATAAAGGTCATATACGTTGAATGTCATTATCAAGTTCTGATATAAGGGTAGCTAATCTACAGCTGTCGGATATAAATACTGAGGTCAACCTTTCATTCGACTCACGGCATGCCAATGAGTTATACCAGTTTTCAGGACTTACCCTGTTTCTCAGTATACCTTATACCAAATATATAATACATTCATTGATTATAAAAAAAAACAAACTGTTCTTCTTCTTTAAATGTTTATAGCTCATATTTATTTGTTGTGTTTTAAGTAGCTTTGCAATATTTTAAAATAGCTAATAGTGCTAATTATAAGTATTCTCTATATCCTGAATAAATATAGGTTCGCTCTGGCTAGTAAAACAGAGCTAAAACACAAGGCATGGAAAGTGCAGTTAACAGATATTAACCGAGGATGGGTAACTGCGAACCATAAGACCCGTTAAACACGATAATGACGTGTGTTCCCTGCAGAAAATAAACGATTTAAAGTTAAATCCATATCGCGTGTTTTGTTTCAATCTGGTATGCGATTATACTGTTTTGTCAAAGTGTGGTATGTGATATTGGCTATTGTGATCGGATAGACGCCTTGTACGACGCATGGTATAACAAGTAGGTGAAGTACCTTTTAAGGTTCATATACGTACGGCCATCCATTCCAATTACAACAACTGATGAGAAAGAGGGTAGCCAGTCAGCAGTACCCACCGAATACGCGGTGACGTTTAACGGAATAATGAGACTGATTTTAATGGTTATAAAGTCCCCTCTGCGGAGGGTGCTCACACTATATCAAAGTTTCGAATATTAGACAATGCAATGTACCGCCTCACAAGGAAGTAAGTTTGTCTGTTTGTTTTTAAATTTTGCGCAAAGCTACACGAGGGATATCTGCGCTAGCCGTCCCTAATTTAGAAGTGTAAGACTAGAGGGAAGGCAACTAGTCATCACTACCCACCGCCAACTCTTGGTTACTCTTTTAGTAACGAATACTGGGATTGAACGTTACATTATAACTCCCCCACGGCTGAAAGAGCGAGCATGTTTGGTGTGACGGGATTCGAACCTATGACCCTTGGATTACGAGTCAATTGCCCTAACCATCTGGCCAAAGAAAGAATAACCGAATTGTTTGAAATGTATGAAGTGAAATCTTTCTTTTGCCGCTAGGTGGTGTACTTTTGTTTTCAAAATTAATTGAAAAAGAAATTATTAGTCGTAATTAAAACTACAATTTGTTGAGCAATAAGTGATGTTACAATATTACATGAAGGCAGTTTTACTACAATCAGTTATTTAACCAGTTAGTACCCCGCTGGTACAGCGGTAAGTCTACGAATTTACAACGCTAAAATCAGGGACTCGATTCTCCTCGAAGGACTCACAAGATAGCTCAATGTGGCTCTGCTATAAGAAAACACAAAGGCTTAAGCAATTAGTAACCATAAATTAGCTTGGGGGGTCTAACATTACCATTTATACCCTCAAAATCATACCTCTCATATTAATTAGGGTACGTCTACTGAGTCAAAAGACTCATTAAGCTCATGGTTTTTTTTTTTGAGGTTATCTAACTATCAATGTAAAATATGTAGTTTTAGGCTCACCTAATCCAATACTAATGGACATCCGAAGCCTAACTAATCCACTACTAACTGATATCTTAAGCCTACCTAATCCAGTACTAACTGATTGCTTAAGTCTACCTAATCCAGTACTGACTGATATCGACTGATATCGAAACGCTCCCAATATTCCAAGTAATATAGGTATCTTACCTTTGGTAACGAATATTACCGATATTAAAAATAAGTAATTAATGTCTTGTCAATATCTTAATAAGCTTCCAAGTATTTTAATTAATGTTATTATCTTATATTTACAAGCTACAGTTTTAACATTTTAATGGAGGCTCGCTAGGTGGAGTTTTAACGTCGTGTGACGACTATGATATATTTAAAAGTGTGAGCACCATTATATACACCCCAACTAGTAGTAAGTTGTTAATAAATCATTAGGCTTATTTTAGTTGATTCGGTCCAGTAGATTCTGTAATTCTGTGTCAATAAAGTACTGTAGAAGTGGATTTATTTTGCATACAAGTATTTAGTGTTATTTATTTGTGAATTTTGGTCTATCATATGGTTATTGTTAGCTATGTAAAAGAGCAGTAAATCTGTAGAAATTTCAAAGAAATAAATAAACTGATTTCCTTTCATTTTGACAGAATGATAAAAAATAACCCATCCAATGAAAAAAAGACAGTTACAACAGTTCTATGCGTGTTAACCAATCGCCACTGTTCCGTCCATGTATGGTATCTCCAACTTACTGCTGTTAACGAATCATCATCCATTACTCCAAAACTTACCTTGATGTAGTACTGATTGTCAACCTTCTACTCTAGCTAATCTAACAAGCTTCTGTTTGTTCATGATTGCACGTTTTGATTCAATAAGCATTTTAATGTTTGTTGTCTGATGATTACGTATTGCAACACTCTGAAGTATGATCAGTTTGTTTGTTTGTTTTTTGGAATTTCGCACAAAGCTACTCGAGGGCTATCTGTGCTAGCCGTCCCTAATTTAGCAGTGTAAGACTAGAGGGAAGGCAGCTAGTCATTACCACCCACCGCCAACTCTTGGGCTACTCTTATACCAACGAAAAGTGGGATTGACCGTCACATTATAACGCCCCACGGCTGGGAGGGCGAGCATGTTTAGCGCGACGCAGGCGCGAACCTGCGACCCTCGGAATACGAGTCGCGCGCCCTACGCGCTTGGCCATGCAGTATGATCAGAAGCAGGGCTTTTGTTGTTTGTAAAATGTTCGGCAAAGATACACAAGATCCTATGATCAGGAGCAGGGTTTTTGTTCTGTGTAAAATGTTCGGCAAAGATACACAAGATCCTATGATCAGGAGCAGGGCTTTTGTTCTTTGTAAAATGTTCGGCAAAGATACACAAGATCCTATGATCAGGAGCAGGGCTTTTGTTCTTTGTAAAATGTTCGGCAAATTTACACGAGATCCTTCTGTATATATATACATTTGTTCATAATTATAATAATATAACAGGCCCGGCATAGCCAGGTGGGTCAAGGCATTCGACTCGTAATCCGAGGGTCGCGGGTTCGAATCCCGGTCGCACCAAACATGTTAGCCCTTTCAGCCGTGGGGAGTTGTTATGTGAGGGTCAATCCAACTATTCGTTGGTAAAAGAGTAGCCCAATAGTTGGCGGTGGAAGGTCATGGCTAGCTGCCTTCCCTCTGGTCTTACACTGCTAAATTAGGGACGGCTATCGCTGATAGCCCTCGTATCAGCGATGCGCGAAATTAAAAAACAAACAAACAATAATAATATTACACAATATTATTATCTAATGCTTTAATATATTTAAAGCCTAGCGTGACCTGGTTGTTAGGGCAACGGATTTGTAGCGGGATCGAAACCTTTGCAAAATATCATCGTCCTTTAAACCTTGTGGACTTAATAATGTGACGGTTAATTCTTCTATTCACTGGTAAATGAGCGTCCCCTAGAGTTTGGCAGAGGGTGTTTTTGACTAGCTGCCTTCCCTCTGATATATCATTTCAGAATTAGAGCAACTTTAACAGAAAAAAATGACAATTTTTTAGGCTATCATTATATATATGCTCATTGTAGGGCTTTATTTTTATTAAGTAATAGCTATACCTCAAAGTAACTTTATAGTGTTAAAGATTTCAGTGTTATGTTTGTGTATCATGTTTTGTAGATCATGTCTTATTTTACAGTCTTCGTGTTAGATTTAAATATGTAAATGTATGAATATGGGATAGGAAAATCGAAACGTGTAATCAAAAAATGTGTTAATATTATAATCACTGCTGTATTATAAAAAGGATGGGCTTTACTTAGAACATGTAAAGATAAGATGGTTAACAACATCAAACTGTGTTTGTTTGTGTCGTTGTTGTTGTTTTTGACACATGTGTCGCAGCGAATGATTCTTTCTCTTTTCGTGTAAGATAAAATGAATTAGTTATTTAATTGCCCCTCCCCCGCTAGTACAGCGGTATGTCTCCGGATTTACAACGCTAAAATCAGGGGTTCGATTCCCCTCGGTGGGCTGAGCAGATAGCCCTATGTGGCTTTGCTATAAGAAAAACACAAACAGTTATTTAATTGTAGAAAAGTATTTCTTCTATAGACGTTATGATTACAAATAAAACCACTATTAACTGTATATATATATATACCAAGATTGCAGTGGAAATAAATATACAGTTGTTTAGTTTGTTCTCTAAACTCAAATTATTAAGCTAAAACAAACAATAATATAGACGAGTTCAGTTTTTTTCGTAATAATATAAAACGTATCAACTATATAGCTACTTCTGACACACCTGTGTAAGTGTATTTATATATATATACACTCTTCAAAAAAAGAAACGCAAAAGGGATATTTTTTTTAGTTTAAAGAGAAATATATGTAATAACGTAACAAGCTCAGAGTATGTGATGTTACACGTGTTAAGGCACTGATTGTCAGACCAAAATGACAATAAAAGTTGTGCACTTTGAAAACGGAGGAAAACATCGGATTTTTCACCAAAACGCATTCGTGTCCAATAAATTTGTTTGAGAGATCTGCATGTTCTGCAAGTGCAACATGTGCAAAATCCCTATAAAAGTGAAGGGTTCTCGGTTTTCATAGCTCAGTGTTAAGCCACCGACACGCAATACAGTTACGCCAAGACTGACTGAAGCACGACGCAACAACGCCATTGGTTGCTTGGAAGCAGGCGAATCTCAATCAGATGTTGCCAGAGCTGTGAATGTCCACCCAAGCACCATCACAAGGCTATGGAATGGTCACCAACAACATGGATCAACTTGTGACCGTCCACGATCTGGCAGACTTCGTGTGACCACGCCCGCACAAGATCGCTACATCCGGTTACGTCACCTTCGGGATAGAACCACCACTACGACGTCTACTGCCTCAACCATACCAGGGCTGCGTAGGATTTCGATCAGACCGTACGCAACCGTCTACGAGATTCTTAGGCCCCATGTGAAATCCATCATGGTGAACGTCAACGACGTTTCTCAACATGACAACGCCCGTCCTCACACAGCCCGATTCACCACTGTCTTCTTGAGACACCACAACATCAACGTTCTTCCCTGGCCCTCCAGATCACCAGATTAAAACCCCATCGAACATCTTTAGGACGAGTTGGACCGACGTCTGCGACGGCAACAACCTCAACCGCAGACTCTACCTCAGCTTGCAGCAGCTTTGTAGGCTGAGTGGACAGCCATTCCACAGGATGTGATTCGTCATCTCATCGCTTCCATGGGCAGGAGATGCCAAGCAATTATTGATGCTCACGGGGTGCATACTCGTTATTGACGTTGAGTGACGTTAAACTTTATCTAGTGAGCGTGGACTTCGCCTTTGCAGACTTTGGATGTTCAGCAGTGAATGTGCAAAGTTTCACACATTGCGCTAGCAATCCCTAACTTTGTAGTATAATACTAGAGGGACGGCAACTAGTTACCACCACCCACCGCCAACTCTTCGGTTACTCTTTTTCCAACGAATAGTGGGATTAACTGTCACATTATAACGCTCCCACAGCTGAAAGGTCGAGCATGTTTGGTGTGAAGGGGATTCAAAACCGCGACCCTCTGATTACGAGTTGAGTGCCTTATCCATCTGGCCGTAAAATTTATTATTTAAAATGTTTTAAGCACGATACAGCTTCTTACAAATAGGCACTGGTACTTACTCTCACGTTAATGTATGTTTAAATGTTTGTTATCTTACCGTCGTCGAGTTAAAAACCAGCAGGTAGCTCATAAACAGCGAATAAAAAATTCGACTACATGACTAAAAAAATATCAAAACATGTCAAAAATCTTCCTATTCACCAGCATTCATTCAGCTTTAAGAGTAGTTTAGTAAAGCTAGTCGTGGTCTTTGGAACAGCGAGTGCAGTTGCGAATCGGAAGGTTCAAGGTTTAAGCCGCGATACTTTGCTGAACACGATTCGCACGTCCAGTATTGGGACGTAATAGCATCGATTGTCGTTATTTCTACTCGGCTAAAGCAAATAACCACGTTGATGACAAGTGCATTAGCTGGAATTTATTTGTGTAATGTTTACGGAACGATATGATGTGTTTCTCGTATGCTTAACCCGAATTGAGACTGCTAACCTGAAAAAACCGTCAGTCAACTGCCAAAAGTAAAAAAGAAACAGTAACGTTGAATTATTCAAAATTTTTTATCCTTGTTTGCTGTCTGCTAATAACTTTGGTTTTAGTTTTGGTTTCACCTACAAAAGGTTCAAGCAGGGAAACTTGTGTATATTTTCCAGCGCCTGACCAATGGAAGTGTGAGTTTCTTGTGTTTCTCCTGTTCTTTCTCCTCTTCTCTATCAAATTCTAAAGGACAATAATTGATGGTTCCCGCCGCTTTGTTCTGTTTGCCGAATGTGTTTTTAGCTGTTTTATTTACCCTGATTTTCTGAGTTCTTTTCTTGGGTCAGCCGGAGTATATAATTTTTTTTCTTCTTCTATGCATACATATCTATACAATTTGTAAACTACTAGGACTCTCATCATCCAAGTTACTGTCAGGTTTTGTTGTATCGTCTGTCTATTGTATCCCTGCTGGTCCGAAGAGTTCTGGAATTTAGCGTAAAGCCTCGTCGACACTAAACGTAATATGCATAGTGTAGTTGAATTATTGTTATAAACGTCTTAGTTTCACTGGGAATTTTTTTATTCATAATCACATTACAGAACAAAGACAAGAAAATAATTCTTTTGAATGCAGCTCTATTTTTTTGGCACTCGACTCGTAATCTGAGGGTCCCAGGTTCGAGTCAATTCCTGTCACATCAAACATGCTTGCCCTTTCAGCCGTAGGGGGCGTTATAATGTGGCGGTCAGTTCCACCATTCGTTGGTAAAAAGAGTAGCCCAAGAGTTGGCGGCGGGTAATGATGATTAGCTGCCTTTCCTCTAGTCTTATACTGCTAAATTAGGGACGGCTAGCGCAGATAGCCCTCGTGTAGCTTTGCGCGAAATTCAAAAAACAAAAACAAACTAATTTTGTTAATTGAAAGAGGGTCTTAAGCATACATGTCATTCAATACTGTGCGCAGTCACCCAAGTGACTGAAAGTTAATTCATATATGTACCAGGTCAACTTCAATGGAGAAGTATAATTAAGGCTGGGCTCTAAATTAATTAATTAATATTCTTGTTTATCCACAATATTCTTTCTTTCTCTTCTGAACAAAGAATGCACAACCCTTTATTAAAAGGTGTTCCGTTACACATGTTCTTTAAGTGTAGTTACGTTCTGGAATGATTTACCTCATCTGATTTGAGATGTTATTTGATTCAAACACTGGTTGGCATGCAGTGGAACCAGCAGAATGATATTTAGGTTATCACAGATACTTGATAAACTGCAAGCAACATGTGACAGCTGTAGTGTTGGAATTGTAGTTTTTCGCTTAAAGAACAACTTTTATTAATCAGTTGAAGTTTAAAAAGAACTTTCAGCAAAACATGTGGATATTTATATTTTAAAACCACAATTTAACGATTGAGCACTTCGGATGAAATAAACGTCAGTCATGACACATTTCGACATCTCTCCATCTTTTCCGATATGTTTAAAATCGTAATTATATTTTTGAGATCTGAAATTAATTGTAAATACCTTTCTGGCTTAAAAAAAAACTTTTATACAGTCGTTCATGGACAAAGTTACTGTAGAGGAAAGTGATTGTAATTGATAATACCATGCACTACATTTGCCACGATCCAATAGATAACACTCAAAATACCACCTCCGTTTTGGCTAAACAGGGTAAAATGCAACAGTTTCTGTTATAAGTAGAATTGTGCTGATTGTGAAATAAGAGTTAGGAGCGAGTGTAATGAGGAATAGTGCTGATTGTGAAATAATATTTAGAAGCGAGTGTAGTGAGGAATATTGCTGATTGTGAAATAATATTTAGAAGCGAGTGTAGTGAGGAATATTGCTGATTGTGAAATAATATTTAGAAGCGAGTGTAGTGAGGAATATTGCTGATTGTGAAATAAGATTTAGAAGCGAGTGTAGCGAGGAATAGTGCTGATTGTGAAATAATATTTAGAAGCGAGTGTAGTGAGGAATATTGCTGATTGTGAAATAATATTTAGAAGCGAGTGTAGTGAGGAATAGTGCTGATTGTGAAATAAGAGTTAGAAGCGAGTGTAGTGAGGAATAGTGCTGATTGTGAAATAATATTTAGAAGCGAGTGTAGTGAGGAATAATGCTGATTGTGAAATAATATTTAGAAGCGAGTGTAGTGAGGAATAGTGCTGATTGTGAAATAAGATTTAGAAGCGAGTGTAGTGAGGAATATTGCTGATTGTGAAATAATATTTAGAAGCGAGTGTAGTGAGGAATATTGCTGATTGTGAAATAAGATTTAGAAGCGAGTGTAGTGAGGAATATTGCTGATTGTGAAATAAGATTTAGAAGCGAGTGTAGTAAGGAATAGTGCTGATTGTGAAATAATATTTAGAAGCGAGTGTGGTGAGGAATATTGCTGATTGTGAAATAATATTTAGAAGCGAGTGTAGTGAGGAATATTGCTGATTGTGAAATAAGATTTAGAAGCAAGTGAAGTGAAGAATATTAAGGGTTTTGAAAATCAAAGTAAATTGATGAAGATTTACAGAAACAAATTAATTAATTGACACAAAATAGTTCATGTCTCCACAAACTCTCTGTAATTTTGAATATGATACTTATTTATAAAATTTATTTTGCCAATAAACTTATAATATTTTTTATTTAGTTGTATAATACTTCACTTTTAACAACTGAGCCATTTTACTGGTAAACTTATTGCAAGTTCCTACTTTACTAAATCCCCTCCTAAGTTGTTCAGTTTTACCAATGGATGATGACGTTTAAAATCTCTGTTTCAAAACCCCTAGTGAGCAGAGCAAAAATAATCCATTGTGTACGTTTGTGTTTAACAACAGCTAATATAAGTTATTAAGTATAAGGGATACGACTTATACGATATATTATGCCACAGAAAACTTACAGGGAATTTCAATTTAACCACAGCGTTATTAATAGTTTTTGAATTAGATGCTTATAGATGTGAGTGGTAGAGATTTTAATTAATTGATTTTAGGGAATATATGTACTTCACAGCCTAGTTTTGCAGAACAACTAACAATATTCTTTAGCTGTTAAAAAAAAAGAAAACAAATTTGTTGATAGAGGATATGGCTAAGATCGAATAAACAGCGACTGTTCGAAGAAAGTACTCGATGCTTGAGAGATAACAAAAACACAAAACAAGAAAACTACCTTACAGAATTCTCTCAACAACACTGTTCGTATAAGCTGTACTTTGCGTGCCTAACAGAACAGAGCCCAACCAATGAAGTTTCAGATCGATTTTACTTTTGATGTCAGTTAAACACCAACAAGTTTCTTCCATAGCGACAAGTGAATAAAAAATTCACAAACTGCGTCACAACAAACATAACGGAATTTTTTTAAAAAAAACATCATGGATAGGATATATAAAAAAAGATTTTGTGATGCCAATGAAAATATATGTAAGTTGAGCCTCCTGAGGAATGTGCTTTTTATAGAGTTGTATACAATATTTATGTTTATGCTAAATTGTTTAGTTTGGCATAAATCTACATGATGACTATCTGCTCTAACCGTCATTAATTTTAAAGTGGAAAACTGGATGAATTATAGTTAGTAAACAACACTCACCACCAACTTTTCGGTTGTTCCTTACCAACGAATAGATGGATTAACCGTCATATTATAATGCCCTCATGGCTAAAACAATGAGTATATTCGGGGAAAGGTTTCGAACTCACGGTCCAGAGACAGTGAGTGAAGTGTGTCATTCATTATACCAATACGTATGTATACCCATCAATAACAACAAAATAACAAAATCAAAATATGGTGAATATATTAACTTCAACTATAAGTCCGATTGTAAGGCCCAGTGCTCAGCGAGCCTGGTTATACCATTGAAGTTTCATGGGTTCAGTCCCACTGCTGCCAACGAAAACTAAAACCGTTTGTGTTCTGCGCGTTAAGAACGTGTTACAACAGTGAATGTCAAATTCGGTGTTAGAAGAGTAGCCCAAGATCTGATGATGGGTGAAGTTGACTGGAATTGATAGTGTTGATAGCCATTGTTTAGCTTCGTGCAAAATCCAACAAACCAAACAAAGAAACGATTTTTTTATACTAAACACTTATTAAATGTAGTGTTGTTGAAGGATGTGCTTGGACTTGTTACGTGTAACTTAATGGCGTACCTTACAAGTATCATAAAGCTTTCATTTGATATAAATAATAGAGAAAAGTTGTTCGAAAACAGCACTGATATATATATATATATATTGATTATAATCAGCTTTAGAAAACGCTGTCTAATCGATGGCAATAATTTGTAGTTAGTAGTAAATTGTAAGAGGATTTTTTATCAATTAATTAGTTTGCATTTTATGCATTAGTAAAACACCTTTTTTTCAAAGGTCACGGCATGGTCAAGTGGTTAGGGCACTCGACTCGTAATTCGAAGGTCGTAGGTTTAAATCCCCGTTATACCAAACATATAGCAATGTTAAAATGTGTTGATCAATCCCATTAGTGTGCTAAAAAAGTAGCCCAAAAGTTGGCGGTGGGTGGTGATGACTAGCTGCCTTCCTTCTAGTCTTACACTGCTAAATTAGGGACAGATAGCCATCATGTAGTTTTGCGCAAAAATTCAAAACAAACAAATCTTTGTTTACTTTTTTTATTAATTAACTTCTATTTGTCAAAGGAGGTTTTAAAATAATGCGTCTCCTACTTTCTTGCTCACATTACGTCCAACGCTCCTACATTAAATATAATTTTTAACCTAAATAAGAATAGTATAATAAACAGTAAATAATGTTCTAACCCAGATTGTAAGATTATTGTGTCTTATCAAAATACGGGTCTACGAGACTCTCAGTATAACTCTTAACGAGTGTTAGAGTATTGAAGATTTTTCCAAAATCACATGAAAGTTCTTATAGCGTAACAGAACAAAGGAGTATTCGTTAGATTTTGAATAATTTTATTAATGAAATAACACTACTTTTTATAATAGCTGATGAAACGACTGCTTGTTTACAATGATTAACGAAACGACATCACTCCTTTATAAAGGTTACGCAGGTCTGGCAGCGCATCGGTGTACCCAAACTTAATGATTGTGTACACAAATAAGTCGTCGTATGTACCTTTATCGACGTTTCTAAACACATGACGCATAATTCATCGTCATTTAATAAGCTAGGTCTTTTAAGAAGAACTTTATCTCTCTAATCAAATATGCTTTTATGTCAGCTGTTAATCAGACATTGCTAAAGGCGTTTTATGACTATATCAGATGGAGTCACTCATTAAACCGTTTGATAAGTGACATTTGTTAGAGTTAGTTACTACACTAGACGTACAGAGCAAGTTTTATTTCCTTCCTAATACACTAAGCTCCAACACACACCTTGCCCCGTGGTATTCCAGAAGTCATTAAAATAACCTTTCAGCTAATGATGTTATATACAGTTCGAAATTTGTTTTATAAAGTGTATATACTGTTTAACGACAATTTTAAGCTTCTAGAAGTGAAACAACAGAAACAGGAAATTAAGACAACCATCATTAGCTTATTCTTTTGACATCCATGAACACTGTTAATCCTTAAAACTAAACTCTAGAGTTTGTGACGAGAAAGATATGCAATCGAAACTGAAAACTACGTCGTTATAACCAGAATTTCATGTGATAGAAGTAAACAGAATATTTGGTGAACAGTAGGCTTTCCGTTATTTCTGTGGAGCAAAATACACTCCATGTTGAAACACATAGCGGATTTGAAAAGCAGTTTAATAAATAATAGGTACAGACGAAACTGTGCTTCCTTATGTTGGATACTTTGAGGGTTAACACAGCCTTGCAATATTACATCAAACAGCGAATACAGAAGTAACTTACTGTAGAAGATACAGTTCAAAAGGACCTTGAACAAGCGATATTTACGACAATTTCCGTGAAGTTCCCTTTTCCATAACGAACGTGATAGCTAGGCTTTTCAATCTGTCGTTTCTCTAGGGAAACAACGACTGCTGTGTGAGTTCCATACAACTCTAACGGTAAACAGCTTTGGGATATACATTAATAGTAGGTGCTTCCCAAAGCAAGTAAAACACTACAGTAAAACAACCCATGATTTATTTCGTTCAAGTGTGTGTATGATCATGAACATTGGCTCAACGTTGCGTTTAATTAGTTCTATTTGTGATTAGTAAGGCTAAATATAAAGCATACATTTATAACAGATATACATAAGCGTTTCTTGATCTCTTCTAACACTAAAAAAATCATGAAACTTATTCAAGCACAATTCTAATACATAGATATACACACTAGTTATCCTGTTTCTTTTTCGCCGGTTTTAAAAAATACAATCTGGGCCCGACATGGCCAAGCGTGTTAAGGCGTGCGACTGGTAATCTGAGGGTCACGGGTTCGCATCCCGGCCGCACCAAACATGCTCGCCCTTTCACCCGTGGGGGCGTTATAATGTGACGGTAAGTCCCACTATTCGTTTGTAAAAGAGTAGCCCAAGAGTTGGCGGTGGGTGGTGATGACTAGCTGCCTTCCTTCTAGTCTTACATTGCTAAATTAGGGACGGCTAGCACAGATAGTCCTCGAGTAGCTTTGTGCGAAATTCCAAAACAAAAAATACAATCTATCAACTAAGTGTAACGGGAATTTTTTTTGTACTTTATTTTACAATAATCATTCAGTTTCGTATATGTAATAACTGATTAATTAATATATTTAAGTTTATTCACGTGATTCGATGAAAGTGGCTGTTAACTATTTAGTTTCCTTTGTTTGAATTTTTAAATTATTGGGTATATGTTTAATATTCAAAGTCCTTAAAATGCTCCCCATAGTTTTATTAGTATATTCTCAGAATCGCTATTTTTTTATCTGAAAGCCACATATTGTGCTGTAATGAATTCACGTAAAAGCGACTTCTCAATGTTAAAAAAAACAATAGCTTCTTCACTACAAATTTCCAGTACACACTGAAAGTCGATGTAGCCCTCGTGAGGCTTTGTGCGAAATTAAAAAACAAATAAGTCGATGCTTTATATATATATGTATCATGTTTTGATTTCGTAACTCAATGATATTACAATAAACAAATGTAGTCTTAATTTTACAATCGAAACTAATTTGCATTCTCGAATGAGCTTCAATCATTTTAATATGTAGAACAACCAGTTTCGACTGTCATGTATATTATGGAAACTGTTTTCTTTTAGCGTGAAGTTATTTGCATTATGTTCACCGCGGGTTTAAATCCTTCGGAAATTGTATCACATACGTGTTTTTCTGCTTAAATACGTGATGCGAGACTTCAGTAGCGTATTCCTAACTAAACACTGATTCGGTTGCTTATTATTTGTTGATTTTATGAAATTCAATATTTTTTAGTAAGTAGATTAGAATAACATTATTGAAAATCACAGATTTATCCATTAGTTAACTTAGTCACGGCCAGGTGATTAAGGCATTCAAATCGTAATACGAAGGTCGCGGTTTGGAATCCCTGTCGCACTAAACATGCTCGCTCTCTCAGCCATGGGGACGTTATAACGTGACGATCATTCCCACTATTCGTTGTTAAAAGAGCAGCCCAAGAGTTAGCTGCAGGTGGTGATGACTAGCTGCCTTCTCTCTAGTCTTACACAGCTGAATTAGGGACGGCTAACGCAGATAGCCCTCGTCTAGCTTTGTGCGAAATTCAAATGAACAAACAAACAAATTCAGCCACACTTTCTGCTCTTAGAAAGTAAAATTTTTCTTTGGTCACTTCTGACCCTTGTTCATAATTATTTTGAAGCATCTCTTCTTCAAAATGTACAAGTCTATACTGTTTCATCGTATATCGTTTTAGTATCTACTAAACGTTGATATCTTGAAGACAATTTATATCCAAACAAGTAATTTTTCAGTTGCTTCAATTATTTTGATACGTTGCTAATAAAATTATTTCTAAAAATATGCCTGACAAAGGGTATAGATGGTATTTTGTTTAATTGTTCACTTCATTGACCACTGTCCCACACTATGGGTTAAATGACCAGATCTAAAACTCTACGATTCATGCATAATAGGTACTTATTTTATGCTATAGACAGGAAGAAAGGTGTTCAATCAGCGCCATCTGGCGCCTGAAGTTAACAGCAGGATGACTGTCACACTTATAACACGATCATGACCGAAAGTACAAAGCATGTTTTTTAGCACCACTTCTCGAACCTGAGACGATTGGATCTCCAGTGTGATAAGCTAAACATTATGTCAATAGGATGATAGTAAAATGCCGAAATGTCTTATACTTCATTAACATCTTTCCTAAAATCTTAAACATGAACTGGAAAAAGTTAGTCTAATACACAAGAGGTTCATAAAATTCGGAGATTTTTATAAATACCCCAAAAACACAACTGATTATGACCATAACGAATTGCCATAAGTTGACAAATGTGGCCACAATATCATGGAATGTTAGACAATAAATAGGTAATTCTGTAAGGCATGTAGCAATTTGCAACACGACTTCAAATATTGATATATAGCTATAAAAACAACCAACAAAACAATCATGCTTCAGATCCAAAGTGATACTCCATATTATATTATAATTTTCTATTAATTTTGTTGGTAATATTTTTTCAGTATAAAAATTCTCGTATTTAACACATTGTTTTACAAAGTTATATCGTGGTGAAAATTGTACATCAGAGCATCAGAGAAAATATTGATCGTACGTTACGCGTCGAGAGACAAAACATTAATTATCACATACTTAGCAAGTTGACTGACTAGCTACTGCTTTTGTTTTCAGTGATTAGATGAGTTATTGTAGAGATATGTTTAAACAAGATGTATGTGGTAACTTCTTTATACAGCACGGATAGCCAGTAACTCCTCCATTCAGCAAGGATAGCCAGTAACTTCTCTATACAACACGGATAACCAGTAACTCCTCCATTCAGCAAGGATAACCAGTAACTCCTCCATTCAGCAAGGATAACCAGTAACTCATCTATTCAGCAAGAATAGCCAGAAACTTCTCTATACAACACGGATAGCCAGTAACTCATCTATTCAGCAAGAATAGCCAGAAACTTCTCTATACAACACGGATAACCAGTAACTCCTCCATTCAGCAAGGATAACCAGTAACTCCTCTATACAACACGGATAACCAGTAACTCCTCTATTATGCAAGGATAGCCAGTAACTCATCTATTCTGCAAGAATAGCCAGAAACTTCTCTACACAACACGGATAGCCAGTAACTTCTCTATTCTGCAAGGATAGCCAGTAACTTCTTTATTTTGCAAGAATAACCAGTAACTCCTCTATTCAATAAGGATAACCAGTAACTCCTCCATTCAGCAAGGATAACCAGTAACTCCTCTATACAACACGGATAACCAGTAACTCCTCTATTATGCAAGGATAGCCAGTAACTCATCTATTCTGCAAGAATAGCCAGAAACTTCTCTACACAACACGGATAGCCAGTAACTTCTCTATTCTGCAAGGATAGCCAGTAACTTCTTTATTTTGCAAGAATAACCAGTAACTCCTCTATTCAATAAGGATAGCCAGTAACTCCTCTATTCTGCAAGGATAGCCAGTAACTTCTCTATATAGCACGGACAGCCAGCAACTTCTGTATAGCACGGATGTTGACGAACCCAAACTACAGTGACCAAAAGTACTGTTCCACTTTTAGTATGCAGTTTGACACGATATGGAGTAAAAATAACTTCTTCTTCCACCGTGTTTTCCAATACAACATTTGAAACACTGCACATTTTACCTGTTTATAAACAACAAAGGAACCAGGGAATGAATCTACTATTACGTTCATATAATTTGAGTTAAAACGTTCATATAATTTGAGTTAAAATGTTAATTAATTATTTATAAAGGAGCATTTGTTGGCAAAATATAATGACAGAAACAACATGTCCATCATATGATAGAATAAAATACTACGTGCATGAAAATGTCTCGTTGTCCACGAAACCCAACCTTATGTTACATACTAAGCACGTGATTATGGACCAAACCAGTTGCATGAAGAGGTTTTAAAGAGAAAGCCAAAAGCCAAAAATTAGTGTACTGCAAAAAATCTGTTATCGCTAATCGAGAGTTTGATAGACAACAGTCAAAACCAGTGACAAAGAACGAACAAGTCACGTAGGACTATGTGAAAGAAAAAAAATAAAGTTATATCTATGATAGAAACATTATCATTGTGGACAAACGCCAAGTTATAAAAGACCAGCCATGTAGAAAATGGCACAAAGCTACACAGTGGGTTATCTGTGGTGTGCTCACCACAGGTATCAAAACCTGGTTTCCAGTGATGTGAGTCAGTAGACATTCCACTGTGCCAGTAAGGGGAAGAGAAGATAAGAAAAATCATAATAATAAGAAGAGTATTGTAACTGTTACTAGGCAACTAGAGAAGGCAGAAATAGCCAGTAAAGCATTGCAAAGATGAGCTTAAAAGAGACATAGACGAGAAAGGAATTGCAGAAGATCTGGCAATGAACAAAGATGATTGGAAGAGGACAGAACGTGTGTGAATGATGGTAAGCTCTACTAAAGGGAAAAGCAGATGATTTATTCGTTTGGATTTTTGAATTTCGCCTAAAGCTATACGAGGGCTATCTGTGCTAGCCGTCCATAATTTCGCAGTGTAAGACAAGAGAGAAGACAGCTAGTCATCACCACCCATCGCCAACTCTTGGGCTACTCATTTACTAATGAATAGTGGGCTAACCGTCACGTCATAACGCTCCCACGGCTGAAAGGGCGAGCATGTTCGGTGTGACGGGGATTCGAACCCGTGACCCTCAGATTACGAGTCGTCTGCCTTAATCACCTGGCCATGCCGGGCCAAAAGCAGAAGAAAAAGTATTTTTTTTAACAAATTACCACGTGTATATATTGTTTGTGTGTTTTCTTATTGAAAAGCCACATCGGGCTATCTGCTGAGCTCACCGAGTGGAATCGAACCCCTGATTTTAGCGTTGTAAATCCGGAGACATATCGCTGTACTAGCGGGGAGCGTATACATTGTTATCGTGTGTATGACCAGCTAGATATGACAGACAAAACTAATATATATGTATAATATATGTAATAGATACGTATAATAATTCTTAATTTTAAAACATTTGAAAACAATTCAAGTGGAAATCATTAACAGTCAGCAGAAGGAAAAAAAAGTTTTAATCAGATTAATACTGCTTAGGTGTGAACCAAAGAATTTCCTCTTTTATTTACCTTTGGGGAATCAGAACCATCTGCTAAGGATGTTGATGTAATTAAATACTAATATTTTTTAAGGTAAAAGTCACAAATGTTATATGTTGGTTATTACAATATTCTAGGAACCCTCTTTCTTCTTATTGCCTGCAACAAAGGTAGAAAACAGAACTCCATTACACCAGAAACTTCATAAAGCGTGTAAATAATATAAAATCGAGTGTTATCAGGCAGTGCTATTTATAGCACGAATTCCGGTGATGACAATAAATTATCACTCCCCAGAGCATAGGTGTGTCTTTCATAGTATTATGATACATATAAAAAACTGTAAGTTATCATAATATTAGTATTGGATGTGTTTTCAAGGGAGTCGGATTGGCGAAACGAGCTGTTTAATTATTTGTAGGAGTTGTTATGTTTCTTGAAAACGTTTTGAGAAATTACTTGCTTTTATCGCTGTATGAAATCAAAAATAAATATAAAGGTATGAAAAACTGAACCTAGTCCAAGCTATTTTAGAAATTGAAAATATGGCAAATGAAGCATTGTTTTTTTACGGTAAGGAAGCCACATTTTTATTGTTTTAAACTCCAGTGAAAAATAGTTCCTGTCTACGTTAAATAACTTCTATATAAAATGTTACATATTTTGGAATGTGAGATACTTAGACTAAGTAATTACTAGCATCTCGAAGGATAGTAGAAATGTACAGTTGAAACTGTCTCTATTTCTGGTTATCAAAAGGAAAAGAAACAAATGTCCACGGTCTAGTTCTTTGCTTCTTTTATTAAACAGGATAAAGGGAATTCTTCCACTCATAATGCCACTATAAGGAATTTGTCATATTTTTAGAATGTAATTATACTATTGTCATTCGCAAATGGACGAAATTCTGTAAAGGCAGATTAATGGGAAATGAAGTTGGATCAATCATTGCTTCTAACATTTATCTTCTTATTTCTTTCATCAGTAATGTTTCAGAGGGTAATTTCTTTATGTAGCTAAATCTTGTTTAAATTTTCCGGCTTGGATAAGACTATCAAGTCGCTATCTAGAAAGTGACGACCACATCTATTTTTGCCTGCGAAAGTTTGAACGGAATGCTTAACACAGTGATGGCTGTTCTGCCAAGTCAAAGTGCTTTGGTTTTTGTGACGGCTGTTCTGCCAAGTTAAAGTGCTTTGGTTCTTGTGATGGCTGTTCTTCCAAATCAAAGTGCTTTGGTTCTTGTGATGGCTGTTCTGCCAAATTAAAGTGCTTTGGTTCTTGTGATGGCTGTTCTTCCAAATCAAAGTGCTTTGGTTCTTGTGATGGCTGTTCTTCCAAATCAAAGTGCTTTGGTTCTTGTAATGGCTCTTCTGCCAAGTCAAAGTGCTTTGGTTCTTGTGATGGCTGTTCTTCCAAATCAAAGTGCTTTAGTTCTTGTAATGGCTCTGCCAAGTTTGTTCTTGTGATCAAAGTGCTTTGGTTCTTGTGATGGCTGTTCTGCCAAGTTAAAGTGCTTTGGTTCTTGTAATGGCTCTTCTGCCAAGTCAAAGTGCTTTGGTTCTTGTGATGGCTGTTCTTCCAAATCAAAGTGCTTTGGTTCTTGTTTGTCTCTTAATTCTATAAAAAAATATTTGCCTATTTCAAAGTTTGATGAAAAACATAACAATTGGGAAGAAAGCGTCCATTGTCGATTTTGGTAAAAATATTTTGTTGACAGCTTATAGCACTTTTTAATACGATATTTCAGGTTCCGTGTTGCAGTTCTATCAGTATTTCCATTCGTTATTTGTAGTCAGTTTGATTATCATGTTTAGAGACTTTTAACAATAGGTTAGGTCTATCTTAAACCAAACACTCCGGAAACTCTTTTATGTACATAAATTGGCTTTCAGTACAGTTCTAGAGCTTAAAATAAACATAATTGTTTATTGGAGATGGATTGTGGGAAACAAAAGGAATGTGGTTGAATGGGATTATTGCGGTTCCAGTTTCTTCTGCCATTTTTCTTATAAAAATAACGTTAATTTCGAGGTTTTGCTAAATTCGTGTCCACCATTTTGTTATTGGCACAATGAAAATTTCAAATTTCACTATAGTGGATTAGATGTTGTTTTTTTGGGGGGCGGACTCGGATGGAAATGTTTTTAACCAAACTTTGCTGATTGGATATAGGAATGATTTTGAAGTCCATTTCTGTGATAACTGTTCTACTGCTCAACCATTTACACTTCCATGGATAACATTGAAGGTTCCATTTCTCGAAATATTTTTTCATTTGATTCTGTATCTTGATAAGTTTGGTTTGTTTTGAATTACACGTAAAGTTACACGAGAGCTATCTGCGCTAGCCTTCCTTAATTTAGCTGTGTAACACTAGAGGGAAGTCAGCTAGTCATCACCATCCACCACCAACTCTTGGGCTACTCTTTTCCGAACGAATAGTGGGATTAACCGTCACATTATATCTTATATCGTCCCCATGGCTGAAAGGGTAACCATATTTGGTGTGTCGGAGATTCGAACCCGTGACTCTCAGGTTACGAGTCGAGCGTTCTAGCCACCTGGCTATGTCGGACCATATATGATTGAACAATTAGTCCTAATAGTTCAATACCTTACACAAAAACGACTGAAATAACATTTCAAAGAATTCGAATTTAGAGCAACACGTCACTTAATTTATGTGCTTTCTTTTTATTTTTTAAACATTTGTGAGTTCTAGAGATAGCTGTGTGCTAACAGCTTCCAAATAAACCAACAGTAGTTAGTAGACGTGTTTCTTCTAAATACTTTGCAACCCAGTGCTTCAGGTCTGAGCTCTTTTAGAAAGTATTGTCACTTTATCAACTTTGACGTCACAATTATACTCTGTGAAGGCAACTTAAATTAAAGAGGGAATCGTAAAGACAGAATATTCCTTACCCTATTCTTGTCCACTATGATAAACCAATATCCTTTATCTTGTTACCCTATTCTTGTCCACTATGATAAACCAATATCCTTTATCTTGTCTTCACACCTTGCTAAATTCATTGTACTCTTACCTGAGTATACAATTACTGGGTGTATGTATTACTTTTAAAGGTGCAAAACTCAGTGAGAAACAATCATAGTGTTTTAACAGGACATATTTAAAAACCTTATGCTGTTCTGTTCTTAAGTACAGTCTTAATCTGATAGCTTCTTGATGCTGTGTATGGAGAACAATGTGAGTTACATATAAAGTGTGAGTTAGGCTAGAGAGAGAGTTATTATATCATTATAGCGAGTTTTTGAAGTAGTAAGCGAAACAGTCAATTAAAGAGCAATCAGTTAGTTCATTGTTGTGAATATTAAGTTTATATTCTGACAAAGAATAACAATACAAAATTAACAAATATATGAAGTTTTATTAGTTTATTTATGAAGTCAGGCCTATTGGTGAACATTGATTGGGTTAAGCATTTGGTTATCGTTAAGAGTATTAGATATTCCATTATATATATATATTATTTTTTTTACCGAATAATACAAACATAACCTAGCCAATTGCAGAAACTGTTACAATTGTATGTTTCTTTACATTTGTGACTTTGTTTTGAAGTTATGAAAAAATTCTTCGAAAATTAATAATTGTTAGCTCAAAGCCAAAGAAGAATTTAAGGAGACAAATAGAAAGGAGGGTAGCAAACACCTATATTAACGTTTTGACGAAAATACATGAGGTTGAACAATATGCAAATGACATTGTATAATTCACTTGTTATCCATTAGTTCAGCCAACGTTTCTCGAAATCCTAGAAACTGAGGTATGCTGTCATTTCTATAGACAATTTATGTAAAAATGTTCTTTACGAAAGTTCTATCTTTCATTAATACACTCTTATGTTATAACAAACGTTACATATTTCTCTAGTTCAGTTGGAGATGATCATCGATTTATGATAAGAATTTCACAGAAACACTGATTTTGGATAACACCGTTATTACCAGCGTGCAATTACAATTTTATCACAAAGACTCATTTAAACCAGTAGTTCAATATTCTGATTGCTCTACTATATAACGGAATTTGATATCTTTTTAAACAGAATTATGATTATTATTCTGTTGTTGTTGTTTTGAATTAAGCACAAAGCTACACAATGGGCTATCTGTGCTCTGCTCACCACGGGTATCGAAACCCGGATTTTAGCGTGTAGGTCCGCAGACATACCGCTGAGCCCCTGGGAGGCAATTATTATTCTAAAGACAGTTTTCTGTATTTCATAAGAACTTGTTTTACAATGAGTGCAGTTTTAAAACTAAAAATGTGTTAAACCCGGTCGTTCAGTATGTGTTAATATTTGACTGCACTACTATATTACCGAATTTCGTTGATTAAGATCACTTGAAACATACACAGAGACTAAGTACGCTGGATTGTGACGCTTTTGAAGTCTATCCAAGTAGATATAGCTCAATGCTTATATCCAGCTATGTTAAACCTGATGGCCGTGCACCTTGTCAGTAGCCCTGCAACGTAACTTCCTTGCATAAAAGACTCCATTGTAAAGCTGTCATACTACTTACTGTATACTTTCCATAAGTCTTATAGTGTACGGAACGACGGTATATCAATGCATTTTTCAACAATTCTAATTTACAGAAAACAGCTCGACATGACCAGGTGGGTTAAGGGGTTCAACTCGTAATCTGAGGGTCGCGGGTTCGAATCCCCATCGAACCAACTATGCTTTCAGCCATGGTAGCGTTATAATATGACTGTCAATCCCGCTATTCGTTGGTAAAAGAGTAGCCTAAGTTAGGGACGACTAGCGCAGATAGCACTCGTGTTGCTTTGCCCGAAATTCAAAATATAAGTAAATAAATAATGTTCATGGAATCTCACTTGTTAGAAGACATCAGACTTTGCTTACTTCGGCTGGATGAAAGTGGTACCCTAGACTGGTACATGTTTCTTTTGTTTTTCAGTATGATTAAGTACAAGGGATGTTCCTCCTCTTAGAAATTGTAAATTCCTTTCCTGAAGATATCTTTGAGATTGAGCATATGAATATTTTGCCTCCGAACGGGCTATTATATAATTTTTCTAGAATATTACCAATTTCCGCCGACTTCGTACTAATTGCGAAACGTCAAACAATATCAAAATGTATTTGTGACACACATCGTTCCAGCATGATTTATATTACGTGACTTGCTGATTTTAATATTCAATTTTTTCACTATAATTTACTTAACCCTATTTATATGATTTTCTATAAATGTTAACAAAATATCAATTCACAGATTTCACTTTTACACCTATAACTTGGAGGATTTCTAGTTTCCCTGAAAGAGGACTGAAGACTGCCTAGGTAGGCCACCTGTTTTACCAAATGCCACCACTATCCAGTAGCGGGGTTATCTGTCAGTCAGTCAGTGTACACTAAAATGAAGTCAGTAAAACATGCTCATGCAATTAATCATGAGAAGAATTATGCAGTCTGTAGGCTACAACACAGTATAACATATGAACCTCAAAAGCCTGAAATAAAAATATATTTCTCGTAATTTTGGTTTTATTTACTCTTGGAACAAAACACTTTCGGAAGTACATTTAGTAGAAATGGAGGAGCATGAAATTGTACGCATACAATTGTGTTGGAAATTGAAAAAAGAAAAACAAACACATTCATATATAAATATATACAAAATAGGAAATCGAGAAACATGGCTATTCTAAAGAAGATACCTTTCAAGTGCCTCATACTGTCAACATCATTCATTGCTCACAGATTTTAACAGTATACTGCTGGAATAAACCAGTGATACACAATATAGCTTAGTGTCTGTATTATAAAGTAATGTTTGCTCTGTATTATACTAGTGTGCTACAAATACACAAAATGATCATTTATCAACCAATTGCACTTTCAACCTCAACAGCACTTAATTGAAAATTAATAACCAGAAGGAGGGAAAGCCCACGTGTAGACTGTCACGCTAACTAGTGGATCACGCCCAGTTTATCAAGTGGATATTTATAGAAGTCAGCTCAAACTGAAAATTAAATTTAAAATCAGACTATATTAAAATACGATCGCCTAACCTGATAAGATAATGCTTAAAAAAGGCACAGAATAATTATTCTTTTCTATTTGTTTTAGAAACGGCCTTTAAAGTGGAGCTTAGTTCACGTAATACAATATATGCCAGCATATGATAATTAGTTGAATAATTCCACGTACTTCAAATATATAAATAAAACTAAATGCGATGAACGATCAAATATTACACTTTATAAAGGCTTAAGGATACGATGTTGTCTAATAACACTAAAAACAACTAAATATAGAATGATAAATTTTTGTGTGTAATTTTTCTGTACATAAATACTCATCTATCGATTAAAAGGAAAACAAATAAAACATAACTTCTTTCCCCCCAAAAAAAAAGAATTACCCATAGGGAATCTCCCAGTAAAGTTACTAATAATCAGCAACTTTCTAATGTAGTTATATTTTAGTGATTAAACAAAGTAACTTCTAATTGAAGGAATCTCCCAGTATAGGTTCTAATAATCAACAACTTTCTAATACAGTTATATTTTAGTGATTAAACAAAGTAACTGAGAACATCCAGTATAAAGATAATTTTGTTGTCTTACTTGTATTCCACCTATTTGTTAAATTATCTATGACTCACTCTCTCCATCTATACCGATGATATATCTACCTATTTGGATAAATCATGTTAGGACAAAAGCGGAGGTCTAAAAAATAGTTTTAAGACTAAAATACAATATCTCGAGGATTTTGGAAGGATGGACCTTTCTTCATTAGAATTCACCCACATTTTTCTATTTTTACCTTTATAAATGTTACACTGTGTTGTGTAAGTTTGATAAACTTTCACAGACATAGAAATCGATGTTCGCAATGATAAATAGTTCCTGTTCTTCATTATTAGATAAATTATACACCTGGTGATAGAAGGAATTATTTATGTACTGGATTAAATAGTAGTAAAACAGTAATTGTTCGTTTTTCAAGGTTATAATTTGTCCTTCTTGTAATTTTAAACTTCTAAAAAATTGAAAATAAAGTAGATCGAACGCATTTTGTGAAATTGTTCTTTCAGAAACAATCTCTTGATTGTTTCATTAACTCATCGGTTGAAGTTAAAACTACTTTCATTATATAGTTTAAGACTATGTCGTCGGATAGATGGACAAAGAGAGAAGCTATGAAAATATTGGAACATATGCAAGTAATTAATGCAAAAGAGTAGTTTAATATAGTTTTGTTAATAATACATTTACTGGATTATTTGAATATTTTTAAACATATAAACACTTTTCTCGTTTCATAAATAATTTTCAACAAAACTACAGGGTGATAACCTGTCTATAATTCCATCTAACTTTTAACTGGTAGACTGCAGGAAAAGCACCTAAACTAACAACACCCACCGCCAAACTTTCGTCTTCATTTGTCGAAAGGAAAAATTAGTAGATACACTCCTAAACTGGGGTTTGTTGAGAAACAGATTCACAATTGAGACACATTAAATATATGGCTAAGGCGTATTCGCATGCGGACTGACTGAGATTAGGTTGACATAGCATAAGGTTTTACACAGCATTCACAGATTTCTCTCTCTCTCTCTCGAATTGTGTATCTCGAATCTTCCAATTCAATCCTATTAAGTGTTTAAGACAATTCTCTCAGTTTCAATACGTGGTTTGATTCCTGTTCAAACACTTAAGCTAACCAGGTTTAAATCAACTAAAGCCGCTACAAATTGTCCACGTTATTACATAAGTGATTGATTCTCAGGCACAATTTCAACTAACTTATCCACATTCACGTTTCCATTTTCATCACGTAGACTCTATCGATTTAAATATTGCCACACTATGTTTTACCATCTTCTCTTTCTTGAATTAGAATTATTCTTGACGATTTAAATTAACTACTTTGATTATATCCTTTTCAATCTCATTATTTATCTTGCTTGTCCTTGTCATTTTTTCGCATTCATTCTCTTGTTTAATGCATGTCCATTACTGTTTTCTCACACTGTTCGTTGTTTTTACCATGAACAGTCTTCTACTGGTTTTGTGTTCATCAGCAGCGTCACTCCGTATCCCACATACGGATTGAGGATTAGCCCTAATTGACAGAGAAAATAAGTAAATCATTCGATCGTTAACTTTATTAGCTTTGTTCTTGTCGTAAAAGGGACTCTCAGCGTCGACTCTAATACCTCTGATTGTATTTGGCAGATAACAGAATGATCGAGTAATTGAGTAAAGTCACTAATTAACTGGATAGCGACTGTAATGTATGACTATCATAAAAAACTGTCTTCAGAGGATTAGGTTATACACAAATAATCTAAGCCTTATTAAGACAGAAGTCTGACTTCGCTGTATAGAGTTAAAAATCGTAACTACAACTCTTTTACTATCAAGTATTACTAGATGGTTGGATGGTTAGGTTAGGTTTTTGGAATTTCGCACAAAGCTATTCGAGGGCTATCTGTGCTAGCCGTCCCTAATTTAGCAGTGTAAGACTAAAGGGAAGGCAGCTAGTCATCACCACCCACCGCCAACTCTTGCGTTACTCTTTTACCAACGAATAGTGGGATTGACCGTCACATTATAACGCACCCACGGCTGGGAGGGCGAGCATGTTTTGACGCGACTCGGGCGCGAACCCGCGACCCTCAGATGGTTGGAAAATATGCTTGTTTTTAAAATTACGATTTTAAAAGTCACTTGTTATTGTTATGCACTGAATGTTTTTTTAGAATACATTCGAATTAACAGTTAGTAATTCGATGTGATGTTCTTTTAGTTTAAACTGCTAGTTCCGCTAATTTACTATCCTAAATAAAAACAGTGCATTTTAAAATATAACATTTTTCTTAAGCTTTTGGCCTAGTATGGCCAGGTGGTTAAGGCACTCGACTCGTAATATGAGGGTAGCAGTTCGAATCCCCGTTTCATCAAACTTGCTCGCTCATTCAGTCGTGGGGACATTATAATGTGACGGTAAGTCCCACTATTCGTTGGTAAAAGAGTAGCCCAAGAGTTGGCGGTGGGTGGTGATTACTAACTGCTTTTCCTCTAGTTTTACACTGCTAAATTAGGGACAGCTAGCGCAGATACCCTAGAGTAGCTTTGCGTGAAGTTCTAAACAAACAAACGGATCGGATGTTGGATGCGCCCTCTTTTAAAGACGTACAGAGCAAGGTTTATGACGTCATGGACATTTGGATCTTGTGTGTGTGTGTGTTTTCTTACAGCAAAGCCACATCGGGCTATCTGCTGACCCCACCAAGATTTCGATCTTGTTTCCTCACTGAGTGGTGCACTCATTTCTACCATTTAAAATTTTAAAATGTTTTTATTTCTATTTGTTTAAATTGGCACTGGAACAGAAATAACGGCATCGACTAAACAAGGAAATATTTATCTACCTTTACGTTCGTCACTAAAGTTGCCCGCCATTTTAGAATGCACAACGTTAAGGTTTTGACTTTTAAAAAAATACTGTTTTCAGAACGAGATGTTTTATCATGAATTATTTTGTAATTGTAGCAAAAACACTGAGGCTAGAACCAGTGATGGTAATTGATATTTACCACCATTAACCCTGTAAATATGTTTTTATGTTACAAACGCTGAGGTTGGAACCAGAGATGGTAATTGATATTTACCACTAGTAACCCTGTAAACATGTTTTTATGTTAAAAACGCTGAGGCTGGAACCAGTGATGGTAATTGATATTTACCACTGTTAACACTGTAAACATGTTTTTATGTTACAAACGCTGAGGTTGGAACCAGTGATGGTAATTGATATTTACCACTATTAACACTGTAAACATGTTTTTATGTTAAAAACGCTGAGGCTGGAAGCAGTGATGGTAATTGATATTTACCACTATTAACACTGTAAACATGTTTTTATGTTAAAAACGCTGAGGCTGGAACCAGTGATGGTAATTGATATTTACCACTAGTAACCCTGTAAACATGATTTTATGTTTACAAGCAGAAAACCAAATAAATAAAACATGTTGTGTTTAATAAATACAATGCGCAATGACCGGCAAACTTAATGCATAAAACATCATTTGGTTTCCTCATAGGTAATATGTTTTGGTTATTAAAAGCAGAACGTGAGTTCTTTCTTTCGATTATTCCTGCTCGTGGATGCCGATGACTGTTGAATTCTGTTTCATTTAAACAAACGGACTCTTTAGCACTTGGGTTATTAGAAAGAAAAATAAAATAATACACAAAATGGAAAGTACCGAATATTTTAATTTATAATAAGCAAAATTAAAATAATAATACGCAATAAAATGTTATTGTAATTTTAATAAGTGTATGATGACGTATAATTCCCAGACATGTTTTATTTTGGGCTTGAGTTGTTTATAAACCAATACAAAGGAACACCTTTATACCTATATTAATATATAATCAAACATCTAAGCACGCCCTCTACATTTCTACACTCAATTACACAACCCCCTTCAAACATGTGGTCAGCTACCGGTCAGTTACTTCTTTTCTTTCTTTGTGAACTTGACGATGACCGAAGAAGGTCAAAACGTTGTTAGCTCCTCTACACAGAGTTTTCTCTATCCATACCAGCCATTTTTACATATATATTTTTCACTACAAGTGGGTTTTCTCGTCACCATGGAATGTTCCCTTTTTTGTGTGTGTTTTTCTTATAGCAAAGCCACATCGAGCTCTCTGCTGTGTCCACCGAGGGGAATCAAACCCATCATTTTAGCGTTGTAAATCCGTAGACTTACCGTTGTACAAGTAGGAATGATAGGATGTATATATTAGCACAAGAGTTAATGGCAGACTTGGAACTCATGCAACAGATGGAATGCACTATGTCAGATCTGGTGCAAAAGTAAATAAAAACAAAACTTAACATTCTACTCAATCACATCTGGAAATTGCCCACTTCCCTGTATTAGCAGTTTGAAAACACCGACGTTGTTAGTGAAAGAGTTTGTTTATTTGTTTTGAATTTAGCGCAAAGCTACACGAGGGCTATTTGCGCTAGCCATCCCTAATTTAGCAGTTTAAGACTAGAGGGAAGACAGCTAGTCATCACCACCCACCGCTAACTCTTGGGCTACTCTTTTACCAATGAATAGTAGGATTGACCGTCACATTATAACGCCCCCACGGCTGAAAGGACGAGCATGTGTGGTGTATCGGTAATTTGAACACACGACTCTCAGATTACGAGTCAAGTGCCTTAACCACATGGCCATGCTAGGCCGGAATGATAGAAAAAAGGAAACTAACAACAGGAAATTACGACATTGGGATTTCCAACAGTTTAAAGACATCTAAACTAACTAGATCTGTCTTTATTACTAATTAAATCCAAAACAATTAATTCACCCTAGACATTCCACTGTGTTGTTCACCATCACATCTTCTCCCTAAGCGGTACGATTTTTTTTTTTTTTTAATTTAGTTTCCTCAATAGTTCAAAAGACATTTTAAGAACTTACAACACTAAACTCTGGTGTTCGATTCCTCGTGGTGGATATAACGCAAATAGCTTAATGTGTTTGTAACTTGGCACTAAAACAAAGATATTAATTGGATAAATCATATCAATTCAGCATGCCTACAATTTCTTAGAAAGCTTTGTTAATTTACCGTTTCTACCCCCCCCTTCCTACCCCAGTGGCACAGCGGAGTGTGTACGGGTAGCTTATTGTGTAGTTTTGTGCTTAGTTACGAAAACCAATTTTTTTTCTCTAATATTTACTATTAAACATACTACTGGGTGAAATATCTTATAGATACTGTAACTAAAATCTGTACATCACATAGACGTTTAATGACATTTTCTTCCGAATAAAAATTATAATTTTCGTGTCAGGCTTTGTACTATTTTATACTTTTCTAGGATGTATAGTTGTAGCACAAAAATAATTTTTATATTAATTGTTTTAGTATTTTCTACTTTTAAAGTGTGTACAGTACTAACACAGATATTAATGTTTCTTTTTACAAAATTACGAGTGTTTGAATCTCCATGTTTACACTACTTCAGATTTGCAATGAAACTAAGACAACTTCAAACGTTTAGATTTATGTATAATTTCGTTGTAGTGAAGTTTGGATATAGGGTTAGTTGTCTGAGATAAAAGATCAGTAACATAGGTGAACAACAAATTGGCTGAATGGGTTGCTGAGGTCCTTAACTTAGGATTGGCTGAATGGGTTGCTGAGGTCCTCAACCTAAGATTGGCTGAATGGGTTGCTGAGGTCCTCAACCTAATATTGGCTGAATGGGTTGCTGAGGTCCTCAACCTAGGATTAGCTGAATGGGTTGCAGAGGTCCTCAACCTAATATTGGCTGAATGGGTTGCTGAGGTCCTCAACCTAGGATTGGCTGAATAGGTTGCTGAGGTCCTCAACCTAATATTGGCTGAGTGGGTTGCTGAGGTCCTCAACCTAGGATTGGCTGAATTGGTTGCTGAGGTCCTCAACCTAGGATTGGCTGTGTTCTAAACTCAAGAATTATTTGTGCGCCCAAAGCGTTGTTTAAATTTTGGGACGAGTGGGATATATTACATTTAAAATATCTACTGTATTGACTGAAAACAAAATGTTTAAAATGTGAAGTAAAGTTTTGATAATTATTATTTTTTATTGAGATTCAAGGGGAACAGTAAAGTGTAAGTAAGTTTTATGTCAATTAAGTTACGATATACGTTCTCGAAAACCTAAAAACGTAAGTAGCTGTTGGATTGAGCTAGTTACTCCTGGCCTCGTGTGTAGTACTAATCTTTTAGTTTGGTTTGTTTTGAATTTCGTGCAAAGATACCCGAGGGTTTTCTGCGCTAGCTGTCCCTAATTTAGCAGTGGAAGACTAGAGGAAAGGCAGATAATCGTCGCTACCTACCTCTAACTCTTGGGTTACTCTTTTTATACTAACAAATCGTGTGACTGACTGTCACATTATAACGCCCCCACGGCTGAAAGAACGCGAATGTTTGATGCTATGAGGATTCGAACCCGCGATCCTCAGATTGCGTTTAATCTTTTGTTTTGTATGGAATTTATTGTGAATTGTGGGTGTATTCAACTGTTTATCATTGAAGAGTTTCTTGAATGTTAAGGGCTGTATTCTGTTGTGTAACGTTCAAAATGGTGAACTAATACATTGAGACGTAAACTTAATAAATTGTTTTTTTTTAATATTCAAAAATATCAGGTTAACTTTGTGTTCACTTAAATCTTGAAATATTACAGAGTTACAACAAATATTGGATTAATTTCCTGTTTATTGTAAGATCTTTAGTCTTGGAATATTCAAGAACGATAACAAATTGTAGTCATTCTTAGATTTGATCTGACAGGTTTGAGTGAAGATAATCATCACCAAGATACATAGCTACCTCTTAGACTTCTCTTCCTTGATCAGAAAATAAAACTTGACCGTTATACTTACATGCACCAAAGGCAACGTACGGAGCGCGTTTTTTGCGGAAATGGGTACCAGGCCATGTGTACTTTTACAATCCAGGAACACAACAACTGGTCTGTTTCTGGCCAAAAATAGCGCTAGAGCTTTTAGAGAGATTACATTTGTAATATGTGGTTGTTTGGCGTCCATAACGTTTATTGAGTCTTCTATTTATTACCTTTTGCAATTCTCTGTTTGTTCTTTAAATATGTGTGTGTGTGTTTTATAGTAAAGCAACATCAGACTATCTGCTGAGTCCACCGAGGGGAATCAAACCCCTGGTTTTAGCGTTGTAAATCCGTAGACTTCCCGCTATTCCAGAGGTAACCTTTGAATATGTGAAGGTCAGTATTACAACAATAGCAGGTTTCATCGTATAGATATTTAGGATATTTATTTTATATATTATTCTGTCTGGATTTCAGTGCTAGATTTTGTCGTTTAATTGCATACATATTGAAATATGAAAAGGGAAAATAAATATTAGTATTTTTTTACATTTGCAACGTACGTGTATATCTATGCAATATGATTTACTTGTATTCAGCTGATGTAAGGTAATACCCACTTTCTCAGCCTGTTATTACTTTTATATAGGTGAATTAAATTAGTTTGTCTTAAATTAAGCACATAGGTACTCAGAGGGCTATTTGTATCGAAACCCGGTTTCTTGTATTGGAAGTCTGCAGACTGTGGGGAGTGATATTAATAACATATATTTTTGTATCTGTCAGTATCTATCAGTCTTCAATAACTTGTTATATAATAATGACTTTTGTATTAATTATTTTTCACTGCTCATTAAATATGCGGAATCAGGCTTCACTTACATTTTGTGGGCTTTTAGAATCTGGGACATTATGAAACTGAAACACCCTGTTTTGTATATTTCTTTGTAATATTATTATTCATCATATAAGCAATTTCCCTAAAATTAATTCATCATTATTTAGTGTGTTTAATAACGTATAACTTAAGTTAAAATAGTTTAGATGTTTTTTATTCATACTACTAATATTCAAAAGTGCATTAGTCCCTAATTTGCACTGGTACTTTAGAATAAAGTTGCCAATCAACAGTGCCTACAGCCAATTCTTGTGCTAAGTTTTGTTACCTGATAGCGGAATATTTTTAATATCTTTATAAAAATCAAAATAATTGAAGTTCTTTAGTTATTAAACTTTGTGGATCTGTATCTTCATAACTACAGGGAAAGTTGAACAAAGTTTAGATACATACAAATAACATATAATAATTGAACAATTGTAGCCTTTGCGCATGTGAGTGCCTGTGAGCGTAGACGCGTTTATAAACTTTAAGCCTCCCGTTGTAAGAGGTAAACTTGAGAGCTTACAACGCTAAGATTCACGGTTCGATAGCTGCAATGGAAATACCCCGGCTAGTCCATATAAAGTGAAAATAATAATTAAAGGTGAATATTTGAGTTTCTGATCGGCTAAGATATTGTTCTACTTCGAAACCTTATCAGTCAGGAATATCTTGCTTCCTATAAACATTACTTGGCAAACTGACTTTCTTTGTCATAAATGCATCCTGTTTCTATTCATTGTTCACTTGGACATCTGTCAATTGTTTGAATCCCCATTTATCTGAGTGTTACTTCGACCTTTTGATATCATTGCGATATCGACTTGACGGACGAAAACCACGCGAGAGTAGCCGATAAAAACTGACCTGTCCAATTAGCTGTCCGCTCTAACCAAACATTTTTCCAAATTGGTGAGCAATCATCTAATCTTCTTAGGTCTAAAGATGCTGACCTCAGGAATTACAAAGGTGTATCAGCCATTCACTTACCCAACATATCTAATACTTTGGTCATAAAACACCCAGTCTCTGTGAGTGGCTTATAAACAGAGAACGCCTTACGTTTTATTACATAACTTACGCCCTGATTAGAGTACAAAAAGAGTGCAATAGACATGTTACGCATACTCCAGTCTAAATTGCATACATACAGAAAAAGGAAAATTAGTTAATTACTAGTTGCAAATAATCTACAGAATTGCTAATACAAAAGTATTTAGTTTTTATTTCAATATTTCTTTTCTGATTTCGATTTTTTTTTTATATTTTGGCTTATAATATATTCACTTGTGTTAGCTCATATTTATATAATGCGTGGTCAAATTCGAATTTTCATGATTAATGGAGCATTAAGGCTATATATAATACGTTAACTGTAAATTTATGCCAAATATATAATATTCTTTGTTTCATACTGTTCTGCAGTAAACAGAGTTCAGAAAGATGTTTTTATTTCTGTTGTGGTAATTTTACTTTTTAGCTAGTAGTATTAAACCTGAGCACGTGGCAAAGTGGTACAATGTGAAATTTTCTGAGATTATTTAGAAAGAAAGTAAGAGGATGGTCGTATGAGTGAGCCTAGTGATTAATCTGAATGTGAGAAATGTTCAAGGTTCAAACCCACGATATCACTATATTTCTAGTAATAAAGTAATTTCACTTATAAGTATGTATTGCTATATAAAACACTGGGAAGTGAAAATTATTATAATGAAAACGATCTGCAGTTTTATTTCGCTCTCTAAACCAAATATCTGTTTATATTACCATCGACAGGAGTATTAACCCCTTGATTTTAGCGTTGTAAATCCGTACACTTACCGTTGTACCAGCGGATGGTGTATTCTACTTTGAACGAAATTGAAAACAGACCAAACCATTGCATTTATTTCCGCTTAGAATATAACAAAAAAACAACAAGAAAAACTAAATAGGTTATTAAACAAGCAGGACTGTTTCTGTGTTTATGGTTAATAGTTTGTTTGATGTTAAAATATATCAAGTGATGAGAGAATTCAACATCATTGTTCTAAGTGTTAAAATAACAGTTTTGTTATAAATGATGTATCAGTTAATATAATAATGTAGAAACTCAAAGAGATTAACAAATGTTTGTTTGTTTATTTCTCAATTGCGCGAAACGCTACACGAGGGCTATCTACTCTAGCCATCCCTAATTCAGCAGTGTAAGACTAGAGGAAAGGCAGCTAGTCATCACCACTCACCGCCACCTCTTGCGCTACTCTTTTACCAAAGAATAGTGGCATTGATCGTCACATTTTAACGCCCCCACGGCTGAAAGGACGAACATGTTTGGTATAAGGTGGATTCGAACCCGCGATTTTCAGATTACGAGATGAGTATAAAAGAAAATACAACATTTTTTTTATTTAAAAAGGCCGTTAAAATGTAAATGTTAAAGTTATATAAGACATTTTTTTTACACGAACCATGAACACTTCTTGTATTCATTGTGAGATTAATTAGGCTTATTTTCATAACATTTGTTCCAAAGAGAAAGTGAACAAATGACATTGGATAGGCCCGGCATGGCCAGGTGGGTTAAGGCATTCGACTCGTAATCTGAGGGTCGCGGGTTTGAATCCCCGTTACACCAAACATGCTTGCCCTTTCAGCCGTGGGTGCGTTATGATGGGAAGCTCAATTCCATTTATTCGTTGGTAAAAGACTAGTTCAAGAGTTAGTGGTAGGTGGTGATGACTAGTTGCCTTCCCTCTAGTCTTACACTGCTAAATTAGGGAAGGCTAGCGCAGATAGCCCTCGTGTAGCTTTGCGCGAAATTCAAAACAAATAAACAAACTCTTTCATTAAAAGCGCCGGTGTTTTCAAACTGCTAATAGAGGGAAGAAATTCAAAAAACAAACAAACAAATAGACTTTGGATATGCTTCAGAAATTAATATATAGTATTTCTTACCATACTATAGTATAATCTAATGGGTTCGAATCTCAAAGAGAGATAGTAGAAACGTTTTGATTCATGTAGAATTTTACTTAGTTACTGTTTGCGCACGACCGTCCCTAATTTGCCTTTGTACTCTAGAGATAAGGTAGCCAGTCAACAGCACCTACCGCCAATTCTTGTGCTAACTTTATGTCACCTAATAGTGAAATATTCTTAATATCCTTATAAAATTCAAAATATATCAAGTTCTTTGGTTGCTTTACAACGATGGCACCAGTTTAAACAAATAATTTACCTACTACGAGTGCGTTCATTAGTATTTTTAACATTACATGCATGTCATTCAAGGCCTAAAACCCAAAAGGTGCTTTTACAGAGAGATATTTAAATTATCTTTGTGTCCAGTGTTATTACTAAATATAAATACATTGCGTTACTGAAGGTTTTAAGGCCTTGTCTTTTAATCAAATAAGATTAATTCTATAAATAACTGCAAATATATGGAAACAATATCGCTTTTCATAGCTGTTTAAAAGGCACGATACCTTTGACTACAACGTCTACAAACAGTACGCGTAGCACTATGTAAAGGAGCGAACAACGTTTCGACCTTCTTCGGTCATCGTCAGGTTCACATACAGTTTTTACATATATATTTTTCTATACAAGTGGGTTTCCTCGTCATCACGGATATCACTTCTTGCTTTGTATACATAAATCTGATCATCTAAGCGTTTCTAGTTTATGGTTTTATGTCCGTCTCTGTGCTACTGTCTGTGGTGTATATATATATATACATATACGTACACAATTTCTTTGACAAGGCCATCTAACACGAATGTTTGCTTGCGTTTCATTTTAATGGATTTTCTGTGTCTTACTAAAACTTTAATTAGTTCACCTTTATATATATATACATATACATATGTTGTTTCTGTAGTACGGTACTAAGGACTTCCACTTGTTACATACAACATTGGCATCAATATTGATGTAGTTTTGTAGAGCTTCGTGAAGTGTCATATTATAATCTCGGCACCAGAGTTGGGGTTGATGTATCATGTTGATATGAGCTTTGTGATGTCTGACCTTAAATGTCCGAAGGAACTGAGGTATGAAACATATGGCGATGGCAGGTTCTTTTGGGGTTAAATAAAAAGAGAGTCTAAAAGCAAACAATGAAAGAGATAGAAGATTGTATCCATCTGTAAATATTGAATAAAATAAAATACCTCCGCATATAAACTGAAGATTTATGTTCCTAATTCTATTTCAATTACAATAAACGAACAACAACATTAGAATATAAATTGACAGAATGCTTTATACAATATGATTTTTCTTAAATACTTGAATTTACAAATGTGCTATCTCAGACTTTGGGTCCACATAGTTAAATATGATTTATAGCAATTTTATTATTTTAAAAAACAAAACCTGTATGTGACAGTTTATGGAATTTACTAGGAAAATTATAGCGTAAGTCCCCATTGAAGAAGTCGCACGTTTAGACTTACAACATTAAAAATCAGAGTTCCTCGAGAGGGATGGAACACACATTAGTTTATTATGTAACTTTGCGCTGAAACAAATGAACACCATTTCTTAAAATTTGTGGATGAATATTATTCAGACCTTGCTTGTGTATGTGTAAACTAAAATTGACTAAAATCATAGCAAATATCTAAATAGATTAATAAAATATTGTTATAAGAAGTAATGTGACAATATCCTCAGCCATAAGTTTGAAATAATTGTCTCACTCAATAAACAAAGCACGAAAAGATCATTGTAAGTGTACACCCTACAATATCTATGTTGTATAAATACCTATAAAATCCTTCCGCTATATTTCCTTTTGGAGTACACATAAAACATGTTTACAGTATTAGCAGAAATATATAGTCACATTTTAAGTTTATATTTGGAAAACTAAATACTTAATTACTGGGCTCGGCATGGCCAGGAGGTAAAGGCACCCGACTCGTTATACGAGGGTCGCGGTTTCGAATCACCATCACACCAAACGTGATCGCCCTTTCAGCCGTGGGGGCGTTATAATGTGACCTGTCGATTCCACTATTCGTTGGTAAAAGAGTAGCCCAAGAGTTGGCGATGGGTGGTGATGACTAGCTGCCTCGCCTCTTGTCTTACACTGCTAAATTAGGGACAGCTAGCGCAGATAGTCTTCGAGTAGCTTTGCGCGAAACTCAAAACAAACTAAACCAAATTTACCTACTAACAAAACACGTTGTGCTTTTTAATAGGATCTGAAAAGAAAATTCATTGAATTGTGTTTGTTTTAGGGCAAAGCCACATTGGGTTGTATGCTATGCGACCACGGGGAATCGACTACCGGATTTTAGCGTTGCGATTCCCTACGTTTTTTGCTGTCACACCGGAGTACAATTCATTGAAACAATATTTATATCTCAAAGACAAACCGTTTCCTGATGAGTCTAATAGAAGAAGTTATATTTAGACGATACCAACTCTATTAGTTGCATTGGAACGTGAAACTGGAGAAGTTGTTGTTGTATTTGAATTTCGAGCAAAGCTACTCGAAGGCTATCTACGCTGGCCGTCCGTAATTTAGCAGTGTAAGACTAGAGGGAAGCCAGCTAGTCATCATCACCCACCGCCAACTCTTGGGCTACTCTTTTACCAACGAAAAGTGGGATTGACTGTAACATTATAACGCCAGGGCTGGGAGGGCGAGCATGTTTAATGCGACTAGGATTCGAACCCGCGACCCTCGGAATACGAGTCGAACGCCTTAACACGCTTGGCCATAATGGGCCAACTGGAGAAGAAACAATTGTTAAATTTACAAGTAGTACAGATTCTAAGGGTTGATTTTTTCATACAAAAAGCAATTAATAAAGGTACACGATACACGGATAAAAAGTGTGTGAGCGAAAGCTGCATTGAAAGATGTCAAGGACAATAAATTTGTTGGGACATAAGCTATCACCTTACTAAATCATCACATTGTCTTTAATAAGCCACCAAACTTTTGAATAAGATCGTAACTTGCTAATCTGCTTGTTTTAACCTAAAAGTGGATACTTTGCGAAGCTTAACATATACCGCTGTTATTGTTTTAGTGTAAGCTTTAGAAAACTATTGTCCCCCGGTAGAGCAGCGGTAAGCCTACTGGATTACAGGGTTAAAATCTAGTGTTCGGTTCTTCACATTGAACACAAAAAATAAACTGTTGAAGCTTTGATCTAAAGAAAAAATGTTTTCAATTTCGCTCAAAGCTACACGAGGGCTATCTGCGCTATCCGTCCCTAATTTAACAGTGTAAGACTAGAGGAAAGGGAGCTAGTTATCACACCCACCGCCAACTCTTGGGCTACTCTTTTACCGACGAATAGTGGAATTGACCGTCACATTATAACGCCCCCACGGCTGAAAGGGCGAGCATGTTTGGTGCGACGGGGATTCGAACCCAGAGCCCTCGGCTTACGATCCGAGAGCCGTAACCACCTGGCCATGCTGGGCCCTAAAGAAAAGAAAACTATAATATTTTTTTCTCCAGTTTGTTAAAATCTGGTAAGAATAATTATCAAGTGTATCCAAGGTCAACTTACAATTCCTTAACATCGGTGTTAGAGATACAATTTAAACAAATTTATGTTCATCAAATTTAAGGTTGATGGAACTGTTACATGTCTTGTTATACATGATGGTTTTGACAATTGTGTTGTGCTGATGTACCTAAGTAATAACCAACGGAGAATGTCTGAAAAGTAATACAATTGTTTTGGGCTTGACAAGTATACAGAAGATATTGGCCTATTTTTCGCAGACGAATTTATATAAGTTCAACGATAGATGTTTTCTTACCCCGTACACGTCGCGCCAAACATGCTTGCCCGTTTAGTCGTGGGAGCGTTATAATGTGACCGTGAATCCCACTATTCGTTGGTAAAAGAGTAGCCCAAGAGTTGGCGGTGGGTGGTGATGCCTAGCTGCCTTCCCTCTAGTCTTACACTGCTAAATTAGGGAAGGCTAGCGCAGATAGCCCTCGAGTAGCTTTGTTCGAAATTAAAAAAACAAACAAACTTACCCCGTATGCTTTGAAACACAGTTAAAGATCACGATAGCCGTTAGTGTAGATTTGTATATACAAACGTAATAAATGGTATTCTCTTCATTTTAAACGTAGGACAAAAATATTCAATACTGATTATGTAATGGTTTTCGATAAATAGTGTCATATTATATTTATTTGAGACATAAATTAACGTATGCACCGACAGCATATACAGAACGCCATCTTAAACCACCTTTGAGAGAACACATTTTCAGAGATTTGCGCTGACCATAACAATGTTATTGTTATTTTTAACAAACTACTAATTCACGCTTACCTTAAACTATTACATTTTGAGTATCAATAATTGTTATTGATAAGAAGTGTAGTAAGACTCATATTATTTTATATTTTACAAACACTTTCTCACATAAAACATATTACAGCGTTAGCGAGACCCATCCTACTTTATTCTAGAATACACATTGCTTTCACGTTGTGGTTAAGCGGCAAGTCGGGAACTTTTTTTTTTTTGCGAGAAATTCAGTTTTCATATTGTTTCCACCATGACCTTTAAAACTCTATTTCTAACTTCCTTAGTCCGCAGAATTACTGCTGTACCAGTAAAATAGAAAAAAGGTAGGCAGAGCACATGTATCTAATGGTATGGCTCTGATCAACAACAAGCAAACCTCTACATAAAGAAAAGAAACGCATATTAATGGCAAGTACTAGTTTGAAACTTACACCTGCCACACAATTGTCTATTAATAAAATTATGTAAATACCTATTTGTACATAGGACAAATAAAATAGCAGTTCATAGCTCTTTCCGTGTAGAAGCGAAAGAGTTTAAGCGTATTTACATAACAGCATGAGGAGGAACCTATTCTAATTGCCAATTAAACATACAAAAGGACAGCATACATCAAAGTACAATTGGACATTGGCCGTGTATAAATTACTAGGCAACATGTTGCACTTTAAATGACTGGATAGCATGATATACTTGTGAAACAGTTTTTGGTTATATGTGAAAAGACTAGACAGCATGATGTACTTGTAAAACATCTTTCTGGTTATGAATCAAATGATTAGACAGCATGATGTACTTGTGAAATATCTCTATGGTTTTGTATCAAATGACTAGACAGCATGATGTACTTGTAAAACATCTTCCTGGTTATGAATCAAATGATTAGACAGCATAATGTACTTGTGAAATATATCTATGGTTTTGTATCAAATGACTAGACAGCATGATGTACTTGTGAAACATCTCTATGGTTTTGTATCAAATGATTAGACAGCATGATGTACTTGTGAAACATCTCTATGGTTTTGTATCAAATGATTAGACAGCATGATGTACTTGTGAATCATCTCTATGGTTTTGTATCAAATGATTAGACAGCATGATGTACTTGTGAAACATCTCTATGGTTTTGTATCAAATGATTAGACAGCATGATGTACTTGTGAAACATCTCTATGGTTTTGTATCAAATGACTAGACAGCATGATGTACTTGTGAAACATCTCTATGGTTTTGTATCAAATGATTAGACAGCATGATGTACTTGTGAAACATCTCTATGGTTTTGTATCAAATGATTAGACAGCATGATGTACTTGTGAAACATCTCTATGGTTTTGTATCAAATGATTAAACAGCATGATGTACTTGTGAAACATCTCTATGGTTATGAATCAAATGATTAGACAGCATGATGTACTTGTGAAACATCTCTATGGTTTTGTATCAAATGATTAAACAGCATGATGTACTTGTGAAACATCTCTATGGTTATGAATCAAATGATTAGACAGCATGATGTACTTGTGAAACATCTCTATGGTTTTGTATCAAATGATTAGACAGCATGATGTACTTGTGAAACATCTCTATGGTTTTGTATCAAATGATTAGACAGCATGATGTACTTGTGAAACATCTCTATGGTTTTGTATCAAATGACTAGACAGCATGATGTAGCTGTGAAATAGTTGCGTGTGGGCATAGGTTAAAAATTCTAGAAACACCCCTGTTTGTGCTCCTATCACCAATAAGAAACAGATAAATCAAAGAGAAACATATTTGGCATTAGCTGTCGATAACTTTGACTGAGTATTAACAAATATAATCGATACAACTGAATGTGTGAACAGTTACTTACTGTTAAAAAGTAACTTGTTAGTTCATAGAAAATTTTAATTAGTCATAAAGCTGCACAGTGGTTTACCTGGGTTCTGCCAACCTCAAGTATCTAAACCCCGTTTCTAGCGTTATAAGTTCGCAGTCATACCGCTGTACCAATAGGGAATGTTCTGAGTCGCTTTCAAAAACAAATTTAAACATGTAAAAATATAATAACAGCTAATGAATAAAATATGTCAGGTTTGAATAGAGGGTCACTTTTACATAGATTTAACGGTCTCGATTATGATTTTACGATGTTTAGATCTTGTGATAAAAGAATACTACCAAGAGATCAAATAATGTAATTAACGCTGAAACAGAGTAAAAACAATATTGTAGTCGCACACTGATGCCAAACCTTTGTAAGTAGATGACACAGTAACTCAATGGTAAGGTTATAGGCTTATAAATTGTAATCGGGTTTCAAAACCTGTGATGGGAAAAAAACAACAACAAATATTCCATTGTGTAGCTTTGCGATGAAGTACAACCAAACGAAATATTATAATAATATATAACAACGTTTATTGACTGGTTTATTCTCAATACGATTAATAATAAATATCAATATATGAGATGCGAATTAAATAGTCATTAAAATGGAATAATAGAGGAAAATATTTTGTTAAACACTTGCACAAACAATTTTTAGGTTGTAACTGTACCGTTTTTGTTTTTTTAAGTTTACGTAATAAATGTGAAAACCATTTGAAAGAGGAACGTACTTTGGTCAATATAACTAAAACACTAAACGTGCTCCAACAGGGTTTTTTTTTTTTTTTCTAGCTAAGCGCAACGGTTAAGCAGACATACTGCGGTACCAATGGGGGGGCGCTACAATAGGACTATCCGTCTGAGAGATAACTAAGCAAGCAGATGCGGTGTTTTACATATATAAAAAATGGAAATATGCCATTAAAAATGTACGAGCTATCAATCTAAGCAGTTGAAAGTTCTGTGGTAATAAATGGATGCAGTTTATTACGAAATAAAGTTTCACGTATTTTACAGATATTCATTTCGAAGTAGTTTTTCGAAAATGCTATTTTTATCTTCTACAAACAAGACCATGTCTTTTAATCTTTAACATGCTTATAACTTTTAAATACAGAATTTGACGTCACGTTAACGTCTACACTTTGATATAGCACGAAATGAGAAAGAAATTAGATGACATTCGATGGTAATATCTACCGAGTGTGTGTTTTCTTATAGCAAAGCCACGTCGGGCTATCTGCTGACCCCACCGAGGGGAATCGAACCCCTGATTTTGCGTTGTAAATCCGAAGACATACCGCTCTACTAGCGGGGGTAATATTTACCGAAGTTAACTCTTTAGGAACTTTTAGTGTATATAAAACAATGTAGTTAGTGTTAGAAAATGCATACTTGTAAAACAAAAATAATGTCGGTTAACAGAGAAACCCTGAGAGAACCCCCCCCCTCTAAAAACGATTATTAATAGAACAGTGTGAAAATAAATTTTATATGTTGTATGAACTTAAGCCTAACGGGTATTACACAGCTGGACTTCGGTATTCAAATAGTGCAGGTAATGTTAAATTAGTAATTTTTCTCGGAATCAACTAAGCTTGATCTCAGTTACTGCTAATTATTCTAAAGCTGACCGAATAAAGAAAATTGTCACAACTTTGGGAATTTCTACTGTCTTTCATTACTTGCATATTTCATGTCGTTTGAAATATTCTAAAGTACTGTCGCTACCTGTGTGTAAGTTACAATTAACCGTACACTAAGAAAAGTTACTGGTTTCATATTGATTTCAATCTAAACCCACTTGTTGTATTAGATGTAAAGAAGCCTGGATTTGGTTGAGAACCGTTTCTCTTGTCTCATAAATAAGTCGTGAAAGCCTTAATTTCATTGAGAACCGTTTCTCTCGTCTCTTGAATAAGACGTAAAAAAGCTTTGATTTGGTTGTAAACAGTTTCTCTCGTCTCATGAATAAGACGTAAATAAGCCTTTATATAGTTGAGAACCGTTTCCCTTATCTCATGAATAAGACGTAAAAGCCTTGATTTCATAGAGAACCGTTTATCTCGTCTCTTGAATAAGACGTTAAGAAGCTTTGATTTCGTTTAGAACCGTTTCTCTCCTTTACACGAAATCGTCATCAAAGAGCCTTGATTTGGTTGGCAACCGTTTCTCTCGCGTACATGAATAAGACGTAAATAAACTTTGATTTGGTTTAGAATCGTTTCACTTGCCTCATGAAAGCTGTTTATTTAATACTTATTGTACAGTTAACACTTGCAAGCGTTGACTTTGATTTCAAAGCACATTAACTAAACTTTAAAAGTGGGTGTTAAATGTCAAAACTACAGTCAGTGTTTCCTTTGATATTCCTAGATGATATACTAATAATCTTTGGCTTGATGTGAACTGTGTTACACCACTAGAAGTACACTTATTCCGTCACTTACAATATTATAGTGGAAGTGAAAATCCAGCTTCTAACAAGAAGGACTGGGTTGTGAACAACTACTATGTACTTCACATCATGTGACCGTTAGCAGTTCAAAGGAAGAAAGACTCTAAGATACTTTTCATGAAAGAATGAAAGCTGAATCTTATTTATAGTTTTCATATTGAATTGTCAATCTAGAAAAAAATCACTTAGTTTTTTAAGTATTCAATGCACCTGGACGTCCAGGGCCCGGCATAACCATGTGGTTAGGGCTTTCTGAGGTCCGCATTCCCATCACACCAAACATGCTCACCCTTTCAGCAGTGGAGGCGATATACTGTCACGATCAATCCTACTATTCGTTAGTAAAAAGAGTAGCCCAAGAGCTGGCGGTGGGTGGTGAAGACTAGCTGCCTTCCCTCTAGACATTCACCGCTAAATTAAAGACGGCTAGCGCAGAAAGCCCTCGTGTAGCTTTGCACGAAACTCAAAAGAAACAAACCTGGAATTTCAAGTCGCAGATAACAGTATAAAACAATGCGCTAGTTCTTATTATATTAAAGTATCTATATAAACAGATTTACGATAAAATAATAAATCTGGACTTCTCAGCTTTTATTTACTAATAAAACCAATAAACAGTTTACTCAGATAATAGGTGTTAGTATAAAATAATAAAGATAGAAAACCTATAATATTTTCTCAAACTCTTATAAAAATACTATCCAATAAGTCTACGATTCTATAGTAAAGAACTTGGAGAAATCACATAGATACAAATCAAAGATGGAGTTTTCTCATTTTCAAATTGTCCAAAATGATATATACACTAGAGATTCTTTTTTAATTAAATACCAAATACACACAGTAAGAATTAATTTTATTCTTTTTCGATGACTAAAAATAGTTTTTGCGAACTCATATTTTCATAGTCACTCGAAATTACTATGTTTATTATTTTCTCTATTTACGTATTTGCTATTTGAAACACTTATTTATTTTCCCATGTCAAGACTAGTACTATGAAAAATAATTCTATAAATATCACTACTTTTTTAAGTGGATATGAAAACGTTGGAGTGAAGTTCCTCAGTCGGAGGTGTCATATATATATATGGTAAGTGGTATATCTCGCTAGGTAAACGAGATGTATCCGAATTAAATAAATAATAAGAAAGAGAAGATAATATTACCACAATAAATAAAAGAAAGAAATATTTGTACTTAACGTCAGTGTTTAATAGAGCTCTGCTATAAGGCTTCGAATCGTGGTCAACTTGTTTGTTTTTGTTGTTGGTAAAAGTTAAGGATATGGTACTTAGAGATGCTTAAAACTGCTTTACTAGCAAGAGCTGTTGGCATAACTTCCTAATTCAGCTGATACAGCGTTCACCTTAAGTATGTGAGAGTTTCTGGGTTTGAAACAGTTCCGAGAAAATAACAGGAAAAAACTAAATTAGCACAATAAAATATGGTAGCTTGAGTTGTTAAAAGCAGCCTTATAAACTGGCACTAGTGGTTGAGTTTGGGATTTATAAGGTAAACTGGTTAACATATGAGACAGTTTGTTTGTTTTTGTTATTTTTAATTTCGCACAAAGCTACTGGAGGGCTATCTGTGCTAGCCGTCCCTAATTTAGCAGTGTAAGACTAGAGGGAAGGCAGCTAGTCATCACCACCCACCGCCAACTCTTGGGCTACTCTTTTACCAAAGAAAAGTGGGATTGACCGTCACATTATAACGCCCCCACGGCTGGGAGGGCGAGCATGTTTGGCGCGATTCGGGCGCGAACCCGCGAGCCTCAGATTACAAAGCGCACGCCTTAACGCGCTAGGCCATGCCAGGCCCAGGTCAATAAAGGACTAAGATATAAATTAATTCTAGTCGAAGGTATCTTGCAACTATATCTGTTTATTTGTGTCAAAAGTTTGTGTGTTGGCTTATTTCACAGCAAAGCCACTATTTTTACTTTGTAAACCCATAAACTTACCACTGGCCCAAAGGGGATATAGAGCCACAGATTTACATTTGAAACTTACCAAAAGAAAGACAATAATTTATACTTTATTGGTGAGCTGCACCAGCTTAACGTTTGCCCCAGTACAAACACACACACATATATATGCATGTACTCGTATATGAATCAACAACAAGAAGTGTAATTTAACGGAGTAAACATGACCAATCTTTACCTCTCATCTCCAATCAGAGATATATGCGAAATCATAAAGAACTCCAATATATCATAAGTCTCTTCAATACATGTCGTTTGTTTAATTTGTCTAGTAATTCTGAGTCATATTTCTTTTGAAAAGTCTCGAAAAATAATAACTACGTTAAAACGTGTTTGATCTAATTACATAAGCCTTCTGGTTTTTTAAACAACGATCTCGTCACATTAAATGTGCTCGTCCTTTCAGCCGTGGGGGCGTTATTAAGTACGGTTAATCCCACTACATTTTAATAAAAGAGTAGCCCAAGAGGTGGCGGTGGGTGATAGTGAGTAGATGCCTTCCCTCTAGTCTTACACTCCTAAATTAGAGACAGTCAGCGTAGATAACTTTCGTGTAGCTTTGCACGAAATTCAAAACAAACAGACAATCTTAGACATCGATTTTGTCTAAGTTTTCTAGTTTTTTGTTGTAGAAGAAAATTCTGTATCAAGTACAGAGAACAGTGAAGAGGAGTGGCATACATTGATTGTTACGTCTTAGTCTTCAAGAAAGGTCAAATGAACCTAAGTATCAGTTCCTAAGTTACCACGTTGAATGTTTTGTTGTTGTTCCAGATGATTTGAAAATTAACCTGTAAAGTAATAACACGTACCAGAATTTTTCTTCACGAAATTTGGAATAATTTTTAAATCTGTTATCACAACTTCCACTAATGGATATATGGAAGGGACATAAACACTATTCAAACAGATTCGAACTTATGTTCTAATGAGTGAGAAAACAGAATATATTATACCGGAAATCTATTACTGGTCAAACTAAAGGGTCCACGTAACCTTCTACAGCTGTTATAATCTATTCTAGAGTAAATTACAGCCTGTCTTCTATTTCTGGTAGCATGATATAAATTAATATTCTAAATTATATCGAACATTTTATAATTCAGAAGGTAATTTATTATAGATAGGCTTAAGAGTAATGATTTGCATCTGACATTAAAATATGACTCATTACAATAAATGAGGCATAATCAGAATTTAAATGAACGTCATTAGAGTCTGTGTTTAATATATTAGAAAAAAAGGAGAACTTGTCACCAAACCATGCATCATACAATCAGTCGCATCTAAAGATATGTGTATGTTTATCATTACAGTTTTGCTTCAATGAGTCGATAAGGACAAGTCAGTGGTTTATTATCAGAATCAGAATTATACTAATGAAAATGAGTAATAAATTAAGGCAAAGTACCTAACGTGTCAGTGTAATTTCTTCGAAACGGGGTGATCTGTTTTAACCACACGCAACATCATACAGTAGTGTGTTTTCTGTTACTAAATAAGTAGACACTAAGATGGCATCTCATTAGGGACGCTTAACGTTGCAATCTGTGCTGTCGTGAATTATGCAATATGTAGGCTATAATACAACATGACATATCACCTTCAAAAGCACTATGTGAAATATATTTGACACATTTACACTTGGTTTTATTTGCTCTTGGAACATAACACTTTCGAGAAACTTGCGTAAGTACATTTAATATACATTGATATCACTATGTAACAAAATTTTTTACTTTTTCTTGTTCCTGGACAGAAAGTGTTATTTCCCAATTGCTTATGCCTAAAGTAAATGGAAAAGACCTATTTATCTCTTCAAACTTTGCTTTTGTGACCTGGGAGCGAATAACGAAAATATGATGAGAGTATTTGGGGGCTGATACGTGAAAGTGATTTACATTACGGTCGCAAATCTCGAAAAACTACTCACTTATAAACATTTTTGTATAGCTTTAGTACAAATACACGTAAATCTTGATTCATAAGTTGTTTTATTCAGACCTTATGCCCGTTTTTACATAGAAAATAGGTTAATTTTTAAATTTCATTATCCAGGTCACAAAAGCAAAGTTTGAAGGGAATAATGGCCATTTTCTGTACTTTTACAACATAAGCAATTGAGAAATAACACACATACTATTCAGGAACAAAATTTGTGTTACATGGTGTTATTAGACGAGATACAACTGTGCTGATGAGGCGTGTAAATAAAAACGTTGAAACAAAACAGGAAGTTGTATGAGAACGTGTGACGTTAAATGTGAATTACTAAACTTTAAATTTAATTTCATAATATAATGTATGTGAAAATAGGGGGCGTGTCCATTTTTTATTTACTTGGTAATATAGTCAGTGTTATGTAACAGCCACGAGAAAACGTACTTATTAGGAAAAGGTTACCGCCCCTTACTTGTTATTATATTGTACAATAAGGGGTCGATCCAGAGATATTTATTTTCAATTAATCTGAGGATGAATAGCACATTTATTACATGGAAATACAGAAAGAAAACTGATATACTTTGTGAAATACCATATGCTCAATGATTTTGAAAATTACAACTAGTTTTCCTTTTTATCACAAGAATAATCCAGTATTCAGTTACCTGGTAATAATCAGTTATGTAAAATTATCATTATAATCCATTTTCAATAATCTAGGATTCAAAACCAATATTTGGTAACTGTACTCATAACCTGAATTCAGAAACCTGAGAAGACGTAGTCCCTGTTCACTTACAGCATAATAGTTTGGATTCAGATTATATGAAGGAATATAGTGTATATTCTAGAATCGTAATAATAATGTACATTCAGAACTCTCAGATACCATCCATATACTATTACTGTCTTCCTAACTAGAAGCAGATGAATTTATGAGAAGTAATCCATGTTTTGTAGCTGGCAGTGTAATCCGAGAACAAACACATAATACGTCATATCTATCGTAAGAATCTCTTCTTAGTAATTAGCTTTGTGTAGGAAAATCAATCTTCGATATCCGCCATCATTTATATCTACGAATTAAATGAAAATGTTACGGTTCTCATTAGGATATTTATTGAAAGATCGTGTTGTCGTAAGATAAACTAAGTAACTTGAGTAAATATAAATAGCAAGCTAGCTTTTAACACCTGTCCACATGGCCATTTTGTATTAATTACTGATCACAAATTATTATCTGTCTATAATCATAATATATCGTTAATTTAACTGGACAGGTATATAAGTTGTATTCTGTCACACGAACCAATGATGTAAAATCAAACTTACTAATTATGTTACCGAACAGAAGCTTTTCTAATATGTTCTCATACTAATACGTCCAAAGTACCATCATAGATTATATTCAATAATTATATAGCTTATTCACTATTCTGTTATTGCTATTAGAATCTGTATTTATAACCTGAAGATAAACTGTCACTATACTATGACTGTTACCAGAATTGATCTGTTGTTGATTTAGAAACACGATAGGTACAATAAAGATCAATACTTAATACTTTTATGAGATATGAAATATGTTCCACAACAAGTAACAAGTTAGGAAAAGACAGGACCATGTTTTATAATGGTCACTAATTAACAATTAAAGAAAAACTAATTATGTTTTGAGAAACTATATTCAATAATATGAGTAAATAAAGCCAATGTTTATGTGCAGAAGAAACAAAGACAATGTACATTAGTGTCATCTGAATGTTTCCTTAATATAGTACGAAAATGCAATATTTTTCAACTCTTATATTATAGTGTTTTGTAGTTAACCGTGTAATAAGACATTGGTTAAACTATACCAACATTTAATATCCAATACTAGGATACGTACTCATCCGTGAAGACATGGCTAGTTTTAACAGAATCTACACACCGTCATTGGTTAACACCAAAATTTAATATGTGATATTAGGATATATATATATATATATGCACACCTCTAAAACTTCGAGATTTAACTAGTTTGACCTAATAGCTAAAGCTAGCATTAAATTTTTTTTTAAAGTTTGTAAAATCGTAGAGAGTTACACAAGTGTGACAAGAATAATATCAAAGTTATAAAAGTAAACATTAATATTTTGAAGTTATTATGAGAAACTTTTCTTTGAATACTAAAGACTCATTTCAATGGTCAGTTAACAGTCATAAAAATCTTTAGTCGGTATCTGGTAAAACAGTAATAATGTGTAAAATATTTCACTATAATTTGTCCATAATATGTTATAACCTTTGAACTGTCTTCAGTTCTCAGTACTCTGATTCGTATCTAAATGTTGTGAACAAAGTCTGGACTTAAAATGCTGATAAAATAAACGACCTTGTTCAATGATTGGTGTTAGGATCTGCGATAAAGAACTGTGGAACTGCTACTGATCGTCAGAAACCGTTGTCTGAAACGTTTCTTATTAAAGAATTCCTTTAATGTTGTGAGTCTACTCTTAAAAGTTAAAAAAGTACATTTCTCAATAAAATCTGCTCATAGACTGTGAGATTGCTGTCAGTAGACCTTAATGTATTATCATAATCACCTTACCCGGTTACACTCGGTTAGCTGCCATTGACTTCCTTTGTTACTGTCGAGGCTGTCGTGTATGGAGCCAACGGAAAGTCGCCGAGACAATACTCCACGTAGGCCGCTACTACGCCGGCTGCTTGCCCTGACGGTTACGCGGTTGTGGGCCAGTTTTCCTGTAACTTCAGGACCACTCATCCACGTTTTACAGGCAGGTTACATGCGTGGGATTGCAAAACTGGGACGTATTGGGATTGACGAGTACCTCGGTGGTCAGTATACGCTAGTTAATACTAGGCTTCTATGTCACGTGGAAAACATGTGCTGGTTTGATAGTCCTTATTGAATGTTTCAAAGTTTCGATAGTCAAATAAACGACTGTGTTCGACTAGGTGGCAGAAAACGATTGTTTACCAGACAGAGAAAGAATGATCGTGTGTTTTCTCTGAAATGAAAAACGAAAATGAAGTATAGTATTGTTGAACGTGAGAGATTCAAAAATATTGTGTTTGTTTTAGCTGTTTTATAGCCTACGTTGAATAAGTCACTTCATTCTGTGTGGGGCAGTAATACCTACGCACTTAACAATGGTTAGAAACTGAAGACCTACTAAAAAGTATCCACTTGAAGTAACAAGGGAAAATAACAGAGTTGTGTGTAAGGAAATAAAGGGAAAATTAGAAGTTTTAAACAAGCAAAACGTATGTACCTAAATATTAATAGACTAACATATTCATAAACGTTTGAGCGTACGACTTAGCACAAATAATATAAAACACATCAGCATTCACACTGTCACAAAGTCGATCATATCAGTGTGTAATTACTGTAGCATGAACGTCAACCATGAACATAGTAACCGATAGGCTACTGTTGTATCTGGTTTGAGAGAAATGATCATTAATCGAAATTTCTACTCGAAAAATGGAACAGACAATATAACTGTAGCGTGACACGTCTATTGATCTAGATTCCTATCCTGTACATATATCAATCGGACCACATCAAACAGAACATCATAATAATTTCAAATGCCAATTTTGCATAGATGGCATCACTGTAAAACAAAATGGTTTTAAATTATTGTCGCAAGGTTTTCATGGGAAGATCTTTATATTTGTCTTACAAAAATATTCCATTTTTGATATCGAATATTGCTGTTTCATATCATTAGCGCTTCCATAAGTTAGATCTACGTGCAATCTGTTATTCACATTTTTCATTTATTTATTATGTTCTTATTAATTACGTTGGAAGTCTCATCCAAATGCTGACCATAATAACTGTCTTTAACAGTTTCTGTATTTGATAGTTGTATTTGTTTGTTTGTTTTGAATTTCTCGCAAAGCTACACGAGGGATACCAGCGCTAGCCGTCCCTAATTTAGCAGTGTAAGACTACAGGAAAGGCAGCTAGTCATCGCCACCCACCGCCATCTCTTGGGCTACTCTTTTACTAACGAATAGTGGGATTGACCGTCATATTATAACGCCCCCCGGCTGAAAGGGCGAGCATGATTGGTGTGACGGGGATTCGAACCCGCGACCCTCAGATTACGAGTCGAATACCTTAACCACCTGGCCATGCTAGACCGATAGTTGTGTTAACAGTCGGTTTATCACAGTCAACCCGTTTTCTTACACACGCGGATGTAATTGAACGTAACGACTGATTAGAATATCAAATTACATCTTTTTTTTTATCTAATTTGGTTTCCGTGAACTGATTTGCATCCAGCGATAAGAGTTATTAGTTGTTGAAGCGCTATTTCGTACTCTTCGATAACACATTTTTCAATAACAACTTTGATGCATTTCATATGATCCAATACATTAAATGTTTTGCTTGCCCCATCGTATCTTAATATCAGTACTTTTATACATCGATATATCACTAAGAAATACTGACAAAAATTACAGTAATAAAAGTTGAAAATCTACTCTTCATAAACAGGTAAAGGAACAAGATTACGTTAAAAGAAATACTTGAAATAAGATTTCTTTTATAGGAATTGCAAGGTAAAGTTAGCCTTCAGAGAGTTAAGAAACAACAACTTAAGGATGAACATTGATCTTTGATCGTTAAGAACAGATAAATGCTATAAGTTAGACTAAAAAGATTTTATAACCATGGTCTCTTATATCCGAAGAATCCTTCATCTTGAGTTTCTTACGCACCGTCGATTTAACTTCATTGACACAAGTTAAGTACCAGTAATGTTTTACATTTATCCTCCTCACCCAAGAAATATCCTCACAAAATCCTCAAGAAAGTAATAACGGCTTAAATAAAAAAAAAAAAAAACATCATTAAAATCTATTCAACTTTGCGTTAGTGTGAGTTGCCTACTAGAAGTATATTGATTACTGACGAATATGTCCAGGAATTGTAATAATAGTACTTGGAAATCTCACGTTATGGATCCGGTGATCATCGGAAGTTTTACATCGTTGTTACATTCACTCGTTGAAATTCTATAAAACATGAAACATGTTTTAAGATGCTCTGCATTGTAATTCGTCAAGACTTCGCAATTTCCTAATACTATTTCTCAAATATTACACCCCCAACGGTACAGTGGTAAGTAAGTGCACTTTTAATGTAAACAAAGGGTTTCGATATCCGCTCTGGACGTAACAGAGATATCTCTTCAGCTACAAAGAAACATGATGTTATATATATATATATATTTCACACTAACGCAGCGTTTGTTATCATAAAATTTTAACAATGCTATACTCAGTGATACCATTGTCATCTTATTTATAGGATATGCTAAATAATCCAATGAAACTTACCAGTAAAATAATATTATTCGTTACTGGAAACTATGCCAACTGAAAGCGACATCAGTAACTATTCTGTTATTGTAACTAACCTCTAAGGTTTCGTAGTACAACATTCTCGGTTGTATATTTATATAGGGTGTCAGGGTATGATTTTATTACAATTGATGAATACAATAAAGATAACTGGTACATAATTCACTTTAACCTACACTAGAGTTTCGAGTGTTCCAATTGGACGCATTAGAGATTTATGAATCAGAGATCTGAAGCAAGTGGCGTCACATTAACAAAGTGAGAAGCCTTACTGGTTGTTCACCTAGAATCTTAAGCTAAGTAACACGTTACAGGAATAAAAACCAAGCGTATGTTAGACTCTTATCCATATGGTTAAAACTGTAGGTTATGTGAAATTACCCATTTGAAACTATTTGCTATCATAGATTTTATTATATAAAAGTTTATACAGCATCTGCTAGTTATTTGCTATTTTTAAGACTACCACAAGTCACTTGTGAAAAAAATCGTCTCTCATTAAATCCGCGAAGTTATTGAATTAATAATTACTTTACCTCAACCAACATCTTAGTAGGATTACACTAGAAGTATTCTTGAGTAAAGCGACGACAACCATTATCAGTAGTGTCCATGTTGTATCCTGAACAACACGTGATGTTTACATTCTCAACAACCAGCAACAGTTCTCTCCGAGCATTGCTACTGAAATAGTGTCGTCGCTTGTCGCGTTGAAAACCCACCTAAACTTAGCTCACCATCAGGCTCGCGCGAGAAACGTTCACGGTAAGAAAGTGTGCGCCGTGCTGAGTGGACGCAGGGTTTCGTTACCATGGTGATAGCTGACAACGCGCACCGTCTGCTTGCTACGCCCATCATTATACATATAGCAATCGATGTAAAGATGTAGGACGCAGTGTATGGGACCTATAAGCATTAAATATAGGAAGAGAACAATGCATTAGGAATAAAACACACAGACAAAAACTAATTAAACTAGATCAATATTGAAATCATGAATAATTATACGAGAATAATTTCCTCAAGGGGAAGCGAAACATTGCAAGTAAAGATAAAAATCGACTCATGTCTTTACATTTTCCTTCTTTTCAACTGCAGCGAATTACAGAAACGAGACTGCTTCCTTAATTAGTTGCATGAAAAACTTTCACCGTTTCTGCTCAGGTTACTTTCAATTAATAATACCGGCTGCGTGGGAACAATATGTATTTGGACACTTGCTCAGGGTCAACCATATTTTGGTGTACAAAAAATTAATTCTGTAATGACATCTCAGATTCGCATTACTCATTATTCCTTGAGTTAAATATTAGCATTATAAATTCCGTTTCATTCAATGGATATTCACTTACACTAATTAAGGTTACTTTTGTATTTGATATTGGAGTCCATTTGTTCACTGTTTTTTGTTTTTTTTTATGTACGAACCTTGCTCTTACCAAAGTGGCCGTTATGAATGGATCCATTACAATTTAATCTGGAAATATGTGGCTTTGAAAAAAACTAAACACACAAACTAGGATTCTGAAAAGTGTCCAGAACAAACTAAGAAAGTGAAATATAATCAATTTTACAAATAACTGATGAAATAACCCATACAGATTTATAACCCACACAGATTTATAACCCATACAGATTTATAACCCACACAGATTTATAACCCACACAGAATTATAACCCAACTTGAAAACTACATTTTCACCAGGCATTAATCTAGTAGATTAGGTCTGAAAGTTTTTGTCCTTAAATGGGATTTGAGACTTCTTTGATAGAAATTAGTACCGAAATTTCAAACTCTATCTTGTACCTAAAGTCAAACGTTTGCTCTCAGCGCTCAACCACAACAAACTGGGAGATGCAGTAAGCGGGCGTGTTTTTCGCTATTTTGTGTAAATCAGTTTTAGATGGTAACACTCGATACATAAACTGGAGTCAGAAGTTCGTTTGGTTTCTTATTTAAACTGAAGTACCTTACTTGGTTTTCTTCTATTCAAAAACTAACTATGGCATTTCTAAATATTAAAGCTTTTAGACATGGAGTGTGTGAATTTTCTTATTGCAAAGCCACTTCGGGCCATCCGCTCAGCCCACCGAGGGGAATCGAATACCTAATTTTAGCGTTGTAAATCCGTAGACATACCGCTGTATTAGCGGGTGGCGATATGGAGTCAAAATATGAATTTGTCGTTTGACGACCTAATGTCAACAATACGTTTCAAACCTTAAGATTATCTGTTTACATTTTTGTGGTTGTATTTTTACGTTCAGCTACCCACCTTGTTTGTTTATTTTTAGGTTCCTCATTTCCCGTTTTTAAATTAATAAGTCTTATTAATCTTGTTTCCTTAGTTTTATGTCCATCACTGATAGAAATCTGTATAATAGTATTATCTTCTTGTTTGAAACAGTATTTTGATCAAATACATAGCTGGTTTGTGATGTTTTCTCGATAAACAATAGAAAGAATGTAAAACCGTGTATATATATATACATTCAATGATAATATATGATAATGCTTCATGGTATAACAGCAAACGTTTTCAATATATCTTATAGTTTTAAGGTTTATTTTTTCACAGTTTTGACACAGCTGACCAGTGCCCTTCCACACACTTTACAGAGATGAAAACGTGTCAAGTAGCAATTATGAATTAATTATGTTAATCTTTCTTTCCATCCTAAGTTTCTGATGGAGTTTTGCTCGTGACATTTTTACAATCTTAAACTCTGGTGGCCGTCACTGCTAAGTCCTTTTTATGAAACTAATTATTTTCTAAATAACATAAATAGCTACTCAATTTGTGCTTCACTTACTCATAGAATCTGAGTAAACCACCTAAATTATTCGTGTCCTAAGCAAATCCATAAATGCATGAAGTTATGCAAGGATCGTACAAGATAAAATTTGTTAATACAAAACAAAAATTGTTATAAAAATCGCTGAGGACAAAATAAAAGGTCAGACATCAGGTCTGACAAAAGGTCAGTGTAAATAATTTTGAATAATACGGCAACTTAAAAACAAAAACAAAAAAGTTTATTTGTTTGTTGCTAAACATAAAACTATATAATTCACTAGCTAGGGCCCGGTATGGACAGGTGGGTTAAGGCGTGCAACTCGTAATCCCCGTCGCGCCAAACATGCTCGCCCTTTCAGCTGTGGGGACGTTATAATGTGACGGTCAATCCCACTATTCGTCGGTAAAAGAGTAGCCCAAGAGTTGGCGGTGGGTGGTGATGACTAGCTGGCTTTCCGCTAGTCTTACACTGCTAAATTAGGGACGGCTAGCGCAGATAGCCCTCGAGTAGCTTTGCGCGAAATTAATAAACAAAAAAAATACTAGCTGTACTCTAACAACTATGTGACCATTTGAAAACCTGATTGACGGCTCAACAGTCCTCCTCTGGCACAGCAGTAAGTCTACAGATTCACAATGTCAGAGGTTCGCTTCCCTGCGGTGGACTTAACAGATAGCCCGATGTGGCTATGCTATAAGAAAACACATACACACACATACGACTCAAAATTATGAACTTTCTCGATATATTTCGCAGTTTGGCGCTTAAAATGACTTAGAATGAATGTAACATCCTCTCTTAAAATTGTTTATTTGATTTAGAATAAATATGGTGTTTTTTTCAGCATTGTTTAATTGATTTAGAATGAATGTAACGTCCGCTCTTAGAAATGTTTATTTGATTTAGAATAAATATTGTGTTCCTTTTGAGCATTGCTTAACTGATTTAGAATGAATATGGTGTTATTTTTCATCAATATTTATTTATTTAGAATAAATATGGGTTTCATTTTCAGAATTGTTTATTTGATGTACAATGAATATGGTGTTCTTTTTCAGCATTGTTTAACTGATTTAGAATGAATGTAACGTCCTCTCTTAGAATTGTTTATTTGATGTACAATGAATATGGTGTTATTTTTCAGCATTGTTTATTGATTTAGAATTAATTTGGGTTTCTTCTTTTAGGATTACTTAATTGATTTAGGGTGAATATGGAGTGTTTTTTTTATCAGAAATGTTTCTTTGAGTTAAAATGAATATAGTATTCTTTTCCAGTAACGTTTCACTACTTTAAGATGAATGTCAAATAATTTTCAGGATTATTTATTTCATTTATAATAACAGTAATTTCTAGAAAGGTTTCACTGACTTAGAATTAACATAGTATACCTTTTTAAGAATGTTTCGTGATTTGATGTTAATATGATGTCTTTATTCTTCAGAAATTTTTCCCTAATTTATAACACGTGAAAATCTCTGTTAGAAATTTTATTAATTTTAGGAAGAATGTGATATTACTTTTTACGAATGTTTCCTGATTTAATATTAATATGATGTCTTTATTATTTAGACATTTTTCCATAATGTTGTAGCAAGTTATATTCTTTATTAGAAATTTCTGCTTGTGTAAGGATGATTGTAATATTCTTCTCTCTATTTGTTCTTGATTTAAAATGAAATATCTCCTCCAGCCGATCCTTAAGATATAGTAACATTTCTTTAGTCAGCTTGCTTCTGACCACGAAACATTTTTGGCTCTATTCTGTTCACACTTCACTTGTTCTATATTTATTTGAGAACAATATAGTATGGAATACATAACATTTTTCTATCCAGTATTTAACAAATGCTTTTCACAGACGGAAATTTTAACACACTTGTAGAGCAGTGTGGTGTTCAAGGAAAACATACGTAGAAACTTTTCTTGTGTTGACTATCGGACTAAGTCAGATATTACACCTGGAGGCTGCAGTCTTGGTAAATGGAAAAATACAGGGTGTTCGGAAAGTCATTGTGCAGTTTTGTAATCATATGTCTATTCAGTCTATTTCAAGCCAGCAACTGATAACGGTGTTTAGAAACAAAATTCGAAGGATCCAAGCCTGTATTAATGCCAACGGGGGTCACTTTCAACATTGTTTATAATTGTCATTCATATTTACCTCCTGTATTCTATATTGAAACATGTATGTTAATAAATATATAGGTTCACAGTGAGTTTCCGAACAACCTGTATGTCCTGTCTAAGATATTGTTAAAAGGAACCGAAGTGGTTAAGAATTGCTTTATCGATCTGTCTGTCTGTCTACATACTTATATAGCTGGCAGATTGTCATAATTATGAACGACCAAATACGGCCAGTCTGTTCATTTGCACGTAAAATAAGCATACTTCAATGTCTCCATGTTACTCCAGTTTTCTTTCAACGAAGTTCCATTCAAATACCGCAGGGGAGTGTGTGTGTGTGTTTTCTTATAACAAAGCCACATCGGACTATCTGCTGAGTCCACCGAGGAGAATCGAATTCCTGATTTTAGCGTTGTAGATCCGTAGCGGTAAACTCCATGTAGCTCTCCTGGATGGATATTTTTAAGCCTTTTAACAACTCTTTCAAATCCCTTACTATATTCAGTTAAATAATATTCCTAATTTAGTTCGTTAATTAATTGGGTGAATGTTTTGAATTTCTATTAAAAATATACACACACAAGTATATATAAGAAATGCCCTTCTATCGACTACTTTGTAAACGTATTAAATCAACGGATATTCACATGTGAATACATTAATGAGTAAAATCGCTTATTGCAATTTCCTTTATTCCACGCCCGTTCCTGTTTTTGTTATCTACTTCTTGTAGAAGTTTATTGGTAATTTTAACCCCCTGGTAACAACCTCTCAGTTCTAATAGTTGCCGTGTTAATGGTAATAGAATCACCCAAAATTCAATGATAGCTCTTAGATGCATTCTGGGTGACTTGATCATATAACAAGGCTTCTGGCTTTGTTTGAACCATACCGCCTACGTGAAACGTGCGCAAAAATAAATAAATAGATTAATAAGTATAGAAAAAAAGTTGTAAGAATTAGTTTTTTTTCTGTCTTTAATTTGCTTTCGTAACACGCTACCAATTTTGTACTTACTTATAAGTAATTGGAAAATTTGAAACATCTGTTGATCGCGTGAACCTCTGCTTCTAGGAACATGTAATGTTCCCAAATAGGTTTGGTTTGTATTTCGCGCAAAGCTACACAAGGGTTATCTGTTCTAGCCGTCCCTAATTTAGCAGTGTAAGACTAGAGAGAAAGCAGCTAGTTTTGTTTGTTTTGTTTTTGAATTTCGCGCAAAGCTACTCGAGGGCTATCTGTGCTAACCGTCCGTAATTTAGCAGTGTAAGACTAGAGGGAAGACTTGGGCTACTCTCTTACCAACGCATAGTGGGATGGACCGTAAAATTATAACACCCCCACAGCTGAAGAGGCGAGCATGTTTGGCGCGACGGGGATGCGAACCCGCGACCCTCGGATTAGGAGTTTCAGCGGTAAGTTTACGAAGTTACTATGCGAAACTCTGAGGTTCCATAAAGATATAAAAAATGGCACATTGTGTAGCTTTGCAATTCTAGTTTATTATTAATAAACATTAAACATGTCACTGAAATCCTTCAGTTTCTTTATTTATTGTAAGAGGAAAGACAACATTTCAGGCTCTCTAGTGGCACAATAATATATCTGTATACGTACAACGTTAGAAGCCAGGTTGAGTAACCCGTGGTGGGCAGAGTTGTGCTGAACTTCAAACAAACAAAATATTGACACTCGTTTTATCAGCCACAAGGGACAGATATATATAGACTTTACGGTACAATAAGCAATCGTTCGTGTTCTTAGTAGCAGTCTAAAATAATAACAAATCTCTGGTACTACCGTTAAAACACATTTCTTCACTTTAAAGTCCATACAATGAAAATATAGTACCTATTTTTAGCGCTAAAAGCCCTCAAACTAACCGTTAAGTCACCAGGGCTAGCATCGTTAATTCTGGTCGACAACATTTGTTTGGGTATTTCAAACAGGTTGTTTACCACAACGCTCATTTGTTCAGATTTAGCGCATTAGTCGTACCTAAGTTTGAAGTGATAGACTAAAGGTTAGGCAGTTAGCTAGGAAGCACTACTCAGGTATGCTTTTACCAAAGATTAATAGAATTTACTGACACATTATAATGCCTCCCTGAATAAAAGTTAGAGAAGATTCGACGACAGGTTTCGATACCGCCACACAAAAATAGTGAGCCGAAAGTCCTATCCATCAGGCCATCGCAGGCTGTACAGAATAAAAAAATCGCTTAGGTTTATTAAATATGTTATTCTAAAACGTAAGGACTTGACAGCTCTTTACTTGTTATGTAATTATTATTATATCTTACTTGTAAAATAACTGTTGTCTGAAATGACTTATAAAACTGGTGAAATGTTTTGTTACACGTTGGCGTTTTCTCTACTATATATTTAACTTTCTTTCAGTAACACTGTACTGCTTCACACGTTTCTTGACGTGTTTTGTTACAGGTTGCCCTTTTCTCTACTATTTATTTAACTTTCTTTCAGTAACACTGTACTGCTTCACACGTTTCTTGACGTGTTTTGTTACACGTTGCCCTTTTCTCTACTAATATTTAACTTTCTTTCAGTAACACTGTACTGCTTCACACGTTACTTGACGTGTTTTGTTACACGTTGCCCTTTTCTCTACTATATATTTAACTTTCTTTCAGTAACACTGTACTGCTTCACACGTTACTTGACGTGTTTTGTTACACGTTGCCCTTTTCTCTACTAATATTTAACTTTCTTTCAGTAACACTGCACTGCTTCACACGTTTCTTGACGTGTTTTGTTACACGTTGCCCTTTTCTCTTCTATATATTTAACTTTCTTTCAGTAACACTGTACTGCTTCACACGTTTCTTGACGTGTTTTGTTACACGTTGCCCTTTTCTCTACTATATATTTAACTTTCTTTCAGTAACACTGTACTGCTTTAGACGTTACTTGACGTGTTTTGTCAGACCAAAATGACAATAAAAGTTGTGCACTTTGAAAACAGAGGAAAACATCGGATTTTTCGCCAAAACGCATTCGTGTCCAATAAATTTGTTTGAGAGATCTGCATGTTCTGCAAATGCAACATGTGCAAAATCCCTATAAAAGTGAAGGGTTCTCGGTTTCCATAGCTCAGTGTTAAGCCACCGACACGCAATACAGTTACGCCAAGACTGACTGAAGCACAACGCAACAACGCCATTGGTCACTTGGAAGCAGGCGAATCTCGATCAGATGTTGCCAGAGCTGTGAATGTCCACCCTAGCACCATCACAAGGCTATGGAATCGTCACCAACAACATGGATCAACTCGTGACCGTCCACGATCTGGCAGACCTCGTGTGACCACGCCCGCTCAAGATCGCAACATCCGGTTACGTCACCTTCGGGATAGGACCACCACTGCGACGTCTACTGCTTTAACCATACCAGGGCTGCGTAGGATTTCCGATCAGACCGTACGCAACCGTCTACGAGATGCAGGAATCCGACCTCGACGTCCAGTCAGAGGCGTCATCCTCACCCAGCAACATCGTCAAGCACGGCTGCAGTGGACTCGGGAACATCGGGTATGGCCTCATCGACGATGGAGGCATGTTTGGTTTAGCGATGAATCACGTTTTATGCTTCGTAGACAGGATGGAAGGACCCGTGTTTACCGTCGCCGAGGTGAACGTTTTGCAGCAAACTGTGTGCAGGATGTTGACAGATGTGGTGGTGGCAGCATCATGATATGGGCTGACATCTTCTACAATGCCAGAACAGACCTTTTGCACATTCGAGGAAATTTTACGGCTCAGCGATACGTCGACGAGATTCTTAGGCTCCATGTGCAACCCATCATGGTGAACGTCAACGACGTTTTTCAACATGACAACGCCCGTCCTCACACAACCCGACTCACCACTGTCTTCTTGAGACACTACAACATCAACGTTCTTCCCTGGCCCTCCAGATCACCAGATTTAAACCCCATCGAACAACTTTGGGACGAGTTGGACCGACGTCTGCGACGGCGACAACCTCAACCGCAGACTCTACCTCAGCTTGCAGCAGCTTTGCAGGCTGAGTGGACAGCCATTCCACAGGATGGGATTCGTCATCTCATCGCTTCCATGGGCAGGAGATATCAAGCAGTTATTGATGCTCACGGGGGGCATACTAGTTATTGACGTTGAGTGACGTTAAACTTCACCTAGTGAGCGTGGACTTCGCCTTTGCAGACTTTGGATGTTCAGCAGTGAATGTGCAAAGTTTCACACATGTCATACAAAACTACCCGGAATAAACTTGTTAACAATTTGTCTCATATTTTGCCTTTTGCGTTTCTTTTTTTGAAGAGTATATTTAACTTTCTTTCAGTAACACTGTACTGCTTTACACGTCTCTTGAAGTCTGTTGTGAGTGGACTCAACAATAATAAACATATCAATGGTGCTTAACTGTGGAAGAAAGCCCATCAAACTTTTCTTTACAGTTTCTTTAATCGGTAAATCCTAAAGTTCAAATAAAATTAATTACTGTACTTTATGCAACTCGCTTATCTAGGGGAACAGTCTGTAACTATATTTTTTTCGGTGTTAATAGGTCATATGGACTTTATTTTAATACACAATGCAAAAATGTTTTTACGTGTTCCATTAATACTAAAGGTTAAATTTATGCAGTTGGTTCTCATTATAGTCATACAACTGGATAACTTTAGGCTTAGTAAGTTTTCGAAAAAAATGAGCTGACGATCTTGAAGTGAACATTTTCTGATTTCTATAAACTTGAAACTCAGATTACGAGTCGAGTGCCTTAACCCACCTGGCCATGTCGGGGCCCTCGAGGTTTTAAACTTAACTGATACATGTAGTTTCTTCATGGTTTTGTTTTCAGTAAATACTGCAAGTTTCTTACGAGGCTAAACCTTATATTGATGTCGAATAATATATTTTCACACATAGAAAAATTAATATAAATGTATGAAAGAATAGAGAAAAGCAGTTTTCAGTTCAACAAGTCGGAGTACAAATTACAAATTTGGAATTTCTATTATCTTCAATTTGAAGATGGGTCCTTCTATTTCTAGATGTGTATGTATATTCTCAGCAACGTTAATGTATGTTAGTCCGCCAGGTTTTTTGTTTTAGCTTTTATATTTCACGTGCCCTCCTCTAGTACAGCGGTAAGTCTACGGATTTACAACTCTAAAATGAGGGGTTCGATTCCCGTTGGTTGGCTCAGCAGATAGCCTGATGTGGCTTTGCTATAAGAAAACACACATATATTTCACGCAAAGCTACACGAAAGCTATCTGCGCTTGCCGTTTCTAATTTTGTAGTGTAAGACTAGAGGGAAGGCAGCTAGTCATCACCATCCACCACCAACTCTTAGGCTATTATTTTAGCAAAGAATAGTGGAATTGACTGCCACATTATAACGCTCCCACGGCTGATAGGGCGAATATGTTTAGTGCGAGGGGAATTCGAATCTGTGACCCTAAGATTACGAGTCGAGAGTCCTAACCACCTGGCCATGCCGGGCCCTGTTAACTTATTCCTTCCATATTCTAAGCCTGTAGTATATTACTTCTATTTCACCTATTAGACAAGTCTTTGACTATGAATCTGTCTCATCAGAGTCACCTACGAAATCTGCCAAATTATCCATTGATACGTTTTGAAACATTCATTTAACCATAGTAGCGTTTGCTGTTTTTGTTTCTTAGTTTCTTTTTTTGAAATATATATACAGACTCAAATAATTACTTTTACACTTATTACTCTACAAGTATAGATATACACTTTTAGTTTACTTTATGATGTATTTATGAATGATTTAATAAAAAATGCTCCCTTTTTGGAAAAAAAATATGTATTAAAGATACTAGTTTCATATTTTTAAGTACTTTGTATCATCAACTTTCTAATAATTAGATTATGACACAGTCTTTTCAAATATCCACTGTTTGTGCTCTATCAACACCAAAACAAAAGTTATAATTAAGCAAATATGTACCTAGATAGAACTATTAATATTAAAAGTACATTCTATTCAGCAGTATTGTGCCATATAAACAAACCACATGAAACGTGACTTGTGTTGTGAACACTTTGCAACTATATACCTGAGGAGATTCCGCTTCGGCTTTTCAAGTTTTCAATCGAAATTTTGCATTAGATTATGTACGATATGAAGACTTTAAAACAATATATGAAAGGTTTTCACGTAATCAGTAAAAGAAGGCTCACAAGTACCTGGTGAACTTAAAAAGATGTGTTTTTCAGAATAAGATAAAACACATGAGTCATCAGGTTACAGAAATTATGTTTCTTCCGTACGCCATACATAGTTTTATTTACTTCTGTAGTGTTATCCAACTCAAGTCCTCAAAGTCAAGAAATCATCTGCATTGATGAAAGTGTGTTTGTGTTTTCTTTTGGCAAAGCCACAAAGGCTATCTGCTCAGCCCACCGAGGGGAATCGAACCCCTGATTTTCCGTTGTAATTGATAAAAGACGAGATATACTTGAAAGTAAGACGAGTTTATGTCACTAGACGTTGTTCAAAATAGCTTAACTTGTTTCAGCAAGCTGAATAAATAACAAAACTTGCGGTGGAAGATTATATTACACACAGCATAATTTGTAGCTTTGAATACTGTCACACAGCATATTATTAACAGTAGCAATGTTTTGGTAACATGTAAAACGTATTGTGTTATTTACTCACCACTATCATCAATTACTTTATTAGATATAACTTCCACCCCTCTTTTCAGGTTGTTCAACATACCCATGTTATCGGAATTGATCTATATCGATTTATGAAAAACGAATTACTCGGTTAAAACACTCACTTTTTTTAGTATTCACCCACTTGAAGAGCACAAACGACATCCTTATTGTTAGATATACACGACTCTTCTAATTTACGTAAATTCAAATCTTTCTAGAAGGGATAGTTTATCATAGGCTGGTTTACGTAACTGTGCATGAAAAATACGACATACAGTTCAGATTCGGTGAGTCTGCACTTGGTGCATTATTACATATTGTTACTTGATGCTTTAAGTTTAAGTATTCTTGTATCTTATATATATATAACGTGTGGAATATTCGAGGCTCTTTTCGTATGTATATATATATATATATATAAATATATAATAATTTCCAAAAAAAATTGTTCCACAGAGAAGTGAGACGAGTAAGACAAAGTTAAGGGTGTATAGTCGCAAACATTTAAACTGCGTTTGCCATAAATAGAATTGTTTGTTTGTTTGTTTGTTTTGGAATTTCGCACAAAGCTACCCGAGGGCTATCTGCGCTAGCCGTCCCTAATTTAGCAGTGTAAGACTAGAGGGAAGGCAGCTAGTCATCACCACCCACCGCCAACTCTTGGGCTACTCTTTTACCAACGAATAGTGGGATTGACCGTCACATTATACACCCCCACGGCTGGGAGGGCGAGCATGTTTAGCGCGACGCGGGCGCGAACCCGCGACCCTCGGATTACGAGTCGCACGCCTTACGCGCTAGGCCATGCCGGGCCACCCATAAATAGAATATAGAAGCTTTTTAAAGTGAATTTATCGCAGATTGTATTATAATAACGTAGTACAAAAGAATAATTCGTCTTATCAATAATGTTCTAAAATAACTGAAATAACTATGTGGACTATAACGAAAAGAAACAATTATTTAAAGCTTCGAATACAAATGTGGTATTTAAGAAATATGTTTTATACACGTTTTACTTCTTTAAATATATTATTTCAAAGAAGTGGAGTATGTGCCGTTTGTTTATTGTTGAAATGCATCGCCAATATATCAGACACACCTATTGTAAAAATCTCACCCATCCACACATACAAAAAACCTGAATATAATATTAGTCTAAAACTCCATAACACAAAATGTTCACGTAAATTTTAGCTCCTTAACATGCTATACCACTTGTTACTGTTAGATTTACATACAATACCACTTGTTACTGTTAGATTCACATACAATACCACCTGCTACTGTTAGATTCACATACAATACCACTTGTTACTGTTAGTTTCACATACTATACCACTTGTTACTGTTAGATTCACATACAATACCACTTGTTACTGTTATTTTCACATACAATACCACTTGTTACTGTTAGATTCACATACAATACCATTTGTTACTGTTAGATTCACATACAATACCACTTGTTACTGTTATTTTCACATAATACCACTTGTAGCTGTTAGATTCACATACAATACCACTTGTTACTGTTAGTTTCACATACAATACCACTTGTTACTGTTAGATTCACATACAATACCACTGGCTGCTGTTAGCTCTTGTTGCGAAATGTTACGGATGAAAAGAGACTTTTATCAAAATGTGTTTTGTGTTTGCTTGGTAATAAAATACAAATAAGGTTACAGACATAAATAAGTTATTCCTGAAATAGATAGTGTAAGAAAGTATCTGTTATTTTTATAAATTTGAGCAAATAAATTTCAGAAGCATTGGGTAAACTATATTTAAGGCCAAGATGGGAGTCATCTAATTTCCCAGAAGTAGGACTGATTGTTACATAATTTCACTACTCAAAAGGCAAGCATGTTTGGTGAGGGAATTCGAATCTACGGTCCTCATGTTGCAAATTTAGAGTCCTAACCACCAGCCTATGCCTGATTAATTGGAAATGTCAGTACGAAGAAATATATTAAGAACTGCTAGAGGCGGTAGGGAGAACAAGGAACTGTAATATTTTCTTCACATTACAGTTTGAGAAACGTAAACTGACTGTACTATGTTAAAAAAACATCAGTGTCGAATCATAGTAATTCAACCAGTCGATTGGGTGAGTGTGACGTTTCTTACGTTCTTAGATTTTTAACTACTTTGGTGGCTTTACTCGTGGTTAAATCATTAGGTGTTTAGATCTTAGAACCTTTTGTTTTGCTAATAAGGAAATTATTACATATTGTATCAGAAGTGAAAGTTACCATGAGGATTACATTCTAAATATAAGGGTATTTCAGTGATTCTAAGCTAGTTTATTCAAAGAGCTTTCTCTTAACGTACATTTTTTTCTTCCAAATTTACTAAAACAATGAAGAAGATAAAAGAGAGACTGAGGACATTGTGCTTATTTTTGATATTGTTGCACCTCAGATTAGTAACACATAATAGAAAATAATGTCCTATTCGGAAGCTATTATTCAAATTATAGAATGATTCGAAGCAATGTGGATGTTTTACCTCGTGCTCAGCTCTGATATCGAGTGCTAGAAGATCACTGAACGTCAAGCTTGACCTAGTGAAAAGTTGGTCAATGACCAACAGTGTACTTTTGTTTTTGATCTGGACATATAGCAAATAACATTTGCTATATTTGAACCTTTAAGCCTTATTTAAATAATAATAACGAATCTCAAAATGGTACAAAACAATAAAGAAATGAATTTGATTTTTATTTATTAACATCATTTCTCACTATGTTAGTTTTTTTTTTAATGTTGTGTTGAATTAAGCAAAAAACTACTCAATGGGTGCTCTGCTCACCACGGGTATCAAAACCCGGTTCTTAGCGTTGTAAGGCCGCAGACATACCGCTGAACTACTAGAGTGCTTCACATAATAATAAACATAGAATAATACATTAAAATATATTTGAATAACCACAGTAGCCGTATTAAAATAGGCTACACGGCAAACCTTGACTGAACCTCTGCAGAACACACTGAGACAAAGAGCAATGAAAGTCGAACGTGACAAACTTTTGTAAAACGTGTTTTCCAAAGTTTGTTAGATAAGCTTGGTTTTAAACTAAATCAAATTTTCAATTACACAAAGAAACAGTGTGAATATACCATTTTTCAACATGCGAGAAGCGAAATAGTTCTTCAAAAAGGTTCAAACAAAGAAATTTTTAACAAAAGGGCACGTTTTTCATCAACGGATCTACGAGAACCGAATGACTAATTCTGCATACAAAACGTAATTTATTCAAACGAGCAATACACGTTTACTTACTTATTTCGCGCAATTCATTCGCATACAAACATTTGGTCCGGCATGGCCAGGTGGGTTAAGGCGTGCGACTCGTAATCTGATGGTCGCGGGTTCGCATCCCTGTCGCACCAAACATGCTCGCCCTTTCAGCCGTGGGGGCGTTATAATGTGACGATTAATCCCGTAATTCGTTGGGAAAAGAGTAGCCTAAGTTAGGGATTTCTAGCGCAGATAGCACCGTGTTGCTTTGCGCGAAAATCAAAATATAAGTAAATAAATAATGTTCATGTTAGAAGACGCTATTCTGAAGTTATTATTCATGTTAATTATTCCCTGACTTTAACTCTTTAAAAAGCATAGGATAATTGACAAGTTTGGAATACGTGTAGGTAGATCATCGAATATAACTGAGAGATGCGTATTAACAAACGAACCCTTCAACCTTTATAATTTTGAATATTTTATTTCTATAGTATGTTTCACATACAGAATGACAACATTCTGAACATACGTTTTAGTTCAAAAGGCTCATAGTGGCACAGCGGAATGTCTCCGACCTTACAACGCTAGAAAGATGTTTTCGATACCCATGGTGGGCTGGGTAAAATAGCCCATCATGTACCTCTGTGCTTATTTTCAAACAAAAAATCTTTTCTCAAAATGTATTTTTTTCCCATTTTCACCTCCCATTAAAATTATTCTTTTATTGTGATTTTAATAGATATATAAATTACTCGATCTAATGAAATAGTTGCATTCGCTTATCTAACTCTTTTCATGCTTTACCAAGTGTCTGAACCTAGCATGGCCAAGTTGTTAAAGGCACTCAACTCGTATTCTGAGGGTCGCGGGTTCGAATCCCCGTCACACCAAACATGCTTGTCCTTTCAGCCGTGGGGGTGTTATAATGTGACGGTCAATCCCATTATTCGTTGTTAAAAGAGTAGACCAAGAGTGGGCGGTGGGTGGTGATGACTAGCTGCCTTCCCTCTAGTCTTACACTGCTAAATTAGGGACGGCTAGCGCATATAGCCCTCGAGTAGTTTTGCGCGAAATTCAAAAACAAAAACAAAGCAGACATAGAAACATTTAAAAGAACACAGAAATATTTATATACTGTGACCTTGTGTAAAATAAAATGATATAGAGATTATCTGAATACGTCGTGTTTCCAACAGTCTATAATTAAGAATCAACAAAGTTATTAAAATTGAACCTTAAATTAACTCAGTTTTAAGAAATAAAATCCAGGCTATCATTTTATGTACGAACCCTAAATAAATTTTCATAAAAATAATCTTCGAACTCACTCGATTTTTTTTATTTATTTGGAAAAATTTAAATTACATAATTGCTTCACTTCTTAAGGTCTATTACACCTAGCCCAAGAAAAAAAACTTCGCGTAGTGTAAAAAAACAAACCCATAAACTTATCCAAGATAAATAATGATGTATGGATTTTTCTGGATTTTAAAATTTCTGTTTTACAATTAATCTAAAAGCTCAGGCTGTAAACTTATCATATCTCATGTTGTTTTTAACCGTTAATGTAGTTTTAAGATACTGTTCTGTTTATTTATATACAACATGTTATATTAAACAATGATTATTTGCTTTTCAGTTTACTCTAAGTTCCTTTGGATAAGGTCGTTTAAATATTAAGCATAATTTCTCTATCAAAAATAAAACACACGTTTCATTTGATGTGTTAAAACGATACTGGTAAATAGAAAGAAAAAAAAGACATGAAAGATAGTCAGAATGTATCAGAAATAGTGGATGAAAGATAGTCAGAATGTATCAGAAATAGTGGAAACACACCAAGTAATACTGAATATTCTCATAAATAATATCTATTCCAAAGCCGTTGAGAATCAATGCAGAGATGTGAAAACGTGACCAGATTGCAAAGGTATTGTGTTAGTCATAACAATTGGAGATTAGGGTTAGGTATACTACCGTAAGTAGGTCATGGCCAATTGATTACAGTATTACAGTCAGGTCTGTATATGCTAATGGTTAATTATTAAACGAAATAGTGTCGCTAGCTTCCTCCTTTTTTAGATTAACTTAATGCTTAAAACGCGAAAGAACGTGACCATGTTTAATATTAATGTTTCTATAGTTATTTAGGTCCACAAACTTTCCTTATCACCTTTGTGTGCATATACTTGTGCTAATAACACAATTAATTTTCAGAAGCACTTGCGCAGTGGGGTTTCTGATGGGTCTTCAAGAAGTATTCTTTTCAAGATAATTTTCGGGAAGTGTTTTTTTTGGGGGGGGCACTGTACTTCTGTTTGTTTGTTTAAAATTACGTCAAACCTAAAAAAAGTGAACATTTTTGATGTGACGGAAATTCGAATCCATGACCTTCAGATTACTAGTCGAGCGTCCTAACCACTTGGAGCTATTAAACTTCTATAAAGAAGACGAAACAGAGAAACTTAAGAGGGATCTTACTGTGGTGTATGGATAAGGAACTCTCTGTACATTTTGTGACTGAGCCTCAAAGGAATCTAGTTAATATAAAGCACCGTAAGAATATAAGCACGAAATGTTATTTGTAGAAGCACATTTGAATTCATTGTCACACCAAATGAATGCAGTAACATTCTTCTGTTTTCGAGTTGGGTGTAAATATATCATTCATTGGAATAGATTTCAGTCAATGATTTATTTACAGAAGAATGTGTATTGATTTCAATTAACGATACATTTACAGTAGAATATGTAACCGATTCCATTCAATAATACCTTTGACCTACGTCTGAACAAGACATACCATCATCTACAACACTGAAATCAACATCATTTATCAGTTCTAGCTCATATTCTTAAACAGAAGAGCTGCAGTGATATTACAATCTATTTTATCTGTAGCTTACTGTCCTATATTGAACAACGAAGTGTTTATATTTGTCACAGAGGAAACATTTCTTCTAATAGTGTGACACCAAAAATCTTACTGGTTTGCTTAAAGAAAGAAAGAGATGTCGATAAATTAACCACCTCTAGTGTTTTGGCCCCGCATATTTGGCTAAAGGTGATGTTTACTGAATATTGTATTAATGAGGTTTCCTGTTACTTGATAGAATAAAATGTTTAACGTAAAATTTCGTGTCGTTAAATGAAACAGAAGATTTTTTACATCACGTAAAGGATCTCCATAAAAACCCTTTTGCAGGTTGAAAGTTATGTTTTGCAGCTTAACCAGAAATGGACGCCCGTTAAAAATAATGATTTCATAAAGTGTGTTTTTTTTTTTCCAAGGAACTTAGTGAAACATATTCTACTGGGAGTAATTATTAAAACATTCGTATTCAGCTGGTGCCATTAGGCACGTCGAGTGAATTAGTGACACATAAAAAAGTATTCATTGTAAAAATGAGTTTATTTCACTCTGCATCCAAATAAAAGACGTATATCTTTAACGAGTTAGAACCCTAGCCACATAGAAGAATACGACGTGCGTGGGATTAGTGAAAATATTGTGATGGTAGTTACAACCACTGGTGAAATTGTACCATTAATATCACTGTTTATAGGGACAACATTTATTGATTTTTCTATATAAAGTGTGTGTTTAAATTAATAAACTGGGTTATAAGTTCACCTCCATCATGCCTAATCCTTCGTTGATAAGAGAGAAGTGCCTAATGGAGTGGCTTGCATGTTCTCGGAACCTTGGATCAACTCGAGAATGTAGGATTCTTTTTTTTTCTATGGGATAAGTTGCATCCCATCAAGTGATTCCGCAAACACACACACACTAAAGATATCTTGGAAGCAACAGTTTTATACTGGTGGTCGATTGTACAATATTAGCACTTTCGTTTTAAGGATTCAAGTTTATTTTCTGTCTTTGCTGAAAACTACATCCAGTACAAAAGTTTGTTTGTTAGTTTGTTTTGAATTTCGCGTAAAGCTAAACGAGGGTTATCTGCGTTAGCCGTCCATAATTTAGCAGTGTAAGATTCGAGAGAACGCAGCTAGTCACCACCACCAACTGCCAACTCTTGGGCTACTGTTATACCAACGAATAGTGAAGTTGATCGTCACATTATAACGCCCCCATGGCTGAAAGGGCAGGCATGTTTGGTGTGACGGTAATTCGAACCCTCGACGTTATGAGTCGAGTGCCTTAACTACCTGACCATGTCGGACAGAAGTGAAACGTCATTACGAACTACACCAAATATGGCCAAGCGCGTAAGGCGTGCGAGGGTCGCGGGTTCGTGCCCGCGTCGCGCTAAACATGCTCGCCCTCCCAGCCGTGGGGGCGTATAATGTGACGGTCAATCCCACTATTCGTTGGTAAAAAAGTAGCCCAAGAGTTGGCGGTGGGTGGTGATGACTAGCTGCCTTCCCTCTAGTCTTACACTGCTAAATTAGGGACGGCTAGCACAGATAGCCCTCGAGTAGCTTTGTGCGAAATTCCAAAACAAACAAAAAACAAACTACACCAAATGTTCATCAACACATCTAATTTTAGTTAATTAACTGGAATGGATGTGACTGATAAATATTATTTGTAATAATGAACTTGACATATCTTAAATATTACCAACTAGCACAAACGTCTGTCAAAAATGATAGGAAATCACTGGAAACCAAAACTATTCCCTAAAAGAACTGGTAATAAACAACAAAATAAATAACAAAATAAATAACAAAATAAATATATAAAATAAATAACAAAATAAATAACAAAATAAATATATAAAATAAATAACAAAATAAATAACAAAATAAATATATAAAATAAATAACAAAATAAATAACAAAATAAATAACAAATAAATAACAAAATAAATAACAAAATAAATATATAAAATAAATAACAAAATAAATAACAAAATAAATATATAAAATAAATAACAAAATAAATAACAAAATAAATATATAAAATAAATAACAAAATAAATAACAAAATAAATAACAAAATAAATAACAAAATAAATAACAAAATAAATATATAAAATAAATATATAAAATAAATAACAAAATAAATAACAAAATAAATAACAAAATAAATAACAAAATAAATAACAAAATAAATATATAAAATAAATAACAAAATAAATAACAAAATAAACAACAAAATAAACAACAAAATAAATAACAAAATAAACAACAAAATAAATAACAAAATAAATAACAAAATAAATAACAAAATAAATAACAAAATAAATATATAAAATAAATAACAAAATAAATAACAAAATAAATAACAAAATAAATAACAAAATAAATAACAAAATAAATAACAAAATAAATAAAATAAATAACAAAATAAATAACAAAATAAATAACAAAATAAATAACAAAATTTCCCTTACCAGAAACCTTCTACCTATTACTTCTGAATTTACCACATATAACTGAACAAACACGATACATATTAACACATAAGATGACCATAACACACATGTTTGTCTTCTGAGGAACTGTTGTCCTCTTCCTCACAGATAATTGTTATCTTCAGTTAGTTTTAACAAAGGATTTTTAAGAATAATTTCCAAGCCTAGATGTACGCCATTTTTAGTTATTTTTGACAGTTCTCACTGGTTTCCCATTCGGATCCTACTAGCATGACGTCATAATGATACGGTGTCACACACCTCATGCCACTTTTGATCTGGTCCTGCGAAAAAAAAAAAAAACACGAAATTTAGGAAATATTTACGTATGTATTAGCTATTAAATTCAACTAAAATGAGACCGGCTAATCAAGAAAATAGATACATTATTATGCGATAAAAAGTAGAAATGAAGAAGTGTAAGTCATGAAATACGGAGGAATCGTGCGTGACTAACTGACCGACACATGACTTTTATAGATGATGAATCGAATTAAGAACAAGATGTTTTTCTGTGTGGTGTATAACTATACCGAAAGCCAGGAGTTCCGTTAGTCTTGTTAAAGACACGTTTATGTATTTGAGTATTTTAAACAGTTTGTTTGTTTTTGAATTTCGCACAAAGCTATTCGAGGGCTATCTGCGCTACCCGTCCCTAATTTAGCAGTGTAAGACTAGAAGGAAGGCAGCTAGTCATCACCATCCACCGCCAACTCTTAGGCTACTCGTTTACCAACGAATAGTGGGATTGACCGTAACTTTATAATGCTCCCAAGGTTGAAAGGACGAGCATGTTTGGTATGACGGGGATTCAAACCTCCGACCGTCGGATTACGAGTCGATAGCCTCAACCACCTGGCCATACCAAACCGGAAAATAGTGAGATTGATTTCATTATCAAATTTCTGGTTAAAACAAGTAAAATAACTAAATAGTAATTCACTAATAAAGTAACTTACTATACATACCAGTTTAACTGAATGTACGTTATGTCATAAAGCTAACATTTGTAATGTATTGATTTTTCAGGGAGCGCTATCGATTTTATCGATATTTTCATCTTGCTAAATATAACTCGTCGAAGAAAAACTTTTGAAAGATAAAAACAAAGAAAAAGCGAAGTGATCTTATCAACGATTTATATTAGTTTTAAACATCTAAAGTTAGGCTTAAGAAACATTTTTGTAAAAAACAAAATTAGCATTATATCCCACGTTTTTATATTATATTTGTTTTAACAAAAGATATATTGTAATCTAATAACAGGAACTCAATGTCATAATACTTAGGGTTTGCACCAATTAGTGGAGAAATTTTAAAATGAAACAACAATTATAATCAGTGGAATATGCTGTTTTAGTGCATGTAATCGAATACGTTTAGTGTTAGCGAGATGAATATTACACAAATAGGTAAAATCTACAAATTATATTCATAGTTTAATTTTGTGTTATGGCTTTATTCCACACAAGAACACGATAAAAGAAACATGTGAGTAAGTCTGCTAATCTCAATATTATGTTGTAACATTTCGCAAGCGTGAAAAAAATAGTGTAGAGATGCCGAATTATTTGAAAAAATGTCTATTATTAATATTATCAGTAGTTTTTACCTGTGTTGAATGTCTACACTATTATTCCTAAATACTGTCGCATACGTTAATCATATGATTATTGAAAATTGGATAATATTTTACCTTTCTACAATTACGTATAGTAAATTTTTATTTAGAGAGGTATGTTTTTGACATAAATGTATGAAATCCGTGTAATTGTAGTTAGATCGTAAACTTGCCCTAATCCTCTACTTAAGGGAAACGTTACATACTACAAAGTGTGTTCCATAAGCTTATTTTCATTTGGCCAAGTGTCTGTGCCATTTCCTCCTCAAGTGAGATCATTGACACAACAAGAAGTAATGCAAATATTTGTGTAAGTCAATACGAGTTTAGGGTTAAATTCTCTTGAACATATTTAATTGGAATGACCAATATAACCCGAGAATTGTTCAGTGCTGCACGAGGTTCGGCCTCCAGTCTACAGTGTGGGATTTTCATTGATATGAATCTCGTCTTTATCCAGAGCAGACATTTCGTTCTAAACATGCTTCTCCCTAGCAGCTATAAAGATGACACTTATACTGTGTAATTCGTGTGAAAATAAGGTGTTCTGTTTTTATTCAGTAAGTAACGTCTGATTGTATTTCTGAAGCTTATTTTATAAATTATTCTATGTACCACAATTTCTGAACATTTATAATATTTTATATATATCGTTGTACCAGAATACCATAGGGATTCTAGTTTTAATATTTCTTAGAATAGCAGAATTTCAAACTAGTTTTGGATACATCTGGTGAGAAAATATAACGTAATCAATTTTTTTTATTTCCATCGCTGAAATAATGTCTTGATTTTATTTGATAAAAAAAATTGTTGTTGTTATTTTCTAGTTAGCAGTAAAATCATATCCGCTTTTGCATTTGGGCAAACGTCAGCTAAATGCTGTTTCCTCCTACAAAGACAAACAATAAAAGTTTGTTCACAAAGATTGAGCTCACTATATCAAAATATTTTGGACCCCCATTGCGTTGTATTATTCCAAGTTATCACGTTCGGTCGTGCTCTGTTTGATGGCTGTAGGACTTTTTAATAATCTTACAGTTTAATTTCAATTGTAAAAGGCTCGATCGTATAGGTGTCATGTCTAAAACATATTCTTCTCTCTGCAGCCTTTCCACAAACCATCCAGTATGTGAGGACGACGGTTTTATGGATGTATCAATAGTTTGATCATACAGAAACCTATAGGGTTTATATTCAACGACTTGACTGGCTAATCTTACTGTAGAACAACATGAAAACGCATTTCATTTTCCAGTTGCTCGAACAATGCTTTGGTTGAACAACTAAGTCGTAGAAGCAACTTATTTATTGGCAACTTGTTTTTCTTTCACAGACGTAGAGCATGTGGAGGGATTTTACCAGATATACTTGTGTTCTCGAAGTCTCACCTTTTAAACAACGCCATACGTAACTTATTACAATTATATGTTTCTTTCTGAATTTCCAGTGAAATTGGTAGATACATATTACTCTGTTTTCTAATATCATTAACTACAAAGAATATCCATGTCTTGAAAAATCTACATCTCTAAAATCAACACAACTTTCTGATCTGATTGTAAGAGCATTATATGCTGGAAAAGTCAATTAATTTTAGGTGCTTTCCAAAAGCAATTCATTTCTACACCATCGCACAACCTGAAATCGGTAAACAATGTTAGAATGTAATTCCTCTGCGACTTGGTTCTAAGTTCAAAATAATTTAACGTCACTTACTCGAGTATCAGTACTTGAATTTATGTGAGAAACGTGAAGGAATTATAAAAATAATCAATGAAAACATTATGTGGGACATCATTCAGCTCTCCGTGATATACAGACGAGCTGAGATTGGAAAGATTAATCAGCTTTTTTCTTCTATTTTTCTAGTCGTTACATACTTTCATTTAAATTTTCAGTTACATTCATTTCCTTCTTGCTAATTATATTTTTCAGTAATGTTTTAATAACCAACAGAAGTCATCATTAAACCCATTCATTTTATTCAGTTTTTAGCGTATCTTTGGGATAAAATAAACACTACGAGAAAGTGCTTTACTGTACCTGAATTTAACGTATAGGTCAAAGGCAAAGGATCAGAGGTTATTGACTGCTACAAAAAAATTATGTGTTTTAATGTAAAGGTCTGCTTTAGTTAATTAAAATCTTTTACTGACCATCATACAATGTGTCATATCTGGTTTTCAGTAAAGACCTGTTTTAGAAGCTCAACTCGTACATGACAGAAATGACATAAGGGCTTTTGTTTAGAGTTCAGGTCATTTCTTGATATTAGCTCTGACACATGATTTCCACAGAATGAAGTAGTGCCATAGAAAGTCGCTTTCTCTAAACATCTATAACGAAGCTTCAAAGTTAAAGTATAATATTTTGAGAGTACGTTTTATTATCCATTACTTTGTTATTTGATTAACAACTGAAAACATGTACGTACCTTCAATGTAAAAGTACAATTCTTTGTTTAAAAGACTATTTTATTTGTCACATTTATTTAAAAATAATTACGCATACAATCATTATTAAATCACTACATCAAAATTTATGAGAATATTACCTTTGTTAGATTACCTTTTCCAAGACATGGGAACTTAAAATTTTAGCTTAAAATTCCTTAACGTTTGTTAAAATGTTTATGAACTACTTACGCATGAATTGAAATGTTTCGGGCTGTTTTCACTTTATAAGATTTGTTTTTTTGGAATTTCGCACAAAGCAACTCGAGGGCTATCTGTGCTAGCCGTCCCTAATTTAGCAGTGTAAGACTAGAGGGAAGGCAGCTAGTCATCACCACCCACCGCCAACTCTTGGGTTACTCTTTTACCAACGAATAGTGGGATTGACTGTCACATTATAACGCCCCCACGGCTGGGAGGGCGAGCATGTTTTGGCGCGACTCGGGCGCGAACCCGCGACCCTCAGATTACGAAGCGCACGCCTTAACGCGCTAGGCCATGCCAAGCCCACTTTATAAGAGCACGGTGTTTTTAATGCCTACAAACCCAACTCATAACAATTGATACGTTTTTTCAATGGGTGGGTTAATACCTTATTTTCATGTAAAAAGAAGATAATAAAAAACTTATTTTATTTTCATTTAATAGTCTCTCAATAATCTGCGTAACATGAAAATCACGCGAGTTCTCAACTGCACTGGCAAAAAGACTGATAAACATCGGTGTCTAGTTTGGCTTGTTTTGAATTTTGCGCAAAGCTACACGAGGGCTATCTGCGCTACCCGGCCCTAAATTAGCAATGTAAGACTAGAGTATAGCGCATTTGTGGCAGTACTGAAAGTAAGAAGGTCTCAGAGCAGCACTAAAATAAAGTATTATTATAAAAGCACTGAAAGTAGACAGTTATTGTATAGTAATATTGTGAGTGGAGAGGTCTTGTGAATGTATTGTAAGTAAACAGTTGTGTGCACAGTTCTGTAAGTAGACAGTTATTGTATAGCAATATTGAGAGTGGAGAGGTCTTGTGAATGTATTGTAAGTAAACAGTTGTGTGCACAGTTCTGTAAGTAGACAGTTATTGTATAGCAATATTGTGAGTGGAGAAGTCTTGTGAATGTATTGTAAGTAAACAGTTGTGTGCACAGTTCTGTAAGTAGACAGTTATTGTATAGCAATATTGTGAGTGGAGAAGTCTTGTGAATGTATTGTAAGTAAACAGTTGTGTGCACAGTTCTGTAAGCAGACAGTTATTGTATAGCAACATTGTGAGTGGAGAGGTCTTTGAATGTATTGTCAGGCAAACAGTTGTGTGCACAGTTCTGTAAGTAGACAGTTATTGTATAGCAATATTGTGAGTGGAGAGGTCTTGTGAATGTATTGTAAGTAAACAGTTGTGTGCACAGTTCTGTAAGCAGACAGTTATTGTATAGCAATATTGTGAGTGGAGAGGTCTTGTGAATGTATTGTAAGTAAACAGTTGTGTGCACAGTTCTGTAAGTAGACAGTTATTGTATAGCAATATTGTGAGTGGAGAGGTCTTGTGAATGTATTGTAAGTAAACAGTTGTGTGCACAGTTCTGTAAGTAGACAGTTATTGTATAGCAATATTGTGAGTGGAGAGGTCTTGTGAATGTATTGTAAGGCAAACAGTTGTGTGCACAGTTCTGTAAGTAGACAGTTATTGTATAGCAATATTGTGAGTGGAGAGGTCTTGTGAATGTATTGTAAGTAAACAGTTGTGTGCACAGTTCTGTAAGCAGACAGTTATTGTATAGCAATATTGTGAGTGGAGAGGTCTTGTGAATGTATTGTAAGTAAACAGTGTGTGCACAGTTCTGTAAGTAGACAGTTATTGTATAGCAATATTGTGAATGGAGAGGTCTTGTGAATGTATTGTAAGTAAACAGTTGTGTGCACAGTTCTGTAAGTAGACAGTTATTGTATAGCAACATTGTGAGTGGAGAGGTCTTGTGAACGTATTGTAAGCAAACAGTTGTGCACAGTTCTGTAAGCAGACAGTTATTGTATAGCAATATTGTGAGTGGAGAGGTCTTGTGAATGTATTGTAAGTAAACAGTTGTGTGCACAGTTCTGTAAGCAGACAGTTATTGTATAGCAATATTGTGAGTGGAGAAGTCTTGTGAATGTATTGTAAGTAAACAGTTGTGTGCACAGTTCTGTAAGTAGACAGTTATTGTATAGCAATATTGTGAGTGGAGAAGTCTTGTGAATGTATTGTAAGTAAACAGTTGTGTGCACAGTTCTGTAAGTAGACAGTTATTGTATAGCAATATTGTGAGTGGAGAGGTCTTTGAATGTATTGTAAGTAAACAGTTGTGTGCACAGTTCTGTAAGTAGACAGTTATTGTATAGCAATATTGTGAGTGGAGAGGTCTTGTGAATGTATTGTAAGTAAACAGTTGTGTGCACAGTTCTGTAAGTAGACAGTTATTGTATAGCAATATTGTGAGTGGAGAGGTCTTGTGAATGTATTGTAAGTAAACAGTTGTGTGCACAGTTCTGTAAGTAGACAGTTATTGTATAGCAATATTGTGAGTGGAGAGGTCTTGTGAATGTATTGTAAGTAAACAGTTGTGTGCACAGTTCTGTAAGTAGACAGTTATTGTATAGCAATATTGTGAGTGGAGAGGTCTTGTGAATGTATTGTAAGTAAACAGTTGTGTGCACAGTTCTGTAAGTAGACAGTTATTGTATAGCAATATTGTGAGTGGAAAAGTCTTGTGAATGTATTGTAAGTAAACAGTTGTGTGCACAGTTCTGTAAGCAGACAGTTATTGTATAGCAATATTGTGAGTGGAGAGGTCTTGTGAATGTATTGTAAGTAAACAGTTGTGTGCACAGTTCTGTAAGTAGACAGTTATTGTATAGCAATATTGTGAGTGGAAAAGTCTTGTGAATGTATTGTAAGTAAACAGTTGTGTGCACAGTTCTGTAAGTAGACAGTTATTGTATAGCAATATTGTGAGTGGAGAGGTCTTGTGAATGTATTCAAGTAAACAGTTGTGTGCACAGTTCTGTAAGTAGACAGTTATTGTATAGCAACATTGTGAGTGGAAAAGTCTTGTGAATGTATTGTAAGTAAACAGTTGTGTGCACAGTTCTGTAAGTAGACAGTTATTGTATAGCAATATTGTGAGTGGAGAGGTCTTGTGAATGTATTGTAAGTAAACAGTTGTGTGCACAGTTCTGTAAGTAGACAGTTATTGTATAGCAATATTGTGAGTGGAGAAGTCTTGTGAATGTATTGTAAGTAAACAGTTGTGTGCACAGTTCTGTAAGTAGACAGTTATTGTATAGCAATATTGTGAGTGGAGAGGTCTTGTGAATGTATTGTAAGTAAACAGTTGTGTGCACAGTTCTGTAAGTAGACAGTTATTGTATAGCAATATTGTGAGTGGAGAGGTCTTGTGAATGTATTGTAAGTAAACAGTTGTGTGCACAGTTCTGTAAGTAGACAGTTATTGTATAGCAATATTGTGAGTGGAGAGGTCTTGTGAATGTATTGTAAGTAAACAGTTGTGTGCACAGTTCTGTAAGTAGACAGTTATTGTATAGCAATATTGTGAGTGGAGAAGTCTTGTGAATGTATTGTAAGTAAACAGTTGTGTGCACAGTTCTGTAAGTAGACAGTTATTGTATAGTAATATTGTGAGTGGAGAGGTCTTGTGAATGTATTGTAAGTGAACAGTTGTGTGCACAGTTCTGTAAGTAGACAGTTATTGTATAGCAATATTGTGAGTGGAGAGGTCTTGTGAATGTATTGTAAGTAAACAGTTGTGTGCACAGTTCTGTAAGTAGACAGTTATTGTATAGTAATATTGTGAGTGGAGAGGTCTTGTGAATGTATTGTAAGTAAACAGTTGTGTGCACAGTTCTGTAAGTAGACAGTTATTGTATAGTAATATTGTGAGTGGAGAGGTCTTGTGAATGTATTGTAAGTAAACAGTTGTGTGCACAGTTCTGTAAACAGACAGTTGTTGTAATAGTTTTGTAAATATAAACTTTTCATGGCTGTTCTGTATTTGCAAAGATTCTGTGGGAGCAATCTAAGTAGAGAAATATTCTAATATTGCTTCAAGTAGTGATTTATTGAGGTAGAGAGATCTTGTTTCTGTCATGTGGTTAATGTTGTACATATGTTACTGTAAACCGAACAGAGTTGTGGCAAAGATGTAAATTGAAATATAAAGTTTTAGTAGTGTTTATAGAACTGTGACGGTGTTATACTTAAATATGTAAAACAATAATGCAAATTGAAATATAATGTTGCAGTACTGCTACAGAACTGTGACGGTGTTATACTTAAATATGTAAAACAATAATGCAAATTGAAATATAATGTTGCAGTACTGCTACAGAACTGTGACGGTGTTATACTTAAATATGTAAAACAATAATGCAAATTGAAATTTAATGTTGCAGTACTGCTACAGAACTGTGACGGTGTTATACTTAAATATGTTAAACAATAATGCAAATTGAAATATAATGTTGCAGTACTGCTACAGAACTGTGACGGTGTAATACTTAAATATGTAAAACAATAATGCAAATTGAAATATAATGTTGCAGTACTGCTACAGAACTGTGACGGTGTAATACTTAAATATGTAAAACAATAATGCAAATTGAAATATAATGTTGCAGTACTGCTACAGAACTGTGACGGTGTTATACTTAAATATGTAAAACAATAATGCAAATTGAAATATAATATTGTAATACTGCTACAGAACTGTGTTAGTGTTATAAGTAAGGAGTTCTGGATTCCGTATTGCAAATAATAAAGTACTGTGACTGTCTTTGTCTGAGAAATTTTCGCCTTGTGGAAAACAAGTGTTACAAAAAAGTGAATGTTATTTATAATGTAGAATAGATAATATTACAGATACATATGTTATATGACACTTTACATTATTATCCACAAGAGAAAAATCAATAATTTAATCACTGCAAACATTTTCAACTCTTGTTTTCTGGCTTTGTTTTGTGTTTATCATACAGTTGAACTATATTGTATATTTCAATTAGAAAAGAATTACTTCTAATATTTTCCACTACATTTGTTTGAACTTAAACTAAATTCTCAGTCTGTAGTACTTGTTGGGAATTGTAAGACCAGAGTAGTAAAGAGAAGTTTTGAATGGAAAACTTTTATTGGAATTGTTGTTGAAGTTTTTAAAACAAAATTTGCAGATGGCTTGAGCAGTTAATGAAAGAAACGTTATTACAAGTGACACGTGTATAACGTTTCGACAAGCTTTCGCTTTCATCGCTCCATTGATTCAGAAATGTATGTGTTCATTATGGAACATGACCGGAGATTGCTTAACAGCTAAATAAAGGATTATCGTATCTCAAGACGTTCTTGTAAAGTAAGACGTTCTGTTTAATTAACTGAATTAATTTCCTTTATCTTGCGCTTTTTCATATTGAGTTTTTCTGTTTAAAATTGCGGTATTTTGAATACATATGATTTATTTTTGAGTTGTAATGGTGATAAACGTGGAAAGAATTGTTTCTCGTCGATTCATTTCGATAACCTTCTCACTTAACATTGCTATATCTATTGGTTATATCTTACTAAGTAGAAGTTATTTTACTTTTGATTTGCATTTTTAAATACTAGTTCATAAATTAGGATCCTCAGGAACAAACGGTTGTTGTTAGTTTAAGATAATTCCTGGTTCGGAAAATAATTACTGTACTTTGAAGATAAAAAAGAAATTTAATATGTTTTGAAATTCGTGCAAAGCTACACGAGGGTTATCTACACTAGGCGTCCCTAATTAGCAGTGAAAAACTAGAGGGAAGCCAGCTAGCCATCATCCCCGCCGCCAACTCTTGGGCTACTCTTACCAACGAATAGTGGGATTAACAGTCACAATATAACGCCCCCACAGCTGAAAGAGCGAACATGTTTAGCGCGACGGGGATGCGAACACGTGACCTTCAGACTACGAGTCGCACGCCTTAACACGCTTGGCCATGCCGGGCCTATTTTGAAAGGAAAATATAATTACGTGGAAGCAATATACACCCTTACACTAAATCGAAAATAAAACAATGTTAGGGAAACTTGTTAATCTTTTAAATTCGACTAAATACTTCCAACTAGAGATCTAATGTTGTAGAATTTTTCCTTTGTTCGATTCAGGAAGAACCAGTATCTCGTGTCACATGGTAGTGGGTCGTGCACCCAAAAATTTAGTAAACACGAGCCTCCCAAACCATGCATCGAGAGTCTTTTTACACGACGTGTTAGTGTACAAAAGTGGTCCCCTGTAACTCGCTCATTATAAAAGTAGCGCTTTATATATTACAGATTGTAAACTTTATCAGTTAGCACACCAAAATCAAACGTTTGTTTGTTTGTTTTTTGAAATTTCGCACAAAGCTACTCGAGGGCTATCTGTGCTAGCCGTCCCTAATTTAGCAGTGTAAGACTAAAAAGAAGGCAGCTAGTCATCACCACCCACCACCAACTCTTGGGCTACTCTTTTACCAACGAATAGGGGGATTGACTGTCATATTATACGCCCCCACGGCTGGGAGGGCGAGCATGTTTAGCGCGACGCGGGCGCGAACCCGCGACCCTCGGATTACAAGTTGAACGCCTTAACCCACCTGGCCGTGCCGGGCCTAGTGTTTGTGTCGTGAAACAACATGTTTGAAGCTTACATAGCTGGTTTTATCTAAAAGAAAATCTAAGCTTTATATTTCCTTTTATACTTTATAGGAATAAATAATACAATAGCTTTTGATTTTGTGTAAACTTTCGTAGAAATCTAACCTTTCTTTTAAAGTGCATGGTATATACAAAATCATGTTAGCCAGTTCGTAGAGTTTAGACTGGCTTCCTGTGTAAACGTTAGAGTTTTACTCATTATTGGCGGCCATTTCTTTTTGTCCAAGCTAATAGGTTTGTTTGTAAGATTCGCAAGTTTATATTCCGTACACATAAGCCCATATATTTGTGCGTACTGTAGCTCTTGCAGCTATATAACCAAAGGACTTGCTTATATTCCAAGCTGATAGATCCCTCTATTGTCCATGCTGTGAACTAAAAATAATGTGTAGTGAATACTATGATAAACAATACAAAATCCTAATTTTCATACAAGGTATTTATAATATATTACTACAGTATTCATTATTACCTATCAAACGTTTTGTATAACATTTAATACTTAAAACATTGCATAGACTGCGATATCGTTAGGGGGACTTTGAAGTAAGAGGTAGCTGCCATACTAGTGGGGTAAGTGTGCTTTCTGTCACATACTTGCAATGTCCAGTTCTTTGTGTCCTTCTACAGTGTTTCATGTGATTAATTACTTGAGGGGCATTGGCCGCAGAAGATCTTATGGACCGAAGTTCAAAGGTCACAGATAAAAAGTAGGAAGTGGATATAACTCCAGAAACGGGTCTTCATATCAACCTTATTGTGCTCGTTGCAATAAAACTTCAATTGAGTGTATGCGTTATAACAATAGAAGCGGATATGTTTTCATTGTATTCTTCCACAGAGAGTGCTAGTGCACTCGCTGAGATATATATGCATTTTCATGCTCTTCCCAAAACTAAGTGTAGTGTTATAGAAAACGTAATAGTTTCTTCTTTATAATGATGTGGCACCGTTTACAAATGTAGTTAAAATTGACTAACGTCAAAGACAATAAGTGTCCAATAACATCAGTAATAGTGGTAGCGAGTCTGCAAACTACCATTAACATGTCACTTATTCCAAACTATCAACCCAAAAGGTTTGGTTAAAATTGGTCCAGTGACCTAGCAATAGTTAGATAACGAACAAAAAGACAGACAACAGATTTTTATCCATATAGAAGGTTTCCGATTGGCTGATATTTGTTAATACTGACATATATATAAATATATATATAACCGTAACTAATACCTGTGATATCTTGGACAGAACTGAAAAATATGGCAAGAAAATAATTCCAAACTAATTACAGAGTTTATCGTTTTCTTGTCATGAAGTAATTTTAAACTATTGTCTAATAATAGTGATTGCTTGGCTGCATTTTGAAATCAATTCTTTTAGATTCTGTTGCTATAATAAATTGCTCTTTATTTAGAATTAGTGTACAGTGAACATACAGTTTGTCTAATTTCCAAGATTCATTCTGTAAAAACGGAGAGTAAACCTATGTATGTATGTATGCAGAGCCCCGACATGGCCAAGTGGTAAATACACTCGACTCGTCATTTGAGGATCGCGGACCGATTCCCCTTCATTCCAAACATGCTCGCCCTTTCAGCTGTGGGAGCATTAAAATGTGACTGTCAATCTCATTATTCGTTGGTAAAAGAGTAGCTCAAGAGTTGACGATGGGTGGTAATGACAATCTGTATTCCCTCTAGTCTTGCACTGCTAAATTAGGAGCGCAGATAGTTTTGCGCAAAATTAAAACCAAACCTAATACTTTAGTACAGTGTGCAATTTAACCATGAAACATTAAGCTTGACATTTATTTATGAGCAAAGAATTGTTCATAAATAGTATATTAATGTAATTTGAAGTTAAAAAGTTTCAATATTTGTGATATTTAAGTCTGCGATGAGAAGCGAGTTTTATATAAGAAAATCACATAACTCTGATTTGTAACTGGTGATTTTTATACATTTGTTGAAATGTAATTGAAAGACAATTCATGTTATGTTAACGATTTCGAAATCCATGTGAGGAAATATAAATTTTTGAAATACTCGATGTATAAATAATGTTTTTTGTGATTTTTAATGTGAAGTGAACTAGTTTTTGGTATTGTAGTTATTTTCCTAGGTAACTAATAATGTGAAAAACAAGTACATACATCAGTTATTCGACAAACCCAAGGTTAGTCTTACTTTTAACTGTTATGTATTGTTCACAACCTGGCAATCACCTAAGAATACAACAGAGTCAAAGTTTGACTAAAGTGCACTGATAAAATAGAACTTTGAATTTTTATTCTTATTTAATGAATTTCAATAATATAGAATGGTAACTTCGAAGTTTTATGCCTTTTATTTGTATTGTATATTTCAAGTTGAATAATCTAACAGAAAATGGTAAGTTTGCTATTTTAAGTACTAGTAGACTAATTGTTTAAAGAATAATATGTTACCATCCCTCAAATAGTAGCAACTTATTATTGTTTCTAACCATTGATGACGTGTTTGAGACCGAAAATAATTTCCTATTTCTTCACTCATAGTGTAACGTTTTAGATCATATGGATCTATGATTTAGTTTCAATGTTTTGCGAATGAATGTTTAATATAAAACCTTTTGATAAACATTAAGTCATTAATATACTACTTTTAGCTATACTGAAGTTAATTACTAGAGAAATGGTATAATTTGGTTTGGTTTATTTTGAATTTCGCGCAAAGCTACTCGAGGAATATCTGCGCTAGCCGTCCCTAAGTTAACAGTGTAAGACTAGAGGGAAGGCAGCTTGTCATCACCACCCACCGCCAACCCTTGGGCTACTCTTTTTACCAACGAATAGTGGGATTGACCGTAACATTATAACGCCCCCACGGCTGAAAGGGCGAGCATGTTTGGTGCGATAGATCCCGCGACCCTCAGACTACGGGTCAAGTGCCTTAACCACCTGGACATGAAGGGATGAAATGGTATAAAGGTCAAAGAGTATATTTTTATTTAGTTTATTGTAAAAACAAAGCAACAGGTCAATTAAACTACCACAGACAGTCGATAAAATAATGGTAAGTAAATCTAGGTACATGACTCGTGTATTTTTAGGGTTAAGGAAGACAATTGTAAAGTTTGTAACATAATATATGGGAATTTAGTTTTATTAAAGATGGGGTTGGCAACATGGTGATTGGTGTTTCCCTAGATATTTAGCATCATCTATGTTATTATGATATTTGTTGTCAGTGTAAACAGACCTGATGTAAATGTTTATTGAAAACAAAACCTTTGTTCTGTCTTTGGTTTGAAAGTTTCATAAAATAATTTAATGACAACCTAACTGTTGAAGAATATTAAATGAGCTGCTGGTTTGTTTGCACAAGTCAACGAGACAAATACAGTAACACTGATTTTAGTTGTCACCATAACACTTTCACAAATCAACGAGACAAATATAGTAACACTGCTTTTAGTTGTTACCATAACACTTTCACAAATGAACGAGACAAATACAGTAACACTGATTTTAGTTGTTACCATAACACTTTCACAAATCAACGAGACAAATACAATAACACTGATTTTAGTTGTTACCATAACACTTTCACAAATCAACGAGACAAATACAATAACACTGATTTTAGTTGTTACCATAACACTTTCACAAATCAACGAGACAAATACAATAACACTGATTTTAGTTGTTACCATAACACTTTCACAAATCAACGAGACAAATACAATAACACTGATTTTAGTTGTTACCATAACACTTTCACAAGTCAACGATACCAATACAGTAACACTGATTTTAGTTGTTTCCATAACACTTTCACAAATCAACGAGACAAATACAGCAACACTGATTTTAGTTGTCATCATAACACTTTCACAAATCAACGAGACAAATACAGTAACACTGATTTTAGTTGTTACCATAACACTTTCACAAATCAACGAGACAAATACAGTAACACTGATTTTAGTTGTTACCATAACACTTTCACAAATCAACGAGACAAATATAGTAACACTGATTTTAGTTGTTACCGTAACACTTTCACAGATCAAAGAGACAAATACAGTAACACTGATTTTAGTTGTTACCGTAACACTTTCACAAATCAAAGAGACAAATACAATAACACTCATTTTAGTTGTTACCATAACACTGTTTTGTACTTGATAACTGTTTTATCTAAATCTGCGAAGGTTATAACTTGAGGTAATTAAATTGAACTATTGAAAAACTGTTCGTTATCATTCATAAAATTGTTTTGCATACTTGTTAAGTTTATATACATGCAACTATATTGTACTATGACAAAACATACGTTGTGTATAATATAATCATGGAATGTAGTTTCCTAACGTAAGATATCTCAGTAAAGTGAAACAATAATAGAACTCTAGTTAAAAGTTGATTATGTTCATTTATGTATTTAGAAAAATACCAAGTTTAAACCTACATACAAAAATTAAAATTATAACTATTGTGTTTAATCATATTGCTCAAGTAGAAAAGGTTTAAGGTACTACGTCGAAGTATGGATTTTGCTAGACCTCCACTTATATGGGTTGCGTGGATATTTGCCTATTTGTGTTTAAAAAAAATAATAGACAGGTGATTCCAAGTTGTGTGGATTAGATACTTTCCTATTCTTTCCAACAGGAACTATGACTCTGCCAGGATCTCAGCCTTGAAGATGCTGAGCTCCCTTCGTCATCCGGGGCTTTGGCTCTGCATGGGAGCTTTCCGCAGTTCCCCAGTTCAAAATTTGTACACAGAGCCTCATGAACCTATTATGCACCTCCATCGTTTGCATCTGTTTGCTTCAAAATTTCGATCCTTATCAGTAGGCCATGCTTTTTGAGAACAGACAATCTGTCATTGTTCCTTTTGGCCTTCGTATCCACATGCAGTTGGATGAATTGGATATGTCCTTGGATGACATTGACGTATCCACTGATTAACCCATTCCACCATGGCTTATTACAATCCCCAAAAGTGACCTTTCTTTGAGTCATCTGAAAAAAGTGGATATTCTTGATTGGAAGTTCCGTCTTTTTATTTGCTGAATATCTTTCGAACCATCCTTCCATTGCCATTTATACGGATGTTTCTCAATCAGGTGATTCTGTGGGCTCTGCCATGGTTTGTTGTGGTTCGATGGTTTTGCGCAAAATCCCCTCTACAGTTTCTGTGTTCACTGCCGAACTGTACGCAATTTCTCTTGCCCTGGATCACATAGAATCTAAACTGTACTCAAATTGCACTATTTTTATTGACTCACTTATTTCTATACTGGCCCTATATCACTTCATGTTGGTTCTCAGCCTGTTCTCGTCGATATTTCAAAACCAGCTGGCCCATTTCTCTTTAAAATCTACTTTTATCCCGTTAGTTTGGATACCAAGCCACATTGGTATTCGCAAGAACGAGCTCGCTGACACTGCAGCTAAGTCTGTCTGCTCTGGTGCTATCACTGCGGTGCCACACATGGACTATGCCTCTGTATTCAAGGCTCGGCTCCTTAGCCAGTTGGCAGTCGACTTGGAATGGCTAACGTGAAAACAAGCTTTTCCAGATGAAACCCTCTATTGGATTTTGGCCGTCTTGTTTTCTTTTTTCTGGGACTAATGAACCAGTGTGTGGTCCGTGTGACACTAAGGACACAAAAGTCCATTTTTTTACTGTTATGCCGTCGGTACGACTCTCAACGACGGCATCATTTTAGACATATTTTGTCTCAAGGTTTACTCCTGACACTGGACAGTGTCATTGGCGAAGGTGACACTGTCCACCTTAAAAATGTTTTTAGTATGTAACGCTAGATATTCTCGAATTAAAACCCCATTGTGACTTTCTCTTCGGTTATATGATTTTCTTATTCAAAATCGCTTTAACATAACATACTCAGCTGTTTGTAATTTGTGCAACAAGTTACTTTTGCGTACAATTCTAAAGTCTAACATACATATCTATAAGTACACTTATGTAAATAATTTAAAACTTTAAATAATCTTTTATAATCTAAATGATAAAATTATATCAATAAATGGAAAGATGATAATGATATTAGACATTTACATCTTACCTATAAAAGTTTTATAAAATATTGTGTGTTTACATATATAAACTGTAATACAAATTATATACTCTGTATTGTTGTTGAGCCTCTTCAGATTATTCAGTAACAAACAATAACACAATATCAGTAGTTACTGGTGCTACTAAATGTCTTACTGCCAGAGGGAGCCACATGCTTGTCTAACTCGGGTATTTAGACAATGATTCATTAGAAGCAATAGTATCATTGTTCCACAAGACGGCACTTTGTAATGGATACGTTGTTAAGCTGCAATGGCAAGCAGACATGACTTCAAAGATGATAATCTTTGACAATAATAAGATAATAAGATGACAATTACTTTCTCGCGGGTTTGAATCCCCGTCGCGCGAAACATGTTCACCCTTTCAGCCATGGGGGCGTTATAAAATTACGGTCAATCCCATTATTCATTGGTAAAAGAGTAGCCCAAGAGCTGGTGGTGGATGGTGATGATTAGCTGCCTTCCCTTTAGTCTTACACTGCGTGTAGCTTTACGTGAAATTCAAAAACAAACAGTGATTACCTATAGAACAAATATCACCATCATTAACTTTCGTCACTTTACCTGGGAAAGCAAAAAATGTCATGCGTCCCTAACTGCAGAGAGTAACCAGAATTGTGAGAGAGAACTTCACAGCAGAATTCTTGAAAGGTAAAGAGAAAGCTGGCATGATGGAAAGCAAGCCGAATATTCTGCGTCATAGTTTGGAACTGAGTGGATGGTCCCTTGATAATCAATTTCCAACGTCGACTCTATTTTGTTCTGTCACGCGGTAGGAGAGCAGTATTGTACGTGTTACAGCGGAACGGATGTACACTATTGTTTAAATAAATCGTCTTCTTTCTTTTGTTTTTAGGTTATTGATGACTTGAAATAACTTTATCAACGCAAATCCTTCAAAACGTCATGACACAGCACGTGAAGAACCATCAAGTGCTGCTCCAGGCTGTTTCTAGAGCAATTCGTTAATAGTTACAAGTATTATCAATATAACAAAAAAAAAACGAATTTATTTCAGTTTGTGAAAGTACTTTAAACGTCCCAGATGTTATATGTATATATATATATATCCATCACAAATGTACGCAAGCAAAAATAAAGAAGAGACAAATCGTTACTGAAAGGGTTGGCTTACAATATAACACTGTTAAACTGGAGGATTTTCAATCTTGGTTTTACTTTTCTATTTGGAAGACGAGGATAACTGAGAATTCTAAAAATAGTGGAATTCTAAAAGAAAGGAAACAAAATATGACACGCAAAACGATTGGTATTTGATCTTGTGTGTGTTTGTTTCTTAGCAAAGCCACATCGGCCTATCTGCTGAGTCCATCGAGGGGAATCGAACCCCTGATTTTAGCGTTGTAGGCCCGAAGACTTACCGCTGTACCAGAGGTGGGAAACTGAATTATTTGTTAGAAAACTTGTAATTGAACAAATAAGACGGAACTGGTGAAAAAATAGTGAAATGTAAGCCTATATTCACAATGTTGGCTAGATCTGAAACTTTTTGTCGTTTTCCACAAAACAGAAGTCGAAACTTACTCAATTTTAGATCCTTCTTCGGTGCATAAAATACACGTTAAATAAAAACTAAATATCAGGCTAGTTATTTATGTCCTATGGGATAACTCTGAACAGGAATGAATCTGTAGCATATGTTATAATAAAGGAATGAATCTGTGGCATATGTACAATAAAGAAATGAAGTTGTAGCATAAGTTGTAATAAAGAAATGAATCTGTGGCATATGTTATAATAAAGGAATTAAGCTGTAACATACGTTACAATAAAGAAATGAATTTGTGGCATATGTTATAATAAAGGAATGAAGCTGTAGCATATATTATAATAAAGGATTAAAGTTGTAGCATATGTTATAATAAAGGAATGAAGTTGTAGCATATGTTATAATAAAAGAATAAAGTTGTAGCATATGTTATAATAAAGAAATGAATCTGTGGCATATGTTATAATAAAGAAAAATGGTAAAGTTGTAGCATATGTTATAATAAAGGAATTTAGCTGTAACATATGTTATAATAAAGGAATGAAGCTGTAGCATATGTTATAATAAAGAAATGAATCTGTGGCACATGTATAATAAAGGAATGAAGCTGTAGCATATGTTATAATGAAAGAAATGAATCTGTGGCATATGTTATAATAAAGAAATGACGTTGTAGCATATGTTATAATAAAGGATTAAAGTTGTAGCATATGTTATAATAAAGAAATGAATCTGTGGCATATGTTATAATAAAGGAAATAAAGTTGTAGCATATGTTATAATAAAGGAATGAAGCTGTAGCATATGTTATAATAAAGGAATGAAGCTGTAGCATATGTTATAATAAAGAAATGAATCTGTGGCATATGTATAATAAAGGAATGAAGCTGTAGCATATGTTATAATGAAGGAATGAATCTGTGGCATATGTTATAATAAAGAAATGACGTTGTAGCATATGTTATAATAAAGGATTAAAGTTGTAGCATATGTTATAATAAAAGAATGAAGTTGAAGCATATGTTATAATAAAAGAATAAAGTTGTAGCATATGTTATAATAAAGAAATGAATCTGTGGCATATGTTATAATAAAGAAATAAAGTTGTAGCATATGTTATAATAAAGGAATTTAAACAAAGCTGTTATAATAACATATGTATATAATAAAGGAATGAAGTTGTAGCATATGTTATAATGAAAGAAAAAAAGCTGTAGCATATGTTATAATGTATAATAAAGGAATGAAGCTGTAGCATATGTTATAATAAAAGAATGAAGTTGTAGCATATGTTATAATAAAAGAATGAAGCTGTAGCATATGTTATAATGAAGGAATGAAGCTGTAGCATATATTATAATAAAGGATTAAAGTTGTAGCATATGTTATAATAAAAGAATGAAGCTGTAGCATATGTTATAATAAAAGTTGTAGCATATGTTATAATAAAAGAATAAAGTTGTAGCATATGTTATAATAAAGAAATGAAGCTGTCTATGTTATAATAAAGGAATGAAGTTGTAGCATATGTTATAATAAAGAAATAAAGTTGTAGCATATGTTATAATAAAGGAAATGTAGCATATGGAATAATAAAGGAATGAAGCTGTAACATATGTTATAATGTTATAATGAATGAATTAGCTGTAAATTATAATGAAGGAAACTGTTGCATGCATATGTTATAATAAAGAAATGAATCTGTGGCACATGTATAATAAAGGAATGAAGCTGTAGCATATGTTATAATGAAGGAATGAATCTGTGGCATATGTTATAATAAAGAAATGACGTTGTAGCATATGTTATAATAAAGGAATAAATTTGCAGCATATGTTATAATAAAGAAATGAATTTGTGGCATATGTTATAATAAAGGAATTAAGCTGTAACATATGTTATAATAAAGAAAAATATGTTATAACGTTAAAGTTGTAGCATATGTTATAATAAAGGAATGAAAGCACATGTATAATATGTTATAATAAAGTTATAAAATGAATTTGTGGCATATGTTATAATAAAGGAATGACGTTGTAGCATATGTTATAATAAAGGAATAAAACTGTAGCATATGTTATAATAAAGGTTATAATAAAGGAATTAAGCTGTAACATATGTTATAATAAAGGAATGAAACTGTAGCATATGTTATAATAAAGAAATGAATCTGTGGCATATGTTATAATAAAGAAATGAAGCTCTAGCATATGTTATAATGAAGGAATGAATCTGTGGCATATGTTATAATAAAAGAATGATGTTCTCGCATGCATTAGAAAAACAGAGTTTAAGTTTTGCATTAATTAGAATAAGGAAACAAAGCTAAAGTATAATTAGTGCGATTTTGATTATTTTGTATTTTGTAGACTAGTCGTCACAGAAACTTTTATTGTCAATAAAGTTGTTTAAACAGTAGATTTTGTCTCTCATACTTAACCTTTATTACAACAGTATGTCTATAGTAATATTGTACTCAGAAGGAGATGAACAGATTTTGTAACATCATTTGTATCCTTGTTTGAACTAGTTACTGTGCTTGTTTGTTTCTTTGTTTTGTAGTATTATACACTTATGGTATAATCCGAGGGTCACAGGTTCGAATCCCCGTCACACCATACATGCTCGCCCTTTCAGCCGTGGGGTCGTTATAATGGTACGTTCAATTCCACTATTCGTTGGTAAAAAAATAGCTGAACAATTGTTGGTGGGTGGTGATGACTAGCTGTCTTCTCTCTAGTCTTACACTGTTAAATTAAGGACGGCTAGGACAAATAGCCCTCGTGTAGCTTTACGCGAAATTAAAACAAACAAACAAAAAAACAGTCAAACCAAATTCTGGAGAGAAAAATTCTTGCTGCTGGAAGACGTTGAAATCTACTGAATAAAAAATATGTGAACTCATGTCTTAGAAGAACATTGATGGAGTGAAATCTCCACTAGACTTGGTCGCTTAAGAGGATTATCTTAAATACTCTGAGTTAGAGCGTTAATTTAGGAAATGAAGAAAATGAACATACATATTACTGGTTCTGTGGCTTGTGCCTGAGAGCTATTAGTTTTTCATCAGCATGGAAGCGAATATATCGTATGAAAGAAATAAAGATCAACAGATAAGAATGGGGAGCACATGATCTGGCAGGATAATTGGGAGCACATGACCTGGCAGGACTAGAACGACTGATGATGTTAAAGCTTGAAAGTGTAAGTAAATTATTTGTAATCTTTAATGAGTAGGTGGCGTGTTCATCTGTCGATTAAATTGAAACGATAAATGTATTATCTTATTTTGTTTGATAATTGCGTGTTCAAAAGAAAATGGAAACTCTTCTGTAAATCAGTACGAATTGAAGAAATTAAAACCACATTAACAAATGTGTTTATGGAATCAAGCTATCGATCCACAACTGGAAAATATTCTTAATATAAGTTAACAGAGAAATACTGGTCAGTGAAATGTAGAATTAAAGTTTGCCATACTAATACAAGTCTAATTAAATGAAAAGAATGTAATTAAATATTCAAAATTATTAAAATATTCAATTGAAATTCACAGTAAAGTAAGACATAAGAACATTTCTTGTATGACATGTTGACAAATATACTGTCTTTCTTTATTTGAATAATTTATTTGATAGAATATAATATAATTACATTCAGTAACTTGAAGAGGAAATAGATAAACTTGAATTACACGTATAATTAAAATGCTAGTAATAAAAACAATAGAAGAACAGGCCATAAAAGAAAACTAAATGTACGAAACTTGATAAAGAAATATCCACCGCAAAAGAGATCGTGATATAGTGTTCCTCATATTTGTCATGATAGAAATGAATGAAAACTCTATAACCCGAGTGTTTTCGAAAGGTGGACCTCTCTTCTGCAGGGGAAAGCTGGTCATTTATCTTTGGTTGAAGTTTCTATAAAATCATAAATAGAATAAAGATAGAATTGTTTTGTAATGAAAGAGAATGAAAAATGGCTACACGTGACAATAAAAGAACTGTATTGTGAAACATCTGTAAAGTATTATAAAGAATTAAAACTAAATAAATGTGAAGCTGACACATGCATACATTTTATGAAGAAATGGTCCATTAAGCTAAATCAACTTTAAGCTATATGGAATTTGTTTACTTGTTGTGTTGGTTGTTGCGCAAAGCTAACGCTAGGGCTATCTTTTATAGCTGTCCATAATTTTGAATTTAGAGAAAACAGTTTGGCTTTGTATCTTGCGCATAGTTACATGAGAGCTATTTGCGCTGGCTGTCCCTAATTTTCTTTACACTGTGCTGTAAAAATAAAATAGAATCGTTCATTGTGATGCAACATCAGACCAGTGAACAGTACATAAACTACTTAGACACAAACAACCCTGTGATTTAAGGGTTAAGGAGTGGCTGGTTCCATGAGAGCCTTGGTAATCTAAGATGAGGAGGGTAGACAGACTTTAATTGTTTATTTTGGGCTTAATCGTTCTAAATAGCAGGAAACTTAAGAAATTCTTTGTGAGATTTTACACAAAAGCTTTGAACATAATGCAGTTCAAAGAGGTTGTTCCTGAGCAAAGCCCCCCGCTAGTACAGCGGTATGTCTCCGGATTTACAACGCTAAAATCAGGCGTTCGATTCCCCTCGTTGGGCTGAGCAGATAGCCCTTTGTGGCTTTGCTGTAAGAAAACACACACACACTCCTGAGCAAAACACATATGTCAATAACCCATATGTTTCATTTTAAAACGTAAATCAAATTGGAGTGGCACTCTTTCAGGATTATGTCTTTACACTGAGGTTTTGAAAGACAACCGATCTGTTGAGACAAAATAGATGGTTGCAGCACATAGATTTGAGGTGGACTGATAACTCGATGTCAAGTTGTTTTGTGTTGTTATGCAGTGCCTTAATTTTTTTTTGGGGTGCTGCAAATTCATCTGGTATATACAACCCATATACATGTACGTAATGTATAACCAGTTAGTCATTATATGTAAAAACTGATAGAAATATACAACTAAGTTAGACCTTTCGGATCAGAAAATGGTGTTCTGCACGGTCTGTCTAAAACAGACCTATTGTATTTAACATAAAGTAATAAATTAGCTAGTTTCTTAAATATGCTTTAATTTACCAAGAAAACTTTATCGTCAAAAGTTTCTTTGATTTTTCTGATTTCGTCAAATCAAATACATTTTATCTATGTGTATAAAACGTCAACATCTCATTTGACGAAGTAATTACGTTAAGTGGTGATTTATTATTTCCAAATGACACTAAAGTTAATGACTCAAGCGAAAATCATCTTACGAAACTACTTGAAATCTCAACCAAAGAATCTCATTTTATGTTTAATAAAAAGACATTATCAAATTAACGATATGGCCATGGATTCACCACTAGCTCCATATTAGCTAATTTGTATTTATCTTATCATGAAACTATTTGTTTACAGCTCTTTCCCTCTAAATCTAGACATTTAGTTTATAAGAGATATGTTGATTTTTTTGTATTCAGAGAACAGAACCATGGGAAGAAACTCAAGATCATTAAATTCTAAACGCAGGAATATCGAGTTTACAGTTTAAGAACAGCAAGGATCTAAAGTGACTTTTTTATACCTGGAGATCATCAACATGAAAAACAGGTTCGAAAAGAGATACAACCTGAAATAAGACAAAACTACCTTGTCTGTAAATTCATTTAGCACATCTATATCTGATTGCTTCAAATCAATTTAATAAGAACTGTAATTCATACAGCGTATAAACAATCGAACTCTTATTATAAATTTCAAAATGAGGTAATCAATACTAAGCATATTTGTTTGAAAAACCCATCCTTCTGGCTTTAATCAATGAAATTAGTTTTAAATATATTATAAACGTTTATAGCTCCCTGCTTCCAGACTATAACGTTTTCAAATGACCTATTACAATGGTGTTAACCTACACTAGTTTTCATAGCATCACATTAAAAAGAAATATCAAGACATTCTGAATCACCTTACCATCAAGTCAGCCTAAGAGTGATCTCCAAACTGAACAAAATAATATGCAACTTATTTCTCTTTGAAGATAAAATACTCCATGCAGAAATATCGTTGGTGGTGTGTTAGTACGTATTTCAATGCTGTAGGCATGGCTACCTAGCTAGCAGAGTAAAGAAGCATGCCCCAAACAGCCCAATAACTCTGGAATTTACAACTATCCAAACAAACGTTGTAGCGAGAAACTGAACATAGAAAATTTCAAAATCATAGACTTAGCGACTAATGTACATAGAAGTACTCCTGATTCATAACTTATCGTCAAAGCTGAACAACCAACTATCAACATCACTAAATCTCAAACTGTGACGAACTTACCATGGGCAAAGAAAGAAAATCTTTGAAACCTTTGTCGAACAGTCCGATGTTAACAACCATCTTTGAGATTGTGTCTGAGCTGCTCCTAACTTGGTGAATACCATGTTCAATCATTTTTCTTTTGGAGAAATGGGATAGGATGATGGTATTCTTTTGCTTGCGGTATTTTATTTTTCTATGGCTTCTCCACTTGTTTGACTTTGTTGATGTATAAGACATCTCACAAATAAAAACCTTTGTACATTGCACACGATGTTTACTTGTGTTTATTTGTTAGTAAGCTGCTTACTTCTCTTAGGTTAGCTAGTATCTGAGGATTTATTGTTTTATTTTAGATTTAAAGGTTCAATAATATTTTGCTTTAGGCTGAGATTAACACTTATTTTATATTGTTTTTTTTCTAGACTCGTTGACTTTGGTGAATTGAGGTCCTAAAATCTTGTTTACTAAGTTTTTATATTAAAACTAGTTTGAACACAGAATTCTTGTATTTTGTTTTATTTTACTAAGTCCATGTTCTTTAGAAAAGGGAGTTTGGATTTGAAATCAGTTCATCATTTTTTATGTGGACAGATACTTTGTTCTCTGTGGTAATAACACACGATGACTGAGGTCTTCTGCGAATGGTATGGTTATTTTATTTTTATCAGAACCGCATATTATGGTGTAGACCACTGAGAATTTACGATAGTCGTTAAATGTCTGTTGTTGTTTTTTATGCGACTAGTTTATAGCAGTAGCTTCGCATATCTTTTTTTATGGTGGAAGTTTATGGAGAATAACATTTATTTTCGAAGGATAGAACTAATTAATAAACTAAACATGTTTTATTGGGAGTGTCTGTTTGTTTTTGAATTTCACGCAAAGCTACACGAGCGCTCTCTGCGTTAGCCGTCCCTAATTTAGTAGTACAAAACTAGAGAGAATGCAGCTAGTCATCACCACCCACCACCTAATTGGTAATTGCTGAATACTTCTCTGCTAGTTTTCCGCTGATAAATTAGGAACGTCCAGCGAAGATAGCTCTAGTGTAGCTTCGCGCGAAATTTGAAAAAAAAAAAAGCTACTTACATGTTTCATCAGTATACCAGAACAATAATTGTCCCGATGTTAAACTTATGAATAAAAATTAAACTGAAAACGAATCAAAAGCTTACTTACATTTCATGGCACATATTCTCAGAGGATAGCTTGGATAGACACCGCAGAAACTAAATAATTATTCCAAACTGACAATTCGTTACAAGCGTGTATAAAAACAAAATGATATCTTATTCTCCAAGTGTACAGAAATTCTACAACCTTGGATGTTTTGAAGTAATAATATTTCTAGGCCTAACTCGTTTTGTTGTCGTAATAAATACATCCAACTGTAATTAATTGAAAAGTTTAATTACTTCATATAGATTACACTTTAACATGTACTAAGCTCTTCCTAAACGTTTGTTTAACGAGCTGTTCAGATCTCTTAATCAATCACTAGTTTCATATTTACTTGCTGGTAGTTGTTGTACTTATTAAAGAGCTGATGGTTTGGTCATCTCTTTAATTTGCCTTAATGTGTAGCATGTTCAATTGTAATTATGCTAAATGAGATACTGTTTACTGTGACTTAATTTGTTACTGAAGTAATTTTCCGATCCAAATCAACAGACTGGTCAGAGAAACTAGGAATATTTTATATTTTTGGAGTCAGTAAGATCATCAGATTCAATGTTTATTGGCTTTATACAGACAACATAAATATTTTTTGTGTTACTATGTTGGCTGTGTTTCAAAGTTAATGTTATTGTATGGTTGATCTGCACTTGTAAACTTGTTATTCAAAACAGTGACATCATAAAACAAACTGTGAAACACAATAAAAACATGACCAAACAAAAATAAGCGATTAATAATTCATAATTTCTTTCCTAGGAGAATACATTTCCTGTTGAGTAGAGAGCTGTACCTTTTCTAATGTGCTCGACTGTGGATTTGAAAATCCGCATTATCGCCTAAAACCTATCGTCTCCAAATTTAAACGCTGTTGGTGAGTTATAAGAGTGACGGTCAAATATCATGACTTGCGGAAGTGTGCCGTTTTCTTATTCAAGTTTTGATCTTTTGGTAAACCTGGGGAGGTCCAGGCTCATCAAATGTTTCTTCATCCCCCTACATTTATTAGTTTAAACCTCAAAAATAATATTTTAGTTAATACACGAGGATTAAGGTGTTATGCCATTGCATGACCACTGACCGCTTTCAAGGTTATGTCCTATGATAATCAAGGATATATTCATATAAAGAACACACTTTATCTTTATTCTTTATTCACGGTAATGGGCGCGTGGTCAAAGAAAAAACTAGATCTATCGGCCCTAAAAATTAGGTCAGTATCGAGTGTTTTATAAAATCGGTCACCCTGAAACTCACCCATTGTAACAGCTACACGTTAGTTACTAGAGTACTAAAAACGAATCGAATCAATGGAACCATTACTGATATATATATATAAATATAGTCTAGCTGAATCTGACCATAGTTCTCGTTTCTTTTCCTTTGTTCTCGCACACCTAATTTGTTTTTCGGGCGCATGCGTTTAATTTTTAAACTTCAGTCGTTGTCTCAAACTTGGATCGATAGCTTTGATACTACTGTCATTATTTCTTTCATTTTTGCTCTACTGGCAACATTATCTGTGGCTCGAAACAATACGTTTAGTGACTTACAAAGCTGGTTTTATCTAAAACAAAAATCTATATTTTAAATTTTCTTTAAACTTTACAAAAAAAAAACAGTACCATTAATTGGGGGGCAAAATTTTTTGGAATACTGACGAATAGTTTTTATGTAAACTGATTGGCTTTTTATTTCTCGTGTTTCATACCCCCATATTTTAAACATCCCTCACCAATGGAATGTAGATTGGCTTCCCGTGGAAACACTCGAGACTTTATGAGTTTTAATTGTTTTCTAACAACCGTTATTGTTATGTCATAGCTGGGCCCGGCATGACCGTAATCCGAGGGTCATAACGCCCCCACGGCTGAAAGGGCGAGCATGTTTGGTGCGACCAGGATTAGAACCCGCGACCCTCGGATTACGAGTCGAACGCCTTAACCCACCATGCCATGCCGGGCCGCGTTTTATTGATGTTTAATCAAAGATTTTTCTTGCATGGTTTTCTAAAATGTTACAGAATAACCTACTTCAAAAGGACCGAACACGAAATTGAACATTATAGACACTGAACATAATCGTTGAGCAACAGAGTGACGAAACCAAGATAATAACATGTTAAAATAAATAAGCGTAGAAAGCTTTTCAAAAGACTATTGAAGAACTAACAACATATTTTCTTTGTCCTCTTATATTTATGTTTCGTGATCAGAGAACAGAATCATAGTGACGTTATTGATAAACACCTTGCGTCAAAATCGTCAGCGAATAATAGTTTCAACGTCACCTTTCTTACACTGAATACGTGTTAATGAAATAATGAGAAATTAGTAAATACATATATACAAACGTATTTGCAATAATTAATAATAATAAAGTGCCCCACAGTGGCACAGTGGTACGTCTGCGGACTTACACACTAAAAATCGGGTATCGATACCAGTGTTGGGGAGAGCATATATAGCCCATTGTGTAGCATTGTGCTTAATTCTAAAACATACAAACAATAAATTATATATGCTTACTGTTGTCACTCAGCTTCTAGGTGTCGGTGGACCATACTACCTCAACCACGCATTGGTAAACGTGATCTGATAGGATTCCGTTATTGGATGAAGAACAACCAGCGCGAAGCTCCTCTGGCATGTGAATACATAAATAGATCTAAGTTTAAATAAGCTATTACCGTGAACATGGCAGTTTTCATAGTTTTGATTTGAATTTTGCGCAAAGATACACGAAGATTAACTGCACTAGTTGTGAATAACTTAGCAGTGTAAAATCAAAGAAAAGGAAGCTAGTTGTCACCACTCACCGTCAACTCTATTTGTGCTCTTTAACTAACAAATGGTGGGCTTGACTGTCACATTTACAACGCATCCACTCCTGAAAGGACGAGCAGGTTTGATGGAACGGGGATTCGACCCCTAACTCTCTGCCTATGCCTTTTTTTTTTGGCAAAAGATAACACAACAAAAGTGTATATAGAAACTTATTGTACAAAACTGATACCCCTATTAAAGCAATGCTATTACCTATAATAACCACCAGAATCTGAGGGTCGCGGTTCGAATCCCCGTCACACCAAACGTGCTCCTCTTTCAGCTTTGGGAGCATTATAATGTGACAGTCAATCCCACTATTCGTTGGTAAAAAAGTATCCCAAGAGTTGACGGTGGGTGGTGATGACTAGCTGCCTTCCTTATATTCTTACACTGCTAAATTAGGGACGCAGAGAGCCCTCGTGTGGGTTTGCGCGAAATTCAAAAACAAGCAAATAAACCAAAAACGTAATTAATTTTCTGCTTTTGTTTTGTCTTTGTATGTTACAAACGTTTCAGTGCTTATGATACAATGGCTATTACCATATGAATTTTCTTATCAGTGATATTGCATTTGAAAATCTCACAGTTCATACTGTAAAATTTCATATCAACTAATTAGACTATAAATTTTGATACCCAGATATACTACAAGCTTGATACTCAGGGATTGTATTTTAAGTTATGATAGCCACAGATAATACTGAAGCTCTATGTTGTTGTTTTAAGTCAATTAAGAAAGTTATTTCCAACCTGGGAATCGCGATTCCCCTGGGGATGCGTTAAATATATTAGGGAGTTAGCCAGGCTTTATTTTGTGGGGTTAAATTATTTCAGTAAATGCACTTTTTTGACCCGATCCAAGGATTTTTCACTAAAACAGCAATTTACAAGACAAAGACTTTGGTCACTTTCTCATCAGGGTTTATATGATGTATATTTATATATATGTTTATATATCTATCTACATGTTTATCCAATACAAGGTACGGAACGGGAAGTGTGGAGAATGTACATAAAGATGGCTTCTAAGGCCCAAACGATTGGAAATCATTGTATTAACTTACAACTGACCCACATGGAGACTGTGTATTTGATAACAAAATGTCATATGGTAAAGAGGTTTGATGTCATCCTCTTATGATGTCAGGTGTAACGATGTGAGAGAAGTGAGAAAGCGGTCAGTTTCAGTCGGTCTATTAGGAAATATGAGACTAAAGAATCCTAAGTCGTCAAGAAACTAAGGAGGTAAAAGTCACCTTTCTAAGTTCATCAGCATTTGAAAGCCTCAGGGAGATCAAGATGACAAAATAAAAAAACTCGTTTAAATGGAGTATAAAGACAGCAATACAACAGCAGAAGAAAGAACAACAAAACAATGGAAAACGTAAGAAAGAACAACAAAACAATGGAAAACGTAAGAAAGAACAACAAAACAATGGAAACCGTAAGAAAGAACAACAAAACAATGGAAAACGTAAGAAAGAACAACAAAACAATGGAAACCGTAAGAAAGAACAATAAAACAATGGAAACCGTAAGAAAGAACAACAAAACAATGGAAAACGTAAGAAAGAACAACAAAACAATGGAAAACGTAAGAAAGAACAACAAAACAATGGAAACCGTAAGAAAGAACAACAAAACAATGGAAACCGTAAGAAAGAACAACAAAACAATGGAAAACGTAAGAAAGAACAACAAAACAATGGAAACCGTAAGAAAGAACAACAAAACAATGAAAAACGTAAGAAAGAACAACAAAACAACGGAAAACGTAAGAAAGAACAACAAAACAATGGAAAACGTAAGAAAAAACAACAAAACAACGGAAAACGTAAGAAAGAACAACAAAACAATGGAAACCGTAAGAAAGAACAACAAAACAACGGAAACCGTAAGAAAGAACAACAAAACAATGAAAAACGTAAGAAAGAACAACAAAACAACGGAAACCGTAAGAAAGAACAACAAAACAATGGAAAACGTAAGAAAGAACAACAAAACAACGGAAAACGTAAGAAAGAACAACAAAACAATGGAAAACGTAAGAAAGAACAACAAAACAACGGAAAACGTAAGAAAGAACAACAAAACAATGAAAAACGTAAGAAAGAACAACAAAACAATGGAAACCGTAAGAAAGAACAACAAAACAATGGAAACCGTAAGAAAGAACAACAAAACAATGGAAACCGTAAGAAAGAACAACAAAACAATGGAAAACGTAAGAAAGAACAACAAAACAATGGAAAACGTAAGAAAGAACAACAAAACAATGGAAACCGTAAGAAAGAACAACAAAACAATGGAAACCGTAAGAAAAAACAACAAAACAATGGAAAACGTAAGAAAGAACAACAAAACAATGGAAAACGTAAGAAAGAACAACAAAACAATGGAAACCGTAAGAAAGAACAACAAAACAATGGAAACCGTAAGAAAGAACAACAAAACAATGAAAAACGTAAGAAAGAACAACAAAACAACGGAAAACGTAAGAAAGAACAACAAAACAATGGAAAACGTAAGAAAGAACAACAAAACAACGGAAAACGTAAGAAAGAACAACAAAACAATGAAAAACGTAAGAAAGAACAACAAAACAACGGAAAACGTAAGAAAGAACAACAAAACAACGGAAAACGTAAGAAAGAACAACAAAACAATGGAAAACGTAAGAAAGAACAACAAAACAACGGAAAACGTAAGAAAGAACAACAAAACAATGGAAAACGTGAGAAAGAACAAAACTTTCAGAGAGGGTAAGAAGAAATAATATGCTGTCAATAAAAAATAAAAGTCATCTCTAACTCTAAAGTGCATTAATTATATTAGTAGACCGCCCCGGCTAGTACAGCGGTAAGTCTACTGATTTATGACGATCAAGTTAGGGGTTCGATTCTCCTCAGTGAGCTCCGTAGATAGCCCGATGTGGCTTTGTTATAAGAAAAACAAACAAACATGTAGTAAACTGCAATGTTTCATGTTTATTAGTACGAGTCAACTCTAGATAGGAATAGGTAGAACCTTGATAAAGTTAAAGGAAAAATGAAGTGAGAGAATAGAATAATAACAATTAATTGGTAATCCATAGCATCCCTCTTCAGAAGGTTCCAAGAGACATAAATATAATAATCTCAAATTTAGCTTAATTAGTGTTAGTGTCCAAGTATAATTTAATTATGAATGTTAAAACGAAAGTAGCCCAGGAAATGTTGGCACACGAGTTTTATTAATTGTTATTCTCATTAAAATTAAATAACTGCTTTTAAAACAAATGTATTTATTTGTTGTTGTTGTCTTTTCTTTTGGTTTACTAATGATTTCGCTTCTTGAAGTTAAATTCTCGTTGAGTATTGACTACCAGCAGCGAGGTTTGTTTGTTTGTTTGTTTTGGAATTTCGCGCAAAGCTACACGAGGGCTATCTGCGCTAGCCGTTGCTAATTTAACAGTGTAAGACTAGAGGGAAGGCAGCTAGTCATCACCAGCTAACGCCGATTTTTTGGCTCACTCTTTTACCAACGAATACTGGGATTGATAGTAACATTATAACGCCCCTACGGCTGAAAGGGAGAGCATGTATGGTGCGACGGGGATTCGAAACCGCGACCCTCAGATTACGAGTCGAATGCCTTAACCCACCTGGCGAGGTTTCACTAAAGTAAATGTTGAAAAGCTAAAAGCAAATCAAAACTGTAAGCCTAATGATATGACACAACACGTCTGAGATGGAATGAGATTGAAAAGTTACAACCCAACAAGAAGGAATTACACCATTTACAAAGCTTCTAACGCTGTACATGTAAATAACACTTTTTTTCCAGGAGATTATGTCTAGTGTTGCGCTAAAGTAGCTCTAATAACTTAACCTAGCTTGTCTGTTTCTTATTAAGCACAAAGCTACACAATGAGCTATCAATTACATGCCAACCACAAATATTGTAACCCAATTTTTAGCTTTGTAAGCCCTCAAACTTACCACTAAGCCACCGGGAGAGTTCACTTTAGCCAGCTAAATTAATACAGATGTGAAAATTATGGAGCATACCATGGACAGTTTCCTAATAATACAGTTTTCTTAACATATTGTTAATTGTTTGTTTGTTTTTTGAATTTCGCACAAAGCTACTCGAGGGCTATCTGTGCTAGCCGTCCCTAATTTAGCAGTGTAAGACTAGAAGGAAGGCAGCTAGTCATCACCACCCACCACCAACTCTTGAGCTACTCTTTCACCAACGAATAGTGAGATTGACCATCACATTATAACGCCCCGACGGCTGAAAGGGTGAGCATGTTTAGCGCGATGGGGATGCGAACCCGTGACCATAAGATTACGAGTCGCACGCCTTAACACGCTTGGTCATGCCAAGCCCATATTATTAATAATTATAAAACAAGTCGTCTCAAATTATAGCTAAATTTGAAATGTTATTTTTACACACATATATTAAAAGTAATAAATATTTTACACTGTTATTTATATTTTAGGAATACTTTACAGCTTAATTTAATGAATTGAACAATACATCCTTCATTTCACTAAAAATCCTTGTTTAGTTGCATTTTGAAATTAAGTAATTTCATTTTGACAATTCTTATAACAAGAATACTTTATTTCAAGTGTAATAAGAAACTATGCGTAATAAGTGTATACGTGAGACAACAAGAAAAGCAATAGGATGTTCAGAGGAACACCTGTTCTACTACTAGTATATGTTTGATATTTAAGAAAACATATGCAGGGACCAAACCTATATTTAGTGTATACGAAGAAGCTTTGGGTAAATAATAACAAAAATCATCTAAGATGAAATGAATCAATCCAAGTATGTAATGAGTATTTATTCACGATTCAAGAAGTTCTAGGTACAAAATGTCGTGAGAAAGGGTTACCCGATTCTCCTTGGGCAGCGAGTTAACCTCATTATGTAGGAAATAAAACACTCATGTTTTCTCCAATGACAATATTAAACGTTATATGAAATGAGTGTTCGATATTTGCACATGTAATAGAATTGGTATTCTGTAATAATTACCAATAAATTTTAGTTTTAATTCAATGTTTAGATAAATGTGATTCAGCTTGTTTAATACTATGAAATGTACTTTGCGGCAACTATTAAAATGCCTTGTTTTAAATCTTATTACATTGACCAATATCAAAAAATTAATATTTTTACAAAACATCGTGAATATATCCTTATGTCTGTTTTTATTAACTGCCATTTATCCTAGATTAATAGCTAAAGAAATATCTAACAGAGCATTTCGAAATGACTGAGGTCATGGTTCATAATTATGTTATTAATTGATTGTTAAATTTACCTAACGGTGTGTGTTTTATTGTAGCAAAGCCACATCGGGCTATCTACTGAGTCCACCGAAGGGAATCGAGCCCCTGATTGGAGGGTTGTAAATCCGAAGACTTATCGCAGTACCAGAGGGCAACTAATCTAACTGTCGTAACATTTGGGATTAATTTAAAATACAAACATGTTTGATCTACTTGGAAACGCATTTCGTAATTATACATTACTGGTTGTGGATAATCCCCCGCTGGTAAGTTTATGGATTTACAATGGTAAAATCGGCGGTTCGATTTCCCTCGGTGGGCTCCGCAGATAGTCTGATGTGATTTTACTATAAGAAAACACGCGCACACAAACACGCCTTCTGGATAAATGACTTTATATCAGTTATAAAAAGTATATATTAATTACTTAATACTTTGAATGGTGTCTCAGGAAGCAAAATTATTTGTGATTTTGTAGACATGTATACAAGAAAAAACAAATAGCGGAGTAAAAAGTTTAACTTTCCATTTTACGTATTTTTTGCAAACGCACATCAACTATAGCTGTGTGAAAATCAAAAAAAGATTTTATATTCAGACTGTTAAGGTCCAGGCTAGCTTTTCTGCAGGAAATCGTATTGCTGACAGGAGGCCTTCTCGAGTTCAGTCAAATAACTTGTCATTGATTTCCAGATGCTCCACATGAACTACACGTGTAGATACATGTGGGAGCTGCTTTATGACGGTGCTCAGAAAAATCAAACAGGAAGCTCGAAAAAGAACTTTAGAAACTGAAGAATAAGCACTCTAAAGCCTCAGATTACACACATTGTTTTTGTAAAAAAATTATGATCGATTTCTGAACCGTATATTGATGTTCCGATGCATTCGCCTTATGGTAAACACATATTTTTATTTACAGAGATATTATTGAATTATAAGGAATGATATGCACAACTGTCAACGTTTCTTCAGCGTAATAATAAATACAAATAACATGATTTGTTTTCGGAATATTTTTAAAAAATCATTGAGAAATTTGACATTTTCGATTAGCTGACTTAATTTTTTAGTTCGACTTCGTTTTACTTTGCCTGCCGGGCAAACACATGCAATTAATATTAGGCAAATATTTCTATCTATATATACATATATTTGTGTTGTTTGATTGTTTTTTTTTTTTAATTTTGCGCAAAACTACACGATGACTATCTGCGCAAGCAGTCCCTAATTTTGCAGTGTAAGACTAGAGGGAAGGCAGCTGGTCATCACCACCCACCACCAACTCTTAGGCTACTCTTTCACCAACGAATAGTCGGATTGACCGTACATTATAAGCTCTCAGGGCTGAAAGGGCGAGCATGCTTGGTGTGACGGTGATTCAAACCCGCGACCCTTAGATTACGAGTCGAACATCTTAATCCATCTGGCCATCCTGGGCCTTTTGTGTTATTACACACTCAAATAGAATTGTCCAGTGCTTCTTAGAACCCTGAGATTTTAAAGATACCTTCCAATCAAAGCACTACAGATACAATAGCTTTATGCATCTCGGTATTAATGAATTATCTCTTTATATATATTGCATGAAAAGTTAATATTAACGTAAGCTATTTTGTTCTTTTTAAGAACAGTGATGGCTAATCTTTGGAACACTCATCAATCACAGATCACCGTGATGTCGTGACTGTTGATAGAATATCCAGTGTATTCTAATGATGTTGACAGTAAAGTCTTGGTTTCAACACAGCTTAAGTTAATATCTGAAGTAATTCATTATGGGAAATTATCCACCGGCCAAAAATGTTTCACAATCACGTATTTATATGCCTTGGGCAAATTATGAATACTGCAGATTAAATAAACTTAGATATTAAGCCCTTCGTTTTATGTCAATGCTCAGATTTGTATACTAAAGCCTAACTTATCATTAATTCATTTAGTTTTTCTGGAAACTATATAAATTATTCATCTCAGAAAATTAGCTATTTAAATTTACTTAGGAAGATTTCTGTGCCAATTGAATTATGCTTTAAGCACATTATGTAATAATAAGAGTCATCTTTATCGTACGAAAATAATTTATATATATATTCTTCATCGTGTATGTATATATGATAGCGTAAACAAAACGGGCTGCTAAACATTCTATAAGACGTTCAATTAATAATAAATAATTTTAAATTTTGAGCACCAGACAAATTGCCACTAGCTTTATGAACCTCGCTGCTACATGCATTTGCCAAGCGTGTTAAGGCGTGCGACTCGTAATCTGAGGGTCGCGGGTTCGCATCCCCGTCGCGCCAAACATGCTCGCCCTATCAGCCGTGGGGGCGTTATAACATGACGGTCACTCCCACTATTCGTGGGTAAAAGAGTAGCCCAACAGTTAGGGTTGGGTGGTGATGACTAGTTATCTTCCCTCTAGTCTTACGCTGCTAAATTAGGGACGGCTAGCGCAGATAGCCCTCGAGTAGCTTTGTGCGAAATTCAAAAAAACAAACAATGCATGCATTTATATTCATAATTGTTTACAGTTATATTTTGGTCTTAACGAAGCAGTTTCTATGTATAAATATCATTGCAATTAGCAGTTTTAGATCCTTTCTAAAATTCTGAAATATCTATAACCAGTTTTAAAGCTGCAACCAGCTTATCATGTGGAATACTTGTGTAGTAATAATGTTAAAGTTTACATCTTTCTCGCTTAACCGTGCTTGACCATTTGAAGTTTCAACACGCTACAATAACTTGTCCGATTTACTACTTTATATTTATAAAGTAAAACTCAATAATTCTTTTACTTTCAGACAGAATAAATCTCTCGTTCAAGGAGCAACTTATACTGGTAGTTTAAAAATTATAAAAACATTAGACAATATCTCTTTACAATGTAGGATCAAATGTTTCTTTAATTTTAGTAAATTATATAAATATTTTGTAAATAATAAATAATGTTTAGAAAACATTATGATTGTAAGGTTTAGTTGGAGTTATTATTGATATGCCGATTGGGAATAAAAGAAGCATATTTGAAACTCTACGTTGGATCTCGAAATTTTCGGAATAAACCATATTCTATCGGTGTCAGTAAACCTTTTCTCTTGCCTGTGGTTAGCTAGATAGCAAAGAGGAACAATTGCTAATGTACTCAATGTAACCATGGCGAAAGTTATATCTCTTAGGAGAATTTATTTTTAAAATTCATCATTTTAAATATAGGATTTTCTTTGGGATATTTAAAAGAGCCAACACTTCGAATGTGACTAATCAGTGAGAAAAAATTGAAAGACAATTCTAAAGTAATTATAAGCTATTTTACAAAACAACAAGTTAACGTTCTTGTATTTTACTTTAATTGTAAGTTTCTCAAGTAAAAGATTTACATGTATTTTCGTTACTTGTCGCTAATTCATGTGACGTAGAGTCTTGACTTTGGTGACTTTGTTTGTTTTGGAATTTCGCACAAAGCTACTCGAGGGCTATCAGTGCTAGCCGTCCCTAATTTAGCAGTGTAAGACTAGAGGGAAGGCAGCTAGTCATCACCACCCATCGCCAACTCTTGGGCTACTCTTTTAGCAACGAATAGTGGGATTGACCGTCACATTATAAAGCCCCCACGGCTGGGAGGGCGAGCATGTTTGGCGCGACGCGGATGCGAACCCGCGACCCTCATATTACGAGTCGAACGCCTCAACCACCTGGCCATGCCGGGCTGACTGTGTACTTATGGGTTAATTATATGAGGATTGTTGCCGCAATAAAGTGTTTCGTATTTTAGGGGGTGTGGGGGTATTTTAAGAGCTACTGTGAAATCCGGTTCTGAAGTCAAACAAGTGTTGCTCAAACGTTTATAGTAGATTCTCCGTGATGACGAGGAAACCCACTTGTAGAAAAAATTATATATGTTGAAACGGCTGGTATGCGTAGAGAAAGCACTATTTAGAGGAGCGAACAACGTTTCGACCTTCTTCGGTCATGGTCAGGTTCACAAAGAAAGAAAGGGTTACTGATCCAATGTTTAAAGGCGGTTGTGAAATTTGGGGTAGGAATGTAGAGGGCGTGCTTAGATGTTTGATTATATTTATTAATATATGTATAAAGGTGTTCCTTTGTATTGGTTTATTTTGGACTTGAGTTGTATAAGTAAGGCTTCTTTAATTTTGCGTTTGTTTATGTTTGTTTCTTTATTTAGTATTTGAGTGTTTTCTATAGTTATGTTGTGTTTATTTGATTTGCAGTGTTCGAAAACGTATGAAGGTGACTTTTTATGTTCTTTGAATCTGGTTTCCATTTTTCTACTTGTTTCTCCAATATAGAAGTCGTGGCAGTTATCACAATGTATTTTATAAATAACATTGGTGTGGTGTTTGTCAGTATAGTTTTTACATAGTATAGACCTCAGTTTTGTGCCTGGTTTTTGAATAAATTTGGTATTAACTGGAATGTCATATTTTGTTACTAATTTTTGCCAAATGTTGGTTATTTTTCTGTTGATGTCGGAAATCACATGTGAACATCAAGAAATCAATCCAATATCATTTCTTAACTTCAAAATTACACAATCTAAAACAGGAATCCACCGAAAAATCACTGATTCTGGACTGTACATTCCGTGGGACTCAGCACATGAAGCAAAACCAAAACTCAACATACTAAGAAACCAAATAAACACAGCCATAAAACTATGCTTACCAGATAAAATTAACGATGAATTAGACAAAATAAAACAATACTTCATCAACATCAATAAGTTTCCTCCACAAATCGTAGAAAACATTATACGCACACACCTAGACAGAAAGCAAAATCAACCAAGAAAAGTAAATATATCTCACGAATCAAAAAATCACGAAACCATATACTGCTGCATACCATATATTCCCGACATCAGCATAAAATAACCAACATTTGGCAAAAACTAGTAACAAAATATGACATTCCAGTTAATACCAAATTTATTCAAAAACCAGGCACAAACCTGAGGTCTATACTATGTAAAAACTACACTGACAAACACCACACCAACATTATTTATAAAATACAATGTGATAACGGCCACGACTTCTATATTGGAAAAACAAGTAGAAAAATGGAAACCAGATTTAAAGAACATAAAAAGTCACCTTCACACGTTTTCGAACACTGCAAATCAAATAAACACAACATAACCATAGAAAACACCCAAATACTAAATATAGAAACAAACATAAACAAATGTGTAAAATTAAAGAAGCCTTATTTATACAACAAAATAAACCAGTACAAAGAAACAGCTTTATACCTATATTAATAAATATATTCAACATCTAAGCACGTCCTATACATTCCTACATTCAATTACACAACTGCCTTCAAACATGTGGTCAGCTCCCGGTCAGTAACCCTTTATTTCTATGTGAACCTGACGATGACCGAAGAAGATTGAAACCTTGATCACTCCTCTAAATAGTGCTTTCTCTGTTCATACAAGCCGTTTTTACATATATAACGGCAAATTCTATTAACTATGTTTTATTTATAGAAAAACAGCATGGGGCTGTGTGCTGCGTCCACCGCGGGGAATCGATCCGTGGATTTTGTCATTCCAAGTTCGTAAACTTACCGTATGTCCTTCCGATGGACTTCTTTAACTAACTGAATTTTCTGTAGTTTATCAGTTAAAAACTAGGGATGACTCTGTGCAGGAAACATTTTACTATTAGCTCTCCACGAAATTCTTCAAATAAATGTGTAATAAACCATCAGAGAAAAATAGCAATGAAACATTTTTAAAGTTTGCTACAATATATGTCTATATATATCCATATTTATGTATATTAGTATGAAATCTTTCATTTAAAATGCGACCCGCCTAAAACGCAAATTCCTACTTTGCCTAGTGATGATTATAAAGTGAGACAAACGAAACAACGCAGCGAAACTGTTAGCAATGATTCAAATAGAATGATTTTATCTATTGCATAATATTAGGGTGATTCTAACACACAGTTTATGCAAAGGTCCAGCATGGCCAAATGGGTTAAAACGTTCGACTCGTAATTTGAATGTTGTGGTTCGAATCCCCGTCGCACGAAACATGCTCGCCGTTTCAGTCGTGGGGACGTTATAATGTTACGCTCAATTTCACTATTCGTTGATAAAAGAGTAGCCCAAGGGTTGGCGATGGGTGGTGATGACTAACTGCCTTCCCTCTAGACTTACACTGCTAAATTAGGGACAGCTAGCGCAGATAGCCCTCGTGTAGCTTTGCGCGAAATTTTAAAACAAACTCTTTATGTATAAATTTGGGACTGACTTACGGAATAGTCAAGAATGCAATTTATCATTTATAGCTAAAAGAAACCTGACACCAATATGTGGCTTTTGTAGATATGCATTTATTTATATAACGATACGTAAATCTACGTGAATTTTAACATTTAAGGAGATTTGTTATATGCGTTTCCAAGTTTGAACGTTGTATTCTTTTTCCAAATTCTGGTTTATTACTTAAAAATAGATCATTTCACGCATTTATATAACACATAAAATATTGTAAAGAGTATATGAAATGTGCAAACATGATAAAATAATACCTTTGAACTCACACAAAAGTGGTGTGAAATATCCTTTTAATTTTAATTCGAGTTTCGAACCAACAACATGACGCATATATTGTCATTGGGAGGGTAAATAAAACATTTGTTTATAATTTTTGAAGATTATATTTTGTTTAATACCGTGCAAAGTATTCACAATTGAAATGTTTAATGAGTGACTACGAATCACATTAAAATAACATTCAGAGAATGTGAACCCATTCCAGCAAAGTTTTGCAGTAACCAACCTAAAATACACATGAAACAATTTTTGACATCCAGGCACGAATGTTCTTTTCCTATCTCGATTTTATGCACAATTTTGCCCATTTTTAAAAAAAAAATAAAATCTCCTTTTTCACCAATGTCATATTGAATATATTTTACCTTCACATTCGCCTTAACTTTTGAGCTACATTTATTAAATGTTATTTCTAAACAGTTGTTTGTTGGAGAATACACAGTATTTGAATAAAATTCAGATGAAATGTTTTCAAGTTACATGACTGACGCTCAAAATCGCCTGATATTCTAGTTACATTTACCAAGAATCAATCAGTTTGTGTCCTTTTTATCAAATTGATAAATCAACTGAAAACCTATTGAGTTAAACATTACACTTCCACACGTATTTACTCACCTGAAGTAATTGTTCTCTACTAATTTAAACTTTGATATATTATATTCTCATAAATATTAAGTGATTCCATTGCGAACAGTTCGTCTCATCTTTTCCCTCAATTTCCATTTAAATCACACAATGCAGTATCTCATTGAACTAAAACCATTCATGTAGTTTTAAATTCATCACTAAGCTTTTAATTAATATTAAAAACTACAGATTAGAATATCTACTGTGATCAAGAAACTACATAATATCAAATTTACAGTCGGACTTCAGCCAATAAGCTGCTTATCGCTAATTTGAATAAACGGGTTTGTCTCTTATAGTGAATCTAGCTTTGAAATTTAGGTGGGGAACAATGAACATTCAGCTTTGGAGCAGAGTTGCATTCGATTCTTATTGTGTGAGTTGATCTCTGAAATATAATTTTTAAGTCTTTAATATACTTTCTATATTACACGTTAAAAAAATCATTGTTTCTGATCCTCTATGAATTTAAAGTGTTCAAGTCGTATTATTTAGATATTGAAAATTCATATATACTAGTACGATATCTTAAACTTTAAATTTTACTCAAGGAATTCTCTAAGAAAATGAAACAGTAACGTCCAGTTTTCCAATGCAATTTCAAATAATTAGTCCCAAAACTAGTAAGTCATATAAACATATATAATATAGCACATGAAATTACAATATCCTGGCTGAACGTATTGAGCACCAGTGAAACAGTGATTCCACAGTGGCTTTTACATCGCTGGAAGGGGATTTATTACTTTATTACAAGTTACATCTTTCGCAGTAAGGAAGAATATTTTTAAAACAGGAAAGACGTTTCAATCACTAGTGAGATTATTTTTCAGTACCTATATGGAGAATTCTAATCCTTAATGCGTTGAACTTGTAGTTTTCTGTCTGTATTTCCTCCATACGTATCACACGGTGTTCATATCAGGGTTCAGTGTAGCTTACAGTCGAAGTTTACCCTCTTCTGCATTACTGTTATTCTGGCTGTGTATAAAGTACCCACATCTTCCTGTAACATATACGAGGTCTGTTCAAAAAATACGCGGACTGTTTGAATTGCGCAGGTCCAGTTGGTTCCAGGGTAATCCGCTTGGTGTCGCTAGGTTTGCACAGATCAGCTGATTACGACGCCATTTCCTGATTGCAGATATCTTCATTTGTGTATTAGCTACGCGGTTTTAAGTGAAGTGCGATTTTTTTCGTTTGGTGAATTTCAGAATGAATGACCTGAAGGAGCAACGACTTGCTGTGAAATTTTGTGTTAAACTTAGAAAATCTGCGAGTGAAACCTTTGCTATGCTAAACACGGCTTACGGTAATGTTGCTATGAAGCGTACGGCATGTTTCAAGTGGCATGAACGTTTTAAGGATGGTCGACAGTCCATTGAAGATGATGAGCGTCCTGGACGTCCTTCCACGTCAATTGACAACCCTCACGTCGATGAAATCAACACCCTGGTGCGGGCAAATCGACGTATGGCTGTCAGGGAGCTTGCTGAAGAGTGTGGGATATCTTGTTACGAGATTTTGACCGAAATATTGAAGATGCACCGCGTTGCTGCGAAATTCAGTCCTCAGAACTCGTGAGTTTTTGGCCAAACACTCGATCATTGTTCTTCCCCACCCCTCCTACTCACCTGACCTTGCTCCTTGCGATTTTTCTTGTTCCCCAAACTCAAAAGACCCTTGAAAGGAAGAAGATTTGAGACGATTCCCGAGATTAAGGCAAATGCGACGAAGGAGCTGGAGAACATTACAAAAGAAACGTACCAGGACTGTTTCAACAATTGGAAACACCGTTGGGATAAGTGTGTCCGTTGGGGAGGAGAGTACTTTGAAAGGGTCCCAGACCTGTAACTTCTAAATAAAGTACATTTTGTTTTATGACGTCTGTCCGCGTATTTTTGAATAGTCCTCGTAGGTATGAGGCTGTACGTCTATTTGTTTCACTCTTCGCTGTAAACCGAATAGTTCATATTCGACTCCTATCTTTCTCCACACTATTACATGTCTGCTGGCGTTGAACTGCTGATATCACGGTTTACGTTTCTCTAAAATTCAATAGCAGCATTTCAACAGCATAGGAAACTGCCGCCTCACACGTGCTGTAGTCAACGAAGAGTTTCTTTAGTTACACACTTTCAGTAACCAACACTGTTTAATAGTTGTCGAACCGTATCTTTACATTTGCCTACCGTTTGTGCAAGAGTTGACAAGCTCTGACCAGAGTATTTGTGAACCTGCGTGATGTAGTCCTTGATGGTTATTTTAGTCGATGCCTGATTATTCTAACGCAAAGATCATTAACCTTTGAACCTTAGTGATGTTATGCATACAACCATCTAACCGTCCTCGAACTTGTGTAATTACTCCCTCATTCGGAACGATCTATTACATGACCTCTGATTAAAATTGAGTGTCACACGAACTTTTCTATGTGGCTGTATAATCGCAGATCTAATTTTCTCATCCTATCGCTCGTGGCAAAAGATATACAGTCAAAGGAAGTCGTGAAACAAAAAGGGGGGCCTTGACTTTCCCATCATTCAGATACTTGATTCAAAGGAAGTCAGAAAAACCACTAGATTGTGCTTCTTGAAGTATTCTTCAAGTTCTGAGCAGACTCCAACCTATTTCCAAAATAAAAATGAGAACGGAAATAAAGACAAGAAAAACATAGCAAAAGAAAAAATAAAATAAAATAGAAGTAAATAAAAAAAAATAAAATAAATAGATCATAGCATCCGACAAAATAGTTCTGAATTTTGCACAAAGCTACTCAAGGGCTATATGCGCTCGGCGTCCCTAATTTAGCAGTTTAAGACTAGAGGAAAGCAGCTAGTCATCATCACCCACTGCAAATTCTTGGGCCACATTTTACCTAGGAATAGTGGGATTAACCGTCACATTATAACGCCCCCACAGCTGAAAGGGCGACCATGTTTGGTGCGATAAGGATTCGAACCCGTGACCCTCAGATGACGAGGCGAATGCCTTAACCTCCCTGCCCACGCCGGGCCTCCGACAAAATGGAAATCTAATGAAGGGATTCAATACATGGAAGTCTGATATTGGGGAAATTGAAATGAAATAATAGTTGGTGGTTTGTAGCATGTGTGAGAAAATCGACTTATTAAAAGGAACCACTAAGTTGTATATGATAACTCGTTATTGTTTGGAGTTGGTTCCATTGTTTAAACTAATGTAACATGATTTTCAATTCTTTATATCACGTTCTACTATTTACTCAATTCAAGAAAAGTGCAAATCATAGAACGAATCAAACTGCATCTTAAATAAGATGAAATGCTTAGGACTAATATCTATTGACATTGGATTTTCTGAGAAATATTCTTAATAAACAACTAAAGAATTGTTTTTACAACAAATTTGTTGCATGTTATAAACGTAAGACTTTGTTTTCTTACGTTTGTCGGTCGGAAAGCATAATTTATATTTTAAAATGACCGAGCTAATGGAGCATTTCAGTTAATAGTAACATTTACTCGATTTTGTATTACCATGCTGCTGGTAACTAGTTACTTATCTTTGTTTTTTGTTATAATTAAAAAAGGTTATAGTTGAAACGGGTGAATCACATGACAAAAAGCAATAAATGAAATGCTGTTATATTATATTACTACTAGAAGGTTCTGTGAAACATTGGATGCAGTAGTGTAGCAGCGACAACTAGTCTAGTATCCGATAATCAAAAGACAGCAAGGTATGCCCGTATGTGCTAATTGACGAAATAGTGAGAACAATGTCCATCACAAAAATAATGATGAATACCTCATATTGTATAGGATAGCCATATTTATTGAGGAACCAATATACGACTTGGGAAAAGGAAAATACCACGCAGTAAAAATTTGAAAAAAGTACAAAAGAAAGATCCTTCAACATAGGATTTTCGGGACAGTGACCGATAGGAAGTCACGCACAAGAGACAGAAATAAGAGTCTTACAAGATAGAGAACCAGAAAGCTGTATTGAACTGAACCTAAAAAAAAATAGTTTTACTGAAGAGGGCAACCCAGAACAGTCATAAACACTTCTATATCAAGAGAGCCAAGGGTCGGCCATTCACGGTTGGACGGAGGTTTTAACTCTTATACTAACAGCCAACAATAAACTCGTCCAACAATACAAATGATATTTAACAGTAAAAATAAATAGTTCACAGATTACATTATAAAGTGAAAGTTAATGGAATAACCATGCTAATCTATTGAAGAGGTAATTCGAGAGAGAAGAAGACTTTATAAGTGCAGCTATTGATGTATGGATGGACATGGCAGGTGTTTCACTGTCATATAAGTAGAATCTGAAGACGATGACTTAAGGCCTACTAGACCTAAAACGTTTGGATAGAGATGAGATGCATAAAGGCATCAACATAAATGAAGAACTGACTGGTAGGAAGAATAATTAGGAAGAAGATATATTGTATCAGTATGAAATATAACAGGGAAGACAGACCCCAGGCAACATAAGGTAAGGTCAAGACAGTGACCAAGGTGAAGCCCTACCGGAGACCCTATGATAGAAGAAACAGACAAAGGAACTGTAAATGTTGGTGCAGACTGCATCAGAAGACTTAGTAAATGAGCTGAACACGATTTCTGTATATATTGTAAATATATATATTTTTAACAGGGTCTTATGTTAGATATAAAAGACTGTTTGGTAGAGGTAATGTTATTAATTTACTTATTTTGTTTTTGTAATTCATTGAGATTGAGACTATCAAACGTTCTGTGCAATCTACTGATGTCGAGGATATAGATATTTCTAAAATTCCTGACTGACAGACGTATTATTGACGGCAACCAGACAAGTGGAAACGGAGAGTGAAAAGTATAGTCACAGGAAAAAGACGTTTTGTGAGAGAAAAGTTAGAAAACTCAAAGTTAACGATCGTAGGAGTGAAAGGGTTAACAGATGGCATGCTGGAGTGAGGTCAATAGTTTGACAATATATTGTCCTCACAAAGGGTGTTCTAAAGTAATCGAATTCGCCTATGCAAGTTTTTTAAAAGGTTTTGTCTGTTTTTTTAATTTCGAGCAAATCTACACGACGACTTTCTGCGTTCCTAATTTAGCAGTGTAAGCCTAGAGGGAAGTCAGCTAGTCATCACCACCCACCGCCAACTCTTGGGCTACTCTTTTACCAACGAATAGTAGGATTGACTATATCTAAAAGGTCAAGTATGTTTGCTGTGAATGTGATTCGAACCTGTAACCCTCGGATTAAGAGTCGAGTACCTTACCCACCTGGTCATGCTGGGCCTTTTTAATAAGAACATATAATTATTTGAAAGCATAAAAAACAGAAGATTATTAAATGTACAGAATTAAACTGTGGTAGCTCATGTGACAACGTAAGTGAGTTATACACTGACAGTATTAAGATATATTTAAAAGAAAAATATTTTAGTTTATCAACAGAGTTTTACAGCAATTGAATAGGCCTAAGTGGACTTTTGACAACAATAAAATAACTGTATACTGTTAAAGATACAGCTATAATCTCTATAGAGTAAAGAATTTACTCTCTCTATATATATTTTTTTAAAAAGTGGAGTGTGTGCTGTTCGTTTAATGTTGAATTTATCGCCAACAAGTCAAAGACACCTGCTGTAGAAGAATCCTTAGCTCAACAATCTATACTTAACTTATATTACTACATAGCTATATTAAAGAGAATGTTTTTGACACTAACGCAAATATATCTTGTGTAGATTTGACATCAATTGTTATGAATAATATTGTAATTAAATTATTATCAGTTTTATTGTGATGTAGTAACGGTAGAAATTCATGCTATACCGTAAAATATTTCAAAGATTTGTAATTATAAAGACAATAGTCAGTTCTAGCGAACCGCTGAATGGCTTGTTTCCTTCTGCTAATAGTTCAAAATAAATGGTCAAGTTATATATTCTTATCAGCTTTGTCATAAATTCAAAGTCCAACTTATAACTCTATAAATTATTCTTACAAAGACCTATTCGTTGACATATTTATTATCATCTTTCCCGCTGTGCACATGGCTTCTGGTTTTATTACTCTCTGATTTCTCCTTTACTCTCACATAAAGTAGTTGTTATACCACAACTTGCAGACTAACGAGCAGTTATGAAACAAGTAGGTTTTGGGACTGACCACGTATCTTCCTTCTACAATTTTCTCTTTAATTTCTTTATAAACCAGTTTTAATCTTTTATCTCTGAAAGTTCCAGGATTTATTGATTCTTCTGTTTGTTTATTATTATTATTATTTGTAATATTGTTATTTTTCCTTATTGTTCTCAATCAACATTCATTTAATGGTGAAAACAAGTACTGCAAACAATTATTTTGATTGTTCATTGTCTTTTGAATATGCGTAGTGTTTAGTATAATTTGTAGAGAAATAATGTTTCCTTGTGCTTTTCGTTGTTAAATTAACTGATGTTCAAACTCATAAAGTATTGATTACATTAACTAAGTTTCAGAATGCTGTTGTTGTCTTTTGTCGCTCTAGTATTTAATATCCAACTCACTTAACAACTGACATGATTTATTACTAATTACTTAATCACAGTAATCCAACAATAGTTTTGAATTGTTTATTGATATGACAAGAAGCATATACACACATAAGTAAAATTGATTATTACTATATAATCAAACACACAAAACCTCTGATTTAAATATATGATTCCAAATTACTAGTATATAATCAAATGGTTTTGGATTCTTAAAACGAGTGTTCTATGAGTTTTAAGTTCATTATACAGATTATAACAAACGAGTGTTCATAGTTATTATACGTTGTTAGTTAGCCTTAACAAACGAGTGTTCATTATACATTGTTAGTTAGCCTTAACAAACGAGTGTTCATAGTTATTATACATTGTTAGTTAGCCTTAACAAACGAGTGTTCATAATGAACCAATAATTACTTGAAATCTAATAAAATAATACATTGTTGGATATAAAAGACTATTTTATGTAGGCATTATTATTTAATTTATTTTGTAAGCTAATGTTTAATGATTGTTTTTTATAACAAGAAAGTTAAAAGTTAATCTTTTAAAGGCAATAGTTATAACAAATTTGGTAATGCAACTCCGTAAGAATCGTACGTTGTGTTTACAATACATTGTTGTCGAGGCTTTACTAATGTTGTTGGCCTCACATTATTTGAAACTTCAGTATTTTTTTTTTTTTGTTATCTTAACTGGTATTGTTAAACCAGCGCGATTCGAGTACTTTACAGAAAGTTCCAGGCCTCAGTGATAAACTTAGAGAGAGCGGTGACTAAACAAGCGGAAGTCAAATGAATTGAAAGAAATCTTCAGTCAGAGAAAAGTTAGAAAACGTGAAGTCAGCCGAGTGAATGATTTGCCATGAAGTGTCATATTTTAAAGTGAGTTTCACGGTTTAGATAGAGATAAGGAGAATAATTTGTCATGTCAAAGGGTGGACTAAAGTAATTTAACCTAGTTGTGTGGTCTATGACGAAAAGGAGACAATTATATGTTGTACGAGATACAACTGTGTTAATCCACAGTATAATATTCACTGATATTATTATGATAAATGTAAAGAAAAATGGTTCGTCTTGTCAGTAGCATTTTAGAGTAATTTTTTGAGCTAAAGCGGATTTTGACAAGAAAAGAGAATTATTCAGAGTTTGAAACACGACAGTTATATTCATAGTGTAAATAATTTTTGTACATAGTTGAATTGTTTTGAATATATTATTTTAAATTCAGTAGTGTGTGTGCTGCCTGTTTATTGTCGAAGTTATCACCAACAAGTCACAGACATCTAATCTGGAAGATTTTTCATCACACACATATACATAAAATCTTTACGGGTGTTCTAATTTTAAACCTGTAGGTTGGATTTCAACACAAAACAAGTGTAAACAGAAAGAAATTGGTACTAATTGGGAAAAGGGCTCAGCATGGCCAGATAGGTAAGACACTTGACTTATAATCTGAGGGTCGCGGGTTCGACTCCCCATCACCTCAAACAGGCTCGCTCTTTCACCCATGGGGGAGTTATAATGTGACGGTCAATTCCACTATTCGTGGGTAAAAGAGTAGCCCAAGAGTTTGCAGTGGGTGGTGATGACTAGCTGCCTTCCTTGTAGTCTTATACTGCTAAATTAAGGACGGATAGCACAGAGAGCACTAGTGTAGCTTTACGCGACATTCAAAAACAAATAAAACAAAGAAATGGGAAAAAAGTTATATTAAACACAGTATACATATGTATATTAGAATTAATAAAATATCTTTGTACATATTTGGCTTGAAGGCTTATACTAGAATAAAATACATGTATAGTTATAAAATACATGTACAATTATATAGCACGGCGTCATAGTGCATGAATTAAAACATTTCAGTTCTTATAACATAGTGTTGTTTTTTTATCGTATTTACATACAGATTGTGACCAGGTATTGTGAGAAGCTTATTGTTCTTTCTTAACAGCAAGTAAGAAGTTTATTAATATGTTAAGTTAGAGACTGACTTTGTGTTATACAACAAATTCAGATTTCGCTCATAAAACGCCCTCTATATGTCGGAACCTGCGTAACGCAGACGGAAAATTATGTTTCACCTAACTCATCTATCAACAAGTAGGATTAGAACCTGAGTAAAGTGGAAAAATGTTTTTGGTTAAATATTAATTTTTTATTCAATTAATAATTTCTTTAAATATTAATAAATTCTTGTTTAATTAATAGTTTATTTAAATATTAATAAATTCTTGTTTAATTAATAATTTGTTTAAATATTTATAAATTATCGGACATTTTGTTACAGTAAGTATTGGTTAAATATATTCTGTTCTTTTTTCTGCCGTCATTATTCCAGAGGTCGCTATTCGAAAGAACGATTGATTGTACTTTTGGTCGCATTTGCTGATGGAAAACCAGAGAAACCATGGGTAATGGGTAAAAGTGAAAATCCTCACTGTTTCAAAAAATTTAAGGAAGAATCACCTTCCTGTGGAATGGAAAGCGAATAAAAAAGGAGTGGATGACACGTGTTATATTCGAGGAATTTTTTTTTACAAATTAAACAAAAGAATGGAACAAGAAAATAGAAATACGTATTCTACTTTTCCTAAATAATTCAACTTGTCACCCAAAAGTTCAACTTTCAAATGTTCGTTTAGTCTTTCTACCTCCATGTACAACATCAGTTCTACAGCCACTAAATAATGGAATTATACAATGTATAAAAATTGAAATACAGAAAAACTGATGTTTCAGCATATCATTGTAAACATTGACGACTGTAAGAGAGCATCTGAAATGACCATGAAAATTGACGTGTCAGATACAATTGTATTTTAAGTCATTCAATCAACTGCGTAAGAGATGAATACGTAATAAAGTGCTTTCGAAACTGTGAATTTATTCTTGATAATGGTGGAGACTTTAGAGAAGTTGTTTGTTATGACGATTCTAGTGAAATCCAGACTCTGATTGAGAAGATTGATGCAGATGATTCTGTGAACGCGGAAATTTTTGTGAACGTTGACAAGAATGTTTTAACAGAAACATTCAGAGATTCAGAAGATGAACAAAATGGAAAAGGTAGTGAGGAAATAAAAATTCCTACTTTATCGCAAGTATTAATTTATATTAACGCTATCAAAAAACTGTAAGCAAAAATGAAGGGGAAACTGAACTTCCTGTAGAACTGGCCTTTTCTTTTAACCGCATGAGAGAGGTCATTAAAAAAACGAAACAGTTGAAATTGGACACTTTCTTCAAATAAATTTGTGTAAGATTTTGTGTACTTATGTATATTTTGAATGTCTATTTTTGTTCTTATTCTAATAAATATAGCATAAACAGTATGATAACTTTATTCAGAAACATCCTAGTTCCCTTGAGTCAAACAAGTGTAACGTTCCGGTTAAAAATTATACATAATTCAAGATATCCATGCTCAGTGTCTAAGCCGGAAAAACCTACTTAAGCCGGAAACTGTACTCGATCTCCAGCATCCCAGTGGCACAGTGATTTGTCTGGGGACTTACACACTAAAACCCGGGTTTCGATACCCGTGGTAAGCAGAGCATAGATAACCCATTGTGTAGCTTTGTGCTTAATTCTAAACAAACAAACAAATACTCGGTCTCGTGCGATTCCGCCTTAGACAGGTTTTACTGTACAATGTAGAGGCTACTCAACAATCTAGAGACGTCTAATCTGTTTCAGTCGAGAGTTATATAGCGAATGTGTGCGGTTCATAAGGTTAGCGACGTATCAACGTTTAGAAGAAGCGGTTTAAACGTCTTATTTCGAATTTTCTCGTAAAGACCATGAACTAGTCTTAGGAGATATGATTTACGATACGTGTGAACGCTATGAGGCTGTCCTTAAAAAATATAAGGTGAGAATATATTACGTTATACTGATTGTTTGTTTTAAATTTCGCGCAAAGTTACACGTGAGCTATCTGCGCTAGCCGTCCCTAATTTAACAGAGTGTAACACTACACGGAAGGCAGCTAGTCATCACCACCCACCGCAAACTCTTGGGCTACTCTTTTTATCAACGAATAGTGGGATTGATCGCAACTTTGTAACGCCCTCACGGCTGAAAGGACGAGCAGGTTTGGTGTGACAGGGATTCGAACCCACGACCCTCGGATTTTGAGTCGAACGTCTTAACCCACCAGGCCATGCCGGGCCACGTTATACTGAATGTTTGAATAAAAACATGCAAAAACATATCAGTGAGTTAGAATGGAACACAAAGAACTAAACCATTCTCAAATATACATCACCGATGGGATGTAATTACATATACATGTTAGGTAATCAATTGGAAAAGAATGTTGTGGCTAAACATTTATTATAACATTATAAATAACCTAAACGAACGTGGTGTTTTGTGATTCTACGTTCATAGAACTATCTTCAAAAATGTTAACAGCTGTATTAATGTGTTAGTTGAAAAATGTACTTGAAGCTCGTGATGGGAGATATTTAGGTTATTTGATTACCAGTTAAATTTTGATAAATAATCCCGATTACTCTAATCGATTATTCAAATTAGAAGACTTTAAAAAAAAAGTTCTAAACTGAAAGATTTATCACATATTATAAATAAGATCGGTTTAATATGACTATAAAATAACCGGTTATAACTGGCTGGTATCGAAGAGCGCTGACCATAGGTAATTTACTTTTCGGAATGATTAATTTTCTATTTCTTTAATGACGGAAGTCCTTATAAAGAAACAGTAACTATCCCAAAACGTCTGAAAAACTTTCCTTATAAAATGTCAGTGTATTTCATCCTTTTCAGAGCTGCCTAAATATTCATTGAATCATCATTTACCTTGAAGAGTTTTATCCTTAACCTGTTAATGTTAAATTATTTCAGTACTTTATTTCACGTCTTAAAGGTGTTCTCGTCTGTATATGTACTTCCGCACCGCAAAATAGGATATATCCACAAGATATTGTTTCATCTTGAAATCAACACTAAAGGAAATAAATTAATCATGAGCTCTTAATACACAGACGTTACTTGTCATTCCAATGGCAAAATGACAGTAATGATGCATTGCTTGTTAATATACGCTATGCCATTTTTCTGGTAGAATGACGGAAACTGGGTATTGTTTCTTGTCACTCCTATAGTGGCCCGGCATGGCCAAGCGTGTTAAGGCGTGCCACTCGTAATCTGAGGGTCGCGGGTTCGCATCCCCGTCGTGCCAAACATGCTCGCCCTTTCAGCCGTGGGGGCGTTATAATGTTATGGTTAATCCCACTATTCGTTGGTAAAATAGTAATCCAAGAGTTGGCGATGGGTGGTGATGACTAGCTGCCTTCCTTCTAATCTTACACTGCTATATAAAGGAGAGATAGCGCAGATAGCCCTCGTGTAGCTTTGCGCGAAATTCAAAAACAAAAAAAAGCAAACTGACAGACAAGTTTTGTTTCCTTTTATTACTTACTAGAATGTTCTGTTGCGCCTGTGAAAGTATTGTCACGTTGTTTCTAACAAGCAACAAAAATTATAAAACCTGCTGAATCGTACCTTGGAGGTTGTATATCGAATTGTAGATCATGTCTCAAGGGGTACAGGTCCTGTAATGATTAAAGCGTTAGCCTCACAGATCTTACCCAATCCTCTCATTTTCCTTGAAATATAGGTAACTGAGGACAAACTGTACGAACGTAAATAAATTAAATATATTAATGCAACGTTTATTATTTTTAATACTAAACTAAGAAAAAAATGAAATATTTGTTTTCCTGTATTATGCGAGCTCCCTAGACTCGGGGGGGGATAAGATAATAATGAAATAAGATAGATAGACCATAGATTCTTCTCTCTGAGTCAACGAATAAACAGTATTCTGTTTTTATTTACAAAATTAATAGAAATGTAGGTGTTAAACTATTCTATAATTTAATATACTAAATTAATAGAACTGTAGGTGTTAAACTATCATATAATTTAATATACTAAATTGATAGAAATGTAAGTGTTAAACTATCCTATAATTTAATATACTAAATTAATAGAAATGTAGGTGTTAAACTATCGTATAATTTACTATACTAAATTAATAGAAATGTAGGTGTTAAACTATCGTATAATTTAATATACTAAATTAATAGAACTGCAGGTGTTAAACTATCATATAATTTAATATACTAAATTGATAGAAATGTAGGTGTTAAACTATCTTATAATTTAATATACTAAATTAATAGAAATGTAGGTGTTAAACTATCGTATAATTTAATATACTAAATTAATAGAAATGTAGGTGTTAAACTATCGTATAATTTAATATACTAAATTAATAGAACTGCAGGTGTTAAACTATCATATAATTTAATATACTAAATTGATAGAAATGTAGGTGTTAAACTATCCTCTAATTTAATATACTAAATTAATAGAAATGTGGGTGTTATACTATCGTATAATTTAATATACTAAATTAATAGAAATGTAGGTGTTAAACTATCGTATAATTTAATATACTAAATTAATAGAAATGTAGGTGTTAAACTATCCTATAATTTAATATACTAAATTAATAGAAATGTAGGTGTTAAACTATCGTATAATTTAATTTTGACACTTATTTTAATATTTGAAACCTAGTAAAACTGATTCATCGCTTAACACTACTGTTTTGTGGTTAACGACATAGAAGTAATGGCTGGCTTGTATTGCAGTAACAGAACATTAGAAATGTAAGTATATATATTAGGTTGAGGAATAATTCGTGAGCGTTTTTAAATAATTTCATTCAAGCATTACATGCAAGACTATACAATACTTCAATGCATGAACATATTACACCCAAAACATTTATTATGATACTTTATTTCATGTAATACCTAGGTATATAGTATGTATTGTTTTAAACGAAATTGCAAGAAATTAAATGCGAAAAGCAGATGGTGTCGAAAATGCTCGATTTTGTCCACTTGACATTCCATTTAATGAGCTGAAAATGAAAGCAAAAATTAAAGACATATGAAAATCAAACACACCATCTATTAGAGCAAAAAATTATCTAACAAATGACATGAAATATTTTGCGAAAGCGTTTCATTTATGAATATATTTTGTTAACTTGAGAAAACGCTCACGAATTATTCCTCAACCCAATATATATATATTAGCTGGTCAAAAGTTTAAGACTGTTAAGTGAAAAACTGTTATTTTGAATAATGAATTTACTGTGTTACGTTAGAATCGTAGTGCAAGGTTACTTTAAACCATTGTTGTGTGTTTCAATAATTACTATTTTTAAGAATGAGTTCCGAGGATTATGTTAGAACCGTAGTGCAACGTTACTTTAAACCATTGTTGTGTGTTTCTATAATTACTATTTTTAAGAATGAGTTTGGAGGATTATGTTAAAACCGTAGTGCAAGGTTACTTTAAACCATTGTTGTGTGTTTCTATAATTACTATTTTTAAGAATGAGTTTGGAGGATTATGTTAGAACCGTAGTGCAAGGTTACTTTAAACCATTGTTGTGTGTTTCTATAATTACTATTTTTAAGAATGAGTTTGGAGGATTATGTTAGAACCGTAGTGCAAAGTTACTTTAAACCATTGTTGTGTGTTTCTATAATTACTATTTTTAAGAATGAGTTCGGAGGATTATGTTAGAACCGTAGTGCAAGGTTACTTTAAACCATTGTTGTGTGTTTCTATAATTACTATTTTTAAGAATGAGTTTGGAGGATTATGTTAGAACCGTAGTGCAAAGTTACTTTAAACCATTGTTGTGTGTTTCTATAATCACTATATTTAAGAATGAGTTCGGAGGATTATGTTAGAACCGTAGTGCAAGGTTACTTTAAACCATTGTTGTGTGTTTCTATAATTACTATTTTTAAGAATGAGTTTGGAGGATTATGTTAGAACCGTAGTGCAAGGTTACTTTAAACCATTGTTGTGTGTTTCTATAATCACTATTTTTAAGAATGAGTTTGGAGGATTATGTTAGAACCGTAGTGCAAGGTTACTTTAAACCATTGTTGTGTGTTTCTATAATTACTATTTTTAAGAATGAGTTTGGAGGATTATGTTAGAACCGTAGTGCAAGGTTACTTTAAACCATTGTTGTGTGTTTCTATAATCACTATTTTTAAGAATGAGTTCGGAGGATTATGTTAGAACCGTAGTGCAAGGTTACTTTAAACCATTGTTGTGTGTTTCTATAATCACTATTTTTAAGAATGAGTTTGGAGGATTATGTTAGAACCGTAGTGCAAGGTTACTTTAAACCATTGTTGTGTGTTTCTATAATCACTATTTTTAAGAATGAGTTCGGAGGATTATGTTAGAACCGTAGTGCAAGGTTACTTTAAACCATTGTTGTGTGTTTCTATAATTACTATTTTTAAGAATGAGTTCCGAGGATTATGTTAGAACCGTAGTGCAAGGTTACTTTAAACCATTGTTGTGTGTTTCTATAATTACTATTTTTAAGAATGAGTTTGGAGGATTATGTTAGAACCGTAGTGCAACGTTACTTTAAACCATTGTTGTGTGTTTCTATAATTACTATTTTTAAGAATGAGTTCCGAGGATTATGTTAGAACCGTAGTGCAACGTTACTTTAAACCATTGTTGTGTGTTTCTATAATTACTATTTTTAAGAATGAGTTCCGAGGATTATGTTAGAACCGTAGTGCAACGTTACTTTAAACCATTGTTGTGTGTTTCTATAATTACTATTTTTAAGAATGAGTTCGGAGGATTATGTTAGAACCGTAGTGCAAGGTTACTTTAAACCATTGTTGTGTGTTTCTATAATTACTATTTTTAAGAATGAGTTCGGAGGATTATGTTAGAACCGTAGTGCAAGGTTACTTTAAACCATTGTTGTGTGTTTCTATAATTACTATTTTTAAGAATGAGTTTGGAGGATTATGTTAGAACCGTAGTGCAAGGTTACTTTAAACCATTGTTGTGTGTTTCTATAATTACTATTTTTAAGAATGAGTTTGGAGGATTATGTTAGAACCGTAGTGCAACGTTACTTTAAACCATTGTTGTGTGTTTCTATAATTACTATTTTTAAGAATGAGTTCGATGGATTATGTTAGAATCGTAGTGCAAGGTGACTTTAAACCATTGTTGTGTGTTTCTATAATTACTATTTTTAAGAATGAGTTCGGAGGATTATGTTAGAACCGTAGTGCAAGGTTACTTTAAACCATTGTTGTGTGTTTCTATAATTACTATTTTTAAGAATGAGTTCGGAGGATTATGTTAGAACCGTAGTGCAACGTTACTTTAAACCATTGTTGTGTGTTTCTATAATTACTATTTTTAAGAATGAGTTTGGAGGATTATGTTAGAACCGTAGTGCAACGTTACTTTAAACCATTGTTGTGTGTTTCTATAATTACTATTTTTAAGAATGAGTTCGGAGGATTATGTTAGACCCGTAGTGCAAGGTTACTTTAAACCATTGTTGTGTGTTTCTATAATTACTATTTTTTTTAAGAATGAGTTCGATGGATTATGTTAGAATCGTAGTGCAAGGTGACTTTAAACCATTGTTGTGTGTTTCTATAATTACTATTTTTAAGAATGAGTTCGAAGGATTATGTTAGACCCGTAGTGCAAGGTTACTTTAAACCATTGTTGTGTGTTTCTATAATTACTATTTTTAAGAATGAGTTCGATGGATTATGTTAGAATCGTAGTGCAAGGTGACTTTAAACCATTGTTGTGTGTTTCTATAATTACTATTTTTAAGAATGAGTTCGGAGGATTATGTTAGAACCGTAGTGCAACGTTACTTTAAACCATTGTTGTGTGTTTCTATAATTACTATTTTTAAGAATGAGTTCGGAGGATTATGTTAGAACCGTAGTGCAAGGTTACTTTAAACCATTGTTGTGTGTTTCTATAATTACTATTTTAAGAATGAGTTCGGAGGATTATGTTAGAACCGTAGTGCAAGGTTACTTTAAACCATTGTTGTGTGTTTCTATAATTACTATTTTTAAGAATGAGTTCGGAGGATTATGTTAGAACCGTAGTGCAAGGTTACTTTAAACCATTGTTGTGTGTTTCTATAATTACTATGTTTAAGAATGAGTTCGAAGGATTATGTTAGAACCGTAGTGCAAAGTTACTTTAAACCATTGTTGTGTGTTTCTATAATTACTATGTTTAAGAATGAGTTCGAAGGATTATGTTAGAACCGTAGTGCAAAGTTACTTTAAACCATTGTTGTGTGTTTCTATAATTACTATGTTTAAGAATGAGTTCGGAGGATTATGTTAGAACTGTAGTGCAAGGTTACTTTAAACCATTGTTGTGTGTTTCTATAATTACTATGTTTAAGAATGAGTTCGAAGGATTATGTTAGAACCGTAGTGCAAAGTTACTTTAAACCATTGTTGTGTGTTTCTATAATTACTATGTTTAAGAATGAGTTCGGAGGATTATGTTAGAACCGTAGTGCAAGGTTACTTTAAACCATTGTTGTGTGTTTCTATAATTACTATGTTTAAGAATGAGTTCGAAGGATTATGTTAGAACCGTAGTGCAAGGTTACTTTAAACCATTGTTGTGTGTTTCTATAATCACTATGTTTAAGAATGAGTTCGGAGGATTATGTTAGAACCGTAGTGCAAGGTTACTTTACGCTATTGTGTGTATATATTTATATAGCTACAATGTAGTTCCAACACGCAGTATTAATAACTAACAATGTTTTTATAGGTAAAATTAAAATGGATTTGTTCATTAAAATGTGTGGGATTACATTATAGATACAGCTACGATACAATACCTTGGATGATATGAAAGGAAAATCTACTCAAACAAAATACAGAAATGTCAGATCACTTATCTTTCCAGTTAAATACTTACCACTAGTGGACCCAACATTCTCACGAACTTTGAACTAAACAGTCCGAAACAAAACAAATATTATGAATTTGATCAAAAAGTTACACATAGAATCCTTGTGCTATTGAAAACAAGAAAGTAGAAATTGAGATAGCATAATTTTGGGAAATTTACAAGTCATGAGTGTATTCATAACACTGCAGTGTATGGATGTACTTATATTTCCATTTGTGTTTTATCAACAAGACAAACGCCTTCTTCACACGCGAATAAACTCTTAAATGGAAAAAAATAATAGTCAACTGAATAATTTAACCCCCCACACACACACACACCGATTCAAAAATGAATAACATGAGATCTTTCTCCACCTGTATCTCAGCAATAGATCCTAAGGCTTATAACGCAAAAAAAATCTGTTTCGATACTTAGGTTGACATAAGACGATAATTTAGGCTTAATAACAAACAAACCCATATTGAGTAATTTTAAAAATACAAGATAGAAATAGACAAGCTTCAGGTATCATGAATAAATCAAATTTTTATAAATACTAGATTCGGTTATTGCAGGAGCAAGAAACAACAATGTTGTTATTAACCGCAAGTGTATCAAAAGATAGTAATTTTCTTTACTTTTATAGTTTTGGAAACAACACTATCATGTAAGGACAGGAATAGCAATTGACACAATAATAGTGCTTTACTCAAAGACACGTTGCTAAAACAAATTTATGTTACTTTGAGTTCTAGGGGCAATTTAAGTTCCTTTGCTTTTGTAAGAAGAATAAACCATCATGTTTTTTTCTTTGTTTTTTTACTTTGGTTGGTTTTCAGTTTATCCAGAGTGGATTAAGTAAGGCGAATCTGAGATTCGTGGTTCATTTTTCAGTTCTGAACGTTTTGTCGGTGGTTAGATCTAATATTCTTTTTAATAGAGAGCTGAAAAAAATTGTTTTGTTTGTTTTTGAATTTCGAGCAAAGCTATACGCTATAAGCTATTTGCGCTAGCCGTCCCTAATTTAGCAGTGTGAGACAAGAGGGATGACAGCTAGTCATCACCACCCACCGTCAACTCTTGGGCTACTCTTTTACCAACGAACAGTGCGATTGACTGTGACATATAGCGTCCCCACGGCTGAAAGGACGAATATGTTTGGTGTGACGGGGATTCGAACCCGCGACGTTCAAATTACTAGTCCAGTGCCTTAACCACCTGGCCATGCCGAGGCTGAAAAAATATTATACTTTTCTAAAGAAAAAAACGTTTCGTTTAGTAAAGAAATAATTCAGGAGTTATAGATCAATACGTTTGTTTCAACATCTCTTACTGAAATGTTTCGCTAGTACCAGTTGTACAGAGCAGTGAAGACATTAATTATCCCAGTTTCTTTTTTTATGAAGTAGGAAATAAGAGTTATTAAATTATTCATATAATATCCAGGAACCATAAATATATAGAACACTGATATGATTATTTTTTCCGTACCAATGCGGTAATATACACGGAAAAGAAAAAGAGCATTTTAAACATTTTTCTTTTAACAAAAGTGTTAACCACAACTTCTCGCAAGTTAATTTCCAGTTAAATGTTTGTTAGATTATTTTTTTTTACAGAGTGTGTTAACAGTTTTCTGAAGCTATAACTTTGCATCATCAATACATTACAGGCACATTTACAAGACTGTGTAACAGACGCATGCTCTATTTTTAGAAGACGATCCACACCGTAAGTAGACCCCAAGTGTCCAATAATCTACATTATTAAAGGATTCAGCTAAGCTATAATTTCAGACAGCGGTAAGCAGCAGGAGGGAATACAACACACCTATCCGAAAAGTTACCATCCTGATGGTCATTAGTTGTCCTTATCTAACGTAAAGCAGTTAACGGTAAATGCCTGCAAAAACAAATTTGAGCTTCGCAGAACGACGTCGTTATGCAAGTAAAAATAAAACAAACGATGTTCTCAACGGTTTTTCTTTATCTATTCTTTTAACTGTTAAAAACTAGATAAGAGTAGAAGCGTCTGGAAATAAAGAAAATGTTCAGAATATGAAAAAATAAAAGGCGCTCCATATCCTCTATTTATTTGAAATAATTAAAGAAGAACATTTGGTTTGAACTTACGCAAAGCTACACCAGAGCTATCTGCGCTAGCCGGCCCTAATTTAGCAGTGTAAGACCAGATGGAAGACGATTAATCATCACCACCAACTGGCAACTCTTGGGCTACTCTTTTACCAACGAGTAGTAGGATTGGCTGTCACGTTTTAAAGCTCCAACGGCTGAAAGGGCGAACATGTTTGTTGTGACGGTGATTCGAACCCGCCACCGTCGGATTACGAGTCGAGTGTCTTAACCACTTGGCAATGCAAGAAAATTTGCAGATATAAACGTATCTTTTAATTAATTATAGATAAATCCCTCTGACCTGATAACTGCAGCCAAATGATTGGGTTACACGTTCCAACGGCGAACAGATTGATATCAATTAAACCATCTTTATTATTGAAACTATCTTGATCATTAATGAAAGTTTGTTGTAGAAAACCCTATCTGTCTGCTTGATATGTTTATTCCCTCAAATCACGCGATTTGTATGTTGAAATATGCATAATAGTAGTTGGTATACAATAAACATTGTCAAATCTTTGTATTATAAATCGCTTTGTAATTTTATGTATGCAGTAAAATATTTATATTGTTGTTTAACATCGAAATTCTATTTGAAATGTGAGTCTAACAGAGAAACATTTTTACGTGTGTATTGGCTGGCTAGAATGACACTTCAGGTGTAGGTCTCTGTGTGTGCGTGTTTTCTTACAGTAAAACACAGCGAGCTATCTGATAAGCCCACCGAGGGAAATCGAACCCCTGATTTTAGGGTTGTAAATCCATAAACATATCGCTGTACTAGCGGGGGACGTAGGTAGGTCTCCTAGAATAACGTTTATATTGATTATGTGGGACAGATAGATAGACAGAAATAATATATGTTAGTCTTGTAGAATGATAATATCGGTACCGGTGTCCTACAACAGTATTGGTGATTATAGGTGTGAAACCGGAAGTCTTACAATCGTGATGTGGGTGTCTGTATCCTAAAATGGCATTTCTAATACAGTTTTTTTCTCTCTGTGTGTGTGCTAAGGGGATAAATATGTGACTTTATTGAAGTAATGTTTAGAGTACTGTTGTTTATCTCGTAGAGTCACATTTGTAATATAGGTGTGGGATTTGACGACTTTAGTGAAATTCAGAAACACTTGTAATGTTTATGTAGGTGCATAAGAATCATAATAAGTTGGCAAACAATAATTTACAGGCATAATGAAGTATTTTATTTTTTAGGAGAACATACCACTTGTTTCTATAGAACATTGATCTGTCTTCTTTCGTTATGATCTGTAAACGGACCAATGCTTTGTCGAAACATGTACTATAACCTCCTCCAAAATAAATCACTCCATTATGCTTATAAATAATTGTTTGCCAACTCTTATCAAATTACCATGATGTGCTTCCTCTCTCTACTCTCTGTAAAAGTGATTTTTAAAGCAGATACATAACAGATAGGGAAACTGCATATTGTAATCTAGCTGTAAAGACAAGTATTGTTACATTGTACTGATATAATATAGTTTTTCTTGAGACGAGAAACCCACTTGAAGTAAAAATGTATCTCAGGACGGCTGGTATGGGTATTAACACTTTTACTAATAAAGCAGAGAACAACGTTTCCACCTTCTTAGGTCATCTTCAGATTGACAAAGACACAATTTGCAGCTGACGGTTGCCGGGCACATGTCTTAGGGACGAGAGTATAAACGGGTACAGGATTGTAGGGGGCATTGCAATTAGATGTTAGAGTATTAATGAGTATAGATATAGAGGGGTTTCTTTATGATGGTTTAATTTTGGTTTTAGTTGTTGTATAGGTAGGGCTTCCTTGATTTTACGTTTGTTTCTGTTTGTTTCCCTACTTAGTGTTTTCTATGTTTATGTTGTGTTCATTTGATTTGCAATGTTAAAAAATGCGTAAAGGTGTTATTTTCGTGTTCTTTGAAGCTGATTTCCATTTTTTCTGTTTGTTTGTCCAATATAGAAATCGTGGCAGTTGTTGTATTATATTTTATAAATTATGTTGGTGTGGTGTTTGTCAGTGTAGTTTATACATGTTGTGTTTTGTTATGAGTTGTTTTTTTTTGCCAAATGTTGGTTATTTTTTCGCTGATGTCGGGAATATATGATATGCAACAGTGTAAGGTTTTGTAGTTTGTTGTATCCTTGGATATATTATTGTTTGTTTGTTGTTGATCTAGGTGAGTGGGTATAATTTTTTCAACGGTTTTTAGAAGAAATTTGTTGCTGTTAATGTTTTATTTGGTTGATTTCAGTGTTAATTTTATCGGGTGAACATAGTTTTGTGGCTGTGTTTATTTAGTTTATTAACACGTCGAGTTTTTGTTCTGTTTCATGTGCTGAGTCGCAGGGAATGTATTGTCCAGTATAGGTGATTTTTCTGTGGATTTCTGTTTTCAGTTGTGTATCGGTTCTTGTGATCTTAAGGTCACGAAATGCTATTTGGTTAGTGTTCCTGTTCACAGGTGAAATTAATGTTGGGGTGTATAGAGTTAACGTGGTTGAAAAAACTAAGTGTCTGTTCTGTAAATGTTAATCCAGCACCTGTATCGTCAACATGTCTGTATAATAGTGGAAGTGAGGCTGATTTGATCACTTGAGATTCAATCTGTGTCATACAAATGTTGGCTACAACTGGTGACACGGGATTCCTCATACTAGGAGATTTTGTAAATGAGATATTGAAAGATATGAATCTACTAGAGTAGTAACGGTAATGTAGATGTTAATTAGCTACAGTGACAGTTGTAATATATACATGAGTTTGTATGTGACCGGTAGAATAATATTTCTACTGGAAACATGTGAGTGGAAAATTGACACTTCTAATGTAGGGGAGATATTTGTTAGAGTGACACTTGTAACTAAAATACGGATCACTAGAATGAAACTTGAAGTATGGAGAGGAATGGTAGGAAGACATTTAATGTGTAGAAGTGAAGCTGGTGAAATTAGTACTCTAGATAATGACTGGTAGAGAAACATTTGGGACCTAAGTGTTAGGATACTAGAATGAAACTTGAAGTATGGAGAGGAATGGTAGGAAGACATTTAATGTGTAGAAGTGAAGCTGGTGAAATTAGTACTCCAGATAATGACTGGTAGAGAAACATTTGGGACCTAAGTGTTAGGATACTAGAATGAAACTTGAAGTATGGAGAGGAATGGTAGGAAGACATTTAATATGTAGAGGTGAAGCTGGTGAAATTAGTACTCTAGATAATGACTGGTAGAGAAACATTTGGGACCTAAGTGTTAGGATACTAGAATGAAACTTGAAGTATGGAGAGGAATGGTAGGAAGACATTTAATATGTAGAGGTGAAGCTGGTGAAATTAGTACTCTAGATAATGACTGGTAGAGAAACATTTGGGACCCAAGTGTTAGGATACTAGAATGAAACTTGAAGTATGGAGAGGAATGGTAGGAAGACATTTAATATGTAGAGGTGAAGCTGGTGAAATTAGTACTCTAGATAATGACTGGTAGAGAAACATTTGGGACCTAAGTGTTAGGATACTAGAATGAAACTTGAAGTATGGAGAGGAATGGTAGGAAGACATTTAATATGTAGAGGTGAAGCTGGTGAAATTAGTACTCTAGATAATGACTGGTAGAGAAACATTTGGGACCTAAGTGTTAGGATACTAGAATGTTATTAATAATTTAAGAGTGGGACTGGTCGAATGACATTTGTGGCGAAGGTGTTGGTCTGTTAAAGAGACATTTTGAATGTAGGGGTGAGTTTGAGAGATTGAAAGTTTATTATAATTTTAGGTATATTATAGAGACATTTGTAATATAAGTGTTCCTGTAGCACAGAAACTTTTATAGTTCAGTTTTGATGCACTACATTCGTAATATAGGCGTTAAACCAGTATACTCGTATTTGCAATATATTTGTGGGACTGGGAGAGTAGGAGCTGTGATGTACATGTCAGTCTACTAGATAACATTTGTAACACAGATTTTTTTGTTCGGATGTGTGAGTTGTAATATAGATGCAGGGCTGTTAGAGTAATAATTCAAAACTTGTGGTGGGAAGGGAAAAACAGATATTTGTAATGCAGGTGTTGATTGTGAGAATAACATTTGTGGTTATAGATGATGGTCTGCTACATTGTTGTTCATAATATAGGTGCTGGAATTGTATAATGTCATTCATAACACATCTATGGATCCGCTAGATAATGTTCATCTGCTGGAGTAAAAATTGTAATTTAGGAGAAGGAGTAGAAAAAAAATGGAATGTGTATGTAGGAGTGTGCATTACTGATGTGCAAATGATAGAGTGTAAGATAGCTTTTTGACATAATGGTGTGACAAATGTGTTTTACATGTTGGTTGGTTAAATTAATATTGGTAATATAGTTATGGAACTGGTGGAATAGGGATTTCAATGTAGTTGTTGGTCTGCTACTGTGATGTTTGTAATATATTTGACCGAGCTAGAATTACATTTGTAATTAGGTATTTGTCTATCGAATAATATTCAAATAGTGAACAGAGAAAAAACCTTTGTAATGCAGGTGTGAGTCTACAAAAGTGACATTTCTGAAATAGCTTTAGGTCTGTTACAGTGAAATTTGTAATTAGGTATTTCTCTATCGAATGGTATTTAAATAGTGATCAGAGGTTGACAGAATGACATGTAATGCAGGTGTCTATCTTCTAGAGTGACAATTATACATTTGTTAGTCTGTTAGAGTGATATTTGTAAACTAGGTTTTGGTAAAGATCCTTTTATTATATGGATATGGAACAGGTACAGTGATATTTGTATTTGGAATGACATTGTAATATAGAAGTGGGACCGTTAGAGCGGCTTCTGTACTATAGGATGTGACTTGCAGACTGACATATTTAATGTAGATGTTGCTCTGCTAATGTTACATTTGTAATGTAAATGTTGTTGTACCAGTAATAGAAGATAGTACTGAAGTTGTGAGTCTATTACAGCAATATCTGTCATGTTGGTGACTGTCTTCAAAATCTAGGTGTGATTATTCGAAAGTGACATTAGTGATATAGAGGCTAGTGTTCTAGTAAGCTCAAACTTCATATGTAAATATAGGGTTTGTACAATTATTATTATGATACAAATGCGAGTCTGCTGTAGAACGTTTGGATGTAATTTGTTTTCTGAAGAGTTTGTCAAACATTGCAAACATGTGTGAATCATCTTTAATAACCAGCTAATAACTCAACTAATTTCGAAAACTGTTACATCTTTGCGTGTCATTATGTAGAGAGAGTAAGTGATTACATTATTCAGTCATCAATAACACCAATATGAAATATTTTGAATACTTTAAAACGTGTCTATTCTTAATGAAAAGCATATATTTTGTAAATACCAACTGTGTCTAATTCAGAAAATGATTGCATAACGAAGTAGTTTATGTAGCTTCTTGCCTTATTACTAGCTTTCTTAAGAACATCAAAGAACTTCCATAGTTTCACACCACGTGTGTCTATAAGACATTTGTCAGTAAGTCATGATATTGAATTTTCTATAAATCTCAGAACTTTTAATAATATATCTAAATATGTTTGTGTACAACTAACTATCTTAAGGATTTTGAAAGTAAAACGTGTGTTATATTCCTCCAAATTTCCATGCACAAAACACCTAAAAGTTTTGAAAATTACTGCTCAATCCACACTAAGTTAATTTTTTACTGTTTAATACTTACGTACTTTGAAATTAAATATAGTTTACTTTTCTTCTAGTAAACAGGCCCCGATATGGCCAGGTGGTTAAGGCACGCGACTCGTAATCCGAGGGTCAGGGGTTCCAATAGATTCAGCCGTGGGGGCGTTATAATGTGACGGTCAATCCCATAATTCGTTGGTAAAAAAGTAGCCTAAAATTTGGCGGTGGGTGATGACGAATAGCTGACTTCTCTCTAGTATTCCACTGCTAAATTAGCGACGGCTAACGCAGATAGTCCTCGTGTAGTTTTGCGCGAATGTAAAAACAAATCAAGCAAACCAAACCGAGTAAATAGAAGGAAAACAACAAACAGATTACAATCTAAATTACTCTTTAATGATTGAGAATTATTGATGTTGAATGTTCCTAAACTCTTCTACAAATAAAGAGAAATAACTGGTGAAAAATACGAATAATAGTGGGTTGTGTTATACTAACCTTTAGCCCAAGAACTTTAGACAAGAAACTTAAAACTGTAGCCGTTCAACTATTTCTTTAGAATTTACAGTAGCTTATGTGCACTACACGTGTGTGAGATAACTTGAAACTGACGATTTCGTACTGTGTAAATTGTTAATTTATCGATTAAGATATTACATTCATATCTTACAGTGGTTAGGCCAATCATGCACAGTAGTGACACCTATTGTACAATTTCTAATTTAAATTTAAAAAGTTGAAACCACGAATTTCGCATCATCTGTCGTTCAAATGTGGATATACATTTGTACTTGTTATTGTTTTTTTTAAAGTAACACTTTACTTGATAACAAAGTTAAGAAACCTTGAGCCCGAAAACTAGCTGAATATCTTGATAGTCACTGCTTCGGGTTAAATAATTTATAATTCATACAAGGCTCAAGTTTTCAAAGATCTAAATTGTAAAGCAAAAAGATGAAAATTGTTTTTTTTTTTGTTTTGAATTTCGCGCAAAACTACACGAGGCTATCTGCGCTAGTCGTCCCTAATTTATCAGTGTAAAACTGGAAGGAAGGCAGCAGGTCATAGTTTATCAGTGTTAATCGATAAAACAATTCATTTAACAAAGAGACAACGCCACCTTTCTGGTGGTACTTAAAGCTCATCTAAAGGTGGTATAGTTTATCAAAAAGAGATATTACTGATACTGGAAGTTTATAATTAATTAATTATTAGGACCATAACAAAACTAATTTGTTGACACTTTATTGTGAATAAAAAAACAAAAGTGATAAATATAAAGACAGATGATGTTCGCATAGCGTTAAGTAAAATAATTATTCTATCTGGGTCTACATATGAACAAATAAAAGTAAGATCATACTATATCCACTCAGTGCTGTTTACAGTTTAAGAATGACTCTAGTAATATTAATAAAGTATTATAGTGTAGCTACATCCTTGTTAACACTGAGAAAATGTTTACAGTTTAGCCATAATCATTTTTTCTATTAATAAGACGTTTACACTCTAATTATAACATCCTTAGTTTTGAGATCTTCAGTATTGTCATAACGTTTTCAGTAACGATTAGATGTTTAAGGTGTATCCATTGTTTCGTTAGCGTGGATAAAAAGTTTATTGTCGCTGACGAGGTGTATTCAGCATAGTCGTAGTAATGTTAAATATTAGTCATAATTCATAGTATAACTGTAATGTTTTTTTAGTGTTGGTTAGATGGTATTCACAGGGATGAATGCGTTACTTTGAAACGGTTTTGAAAATGTAGATCTGTAAGTTACATAACAGCCGCAACCAATATAATGATGCAGTGAAACAGATTGTATCGGTACTACATTTTTTTGGTGGTTTTCGATTCTTAAGCAGTGTGATGGGACATAAAAGTAATCGCTTTAGGAAAGATTATACGAGTCCCTTTCCAACACAAAATATTTATATATGTATAATGAGATTATGAGAACAAGTTACGATTCAGAACATAAAATATAAAAGATGGAGATAGTCATTGTTTTTAATAATGTTGGAAAACAAATAAGAATCTATTTGAGGTACCTGGACTATCCAGAATGAGACCTGCAGAAATATGTAAGACAGTCATGGTAAGCAAAATGTAGCGTCTTTTAAAGGTGAAAAGCCATAACACAAAGTTCAGTGACAAAACCGACAAAAACAGTGTAGAACAAAATCAAGATTATCTGTCTGGAAACGTGATTCAGTTCGGGTGTACACAAGATATACTATTCCAAATGAAGACAAACCAGTCAAGTATTCCTAGCTTACTGGGCTATTGAAACGGGAAAATGTTGTCTTACAGATTAGAAGGATTATAGAAAGTAAAAGAGAGGAGTGGTATGTGTAGGGTATAACATCTTTACGATGGAGATTTTTATGATGGCAACATCACTGCAAATCTATTATGAAGATGCATAACCGTTATTTAGAGCATTTTCTAATGTGGCGACATGCATTGTAATAACACGGTGAGTCTTCAAAATCGTATTAACGTAATGTACTTAACTTCCATGCATTATATTTATTTATTTTGACTTGTACTAGGTTTGTGTTAAGATGTTTGGAAGTCTAATCTGTAATAAAGTTAATCTTTGCAAACTAATTGCATTTGTTAAGTTTGTAAACATCAAATTTGAATCATGTGCCTATTATTAGGTCTGTCTTAATAAATAAAGCTATTTTTTTAAGTTTTCATAGATTTGTGCGCTTTAAATGGATGATGTTTTAGAAATTATGTTAGAAGAAGGTTTTTAATAAACTTTCAAACACATCTATAAAAATACTCATATATATATATATATTAGTAAACATTAATATATTTTGATCAAGTTTAGTAAAGAAAATCACGAGGAAGGACTGCGTTAAAGGCAGCAAATCCAAACCTCTGACTAATTATATCAGTTTGTTATAACTTAAAAAAAAGCCGAAACGAAAACAAATTAAACAAAAATCACTGCAATATATCTTACGTGAGACTGTCGAACGGAAATTAAGACTGATAGACGGTGTATCCCACGGACCCCACCGCATTGTGGGTCATACTTTTGTTAGTTACCTCTAAAACCCAGGATACATTTAATAATCCCACACTATAGCTTGTACCCTTGAATATTTTCAATAAGTGCAGCGTTTTTATTTAATTTATTCTTGTTTCGGCTTGTTTTTTAAAGTAATAACAAACGAATATATATTTATATATATTAAATAGTCAAATGGAATCTAAACTAATGAAATCAACTTTTGTTAGGCAAGCATATAAACGGGCAAGATTACCCAGCTAATTGACACGGAAATAACGTTTTTATTGATTCAGTAAGATTACCAATACTTGTATGAAACTGAAAATCCATACTGAAGATGGAAGCTTACAAGGAAGAGTAAGACATTATTTCTATCTAATCGAAGATACACTGAGCACTTATAAACATTTTAAATACAACCCTGAAAATAAACGTTTCTTTTTTATTGATATGTATGGCAAAATCTCTAATTTGTGGCATGGTTACTCAACTTCCATCAAAACTCAATTTTAGAGGTGTTTTTTTTTAATTTCTCACAAAGCTACTCGAGGACTATCTGTGCTAGCCGTCCATGATTTAGCAGTGTAAGACTAGAGGGAAGGCAGCTAGTCATCACCACCCACCGCCAACTCTTGGGCTACTCTTACACCAACGAATAGTGGGATTGACCGTAACATTATAACGCCCCCACTGTTTAAAGGGCGAACATGTTTGGTGCGACGGGGGTTCGAACCCGCGACCCTTAAATTACGAGTCGAACGCTTTAACCCACCTGGCCATGCCTATCCCACTTTAAAAGCAAATAGCAGAATGATCAAGACACTTGACAAATACCTTGAGAACAATTTGTTTAATTAGCTACATTTTGAGTAGTAGATACAAACAGTGAGAAACTTAAATAGTGTGAAAACACTATGTCTGATAGTAATAATTCATTATATGTTCTAGGATATTATATTTATACCATTATCCACTCCCAAAGTTTGGTTAAGGAAAATAAAACAGTGAATAAGATTAAATATCTTCTCAATTCGAAAAAATAAATAAATAATATTTTACCAAATATGTAGAAATAAAATCATAAGGTTCCGTTCTCGCCTAATCACACACTCGCAGTTACGAGTTACCAAATTTTTTTGATTTATAAACAAGTCTATATTACTATCAACAGTGTAAGTCAACACAAACGCTTTCATAATAGTCGGTGTTTCATGAACTTTTTAAATAAACTGCAACCAGATCCACTGACAACAGTTGAAATTATTAATTGAAAAATATATTGTTCTAAAATAGTGAGAAATTATTTATTTGTACCTTCATGTTAATCAAAACAAAGTTTCAAGTGTAAGTTTAAATAACTCGCTAAGCGACGCTACATAATAGTTTAATGTATTAAAGTTAAAAGGTTTATAAAAATAAAATTTATGTTAAACTTGCGTTTTGTATATTTTTTGAACAATTTTATTCTATATTACTCAAAACAAGTAAACGCTTTAATCTGTATTTATTTAGAAAACACGTGTATTACGTATTGTCTCATCTTAACTAGAAACAAAATAACTTTATTGGATTTCACAAAGAATGACATTGTTTGTAAATGAATAAAAATGCTCTGAAAGTTAACCCTAATTTACTTGATTGGTAAAGGGGAAATAAAATCCAGCTGTGCTCGCAGAGATTTAGAAAAAAATATATTGTAATATATAAACTTTTAAATAGGTGCGTAAATAAAGCCTTTCTCTCACACCTAAAATAAACCCAAATTATCCGTGACAGAGAATTTAAACCTTAAAGTGAAGGTATAACATCTCCTTCTAATCAGTTCCAACTAATTATGTCATTTTCACCTTGGGAATCTTTTTTGGTTTCTTCTTCACTGGGGAGGTTGAATTTCTCCATCAGATCTTCGGTCCGAATATTATTTTGAAAATCACGTTCATTACCGTATACGTTAACATTATCTGTCAGTGTAGTGCTCAAAGTATTATTGTAAGCTTTTCTCTCTTGAATGTCTTCGTTAACAGGATAGGACGACAAAGATACAGTGACGTTTTGATCAAAACCATTACTAGGATTTTCTTCATGCCACTGTTTGTCGATAATTTCGTTCGATAGATTACTTTCACTTTGATCATTGGGAGTTTCGTCTTTGATCTTCCATTGTACTTGCCAGTTTGGAACGTATTTAACGTCTTGATTGCTTGTCTGTTGTCTGAATAAGTTCTGTTTGTAATTGGTTTCTCCGTATAGCTTTCTTTCGTCGTCCACTTTCTGCTCATTGTTAGGACTTGTTTCATTAGGCAATTCCCACTGATAAATACTGGATAGTTGGTCACCTAGAAGAGCAATGTTTAGTAATAATGCTTCGTAGGTTTTAACATACACAATCGAATTAAAATAACCCAGGAAAACGAACTTGCGATATGAGAAGACAGTATACATATAACGGTTGTTATAACAAATTTGTATTAAAATATTTACTCTGGCTGGTTTGTTTAAAGGATTTCAGGTCAGGCATGCTCTCTGTATACACGTTTTATTGGTCGGTCTCTCGGCTATGTATTTAATTTTTATCAAACAAGTTCATGAGAACGATCATCAGCTTTTGTTTAGAATTAAACATAAAGTTACCATGGGTATCGAAACTCGGTTTTTAGCGGTGTGAGTCTGCAGGCATAAAGCAATGCCACTGGAGAGGGCAGCTCACTAGCTTTTCTATATTTTATTACGGCGAACATTGATCTTGAACTACTTGATAGAAGCAAACAAGTAGTGGGATTAAGCGACACATCATAACGCCCGAGAGGATAAACATGTTCAGAAAAAGATTTTCGTTCCTGTTACATGGTTATCAAGATCAACATAAGTTAAAACTAAGTAGAAGTTAATATTAAGCTAAAACTAAGCAGAAGCACCAGCAAAGATTCATGGGAATTCAGATGGAATTGTTCTCTATGACATCTCTGATGAACATAGGCTGTTCGAAAACATTTGGTGAAATGCAAGTAGAATGCACTGTCCTGCTTTAGTGCGGTTTAAATTTCGCGTAAAGCTACTCGAGATATAACCTTTATCTCTAAGCAAAATACAATATTGTTTGTTTGGACTTTGAATTTCGCGCAAAGCTACTCAAGGACTATCTGCGCTAGCCGTCCCTAATTTAGCAGTGTAAGACTAGAGGAAAGGCAGCTAGTCATTACCAACCACCGCCAACTTTTGGTCTACTCTATTACCAACGAATAGCGGGAATGGTCGTCACGTTATAACGCCCCCACGACCAAAATGGCGATCATGTTTGGTGACAAGGATTAGAACTCGCGACTTTCAGATTAAAAATCGAGTGCCTTAACCACCCGGTCATGCCGGACTTCCTGTTTTAGTAAAATAAGGGTTTGTAAATGGTATTTTATTTATTAAAGGAAATTTAGTCAGGTTTAAAAGACGTTTCGTTATGAAAATGTCCATCCACATATGAAACTCATAAATAAATAGATATGTGTAAAATTTGTAAGGGAAAAAGTCAGTTTTCGTTAAATATGAGGAACACATTACATGATTAACATGGAGCTCTTAGACTTTATTTTGCCCCATCTAGTGGGAAACGCGAAAACTAACAGCTGATTGTTTTCTCTATGATTAGGTTGATTCACACATCACAATCTGTTGTACACAATAAAGACATTAAAGATATTTTTACCTTCCTCGTTTTCTTTGCTGTCTACATGTTCGTCTAATCCAACCTGAAAGCAGAAAAAAATAGAGTGAACAATAACCATAATATTAACTTTATATTTACCATAAATGCTGAAATTAATAAAAAAAAAACTCCTATAATAATAACATATATGAATGGAGCAACCTAAAAATATATTATGATATTTTAGGTTCATACTTCGTGAATCATTCAAATAATTTGGTTTGTTTTGAATTTCGCACAAAACTATATAAGGGCTATCTGCTCAAGCCGTCCATAATTAAGCAGTGAAAGACTAGAGGAAATGGACTTGTCATCACCACCAACCGCCAACTCTTGGGTTACTATTGTATTTAACAAATAGTGAGATTGACCGTCACATTATAACACCCTTACGGCTGAAAGGGCGAGCATGTTTGGTGTGACGGGGATTCGAACCTGTGATGCCTACGGATAATGACAGAGTCATCAAGATGGCTGTTATAAGATGAAAAGTTATAGTTGAAACGGTAGCAGCATGTAACAAAGAGTGTATGGTTGAAATGCTATCATATTCTATTACCACTAGGCATGGTCATGTGGTGTGATTCCTTAAGGGTTGTGGGTTCGAATCTCCGTCCCACCAAATGTGATCGCTCTTCAGCCGTGGCGACGCTATATACTGATGGTCAATTCCACTATTCAATGGTAAAAGAGTAGCCTAACAGTAGTGATAGGTGACAAGTTGCCTCTAGTCGTACACTGCTAAGTTAGGGACAGCTAGTGCAGAGGACGCTCGTGTAGCTTTGCGCGAAATTAAAAACCAAACCAAAAAAATACTGTAGGGAGTAATGTTAAAAGAAATATGGGGTTTATTTTACGGTTTAAAATGTAAAATACATCTTGGTTTAAGTTATTAAATACAATTTCCAGCAAAGCTATCTTAAGCAGAGTAAATCTCTTTTTATGGTATATCTTTTAAAAATCACGCTTTGTGTGTTTCCGTTTTTTAAAGTATTAATAGTGAAAAGAATTTTCAGATTTTCCTGGACTGGAAAAGTCTATTAGTCTTAGTGCTCAACTCGCAATCTGCGGATCGCTGATTGAATCCCTGTCACCGAACATACTCGCTGTTTCAGCTAAAGGGATGGTATTATTAGTTTTGCTCACTCGCTCTCTTTGTTTTAAAAGAATATTCCCAAGAGAAGAGTGTTTGTGGTGTTGAATAAATTAGGGACAGCTAGCGCAGATAACTCTCGTGCAGCTTTGCGTGAAATTAAAAAATAATAACAACTGTTTCCGATACTTGTGTTGCTAGAAGCAACAGTATTAATCCTGCTGTGTAAACTTATATTTCAGGGTTTATATCTTTATTGTAAACGAAAGTGTGATTTATTTTAATTATTTTAAGTGAATGAATGCCTATTGAGTTTAATGTACACAAAAACGTATTACATACCTTTTGAGTTTCAGAAGAAATCCAGGAACTACCAAATCCTACAGAACCTTTCAACTGACCGTTTTGGGGCTTATTTTCATCCGACGTCCTGAACATTTCAAGCATATCATGTAATCTCCAGTCTTCTCCCTTTGTACCCAAGTTTCCTGAGGTTTCACTTGATTCGCTACTTTCACTAGGTTTTTGTATAAGGTCTAACCACGAGGGTGTTCTAGGTTTTTTATCAAATTTCTCCACCAGAGAGGAATTTTGCATCTCTTCGAGGCTTTTACTTTGGTCTTTGTCTGAGGACAATTCCCATCCACTTTTAACACCATCTTCATTTCGACGAATTTCGTCTTGGGATGATAACGACTCCAGTGGGGAATCATTATTATAGATATTAATATCATTGACATTGTTCATGACTTTTTCCAATAATTTTGATATTCGCTGTAGAAGAGCCAATTCCCACTCTGTGTTCGTTTGACTTTGTTTCTTGTATTCATATTTTCCATCTTCGCCATATTGTAATGACGACTTTCGATTTGCATCTTTGTATACGTCAAAGTTTGTTTGATAATTCATAGTGTTGTCCAGTAGCGAACTTTTAGATTGTGGTTCAAATGGTAATTTGGTATGTCGAAGGTCATCGGCTTGATTCCATGTGAAATCTGTTTTTGGTGGATCGTTTGTTTCCAAGTAGATGGGTTTGTGCCAAACGTATCTTTCACTATTATCTTGTCTGTAACCCCCGTTGTTATTTGAATGCTCAGAGATTTCGTTCCAAACAAGAGGTCCGAAAGATGTTTCCAAAGCTTTATTTTTGCCACTAGGTGGCACTCTGTTATAATTGTTTGAAATCGATCTTGTGTCACTGTTTCTACGTGATCCAATGTTATTATTGCTTTCTTCAGACCACTTGTGTGGCCCAGAAAACTTCGGTTTATTTTCTTGCCAATAGGTCGAATCTTCAAGGTTTTGTTGTCTGAAACGATAGTTGTCAGGTTTGAAAATATTGCCAAGTTCCTGAAATCCTTGTAAGGACATTTGTGTTTTGGGCATTAGGCCTTGTTGAGATAATGAATTAACGGTTTCAGATTGTAGAAATTTTTGTGAATCGAATTTATTTCCAGAAACATCTCTTAAAGATAGTGGTATTTGTACGTTAGTTTTGTATGGTAATACATTACGACTCTTCGAAAATTCACTTCGCTGGATATTTTCCATATTCTCATTACGAGGATTGTTTGAAGCTGACATTTGAGAAGGCCATTTATACTTGTATAACAATGAACTGGGTTTTCTGAAAATTCTATGTTCATCATGGGTTGAATCTTGTTTTAAAACATTCTGATAGTAGTCATCACGGTTTCCTCTGAGTTTAGTGAAGTCAAATGACAACAGCTATGAAAATTAAAAGAAAAGAGAAACATAGACCTTTTTGCTTAAAATAGACAAAAAACACTTCTAAGAAAGATTTTAAAAATACAGAAAAAATGGTTTATATTTTATCAAGGATGGTACTATGGATGGTAAGAATAATACCAGATACCAAAACATTTAAATTACATGTTAACCTAAGAACTAAATATTAAATGTTTCAGCTATAAAGTACTCTTCAATTTAAAATTCAGTGACAACATATTTTTCATATCATTCGTAAAAGGAAATTCAGATGAATATGTAGAATTAAAACAAAGTTGATACATAAATTTCACACACAAAAAATGAGGAATTTTGTTTATGAATTTAAAGAGATGTTAACAAGACAAAGAAAAAATATTTTGTTTTAAGTAATTAAGAAACTTAATACTTTTATGTATTTCCTAAGTTCCATGAATCAAAGAAAATAACTGAATTATTGTAGGAAACAAAATGTGAACGTACTCATATTGGAAAACCTCCAAATATTTCAAGTAGACCGATTGTAGGAGATAATCAAATGTCACTGACCATTTAAGTGACCTTTTGAATATATTGTTAAAATCATTTCTATCAATATTCCAAGTGTTATTAGGGTTGATTCTGAATTTGATGGCAAATTACCAAACTTCTTTAGATGTTGTTACTTTGTATCCAAGTGATGTGTATGACTATGGACTTAAAGCTGTACTTAGTTTTTCTGGATAAATACAAATAATTAGTTCATCCCTGCTTTAATAAAAGTTTTATCTTTAAAAAAATTAGACTTAGTTTAAGGGAATTTTATAAACGTCATATCTGGTACAGCAATGGACACAGAAGTTACTCTAACTTATGTTAGTGGAAACAAAATTATAAAGGATGTGAAAAATAGAATAGTCTGATATACAAGTGTTTGTTATTTATATTTCTTGATCTGAAGAAATAATATTTAAAATTTAATTTTATTAAAGAGAAACCGACATCCATAGATGAAAGGAGAAACGTGTATAAGATAATTGAGAGTGTGTTTTTCTTTGCTGGCTGACTTTGTCTATTATTTACTATGAAAAGAAAGATATGACAAGAAAAGATAAAACAAATTGTGCTTCCACAGACACTCCGACAACTATGTGAAGTGTATTTCTTCACATTTGTCGATTCACCATTCCCAGGAGACGTAATTGTTTTCGTATTTTGTTAAGTGCGTGAGTCGACCTTGCTTTCGAATTCTGGATATCAGAGCCTGGCAACCATGTTTGAACCATTGCGATATTCCTTGCACGTTATGAGTCATTATAACAAAGGGAGTCAATCCATTTTATGGGTCATTATAACATAGAGAGTCAATACATTTTATGGATATTTATAACATGGAAAGTCGATCCATTTTATGGGTCGATAAACAGAGATAGTCAATCCATTAGCGAGAATGATTGGTGGTACGTTGCTGCAAATCGACTTCCCTTTGTAAAGTGGCTCAAAATCAAGGACTGTACCACATAACTTTTTTATCTTTGCCATAAGTCAAAATATGTTTTCTTTCAAGCCATATAGTCTTTAATTTTTAAGCCACGTTCTTTTATTTATAGTCTGTAGTACATAAAATCAGTCAGCAACAATAAACTGTGCTGTAGTGCTGGATATTTTACCTTTTAATGTTTAATTCAAACATCTTCTGTGTGTATCATCTATATTTAATAACATTGAAAAACCAAAGCCGTTCTCTCAAATATATATATTTAATAAGTTTTCTGTCTGTTCATAGAAATACGGTCGAAATATTTTAAATTGAAAACTTATTAATGCACACATATTAAAGATTTATTTTCTAAATATTGAAGTGAAACGGACCCAAAACCCCATAGATTGAAATACCAATTAAATCTTGAAATATTTTTAAAAAGGACTTTTTAAGTTTACACATGATTTCGTTTTACCTGATGTTATTTGAACCAGTCGGGTCTTGTATTTGAAAATAAAATATCAAAAACTTTTATATTTTTGTATTTTTAACGTAGATTTATATTTCAGCCACCATTATAAACCCATGCTAAATCCTTTCACCATCCAAACACCTAGTCTTGCATTCATAAAACTACAAATATACATTATTACTGAAATATTTGAGCTAAGGATGGGCTTAAGTACTTATGCCCATACTTTTGCATCGTTTTCTACTGTGTTTAAAAATGAAAAAGTTTGTTTACTTATGTTCACCATTAACTCAATAAGTCCTTAGCTCATAATCATACAATTAACATTGACTTATTTATATGACGCAAGCACAATTCTAAAACTGATCCGACCAGTTTAACTTAAAATTACCAAGAACAAACAAAAAGTATGTGTTTTAAAGTCAGATAATACATTGTTGTCAAGATATTTTTATGTTATACAAACTGTAATTTGATATACTTTGCAATGACATCGTATTGACTTTGCTGATAGCAAATAATTGTAATATTATTTATTATCACATTACCATTATTTTCATGCAATATATTCCTATATTATTACATCAACACGAAACGTAAATTGCTCATAAGCTGAAAAAAAGGCTTAACAATATGAATAAAAGTTTCCAAACCTTCCGTTTTGAAGGAAGTTTATTTTTCTTCACTGAAGTTTGGGCTTTCTTTGTTTTGAACTTTACATTTTCTGACTGTAACTTTGTATTTTCGTTCGCTTGGTCAGTCTCTTTCTGTTGGACATCCTGTAATATCTTGCTTTCTAGTGTAACAAAATAATACTTAGAGAGAAGAGATGAATTCGTACTCACGTATTCATTGTCTATATTTATATACAAAAGAATAAAACTTTAAAGGTAGTTTAATTTTACATATCAAACATAGAATGTCTAGAATAGAAGTACTGATATTTTCTTTGTTTTTTTCTGTTATATTTAAAAATAATTCTGGTAATTTTTTTATTTATAAATATTAAGTAAACTAGATGATTCTCAACAAAACAACAGGTTCGACTGTCTAAAATATAACTTACATAATTTTATGCCTGAAAATAACAGTAATAATTTCAGAAACAAAATTAACTTTATTAAATTAATTACTTCAGAATATTGTGCGTTATTTCAAAATAATTTCACATATATTTGAAATAGGACGGAATTTAAGGTACTACTGCTATTTTTCATATTCTCAACACTTAATGGAGTGAACGTTATTGAGTAAAATTGTTCTTCGTCAGAAAAAAAAATATTGTTTTCTATACGTGCTGTTTGGGTTCAGTAGTTCGTATGCTATTCTGATTAAATTGCTATACAGCACGAGCTATTCTATTCGCTTCATACTAGTACAAACAATATCTTTTAGCGTTTTATGGAGTTGACATTTTCATCAGATCCTATATTCCAACGTATACTATCTAGCAAGTTATACTTTATCTGGAGAAAAACAATGTTTTTTATAAACTTAACTTAACTGAAACTTACCTAATACAGCGTCTCCTGGAATTTTATTCCTGTAAAATATTTGTAACAAATATTTACAAAGAGCAGACGTGATATGAATTTATGTTCACATAAAAGTACGTAGTACGTAGAAAGTTAGGAATTTTGAAAATATCAAAAAAAATATAAATCACTTTCTTGAAAACACACAACAAGAATATTTTTTTTTCAAAATATTGAAACCAAGCTGAATTTTCGTTTTTCATTTGTGAAGTATGCAAGAGTTTTGTATCAGCGAACATTTAATCTATTCTGTTTTTACGTAAGAATAAATTTTCCAAAAAAATATAAGTAGAATGATTCAAAGAGACGGAAGTAATGTATAAGAGGCTTATGATCTCTTAAAATAAGAAATATGTAATCAGGATTATTGCACTAATGTCAGCATGATTTTCGTCCTCTTACTGGTGGATTATATGTTTGGTCGTTATGGTAGTGTTTGTTAATCTAGGACTAATCTATGGCTTTTCTTCTTGTCCTTAAATCCCTCAATGGATCAGCGGTAAGTCTGTAGGATTATGACACTAAAATTCACGTTCTGATAATTGTGCTGTGCTAGCCGTCCCTAATTTAGCAGTGTAAGACTAGAGGGAAGGCGGCTAGTCATCACCACCCACCGCCAACTCTTGGGCTACTCTTTTACCAACGAATAGTAGGATTGACCGTTACGTTAAAACGACCCCACGGCTAAAAGGACGAGCAAGTTTGGCGCGACTGGGATGCGAACCCACAGCCCTCAGATTACGAGTCGCACGCCTTAATACGCTTGGCCATGTCGAGCCCTGGTATGTATAGTACAGATAGCACATTGTGTAGCTTCGTACTTAACAATAACACAAACAAATTGTTTGTAATATTAATATTTTTCTTTTATGCTGATTATGAATATACAAGGATAGTGTAAAACATCCGTGACATTAAACCTGTGAAACTTCTTTGTATTTGACATGAAACCAACTTTCTTTGGAAACAAAGTTCCACATATAGGTCTCAGCAGATAGCATGATGTGGCTTTGCTGTGAGAAAAGACACACACATACTTCAAAGATAAGTGTGTTATGTGACTAAACTTGTGTTGTATGTACAGAGGTGTTTGAGTATTTCACGTAAGTTTATTGCTCCAGTTTTTTTATACATGATCCTAGTGTGGCATGCTCAATCCACACTCTGCATGTTGCGGGATGAAAATCTGTCATTGAAAATATTCGTCCTTCAAGCAACGGGTACGTTATAAAGTGACGATCAATCCCACTATTCTCTGATCAAGTAGCCCAAGAATTAACGACGGGTAACATTCGTTAGCTGCTTTCCCTCTTCAAAGTTAGTACTAATTAACACATACATCTCTCAAGTAGTTTTGCTCGAAGTTCAGGAAACCAACAGGTAAGCTCAGAAGACCTTACAGCAATCAATATTTACTATATAATCCGAAACGTTTAATGATTTACGATCATTTCAGTATACATTAATAAAATACAATATGCATTAGTAGTCGAGCAGATACTGTGTACGATAAACAAATTTATTTGTCAGCAATATTGTATTTGATTCTTCTATTTATTAGTTTTAGAATGTGTTTATAGATTATTGTTATTCGTACCATAAATTTTGAGTTTATGTTGTCACTTTTCTTCATATTCATTTAATAAAGCTTTAACAAATAATTACTTAAAACCTGTTGACCCTAAAAAGAAGGCTGATTATAAATTGTTAAAAGGTTACATATGGTGTACGTTTCATAACGTCAGCTATTTAATACTAAACATCACAGTATCTGTCTGTCTGTCTCTCCGTCACAGACAGACAGATGTCAGAGTAAATTATTATGTAGTTTGTTTTTTATTAATTAGAAACGAGTAGGGAGTGTACGATTGACACAAATTAAAGATGTTTTTGGACTAAAATATACATTTTTTTTTGCAACTTGGAAACTTATATTTGTTGAATCGTTGCGTTACGCCAGAAAAAAAAGAAGTAACTATATTTTAATAGACGTTTCGTGCAACATATTACGAGCTTATCAGATTTTTTATTGATAGTATTAGTGCAATAGGATGTAGGCATAACTGGATTAAAATAAAAAAACGTACGTAAGCTACAGTTGTTAATTTGTCTTTTATCGAATTACGATCGTACTTATTAAAGGCTTAACTAATGCTAAGACTAAGACAATTTGACATGAATTTCAGTGTCTGCAATTATAATCACTTTGTATGACTCTGTATCTAAAGAAACAACGTTCTAATAAAATACTAATTTGGTCGAAATGTTTTTGCAGGTCTCTGCAAGTTAATACATACCTTCCGGACACAATAAAAAAAAAAAAATTCGACAACCGCCATCTAGCGAAAATAAAAAGTAGCACTAAATATGGCATTACACACATTCATTTGTTTTCTTCTTATAAATTAAGATTGAAAAAATATTTAGGCTATAATATGTTACAGCATGAATTGGACAAAGTTAAATAATGGTACTAACCTTAAGAGTTCGAACTCCATCTGTAATTTAGAATTCTTTTTCTTGAGACTGGATATTTCGGCTGTAAAAAAGTGAAACGTAACGAATAATAGAGAGTGAGGGTAAGTAAATAGATTTATCATCTTGAATCAGCGAAGCAGAATTACCAAACATCATATGTAATATTAGATATACATAATATAATTCATCAGCTTCTGACTAGACCCCAACCTGTTCTTCAACGTGTACTTACTTAATGTAGATAGAAACTAAGAAATTATAGGTTAATCAGGCCACACTGAGTAAAAAATCTGTTCTGGTGGCTAAGGGAATTCTAAACTATTAAAAAATTGCAAAACAAGTCTTCGGTCTTTACCTTAAATTTCATTTTAGAAATCATCTGACTTTTGCTCTTTATACAAAGAAATAATATTATTACTCTGAGAACAATATAGATAAGTTTTTACATATAAATACTTTCTTAAAGTTTTAAACAAAGGTGGACACTGAAAACGTCAATTGTGTAATATATGCACTTAAATACAACAAAACATCAAATCATGCATCATTTTATTAAGTTTAAAATTGTTTCGTTACTTGCTAACAAAATATTAAACAACTTTACCTTCAAGTTCACCGCTTCTTTCTTCTTTATCCTTTGTTTTGTTATGACACTTTTCCTGTAAAATAGAATAAAAATAAATTAAGAATGCCTACACTGCATAATGTAATTTTAGTATGAATACTTACTTCAAATGAGTAGATTATAAACAACTTTATCCAGTACATTAATTTGTTTCCCATTTATCTTTTATTTTATTGAATCACAGTTTGTTGGTTAGAAACAAATGGTCTTCCGAACAGACAAGCGGTGCATGTTTCACTAGAAAAGCCATTTTGCTTATTTGGTTTCAGTGGAAATTGGCGTAAAGCTACATGGGCGATTTATCAGTGATGGTCTAGAAGGTTTGGCTCGTTTTCAATTTCGCGCAAAGCTACACGAGAACTATCTGCGCTAGTCGTCTCTAATTTAGCAGTGTAAGATTGGGGGGAAGACAGCTAGTCATCACCACACACCGCCAACTCTTGGACTACTCTTTTAAAAACGAATAATGGGATTGACCGTCACATTATAACGCTCCCATTGCTGAAAGGGTGAGCATGTTTGATGCGACGGGGATTTAAACCCGCGACCCTCGGATTACGAGTAACAGTCAATCCCAGTATTTGTTTGCGTGGGTGATAATGATTAACTGCTTTCGCTCTAGCCCATCAGTGCTAAATTAGGGATGACTAGCGAAGATAGCTTTTCTACTAGCTTTTATCAAAATTATCCAAAAAGTCCTGATTGGAAGGCAATTTGAAGCTGCTGAAACGGTTAGGTGATTTGTATTTAAAATCGCGAAGGTTTTATTTCATCCTTTAAACTGTTGTTTCTATTCCTGAAAAGTTATAAATCGCTGTTAACCAAATTATAAAGTTTTAGGTCATAGGGTTTTGTCAAATATATCTAAAATATGCACATTTCTCTCGGTGAAACACTTTAAAAACAAATACCTTATGTATTAAATGAATGATATTTTTAGAATACAATAATTCACGAGTGAACCTAGGAAGGGCACCAACACGAGTTCTTCTGTCTTCCATAGTTTCAACAGCAGGTAGAACACTTAATATAGCAACCAACCTATCTTTCACAGATGGTTGCTGTGACCTACGAGTGTATCATTCCTGTTAAAAAAAAGGCTTTTATTTTTCCATGGACTGATGTCAAAATTGGCTGATTGTGCAGTGACCGTATTCCCAAAGAATGTCAAAATGCAAAACACACTTCGAGAAATCTTTAAAAAATAACAACAAAGAAATAACTTATATATTTAGTAGTTGAATTCGAAATTTTATGAAATTTACTGGTTAACTGTGTAATGACATCACCTTGTCAACAGCAAGACTCCATTTGGTTTCTCTGTTTCTTTTGAATTTTGCGCAAAGCTACTCGAGGGCTATCTGCGCTAGCCGTCTCTAATTTAGCAGTGTAAGACTAGAGGAAAGGCAGCTAGTCATCACCACCCACCGCCAACTCTTGGGCTACTCTTTTACCAACGAATAGTGGGATTGACCGTCACATTATAACGCCTCCACGGCTGAAAGGGCGAGCATGTTTGGTGCGACCGGGATTCGAACCCGCGACCCTCGGATTACGATTCGAACGCCTTAACACGCTTGGCCATGCACGGCCACCTCCATTTCGAGAAAGTGAATAATTCCTGTAGAATTATTTTATTGTTCTGTTGTTAGGTTTTTGTTTATTTGTTCCTCAGATTCGTGTAAATGTTCACACACTCTAGGCCTAGCATGGCTAGGCATGGCCAGGTGGTTAAGGCACTCGACTCGTAATCCGAGGGTTGCTAGTTATAATCCCCGTCACACCAAACATGCTAACCTTTTCAGCAGTGAGGGCGTTATAATGTGTCGATCAATCTCACTATTCGTTGATAAAAGAGTAGCCCAAGAGTTAACGGTCGGTGGTGATGACTACCTGCCTTCTCCCTAGTCTTACACTGCTAATTAGGGACGGCTAGCGCAGTTTGCTCTCGTGTAGTTTTGCGCGAAATTCAAAACAAACCAAACAAGTCACGTGGACTATTTGCATTATCCATTCTAATTTTGACGTGATAAATTATCAGTAAGACAATTAGTTCAACAGTATCAACCGACAATTCGTGGACCAGCCTGGTAAAACAGGAAGGTGTCTATTCTGTTTCTATACAATTAACGCAATAATGACTAGGCGCACGTCTATTTGACAAAGATATACGTGTGTCTGTCGCTGTTTATATGACCACAGAATATGTTACAGCTGTGAGTCGCATGAAAATTATAAATAGAATCGGACATCTGTTATACAAGTGTTTCACGAAATAAAATATATACGCGAGTGGAGTTTCGTTATCAATACAATATAAATAACGAAAATATAAAATAAAATAACAAGAACGAAAAAAAAATAAACCGAGATTCCTATGTTGTAATCTATCAAACATAAATAATAACTTAATATGGGAAAAATAATATTTAACAATACGATGTTGTACTTTATTGAAATTCGACTTTTAAGTTAGGATTTATACATCTTGCACACGTTTTCGACAGCAGCCATTAAGAATATAAGTTTGCAAGAAGGTTCTGATAACCTACAGAATGATGAGAAATTGGACACGTTTGGTAACGTCGAGCAATATTTATTGTGATCTTGAATCTGCAGCATTAACCCCCAATTAGTAGCTGGGTTCATTATGACCCCGAAATATTTCTTTAATTAATTATTATGTGATAGAAGACGCTTTTCTTAGCCCCTTCCACCACAGCAGCTTGTTTAACTGTGTGTGTTTCTCTGTGTTTTTGTCTTTTCAGTGTTCTGTAGTTGTAGTTATAGTTTTAGATGATAGTCATATTTACCACCACCCGGCATGGCCAAGCGTGTTAAGGCGTGTGACTCGTAATCTGAGGGTCTCGGGTTCGCATCCCCGTCGCGCCATATATGCTCGCCCTTTCAGCCGTGGGGGCGTTATAATATGACGGTCAATCCCACTATTCGTTGGTAAAAGAGTAGCCCAAGCGTTGGCGGTGGGTGGTGATGACTAGCTGCCTTCCCTCTAGTCTTACACTACTAAATTAGGAACGGATAGCCCTCGAGTAGCTTTGTGCGAAATTCAAAAAATAAACATATTTACCACACTCAACAATTTGGGTTATAATTTGAAGTTTTGTCACAGCCATAAATTAGAGTCAAATTCATCCCACTCGAATAATTTGTTGTTTTTTTTTGTAGTTTTAGACTGGAGTCATAATTACCCCACACGACGACTTGAGTTATAATTTGTAATTTTTTTCTTCTGTTATTTTAAATTACTTTATTTCATGTGTGTATTTTTCTCATTTTGTAGTTAAAAGATGTCTTTTTATATTTTCTTTTCTGGCATTTCTCTATTTAATCGTTTACTTCAGATTATATCTAATTATCTTTGCACATTATCGTATTACCATGTGGCTTCTATTTCATGCAGATCACTGAAAAGGAACTCACAACAGCTGTTATAACTTTTAACATTGTAATGCCTAATATAAGACTTTCAATATTGTGTTGGGTTAAGGTGTCTGACTCGTAATCGGGAGGGTCGCAGGTTCGAATCCCAGTCGCACCAAACTTGTTCGCTCTTTCAGCCGTGAGGGCATTATAATGTTACAGTCAATCCCATATTCGTTGGAAGTGAGTGGTGATGATTAGCTGCCTTCCTTCTAGTCTTACACTGCTAAATTAGGGACGGCTAGCGCAGATAGTCCTTGAGTAGCTTTGCGCGAAATTCAAAGTCCAAACAAACAATATTGTATTTTGCTTAGAGATAAAGGTTATATAAGTGTACATAAGTGTTAGAGCCTCATAATAAATTAAATACTACGTTGGAGTCATAATGACCCCAGGCGACTACATATGTTCCACTTCACCATGAGACAAATTGAAGGTTCAATGAATTTCAAATCTGTTCATTGTACATCAGTCTCTCGCCAGTCCAGGGGTAAATCTACGGATTTACAACGCTAAAATCAGTGGTTTGATTTCCCTCAGTAGGCCCAACAGATAGCCCTGTGTGGGTTTGCTATAAGAAAAACACACATTGTATCTCAGAACGTCTGGTCTGGGTATTAACTTGAAGATGAACACAGAGGAGTCGAAATGTTGTTCTCTTGTTGTCAATAAAAGTGTAAAAAATGTTGTTAAACTCCTTTTAGAAACCATTTACAATCACAGCCTCGAATATTCTCAACTTACAAGTAGTTTTGATTGTAACATTGGTAATTTGTACTGAGTAATTTCATAGGGGTCTAAAGAGGAAACTGTTATTATTTTATTGATATCAAGTTACATAAGGGCTATCTGCTGAGGAATCGAACCCTGGATTTAAGCGTTTTTAGTCTGTAAACTTACTGTTGACTGATCGGGGAAATAAATAAAAAAATTCACAAAGCTTTGAAAATAACAGCTACAGTACAAAGCTGTATTTCCAAGTTAGAGTAATAATATATATGATCCAGATATAAAGTAATTTCATAAATAATAACTTGAAATAGTTTAATACTGTGATCAACACAAAATAACTTTCGTAATTTGATTGTATAAATATATAATTTGGTTTATAATTTTGTTCTTATTTGAGTTTCTGTTACAAGGAACTTTCTTTGACTGTTACCATGGCATTATCTTTCCCACCTTCACTACTTCCATAACCCTCAGGGTACGGAATTTGACTGAATCTTATATACTAATGACATTTTTGCATTTTTCAGATCCATTTCCTAGATTCACAACCATTTTCGACATGAGCGGTAGTTTTTAAGTTTTTAAACCCAAGCGCTTTGGGTACCATTTATGTTTCTCATCTAGGGTTTTTGCGCTGTTATATCATTTAAATCGTTTATTAGTATTAGTAACAGCTCCTTTGCTTCTTAACTTCAGTTAAGTCCAACTAGTATTTAAGAATACTTTCTGAACTATATGAAAAAAAATATTTGGCTGCTTAAACGAAATATTCTAAAACTATAGGGAACAGTGTATGTAATGAGTTCATGGGTACTCACTTAACTTACGATCAAAATAAAGTTTTGGGAGATCCGTTTGTAGAAAATTGGATTTATTTTTGTACAAAATTTTGTCTGTAACGGTGAGGTACGATCAGGTACCACAACTGAGTGCGGTTTATCTTCAGAAAAGAAAGGTATATCTTTCTAAGGCGTTCACGTTTCAATGTTTCTTTTCTTTATGTTAAATTGATGTTTTGATCTTGTGCTTTCTCTTTGTATCGTATAAAAACCTGCAAAAGATATTTCTGGGTCATATGTTTCAATAAATCTCTTAAAATAAGCTGCTGAAAACAAAATTATGGAGTTATCAAATATCAAATCTCAGGGGCAATCTATTATAATATTTCGTATTTAAAGAATAATTAATGAAAATGTTCTTACAAACATCAGTAGATGGCTAAGAAATCATACGTTTGTTTGTTTAGAATTAAGCTCAAAGTTACTCAATGGGCTATCTGTGGTCTGTCTACCGTGGGTATCGAAACCCGGATTCTAGCTATGGGAGTTTGCAGACATGCCGCTGTGCCACGGGGAGGGTGCTAACAAATGAGACGTAAGATACATGTTGCGAAGCACTACTTAATATCCTACGTAAGAATGAGCTTAAATCTGCGAAAAATTATATTTAAACATTACATGTATATACATTTGAGGCGTGAGGAACATGAACACATGAATAACCTTTGTGTAACTTAACCAATAAAGATTTGTAAAACAGAGGAATTAGATTCTATTTTAAAACTTCAAAAATTTCATTTTTAAAACACATTTGTGTACGTAACGCATACATAAACAGAATCAGCGGTAATACGTGATTACGTCTTTATAATGTATTACTCAAAGTCATTTGTGCTTTCCTTAAGCCTGTTTTTGGATAATGTGTACTACTTCGAAAGTATCCTGCTTTCAGCTTTACATGCGTCTAAATTAATTTTAATTTAGTAAAAAAGAAATGCCTCCTTGCTAAGGCATTATACGACTATTAAGCTATGTAACACAAATTTTGTTTCTTGGATGGTATGTGTTATTTCTTAATTGGTTATATTGTAAAAGTACAGAAAATATTTGCTACGATATTGACTTAAGAATTTCTACTGCTAAAGTTTTAGCAAAACAAAATTTAAATATTATTGTTCAAATATTTAAAGGTACCTAAACGATACTCTAGTTACAAATATTGTTAACACTACGTAACACAAATTTTGTTCCTGGATAGTATGTGTTATTTTTTAATTGCTTATGTTGTAAAAGTACAGAAAATGACCATTATTCCCTTCAAACTTTGCTTTTGTAACCTGGATAATGAAATTTAGAAATTAACCTATTATCTATGCAAAAACGGGCAAATTTGCACATTTTTCATTTACATAAGATCTGAATAAAACAACGTATGAATCAAGATTTAGATGTATTTATACTAAAGTTATACAAAACTGTTTAGAAGTGAGTAGTTTTTCGACATTTGAGACTGTAATATAAATCACTTTCACGTATCAGCTCCCAAATATAGTCTCCCATCATGTTTTCGTTATACGATCCCAGGTCACAAAAGCAAACTTTGAAGAGAATAATAGTTTGTTTGTTTTTTCCATTTACTTTAGGCATAAGCAATTGGGAAACAACAATTTCTGTCCAGGAACAAGAAAAAGTAAATTTTTTTTACACAGTGTTATCACAAAATATTGTTTTGTGAAAGACAATGAATTTCAGAAAAATCCCAAAACTGTTTTTGAAACATACCAAATCTGCTTCACGTGCCTGCTTGTCAGTTGATATCTTGTTCGCCTTACTTTCATTTTCTACTACTTTGTTGTTCAGCTTATCGTTTTCTTTTTTGACATTTGCAAGTTCCTTTTTCTTTTTATCAAGTGTTTGTTTCAGTTTATCATGCTCTTTATGCAGTTGAATTAATTCATTTTCCACAAACTTAGACATTTTTTCAGAACTAGCTCGTTTTCGATGTGCCACTTGTTCTTGTTCCCTGGCCTGTTTTAATTGCTGTAAGACATCATTGTAGTTTTCTGACATAACCCAGTAGTTAAAACTCAGAATCACTACGCAAAGAAAAAGAGTCACACAAGGGAAGGTTGGCCGACAAGATACATATTGCTTTATGTTTGAAGTCATTGCTTTATGTACCTATTTGTAATTTTCTTCGGTTATTTGGTGTGATGCAAACAAACTTCAACTCGTATAATTGAATAAATTACTACGTTAATAATAAAATAACAAATTGAGTTATAAGAACTCTAGCTTCAGGATCAAAATTTAAGCAAGAACTTAGACGAGTTTACTCCATTACTTATAGGTTTGGTTATAAGTCATGGAAAGCTAAAAAAACACTACTTGTTTTCTCTGTCGTTTTGGCTGTGGATCTGAGCAAACGTATTACTACCAGATGTCACAGATGCACGTTTAGGGTTATCCCTCAGCATCTCCTACAGATGTCACTGTGTGATACTAAAAATGTGAAGTACTGTCGATCTCTATAAAACACTTAATGAAGTAGCCATTTTCCTATTATAATTTCCAAAAGTAAAATCTTTACGTGAAGAGAAACCATCTGTAAGTAATACAGTGAAATTACAACTGCTGTAGAAATGCTTAGTTAGTACTAAAGAAAGGATTCCATAAAACTTAAGTACAGAGGTGCTACATGGTGACTGAACATGGCAGAAAACTATCAAACATTGAGCCGAATTAAAAGAATTAACAAGCATTTAAATATCTGAAGAAGATACTGAATCTGTGGAGGTGTAGAAGAAGTTAAGGTTTATTAAGTAAGTTTGTTTGTTTTAAAATTTCGCGCTGAGCTACACGAGGACTTCTGCACTAACCGTCCCAAATTTAGCAATGGGAGATCAGAGGGAAAGTAGCTAGTCAACACTTTTCACCCGCCTACCTTTAGGCTATGCCTTTTACCAACGAATACCGCGGCTGAAAGGGCGAGCATATTTAGTGGGACGGGGATTCGAACCTGCAACCTCCAGATTACGAGTTGAGAGCCCTAACCAGCTGGCCATGCCACGCCGAATGGAGAGGAAAAACATATTAACAGCATTCACTGTGGGGTGGATACCAATATAGTGGAGAAACAAACTGACCAAGAAAAGTTAGACTTTATGAGAATAACAGACATACAATATTCGCTAACATTGATTTAACTCCAAAAGCCCAGCATAACAAAGAAGACCGTACAGTAAGTTTGAGTAATACCGAAATCTAAGAAAGAATCACACAATACAGAGAAAAATATAAAATAACTATTCAACATTTAACTAATTAATAACACACTCAGTCAATCTAGAACAGAAGAGTCCAAAACATGAATATCTTTTTTTTGGAAACATACAAACCGATACTTGAATGTATCTCTATCGGGGAAACTCTAGTGATGTGAATAAAACACCAGAGTTTCATGTAAAAGATCCAGTAATTCGTAACACTAGAAATATAGAAAACAGAGCTTCTTATGAAATCCCTGAAAATGGCAGCAGGCTAGTAGCTTAAACGTTGGATAAATGTAGTCAATTTTTGTTTTTGAATTTCGCGCAAAGCTACACAAGGGTTATCTGCGCTAGCAGTCCCTAATTTAGCAGTATAAGACTACAGGGAAGGCAGCTAATTATCACCACCCACCGCCAACTCTTTTACCAACGAATAAGGGGATGACCGTCACATTTATAACGCCCCAAGGCTGAAAGGGCGAGCATGTTTGGTATGACAAGGATTCGAGCCTGCGACCCTCAGAGTACGAGTCGACCGCCTTAACCACCTGGCCATGTCGGGCCAACTAGTTAATAATTAGTACTATTTATAACAGAATACTAATAATCACAATATATGGTAAGTTCATTGCTGCTATTAACTTCCTTACATAAAGAACTATTTACTATAATTGTTTGCATAGAATTAGGCATTTACGATCTAAATATGTTTAGAAAAACGTGTTAAAAGCACTGGACAAAATACCTGTTTAGGGTTACGCTTACGGCCTAAACCATTTTTTTTTTTTTTGTTTACAGTGCAAAAACTTGTTACTGACTCAATGGTCGAATAGAGAGTGTGTGAAATTTGTTAGTTCAGTAAAAGTGCAACAGTAAATTTACAATAAGTGTTAACCTCTGTAAATGTTTTCTAGCTCTGGAATTATTAACGTTCAAGTATTCCATACAAAATTTATTATTCTAATCACTTATGTTTTGATTGCTAACGTTACTTCGCGAAGTTTTAGAGCATCCCTTTCAATTCTTACCGTTATTCAAAGGTTTGAGTATCGTTGATACAATGTACAATAACTTAAACATTACTACCGTACAGTTACCATAAATTAACTACATTTAGTTTATTAAAACAATTCACATTACAACGCCTCCGAGCAAGTTTGGTGTGACGGGGTCTAGAGCCCACATTAGAAGTGTAGACTTTAATATACTCTTCTGTATACCCGCAGGTCTGTCTTATATCTACTTGTTAGTGTAATTTAGCTCTTTCTTGTTCTTACTGTTACAACATTATAGCACAAACATGTAGTTTGATAATTCCAAGAACCCTTTCTGTTTTATTATTCGTTATTAGGACTTGTATCTTAGCAACAACAACAAACAAATCATCAAGGAAAATTAAAAGAAACGAAACGTATAAAATCGAAATCTGAGCATTATTTTGGACAGTTTTTATGTATTTTTAAAGCAGGATAAAACCTCCACCAATATAGTCTTCAATACGAATATTTAAAATGAACTTGTGAATATAAACTACATACAGTTACGAAATATTCTATACATTCTATACCAACGTGATAACCATTACAAGAATCATAATTAAGTCTCAGATGTCATTTACTGACACTTTTTCCAGTGCTTTTGACATGAGATTCAACGAACTTTTAAAGTGTTGTCTTGTTAAGACATGGCTCGGCGTGATCAGGTGATTAGGACGCTCGACTCGTAATCTGAGGGTCGTTGGTTCGAATTCCCATCACACCAAACATGCTCGCTCTATCAGCCTTGGGGGCGTTATAATGTGACGGTCAATCATACTATTCGTTAGTAAAAGAGTATTCCAAGAGTTGGCTGTGGGTGGTGATGACTAGCTGCCTTCTCTCTTGTCTTACACTGCAAAATTAGGGACTGCTAGCGCAGATAGCCTTCGTGTAGCTTTGCGGGAAATTCAAAACACAAACAAACAAAAACAACTGTTGAGACGTATTGTCCGATGTTGTTTTTTTTACACTAGATATATGAAAGCATTCTGTCTGATCTGAATAATACATTTGTTATTTCACGATTTTATTTGATACATTGATCTATTCACCTACCATTAGTATCAGACAAGTAAGACTAGTTTGAATATTCAACCGAATGGAGCAGGAATTTCACCATTTACAAATGTAAGAAAGTAAAATAAAATCTATCATATAAATTTCAAACCATTTTAATTTTAAATGACACAAATTATATAACATATATGAATGTTATATATAAATAAATAATTCGGGCATCTATAAGCAAAATTGACAAAATTGTAACCAAACCACAGAAATCGTGTTCAATTAGTATCTAAACACAAAGCACCAGGTGCAGACAATGTACAAGCAATATTACTGAAAAATGGAACTCTGTTATTAGTTCAACATTCCAAGTGTCTCAAACCAGGATGTATCCACGTCTCTTGGAAGCAAGTGAAATATTCTCATGTGTTTGAAGGAAGAAAAATCAGCAACTAAGCCTAGAATTACAGACCAATCAGTCTGACCAGATGCATAGGAAAAATATTTCAGAAAGAATAATAAGTGAACGATTAAATCTTTACCTAGAACGTAATTCTAAAGTACTGGAAGTAGAAAACGGTTTCAAAATATTTCAGTAGGCAATAGATATTTTTAATAAAAGAGAGTGTACGTATGTTTGTCTTGTAGATTTGGAGAAGGATTTCGATACATTTTGCACTCGGGTTTAAGGCCCCGGATGTTATAAATGGAACTAACGAGATAAGTTATTCACTAGTTATAAACCTTCTGGAAAACAGAAAGTGTCAGGTAAATGTTGAATGAACCTACTCGGAGTACTTTACTCCTGAGATAGGGGCACTTCAAGGGTGGGTAGCTAGCCACATACTCTTCATCATGTATATGAACAACATGCCATTAAACAACCAAAATTACTGTTTCACTTTACAATCTGCAGACGATGTAGCTATTTGTAAGAGTTCCGAAACACCAATAACAGCGACCACGAATTTACAGCTCTTATTAAACAGTATCGCAGAATGCTGTTCTAAGAAACGGGTAAAATTAACAAACAGAAAACTTACTACTGACAACACTAAAGAAACTAATTAAAATCAACCTCAAACTATATTCTAACGAGCACTTCTCCAACAGTTACAACAACAAAATGTCTTGGTGACACCTATGACACAAAATTAATCTGGCGAAAACATATGAATGAAATCTCAAACAAATCTGACAAAGAATAAAACAAATTAGAAGTCCGTTAAGGAATAATACATGAACAACACGAACTAACATATTAAAAATATATAAACAATACAAACAACTAACCACAGAATATGGTTGTCCAGACTGTATCAATGTATCACCTAAGAAAATTAAAATTCAACTACAAAAATAACAAAATACAAGAGTCACTAGTGTATATAAAGTTCCCCACTTAATAAACTCAAACTTGTCACATAAATACGCAAACATACAACCACCACATGGCAGACTTTTAATCAGATTATTCACGTACTTAAAAAAAACTGATGTAAAAACGAAATATTACGCGCCTTAAATCACTATATCATAGATGATCGAAATGATCCTAAGTACCTTTAAATATGTACTAGTAATATGTCACCTATTGCTGGACCTACGCAATTGTTGATTTATCACATAGTGTGTTAAAAGGGCATTTATGTTAATACACATAAAATAAGCCAACAACATGAAAAACATTGGAATATATAAACTACTGTCTATATGTAGCGAGTGAGTGTAAATGATGAACATTCGAACATAAATAGACAGGACCCTGGTAGGGGTTTTGAATTCATATCAATAAACATTTGTGAAAGTAATACCCTCTTTTATGTTGCGTTCAATAGTTAACAGTTGTCCCAAACATAAAATATTAATAACACCATAAATATAGGAGAAAGAGATAAAGATTGTACCTGACCCTCACAAGTTCAACCAAAGGACCTAAATACCAACAATCAGAAATAATTCAGTCATTATGTCGTTTGGTTTATACTAACTACGATCGTATTATGTTGTGACTTTATATTTTTACATATTAATTGTATGTCTTTAGAGCAGGGGTTCCCAACCGGTGGGTCGCGACCCCCCAAGGGGTCGCGAAGCCTTGTTAGAAGTAGCTTGGGATAACATAAATTTTATTTCATCAATTACATTTTCATGCTCTTACATTTTTTTTGTTTCGGTGCAAAGCAAAACATGTGCTACGTTAGTTCAATGTCATTAGGTGATATTATGAGTGTATGTATGCGTGCCTGTGAGTGAATGTGCCTGTGTGAATGTGTATGTGTCCGCAACTATATGTATGTGTGTACTAGTGAGTAGCGAGTATGTGAGTGCACGCGCATGTACGTATGCTTGTGTGTCTGTTTAGCTGTGATTTGATTAAGTGTGTGTGTGCTCGCTGTCGACACGTGAGTCACATGTCCGTTGCTGATTGGTGGATGACGAATCGCGTGACTGGCCACGCTCCCTTCCCTCTCAATACTTACCCCATCATTACTCTACCTGCACCCCCGACAAGTAGTCAGTGTAAGATCTACAGTTGCCAAAGCGTTCATTATTCAACATTTTTATTTTATTTTAACAAGGAAATAAGTAAGCAGTAGAGGTGAGTTGTGTCCATGGCTAAACGGCGCAGATACTCAGAATGCTTCCTCAACATTGGCTTCACCACTGTGCTCGCCAACGACGGCATCGAGAAACCACAGTGTGTTTTGTGCCATGCTCTCCTGAGTGCAGAGTCAATGAAACCATCAAAACTCAAGCGTCATCTCGAGACGAAACATCCAGAACACGCAAAGAAGGGTTTGGATTTCTTCAAACGGCATGAACGGTGTCTTAAAAGCCAAAGAGTCGATAGAAGTGGGTCGTTTCAGCAGCAGAGTGCAGCCGTAGTGGAAGCTTCATATGAGATTGCATTCGAAATTGCTAAACAAAGAAAGCCTCACACGATTGGAGAAACACTTCTTAAACCCTATATGATGAAAGCAGTAAATCTTATTCTTGGAGAAGCCAGTGCAAAGAAGATGCAGCAAGTATTCCTGTCAAATAATACTATACAGAGGCTCATTTCTAACATGTCTATGGATGTGAAGGAACAGGTTTTGACTGAAATCAAGGGTTTTCCTTTGTTCTCCTTTCAGCTCGACGAGTCAACACGTGTAAGTTCATGTTCTCAGTTGCTTGTCTTTGTGAGATACATTAATTCAGGTGACATTAAAGACGAATTCTTATTCTGCAGTGCACTTGAAACCACAACAAAAGCTGATGATGTCATGGAAAAAGTTTCAACTTTTTTTCAAGACGAAGATCTTCAATGAGAAAACGTGTGTGGGGTTTGTACGGATGGGGCACCGGCTATGCTGGGATCTAAATCAGGATTCCAGTCGAAAGTGAAGAAGCTAGCACCTCAAGCAAAGGGCATCCACTGCATGATTCACCGATATGCTTTCGCCAGTAAGACTCTCCCTGCCTCTCTGCAGGAAGTGCTTGAATCTGTAATCAAAATTGTAAATTATGTGAAGACTCAAGCACTCAACACTCGCCTATTCAAAGAACTATGCAAAGACATGAATGCTGACCACGAAGTCCTTCTCTTCTACACAGCAGTACATTGGTTGTCGAAAGGAAACGTTATTAATCGTGTCTTTGAAATGAAAGATGAAATAAAGCTATTCCTGGAGACTCAAGAAAGGAAAGATCTTGTAGCTCACTTCGAAGATGAAGCATGGGATAAAAGGGTTGCGTACCTAGCTGACATTTTTGACCAGCTGAACAAGCTCAATTTGAAGCTTCAAGGAAGGGAAACACATGTTCTCCTTTTTCAAGATAGTCTTCGGGCCTTTGTTTCCAAACTGCAGAACTGGCGTCGGTAAACCAATCTTGGAAACATCGCTATGTTTGAAAAAAAAAAACTTTGTAGAGTGACGGATGAGTCTCAGATCCAACTGGATCAGTTCCTCAAGGATGAGATTACCGAACATCTTCAGTCTCTAGAAAAGGAAGTCGAGCATTACTTCCCTGAGCTATCACAGGAACAGGAGGCCCTGATAAGGAACCCATTTTGTACTGAGCTTGATGTATCCAGCATCCCAGATGATATCCAAGATGAATTTCTGGATCTAAGGAACGACTCTTCAGCTCGTGATCTCTTCAAGGTGAAATCCGTGACTCAGTTCTGGTGCGCTGTGTATCAGTCATACCCCAAAGTCAGCATGATAGCTTTACGTGTCCTTGTTCCATTTGCTTCTACCTACTTGTGTGAGGCAGGATTTTCACTCTTGGTAATATAAAAACAAAGAATAGGAACAGATTGGATGTTGGAGATGACATGAGACTGGCTTTAACAAACGCTCGGTCACGAATTTCAAAGCTTGCTGCTGAAATGCAACATCAGGCATCTCACTACCTGGGTTGGATAGCTGTTCAAACCTATGTTAATATTATTTTAAGAAATATATGTTCTTTTTGTGAATTCAGGTTGGACCAATGTGATTTAATTTGCTAATAAATAATTACAGAATTTTTAAATATTTTTTTAGATGTTTCTTTCCCTCTCCTTCACAGAAAAGAAAAGAAAAATTAAGTTGCTGATAGTAAGCCCTAAGTAGGGGGGTCACATGGGTTTCAAACTTTTAGGTAAGGGGTCGCGAGTGCCAAAAGGTTGGGAACCCCTGCTTTAGAGAGACCTCTGACACTGAGAAATACGGCTTTATTAATGTGAATTTATTCAAGTTTCTATCGTTTTTGTTTTCTTCCTTATCAAGTGGTTCGGATAACAGCTGTTAATAAAAGTTATAGTGATCTATTTTAATTTCTGATTCGCAACCTTTTCAGTATTATAAATCTTGTTTCTTCTTTAAACTAGACAGTCTATAACTTCTATCTTTACAGTGTTGATACGGTTTGATTTATAGTTGAGGCATTAATCAGTATATGGAGGTTTCATATGAATTACGGTGGTATTTAAGTTATCTTTTATTTGAAGGGTAGCAATTTATATCCTTTAAGAAGTTCAGTTAATAACCCTATCTATCACTGAAGGTAAGCCCCTTCCATATCAAATAATCCCGTTGTATGGCACAATAAGTTACATAAAAAGAAAGTTACACCAGAGGAAAGTTGAATAGATGACTTATACCTGTTTGTACATTGATCGTTATGACTTATAGCTTAATACCGTTAATAACTCTTGCTGTAAAATATTTTAATATCAAACAATGAATACAATAAAGTATAAATCACATATACACATCATATAACTCACAAAGTTCGTAGTGCAACTGACATGTGATTACTCTACCCTGGGGGTAGGGGAGAGGGAGGTCGGTGCTGGTGTATAATACAAGACCATATTACAAATATTGTTTGCAACAAAATATTTATTGTAATAGAAGTTTTACAAATCGTTTATTTGTTATATCCATGCATTTCTTGGGTGTCCATGCTATTACCAGAAGTTCATAATTACATTTCAAAGACTGTAAGTTGAAAAATCATGTGAACATTTAAATAATGTATAATATACATTCGAATGACATGAAATAAAATATTCATTAAATGCATAAAATGTGCAAATTAGATAACAACGTAGTCTAACAGCAGCAGCTAATATCAGTATCAAACGAAACCTCCTATCGGTCAAGTCAGTACTTATACACTTATACGAAATATATTTGTAAGTTACAAACATTTGTAGTAGCAGCTGAAATAACTCTAGACAATTTAACTCCTGGAGTTTTCACCAGGTTGTGAAACACTTGATTTAGGAATATTGCAATATGCAGAGCACGCCATCTGATAAAGCAAAAAAAAAATAAAAGCTACAATTAAAATTGTAAATAGAAGTGCAATATAAGCACATGGAATAACGTAAATATATTGATGCAATTAAAAGTACAATTCCATGTTTTTATTTAAATGAATTTACATTGCTAGAATTATTATAACCATTATTGTTACATTGTTAGGATTATTAATACCATTATTGTTACATTGATATAATTATTATAACCATTATTGTTACATTGTTAGGATTATTATGACTATTATTGTTACATTGTTAGGATTATTATGATCATTATTGTTACATTGCTAGAATTATTATAACCATTATTTTTACATTGTTAGGATTATTATAATCATTATTGTTATATTGTTATGATTATTATGACTATTATTGTTACATTGTTAGGATTATTATAATCATTATTGGATTCATTTCTTTTAAATTACATTAATCTTCACAAGTTGTTTATAGTGGACTACGTTACCGATTTTTATTTACGTCTCCCACAGGGCCCATAGTAACTGTTTTTGATTACAGTTAACTCTTACTTTCCATTTATACGTTGTTGGATCCCCGTCAGCGATTTACACCCTGATCTAGTGAAATTAATAGCCATTGTCACAAAAACGTGCATCTAAAGCTAAACTATCCATTGAATAAATTCCTTTAGTATTCCACAAATCGAACCTTCTTTATCCGTTATATCTATCATTAAATACTGTAGACAATGGTTTTTGGTTTTCTTTTTCTTCTGTTATTATTTGATCCGATATAGCCAGGTGGTTATAACACTAGTCTCGTTATCTGAAGATCACAACAAACAGTGAACTATTGGCAGTGGGTTGTGATGACTAGTTGCTATCCCTCTAGTTTAACAATAGCAAAATTAGGGACAGTTAGCGCAGACAGGCCTCGTGTAGTTTTGCACGAAATTCAGAAAAACGAACGAACTGTTCTATTTTTTCAGATTAATTCTGATCTTGAACATTACTTTGATAGCTAATTTACCCATAATTCATCAGTTTATTTTTAATACTAAAAAATATTGACCTTCCAGCTTTCGGATTTGAATTAAGAGTATATTTGACCCCTTATGAGACAGCAGTATGTTTGCAGACTTGAAACGGTAGAAACCGAGTTTTGATACCCGTGGTAAGCAAAGCACAGATACATTATTATTCAGCTTTGTGTTTAATTACAACCAAAGACGTTATTGAAATATAAGGAAAGCGTCTAATAAATCTTGTTTGCCACAACCTTTATTTTATATATTAAGTGATTAAACGTACAAGTTCAAGATGAGCAAATTTGGATTCCAACTTCTTTTCACATAATCTTAGACGTATACACTTAGGCGATACTTGTTTAAGTATTCGTAGAAACTTTAAAAAGTCCTAATTCTTTCTCATATTTTATGGCGTTTTGGAAAAAATAAATTAACTTTTTATAACGTAACGGATTTATTGTTATATACTTATTTTAATAGCGATACTTGTGTTCGTTAAATATATATTTGGCAAGCATGTAACATATCCTATTAAATATATATTGCAAAATTTTCCCCTATTCTCTAAATATATAGAAGATTCTTGAATGTAAAAATCAACCATCTACTATCTGTTTAAGCAAAATATTGTTGCCTACTGAACTTTCAGGAACCTTCTCTAAAGTTTATAAATATACATGCTAAAAAAACAGTATTATATTGATGGTTTGCTGCAGCTAGTTTACTGTAAACCTCGAAAGCTATAACTGTGATAAACGCTTACCAATCAGAAAACTACAGATATTTGACAAGAAACATTTATAAATTTCGAATAAACCGTTTCACTTAATTGAATTAACTTTAGACATTAAATGTTTTCGTCGCAAAAAAATTCACACTTGAAGAAGTTGGTGAGCTTACCATCCAGTTAAGTGCACCCGTGTATCAAAATACAATTTATTCGCTCATCGTAAACCGTCGATAAAATATCCAGTTACAGAACAGATAAAAGACCGAGTATTGTTTGTAATTTTGTAAAAGTTTTGTATATAAATTATTAGTTGTAATCACCATTACTATAAAGCGTATTGTTGTTTGTATATTAAAATATATTAGTGTTAATAAAAAACTGTGTGTTTCAATCTTTTGACATAAATTTAATAGAAATCGATATCTTATTAATTCATAAATTAAAATTACAACTTCCGGTTTTTTAAATAGTAATATGTAACATAAGAAATTGGAAAGTTGTTTGGGATAAGTCATAATACGTAACATTAAACATAATGGCAATTATTATTAATTGTTATTCTCTTGACACAACACTAAATGTTTCACCGCCTTCTAGAATATGGTAGTAATAAGCAGTTTGTTTTTGTTGTTAATTACAATGTTACACAATGGGCTGTCTGAATTGTGCTTACCACTGGTATCAAAACCTGGTTTTCAGTAGTATATCATTTGTATTTCCAAGTATATACAATGGATATAAGCATTAGATGTTACCAGTTTGTTTTTTTTGTTTTTGGGATTTCGCGCAAAGCCACACGAGGGCTATCCGCGCTAGCTATCCATAATTTTGCAGTGCAAGACTAGAGGGAAGGCCGTTAGTCAATTCCACCTACCGCCAACTATTGGGCTACTCTTTTTTTTTCCAACTAATAGTGGGGTTAACCGTCACATTATAACGTCCCCACGGCTGAAAGGGCTAGCATGTTTCGAACCCGCGGCCCTCAGATTACAAGTCAAACACCTTAATCCACCTGACCATGACGACCGGTTACAAATTTAAAGTTGAGGAAAAGCTGCTAGTAAATAGCACGCACCGCCAACTCTTGAGTTTTTTTAATTCTATAAAGAAATATGACGCGCTTACGAGTGCAAAACGTGAGAGATGATTATATGATTTTAAAACTTCAAACCATGTACCCTAACTTTCAGCTAATCACTAGGTCAAGTCGAGAAGCATCGCATATCTTTTGGTTTGATTGTTTTGAATTTCGCGCAACGCTTTACTAGGGCTATCTGCGTTAGCCATCCTTAATTTAGCAGTGTAAGACTAGAGGAAAAGCAGCCAGTCATCATCACCCACCGCCAACTCTTGGGCTACTCTTTACCAACGAATAGTGGGATTGACCGTCACGTTATAACACCTCACGGCTGAATGGGCGAGAAGGTTTGGCGTGACAGGTATTTGAACTCGCGACCCTCAGATTACGAGTCGAGTGTTTTAGCCACCTAGCCATGCCGAGCTATTCACAGATCTTACACGATTAAATCTGTATCAGCAACATATTCAAAAGTTATTAAATCTTAAGATAATTTACAAATGAGTATTTGAAAGATAAAAAACTTTGAAGTATTGTTACTTATTTCTAGCTTGTGCTTTAATATTTCAACTAATTTAAAGGATTAGAATACTTCCTGAACATTCTTGTTGTAGTCATGGCTAACTTTCATGCTTGTTATTATATTACACGTTTCTATATAGATTACATTTGAATTTGGCTTTATATTAAGCTGATCATCTCTTAATGACAGCTTCATTCTGATATAGAATTTTGTTTTTGAAAGAATTGCAATGTACACGCTATGATTTTTCTAAAAGTTTTTGCTAGCAAGTTCCAAAACTACTTAGAGTGGCCATAGGCACTTAATTTACGTTATTAAATGTACACAATAAAATTAGTTAATCTAATAAACAGATGAAAATGTTTTATTTATCATTTTCAGTAAATAAAAATTCCAAAACAATCTTAACTCATCGTCTGAATATTGATTGTTATCAATACCAATGAAGTACTTTATTTATGGTACACGTAATTACCATATATCATCGAATTACATTATTATTTTGTATTTACGTATATTTGTTGTAATTTTTATAAAATGGCGGTAACCTTTTGTTACGAAGAGTCAGATGGAAAGTCATTTATGTTTCAGTAGAAAATTCAGAAGTAATATATATTACTTATACTAATATTATTGTAATGTTTAATAATGTTATTGATTGATATATTCAGCTACAATTAATGTTTGATGATAACATACTATTACCTTAAGTAAACTTAAAACGTAACGCAGCATGGTCCTACGAATTCATTAGATGTGATCTATTAATGATATTCATAAGTGAAATTGCCCTACGGATAAATTAGGTTATAACAACTGGAAGTATTGGTGATATTCATATATATATATATATAGATATATGTTAGATGATTGTATTAATTCGTTGTATTTGAGCTATTAATAATATTAATATATTACGTGGTCCCACGAATTTATTAGATGTGAGTTTAATAATGATATTCTTACCTTAAATGGTCCTAGGAATTTATTAGTTGAGAATTAATAATTATATCCATACCTTAAGTGGTCCTAGGAATGTATTAGTTGAGAATTAATAATGATATTCTTACCTTAAATGGTCTCAGAATTTTATTAGTTGAGAATTAATAATCATATCCATACCTTAAATGGTCCTAGGAATTTATTAGTTGAGAATTAATAATTATATCCATACCTTAAATGGTTCTAGGAATTTTTATTTGAGAATTACTGATGATATTCATAGATAAAATGTTCCTAAGAATTTATCAGCTAACGCAGCCTGAGCATTATCAGATGACACAGTTGAACTTTAGTTTTTGGGTGCACTAAGTAACATTTCTAGTTATTCTAAACATTACATATCCATCTTCTAAGCTCATAATCAACCAATGTAAATATTTAATCATACAAATAATTGTCTTGGGTCCAGTTCTATGTGAGCGTAATATAAAAGCACAAGTGGGTTATTTGTTTATATATCCCTCTAGTTTTACTGAAAAATATATTATTTTTATTTTATCTTCATAATACTTCATACAGTTAAATATACCATTAAAAATATCCAAAGAACAGGAACTGCTATACCAGATATAGGTATCCAAACAACACGTGCTGGATTATTTGTAAAATTTTCGACATTTGAAAATTTTTACAAAACTCAGTTATTTTATGCTAAATGTCAAACTGTTCAGATTCAATCATATTCTCGGAAACTTTCATTACGGTCAACAGCAAATTGTTGAATAATGTTTGATATGTAACTAACGTCACTAGAAATATAATATTGAATAATAATAAGCAACTGCGTGAAGTATTTGAAATAAACGTTAAAAGAATAAAACTTTTGAACATATTTTAAAATAAGTTTGACCGATTCTTCTCTCTATGTTAACAAACACGTAAATAACCAGTTTTCAGTAAAATTACAATGTACTTAACAAGTTGTCATTTAAAAGGTTGGACGCCTCTCAGAGGTATAGCAGTATGTTTGCGGACTCACATTGCTAAAAACCGGTTTCGATAGACGTGGTGGGTAAAGCACATATAGCCCATTGTGTAGCTTTATGCTTATTTCTAAACAAACAAACAAAAACCGTATTGAACAACGAGCTCCTTAACTTCTTGAGCACGTGAATCGTGGAATAAAGGTGAATACATTTAGTGTATCTAAATTTTGTAAGGACTCGAACTGGTTTATAAACATTCAGCCCTAGTTCTAACAGCCCGGCATGGCCAGGTGATTAGGGCACTCCACTCGCAATCCAAGAGTCGCGAGTTTGAATCCGCATCACACCAAACATGCTCAGCCTATCAGCCGTGGGGGCGTTATAAAGTTACGGTCAATCCCACTATTCCTTAGTAAAAGAGTACCCCAAGAGTTGGCGGTGGGTGGTGATGACTAACTGTCTTCCCTCTATTCTTCTACTGCTAAATTAGGGACGGATATTACAGTTAGCCCTTGTGTAGCTTTGCGCGAAATTAAAGACAAAACCAAATAGTTCGAACAAATGTATTGAACATATAAGAAGTCGCTTTTAAGTGGTACATGTCTTCTTTAAATTCGAATTCAAAATATAATTCAACTTTAGTTGAAAAGATAGAACATTTATGGATGTTTGGTTTTATCATAGCGATGCCCTTTATATTAGAACGATGGAATGTTTGTTATGTTTTGGTCGGCATAGCGATTTCCAATGTAATAAACGGATGAGCCGTATACAATTTTTATGGTTGTTTAACTGAATAACAATATAAGTGGATATTCCAAGCTGTGTTTCGCCCTCGTAGCTCCCCACAGCTTCGGCCATTGTTACGTTGAGTTAAACTCAAGATTTTTCTCATTTAATATAAAGTCATTGATCCAAACGTGGTTGAACTGTATTCATTTATTAAAGTCTTATAGAAGGTGTTTTTCAGCTATTTACATAATTGCTAGTTGCATTATAATTAAAGTAGATATGAAGTAGGATATTAACCTTTTGTGATAAGCGAACACACAATCGTTAGTAGATGAATACGTTTGTTTATTTTTCAATTTCGCCAAAAGCTACACGAAGGCTATCTGCGCTAGCCGTCCCTAATTTAGCAGTGTAAGACTAGAGAGAAGAAAGTTAGTCATCACCATCCATCGCCAACTCTTGGGCTACTCTTTTACCAACGAATAGTTGGATTGACCGTCACATTATAACGCCCTTAAAGCGAGTGCAATCGGGATTTGAACCCGCGTCTATCAGATTACGAGTCGAGCCCCTTAACCACCTGGCCATGAGATGAATGTGTCCTAGCCTTTTAAAGAAAACATAAGTTACACAATAACAAAGGGCATCCTGTATATTTCCAAGTGAAAAGAGGAAACTGCTTGCGTCCTTTCGAAGGTGCTAGAAACGTTAATATAAAGTCTCAACACGTGGTCCTCACAAACGTCGAAGACGGCCAGAAAAGTACACACTGGCTGTACAGTCTTCTTTGGACTGCTTTGATCAAATGTACAAAAGAACAAACAGAATGACACAAAATCTTTGAACGAATCGTCTTTCGCAACCAATCTTTGGTGCAGTAGCACCTCAAACACTTTAAGACGTGCACAGATTATTTCTAAATCAAGTTTAATTTAAAAAAAATATTTGGATATGACTAAAAGTCACAATGAAAATTTAAAGTGTCAAGACAAATGATTCAAAACTCAGGAATAGAAGTTTTAATCCGAACTGTGGTTCTAATAAAAGAGGTCAAAGCTATCTCCCATCCCCGGCTGAGATATAGAAGCACCTTATTTGTAGCCACTGGATAGAGGTGAGGCAGCCACTCAGAAGTACTCATTGTTAATAAATGGCTTTGTTTAGCTCTCTGAACTTACCGCTAAAACTGCAGTGTGTTCAAGGGCGCCAAAATCTTTGGTTTGACAAATCATTGTAATTAAATCGGTCTGACCAAAAGTAAGGATCATTTGAAAACATTTTGAGAAACTCAGTTTTTGTAGATCTGACATTTTTGTTTCAATACATTTTGTAACATTAATGTTTTTATATTACTATACTGAGCAAGGTTACGTATACATCGGCCTGGCATGGCCTAGCTCGTAAGGCGTGCGACTCGTAATCCGAGGGTCGCGGGTTCGCGCCCGCGTCGCGCTAAACATGCTCGCCCTCCCAGCCGTGGGGGTGTATAATGTTACGGTCAATCCCCCTATTCGTTGGTAAAAGAGTAGCCCAAGAGTTGGCGGTGGGTGGTGATGACTAGCTGCCTTCTCTCTAGTCTTACACTGCTAAATTAGGGACGGCTAGCACAGATAGCCCTCGAGTAGCTTTGTGCGAAATTCCAAAACAAACAATCTACCAATTAACTTTTAAATCAAATTATATGCCAAAAGTAGCATACATTTCGCTTTATATTTGTATACTGGTATTATTTTCGGTATAATAAAAAATAATTTGGACGCAGACAAAAGATCTCTGTAAAAGAATTAGAGCGAATGATTCGTCATTTTTTCCATTCGTTTGTCTGGAAAAATCACTTACTCACTTGGATGAAAATTTTTCAAAATAATGAAATTTTGATTTATTCCATAAACACAAATAGAACCCACTCAGAAGGCCTTATAAGTTCAATAAACTTTAATTTTGCTCAGTCCAGACTGTGAAATAGTCGTTGTTAATATTCAGATATTTTATTGATGGGCGACTTTTATGGCCGCCATTTTGTTTCATCACGATCCCTGCTACTGAATACTACAATACTTAATAATAAACCAATATGCCTAGTGGGCGTTGTCTTAATAAGCTATAGCATGTAGAGTGAGAGTTGTCATTAAACATGCTCGTTTTTTTTTTATGGTTGCTGTTAGGGTCAACGGTCCGAGTGTAAAAAATTATTGCTTAATGTAAATTACCCAAGTGACTGATCCCAAATCCAGGTGGTATTTCGGTCAAATTAAAAAGATATACAATAAGATTAACTTGTAACATACTAAAGCAACCTTAGTAAGGGATGTATTTTAATATCTTATAGCATATGTTCCAAGAGTTTTAACCCCCCGCTAGTACAGCGGTTTGTCTCCGGATTTACAACACTAAAATCAGGGGTTCGATTCCCCACGGTGGGCTCAGCAAATAGCCCGATGTGGCTTTGCTATAAGAAAAACACACCAAGAGTTTTTAATATTTTGCAGCTTATGTAATAAAACTCAAACTACTATTAATCCCTACGCTTACTCAAAGTTACTTTTACATTTTCTAGTAAATACAAGAAAAGTTACATTAATATCAACCAGTGTACATAGAAACATTTATATTAATATTAACAAGAATGTTCACTGCATGTTGCATTAATGTGTTTTAGTACATGCAGTTAAAATTATCTTGATACCAATCAGTATACATAAACAAATTCATATAGATATTACTATAGAACACATATAGATCTTTCCTCACTATGCTCTACCATATTTAGAAATGGATAGTTACAGTGTGTCAAATATTTTTTGTTTTTCTCCCAAATACTAACCAACATACATAGAAATTAAATATGAACCCTATTATCCAAGCACTTTCAAAAGTTTGACCTTTCTTCTTCAAGTGCAAACTGAGACAAAAATTAGCGAAAAAGGAAATGGATTCCAGAAATAAGGAAAGCTCAAGACCATTCAGTACGAGTCACAGAGACAATAATAAATAGTTTTAATTTGTACGCAGGTACTATTGTCTGTTTCTTGATGTTCAGAAAACCTTCGACAGTGTATGGCGCAACGGGTTAAAATATGTAATGTCCCAAATGAATCAACCATGAGGCACTGTTTGCGAGTTTTTCAATTTTTTTAAATAACATAAAAGCTAGATTTAACGTATCGGGCATCTTCTAGGAACATTTCACCATGGAACCACGTGTCTTCCAAGGATGGGTAGTTAGTTCTATACTATTTTTCAGGTGACTGACTAATGTGCCTTTATTATATTCTAGTTTACACTTCTGTCAGACACCCGGTGATAATGTCCATTCACCCCACCCACTGTCGCAACAAGTCCGTAACCGTGACTTAACCAAATACAAAACTTCTGTAACACTTGAAGAATCAAAATAAATCCCCAAACACAAATTATATTACTTAGAAAATCAACCAAAATTTGTAGAAGGCCTCGAGTGTTATAATACCTCAACCAAAACCTCCTGCAGAAAGCCACATTATCCAAATTCTTGGGTTTAACCTATGATTCAAAACAAAATTGGACCAAATAGGTAAATGAAATTAAAAACAAATTATGCTCGAATTCTTACTGGTAACAACTAGAAACGTTTTGTTTGTTTTTTATGAATTTTGCGCAAAGTCACACGAGGGCTACCTGCGCTGGCAATCACTAATTTAATAGTGTAAGACTAGAGGGAAAGCTGCTAGTCATCAACATCCTCCGTCAACTCTTGGGTTACTCTTTTACTAACGAATAGTTGGATTGACCGTCACATTATAACGACCGGCGGCTGAAAATCGAGCATGTTTGGTGCGACGGAAATGCGAACCCGCGACTCTCAGAGTACGAGTCTCACGCGTTAGCCCACTTGGTCATGCCGGGCCGATTTGGAATATATATATACGTCAATATGCAAAAGACTAGTAACAAATATTATGTTTCATTTCGTTCACTGTTAAAAGATACGTCAAATTCAACTCTGTATCTTTATGAATATTAAGGGATAGCATTTTTCTTTCTATACTCCTGTCATAAAAGTAACAATTGGGTGTTATGTTTTTCACTTTATCGGCTATACGAAAATAAAATATCATTCATAATATATAACTGTATCGACTGTAACATATTTTAATAACAGATTGAACAGTAAGTTCATTTCAAAGTTGTTTTTTTTTACAATATATACAAAACATAATATTCTATTTAAATATGAAATATGGGTTGACACATATTCGTCAGCAAATGTATTCGCGTTTCGCTGTTGTTTTGAAATGCAAAGTGAGTTTACAGGAATTTTTATGTAGCATTTATACATAATTATTCAATAGATGGCAGCACATACACTCCAAGTGGGATAAATATGGTTTTATCACGCAGTAACACACCAGTCTCTTTGCATTGCGCTATCTGAGGAAATATAATCAGTGATGTCAAGAAACCCACTTGTTGAGAAAATATATATGCAAAAACGGCTCGTTTGGGTTGAGAAAATATTTTACATAGAAGAGCGAACAACGTTTCGACCTTCTTCGGTCATCATCAGGCTCAATTTTTTTAAATAACATAAAAGCTAGATGACGATGACCGAAGAAGGTCGAAACGTTGTTCGCTCTTCTATGTAAAATATTTTCTCAACCTAAACGAGCCGTTTGTGCATATATATTTTCTGAGGAAATATAGTTCAAATTTTAGAGTTAAACGCCGGTTGGAAAAAAGAAAAAACGATACATGGTAATCTGTATAATAGTAATAACCCTGAATATATATATATTTAATAATATGAGTGTTTCATAATATTCTGTAGAAATGGTAAAGCTTAACAGTGGGAACACTGTTTTTCTATCGGCCAAAATATTAACTTATGAGACAGAAATAAAATTATATTATTTATATATGATCTAGCTAATATCAGTTATTGCTTGTTAATAAAACCACTGAAAATTAATTTCCTAATCGCTTATCATACGACACATTTTACATTCTAAACAGGTGTTGTATTTCGATAATCCTGGTAAAGGTGTCTCTTCTGTGTTAGAAATTAATATTTCATGTAGACCAGTTCAAGAAAAATAAAATCCTGCCCGGCATGATCAGGTGACTAGCGCACTCGACTCCCATTATGCGGGTCAAGGGTTCGAATCCCAGTCCGTGTGGGCACTATAGTGTCACGGTCAATCCAACTCTTCGTTAATAAAAGAGTAGACCGAGAGTTGGCGGTGGGTGATGATGACTAGCTGCTTTCCCTCTAGTCTTACATGCTAAATTAGAGACGGCTAGTGCATGTAACCTTCGTGTAGCTTTGCGCGAACTTCAAAGCCGAACCAAATGTTACCGCAGTATCTGTTCATGTAACTTGGTAAGATCAACAACGTGTACATTCACTGCCATTTATCCACGTAGTCCTATGTATTTATCCACATATTCAGTCAACGATATGTGAAATAGAAAAGCTCAAATGTCCTTGCATTTAATGTTTATAATTCATAATCAACAATGAAACGTTAGCTGCAGGAGATTTTATAGGATTCGCGGATCTTTAACAGGGGATACGATCTTGATTTAAAAAAAATTCTATAAAATCCAATTTATAACCAAAAGTTATCATGTTTAACAGAGGCCGAATTTTAACTGGTATACAGAGGAACGGTTGTTATCGTATATAATTTTAAGTATTTCTGTTTTGTAGCTTGTTTCTCGATTGGAAGTCGCTAGTACCATGAATAGAAATTACATCTTGAAATGAGTATCAAACAGTTATTTCGTATACACACACACCTAAAACACGTTCGTTAAACAATTAGAGTATAAAAGTTAATAAATTTGTTTAGAATTTCGCACAAAGCTACACGAGGGCTATCTGCGCTAACCTCCCTAATTTAACAGTGTGAGACCAGAGGGAAGGCAGCTAGTCATCACCACCCCACCTCTTGCTCTTGGAATACCTTTTTACCAACGAATAGTGGAATTGAACGTTACATTATAACGCCTCTACGGCTAAAATGGCGAGCATGATTTGTGTGATGGTGATTCAAACCCGTGACCCTCGGTTTGCGAATGGAGTGTCTTAACCACTTGGTCATGTCGGTTAATAAATAAATATTTATAGCTGTGTTATTTCAGTTATATTATAGTTTATATTGTACTTCATATTTTAAAATACATTCTGCATATGATGAATAAATCATTATAGCGGTAAATGATAACTGCAACGTAAGCAGCAGTTGTTTAATACCTAACTACGTCGCAAGTTCTATTTTGTATGTAACTACGCTCCATGTTCTACGTTATGTGTAAACACGCAGAACGTACGTGACTTTTCTCAAACTTAAAACGGGACAATATGATTCATTCGTTTGTACGATTTCTGTTTCTAACATTCACCGAAAGCTGAATGTGAACATATTCAATTGTTCACCTTCCAATAAGATCTGAAGCTTTGATGAATCGACAATAAAAACGAAGTTTCACTATTGTGAAATAAATTAATGAGGTACTTAAGTCATTCTCAAGTAAGACAATGAAAACTGAGCACTTCAGGAAGCACAGAAACCTAGTAACGCATCCAGTGATGATGGTGACCAAGGTGGTTAATCTGTTTTATATTACTGTTTCTTTGTTCGTTACTTGATAAACAAAGTATACGTTCTGCCAACGGTGTTTCCTTGTTTGTTTGTTTTAATTTTGTGCAAAGTTACACGAGGACTATCTGTGCTAGCCGTCCCTAATTTGGCAGTGTAAAACTAGAGGGTTTGTTTGTCAGTTTGTTTTGAATTTCGCACAAAGCTACTCGAGGGCTATCTGTGCTAGCCGTCCCTAATTTAGCAGTGTAAGACTAGAGGGAAGGCAGATAGTCATCACCACCCACCGCCAACTCTTAAGCTACTCTTTTACCAACGAATAGTGAGATCGACCGTCACATTATAACGCCCCCATGGCTGAAAGGGCGAGCATGTTTGACGCGACGGGGATGCGAACCCGGGACCCTCAGATTACGAGTCGCACGACTTAACCCACTTGGTTATGCCGGGCCACAGACTAGAGGACAGTTAATTATCACCACCCACCGTCAACTCTTGGGCGTTATAAAGTTACGGTCAATCCCACTATAAATTAACAAGCTGTGATCTATTCTATCAAATACCTTGGATAAAATCGTAAATAGTTCATAAACAAACTTGTCTTTATGCAACGATTTGCTTACTTTTTATCAAAAATCTTTTATAAGCATGGTTATACTTTTCGGTAACTATTGTCTTAGTAAATTAATTTTTATTTCTGTAAACATTATTATACGATGTTAGCAAGATATCATTTCATACTTTCCCCTATCCCTAATAAAATAGAAACCGTTCAACAATTTGAAAATACAATTTTATCATATTTATGGATCGAGCTTATAACAAGTAATTTTAATTGACAGGCAAAATTAATGATTCATAAATCATATTTATCAATTTAACCAGTGTATCATAAAAGGAATTAGTAACACATATTTTATGTCTTAAATATATTTTGTCTATAACAAGTCGTTTTTAATATCAATTTTACTAATAATTCTTATCAAGTTATCACTGGTTAATTTTGGAAAATGAAAATAATTAGTGTGTGTTTTCTTTTTGCAAAGCCACATCGGGCTATCTGTTGTGTCCACTAAAAGGAATCAACCCCCTGATTTTACCGTTGTGAATCTAAAGACATATTGCTGCCCGACCGAGAGACGAAAAAATAATTATAAACAATTGTTTGAAAATAGTTACTACTAATGTCATATATAGATTATCTGAAAATATATTTATATTATTCAGTAGATGTGTAAAATTTACGTGCTAATAATTATTAAAATTATCTCCTTTATTTTCAGTAATAATTATATGTGACATATTTCTAGTTGAAGTTTCATTTATTCTGTTAATAATTGACCACGTTCTCATATTATTTTTCTTGCCTTTCCTTCTTCTTACAACCAATATGCCCCCCCACTGGCACAACGGTATGTCTGCGGACTTACAACGCTAAAAACCGGGTTTAGATACCCGTGGTTGGCAGAGCACGGATATCCGTTTTATAGCTATGTGCTTAATTATGAGCAGAAACCAATATGTCATCTTTAGGCCTAATGTCAAAGTCATAAAAGAGTTTATAGCTGGACGTCATTTTTTTTCTATTTTTACTGTAATCACACTATTTCCAGTTGTAACTCAACCAACCAATAAATAATTCACCAAGACCATTCTTATAGTCTTACTGATTATACGAAGTAAAAAAAAACTCTGTGAAATGAAGATTATAGAACATGTTTCTAACAAAGGTCGTTACGCGATAAAGATTCTTTTACTCTTAAGTATGAAAACATTTAAAAACATAATTAATATAACAGATTGGGCTTTTCAAAAGAAAATTCCTATTAAGTACACGTAGTATAACTGTATATGGCAAATTTTAATAATATATTTGTTTAGCTTTTGGAAGGTTATTTAATATTACAGTGTGTATGTAGAAATATATTGAGAATTCTTTAAATATTGATGAAACGTAACTCACCGGAATGTTTTATTTGGATTACGTTTACTGTGTTGAAGAGCCGGAAAAAGACACGATCGATAGATTACTTCTTTCTATAATGTTTAGGAAACTGGGGATAATAAACTTGTATTGGAACATAGATACTGTGAGTCTTGTGTTGGAACATAGATAATGTGAGTCTTCTATTAGAACATAGATACTGTGAGTCTTGTGTTGGAACATAGATACTGTGAGTCTTGTGTTGGAACATAGATACTGTGAGTCTTGTGTTGGAACATAGATACTGTGAGTCTTGTGTTGGAACATAGATACTGTGAGTCTTGTGTTGGAACATAGATACTGTGAGTCTTGTATCTTGTATTGGAACATAGATACTGTGAGTCTTGTGTTGGAACGTAGATACTGTGAGTCTTGTGTTGGAACATAGATACTGTGAGTCTTGTATTTGAACATAGATAATGTGAGTCTTGTGTTGGAACATAGATACTGTGAGTCTTGTATTGGAACATAGATACTGTGAGTCTTGTATTGGAACATAGATAATGTGAGTCTTGTATTAGAACATAGATACTGTGAGTCTTGTGTTGGAACATAGATACTGTGAGTCTTGTGTTGGAACATAGATACTGTGAGTCTTGTGTTGGAACATAGATACTGTGAGTCTTGTGTTGGAACATAGATAATGTGAGTCTTGTGTTGGAACATAGATACTGTGAGTCTTGTATTGGAACATAGATACTGTGAGTCTTGTGTTGGAACATAGATACTGTGAGTCTTGTATTGGAACATAGATACTGTGAGTCTTGTGTTGGAACATAGATACTGTGAGTCTTGTGTTGGAACGTAGATACTGTGAGTCTTGTGTTGGAACATAGATACTGTGAGTCTTGTGTTGGAACATAGATACTGTGAGTCTTGTATTTGAACATAGATAATGTGAGTCTTGTGTTGGAACATAGATACTGTGAGTCTTGTATTAGAACATAGATACTGTGAGTGGAACTTGTGAGTCTTGTGTTGGAACATAGATACTGTGAGTCTTGTGTTGGAACGTAGATACTGTGAGTCTTGTGTTGGAACATAGATACTGTGAGTCTTGTGTTGGAACATAGATAGATACTGGGAGTCTTGTGTTGGAACATAGATAATGTGAGTCTTGTATTGGAACATAGATAATGTGAGTCTTGTGTTGGAACATAGATACTGTGAGTCTTGTATTGGAACATAGATAATGTGAGTCTTGTGTTGGAACATAGATACTGTGAGTCTTGTATTGGAACATAGATACTGTGAGTCTTGTGTTGGAACATAGATACTGTAGTCTTGTGAACATAGATCTTGTGTTGGAACATAGATACTGTGAGTCTTGTATTGGAACATAGATACTGTGAGTCTTGTGTTGGAACATAGATACTGTGAGTCTTGTGTTGGAACATAGATACTGTGAGTCTTGTGTTGGAACATAGATACTGTGAGTCTTGTGTTGGAACATAGATACTGTGAGTCTTGTGTTGGAACATAGATACTGTGAGTCTTGTATTGGAACATAGATACTGTGAGTCTTGTGTTGGAACATAGATACTGTGAGTCTTGTGTTGGAACATAGATACTGTGAGTCTTGTATTTGAACATAGATAATGTGAGTCTTGTGTTGGAACATAGATACTGTGAGTCTTGTGTTGGAACATAAATATTGTGAGTCTTGTGTTGGAACATAGATACTGTGAGTCTTGTATTTGAACATAGATAATGTGAGTCTTGTGTTGGAACATAGATACTGTGAGTCTTGTATTGGAACATAGATACTGTGAGTCTTGTGTTGGAACATAGATACTGTGAGTCTTGTGTTGGAACATAGATACTGTGAGTCTTGTGTTGGAACATAGATACTGTGAGTCTTGTATTGGAACATAGATACTGTGAGTCTTGTGTTGGAACATAGATACTGTGAGTCTTGTATTGGAACATAGATACTGTGAGTCTTGTGTTGGAACATAGATACTGTGAGTCTTGTGTTGGAACATAGATACTGTGAGTCTTGTGTTGGAACATAGATACTGTGAGTCTTGTGTTGGAACATAGATACTGTGAGTCTTGTGTTGGAACATAGATACTGTGAGTCTTGTCTTGTAGTTGAGTCTTGTGTTGGAACATAGATACTGTGAGTCTTGTATTTGAACATAGATAATGTGAGTCTTGTGTTGGAACATAGATACTGTGAGTCTTGTATTGGAACATAGATAATGTGAGTCTTGTGTTGGAACATAGAAACTGTGAGTCTTGTATTGGAACGTAGATACTGTGAGTCTTGTGTTGGAACATAGATACTGTGAGTCTTGTGTTGGAACGTAGATACTGTGAGTCTTGTATTGGAACATAGATACTGTGAGTCTTGTGTTGGAACATAGATACTGTGAGTCTTGTGTTGGAACATAGATACTGTGAGTCTTGTATTGGAACATAGATACTGTGAGTCTTGTGTTGGAACATAGATACTGTGAGTCTTGTGTTGGAACGTAGATACTGTGAGTCTTGTGTTGGAACGTAGATACTGTGAGTCTTGTGTTGGAACATAGATACTGTGAGTCTTGTATTTGGAACATAGATAATGTGAGTCTTGTGTTGGAACATAGATACTGTGAGTCTTGTGTTGGAACATAGATATTGTGAGTCTTGTGTTGGAACATAGATACTGTGAGTCTTGTATTTGAACATAGATAATGTGAGTCTTGTGTTGGAACATAGAAACTGTGAGTCTTGTATTGGAACATAGATACTGTGAGTCTTGTGTTGGAACATAGATACTGTGAGTCTTGTGTTGGAACGTAGATACTGTGAGTCTTGTGTTGGAACATAGATACTGTGAGTCTTGTGTTGGAACTGTGAGTCTTGTGTTGGTAGATACTGTGAGTCTTGTGTTGGAACGTAGATACTGTGAGTCTTGTGTTGGAACATAGATACTGTGAGTCTTGTATTGGAACATAGATAATGTGAGTCTTGTGTTGGAACATAGATACTGTGAGTCTTGTATTGGAACATAGATAATGTGAGTCTTGTGTTGGAACATAGAAACTGTGAGTCTTGTATTGGAACGTAGATACTGTGAGTCTTGTGTTGGAACATAGATACTGTGAGTCTTGTGTTGGAACGTAGATACTGTGAGTCTTGTATTGGAACATAGATACTGTGAGTCTTGTGTTGGAACATAGATACTGTGAGTCTTGTGTTGGAACATAGATACTGTGAGTCTTGTATTGGAACATAGATACTGTGAGTCTTGTGTTGGAACATAGATACTGTGAGTCTTGTGTTGGAACATAGATACTGTGAGTCTTGTATTGGAACATAGATACTGTGAGTCTTGTGTTGGAACATAGATACTGTGAGTCTTGTGTTGGAACATAGATACTGTGAGTCTTGTGTTTGAACATAGATAATGTGAGTCTTGTGTTGGAACATAGATACTGTGAGTCTTGTGTTGGAACATAGATATTGTGAGTCTTGTGTTGGAACATAGATACTGTGAGTCTTGTATTTGAACATAGATAATGTGAGTCTTGTGTTGGAACATAGAAACTGTGAGTCTTGTATTGGAACGTAGATACTGTGAGTCTTGTGTTGGAACATAGATACTGTGAGTCTTGTGTTGGAACGTAGATACTGTGAGTCTTGTGTTGGAACATAGATACTGTGAGTCTTGTGTTGGAACATAGATACTGTGAGTCTTGTGTTGGAACATAGATACTGTGAGTCTTGTGTTGGAACGTAGATACTGTGAGTCTTGTGTTGGAACATAGATACTGTGAGTCTTGTATTTGAACATAGATACTGTGAGTCTTGTGTTGGAACATAGATACTGTGAGTCTTGTATTGGAACATAGATACTGTGAGTCTTGTGTTGGAACATAGATACTGTGAGTCTTGTGTTGGAACATAGATACTGTGAGTCTTGTGTTGGAACGTAGATACTGTGAGTCTTGTGTTGGAACATAGATACTGTGAGTCTTACATTGGAACATAGATACTGTGAGTCTTATATTGGAACATAGATACTGTGAGTCTTGTATTTGAACATAGATAATGTGAGTCTTGTGTTGGAACATAGATACTGTGAGTCTTGTATTGGAACATAGATAATGTGAGTCTTGTGTTGGAACATAGAAACTGTGAGTCTTGTATTGGAACGTAGATACTGTGAGTCTTGTGTTGGAACATAGATACTGTGAGTCTTGTGTTGGAACGTAGATACTGTGAGTCTTGTGTTGGAACATAGATACTGTGAGTCTTGTGTTGGAACATAGATACTGTGAGTCTTGTATTTGGAACATAGATAATGTGAGTCTTGTGTTGGAACATAGTCTTGTGTTGGAACATAGATACTGTGAGTCTTGTGTTGGAACATAGATACTGTGAGTCTTGTGTTGGAACATAGATACTGTGAGTCTTGTATTTGAACATAGATAATGTGAGTCTTGTGTTGGAACATAGATACTGTGAGTCTTGTATTGGAACATAGATACTGTGAGTCTTGTGTTGGAACATAGATACTGTGAGTCTTGTGTTGGAACGTAGATACTGTGAGTCTTGTGTTGGAACATAGATACTGTGAGTCTTGTGTTGGAACATAGATACTGTGAGTCTTGTGTTGGAACATAGATACTGTGAGTCTTGTGTTGGAACATAGATACTGTGAGTCTTGTATTGGAACATAGATACTGTGAGTCTTGTGTTGGAACATAGATACTGTGAGTCTTGTGTTGGAACATAGATACTGTGAGTCTTGTGTTGGAACATAGATACTGTGAGTCTTGTGTTGGAACATAGATACTGTGAGTCTTGTGTTGGAACATAGATACTGTGAGTCTTGTGTTGGAACATAGATACTGTGAGTCTTGTATTTGAACATAGATAATGTGAGTCTTGTGTTGGAACATAGATACTGTGAGTCTTGTATTGGAACATAGATACTGTGAGTCTTGTGTTGGAACATAGATACTGTGAGTCTTGTATTGGAACATAGATACTGTGAGTCTTGTGTTGGAACATAGATACTGTGAGTCTTGTGTTGGAACATAGATACTGTGAGTCTTGTGTTGGAACATAGATACTGTGAGTCTTGTGTTGGAACATAGATACTGTGAGTCTTGTATTGGAACATAGATACTGTGAGTCTTGTGTTGGAACATAGATACTGTGAGTCTTGTGTTGGAACATAGATACTGTGAGTCTTGTGTTGGAACATAGATACTGTGAGTCTTGTATTGGAACATAGATACTGTGAGTCTTGTGTTGGAACATAGATACTGTGAGTCTTGTATTGGAACATAGATACTGTGAGTCTTGTGTTGGAACATAGATACTGTGAGTCTTGTGTTGGAACATAGATACTGTGAGTCTTGTGTTGGAACATAGATACTGTGAGTCTTGTGTTGGAACATAGATACTGTGAGTCTTGTGTTGGAACATAGATACTGTGAGTCTTGTGTTGGAACATAGATACTGTGAGTCTTGTATTGGAACATAGATAATGTGAGTCTTGTGTTGGAACATAGATACTGTGAGTCTTGTATTGGAACATAGATAATGTGAGTCTTGTGTTGGAACATAGATACTGTGAGTCTTGTATTGGAACATAGATACTGTGAGTCTTGTGTTGGAACATAGATACTGTGAGTCTTGTGTTGGAACGTAGATACTGTGAGTCTTGTATTGGAACATAGATACTGTGAGTCTTGTGTTGGAACATAGATACTGTGAGTCTTGTGTTGGAACATAGATACTGTGAGTCTTGTATTGGAACATAGATACTGTGAGTCTTGTGTTGGAACATAGATACTGTGAGTCTTGTGTTGGAACGTAGATACTGTGAGTCTTGTGTTGGAACATAGATACTGTGAGTCTTGTATTTGGAACATAGATAATGTGAGTCTTGTGTTGGAACATAGATACTGTGAGTCTTGTGTTGGAACATAGATACTGTGAGTCTTGTGTTGGAACATAGATACTGTGAGTCTTGTATTTGAACATAGATAATGTGAGTCTTGTGTTGGAACATAGAAACTGTGAGTCTTGTATTGGAACGTAGATACTGTGAGTCTTGTGTTGGAACATAGATACTGTGAGTCTTGTGTTGGAACATAGATACTGTGAGTCTTGTGTTGGAACATAGATACTGTGAGTCTTGTGTTGGAACATAGATACTGTGAGTCTTGTGTTGGAACATAGATACTGTGAGTCTTGTGTTGGAACATAGATACTGTGAGTCTTGTATTTGAACATAGATAATGTGAGTCTTGTGTTGGAACATAGATACTGTGAGTCTTGTATTGGAACATAGATAATGTGAGTCTTGTGTTGGAACATAGAAACTGTGAGTCTTGTATTGGAACGTAGATACTGTGAGTCTTGTGTTGGAACATAGATACTGTGAGTCTTGTGTTGGAACGTAGATACTGTGAGTCTTGTATTGGAACATAGATACTGTGAGTCTTGTGTTGGAACATAGATACTGTGAGTCTTGTGTTGGAACATAGATACTGTGAGTCTTGTATTGGAACATAGATACTGTGAGTCTTGTGTTGGAACATAGATACTGTGAGTCTTGTGTTGGAACATAGATACTGTGAGTCTTGTGTTGGAACATAGATACTGTGAGTCTTGTGTTGGAACGTAGATACTGTGAGTCTTGTGTTGGAACATAGATACTGTGAGTCTTGTGTTTGGAACATAGATACTGTGAGTCTTGTGTTGGAACATAGATACTGTGAGTCTTGTGTTGGAACATAGATACTGTGAGTCTTGTGTTGGAACATAGATACTGTGAGTCTTGTATTTGAACATAGATAATGTGAGTCTTGTGTTGGAACATAGATACTGTGAGTCTTGTATTGGAACATAGATACTGTGAGTCTTGTGTTGGAACATAGATACTGTGAGTCTTGTGTTGGAACGTAGATACTGTGAGTCTTGTGTTGGAACATAGATACTGTGAGTCTTGTGTTGGAACATAGATACTGTGAGTCTTGTGTTGGAACATAGATACTGTGAGTCTTGTGTTGGAACATAGATACTGTGAGTCTTGTGTTGGAACATAGATACTGTGAGTCTTGTGTTGGAACATAGATAATGTGAGTCTTGTGTTGGAACATAGATACTGTGAGTCTTGTGTTGGAACATAGATACTGTGAGTCTTGTGTTGGAACATAGATACTGTGAGTCTTGTGTTGGAACATAGATACTGTGAGTCTTGTGTTGGAACATAGATACTGTGAGTCTTGTGTTGGAACATAGATACTGTGAGTCTTGTGTTGGAACATAGATACTGTGAGTCTTGTGTTGGAACATAGATACTGTGAGTCTTGTATTTGAACATAGATACTGTGAGTCTTGTGTTGGAACATAGATACTGTGAGTCTTGTGTTGGAACATAGATACTGTGAGTCTTGTGTTGGAACATAGATACTGTGAGTCTTGTATTTGGAACATAGATACTGTGAGTCTTGTGTTGGAACATAGATACTGTGAGTCTTGTGTTGGAACATAGATACTGTGAGTCTTGTATTGGAACATAGATACTGTGAGTCTTGTGTTGGAACATAGATACTGTGAGTCTTGTGTTGGAACATAGATACTGTGAGTCTTGTGTTGGAACATAGATACTGTGAGTCTTGTGTTGGAACATAGATACTGTGAGTCTTGTATTGGAACATAGATACTGTGAGTCTTGTGTTGGAACATAGATACTGTGAGTCTTGTATTGGAACATAGATAATGTGAGTCTTGTGTTGGAACATAGATACTGTGAGTCTTGTATTGGAACATAGATAATGTGAGTCTTGTGTTGGAACATAGATACTGTGAGTCTTGTATTGGAACGTAGATACTGTGAGTCTTGTGTTGGAACATAGATACTGTGAGTCTTGTGTTGGAACATAGATACTGTGAGTCTTGTGTTGGAACATAGATACTGTGAGTCTTGTGTTGGAACATAGATACTGTGAGTCTTGTGTTGGAACATAGATACTGTGAGTCTTGTATTGGAACATAGATAATGTGAGTCTTGTGTTGGAACATAGATACTGTGAGTCTTGTATTGGAACATAGATACTGTGAGTCTTGTGTTGGAACATAGATACTGTGAGTCTTGTATTGGAACATAGATACTGTGAGTCTTGTGTTGGAACATAGATACTGTGAGTCTTGTGTTGGAACATAGATACTGTGAGTCTTGTGTTGGAACATAGATACTGTGAGTCTTGTGTTGGAACGTAGATACTGTGAGTCTTGTGTTGGAACATAGATACTGTGAGTCTTGTATTTGAACATAGATAATGTGAGTCTTGTGTTGGAACATAGATACTGTGAGTCTTGTGTTGGAACATAGATACTGTGAGTCTTGTGTTGGAACATAGATACTGTGAGTCTTGTATTTGAACATAGATAATGTGAGTCTTGTGTTGGAACATAGAAACTGTGAGTCTTGTATTGGAACGTAGATACTGTGAGTCTTGTGTTGGAACATAGATACTGTGAGTCTTGTGTTGGAACGTAGATACTGTGAGTCTTGTGTTGGAACATAGATACTGTGAGTCTTGTGTTGGAACATAGATACTGTGAGTCTTGTGTTGGAACATAGATACTGTGAGTCTTGTGTTGGAACATAGATACTGTGAGTCTTGTGTTGGAACATAGATACTGTGAGTCTTGTGTTGGAACATAGATACTGTGAGTCTTGTGTTGGAACATAGATACTGTGAGTCTTGTATTGGAACATAGATACTGTGAGTCTTGTGTTGGAACATAGATACTGTGAGTCTTGTGTTGGAACATAGATACTGTGAGTCTTGTGTTGGAACATAGATACTGTGAGTCTTGTGTTGGAACATAGATACTGTGAGTCTTGTGTTGGAACATAGATACTGTGAGTCTTGTATTGGAACATAGATAATGTGAGTCTTGTGTTGGAACATAGATACTGTGAGTCTTGTGTTGGAACATAGATACTGTGAGTCTTGTGTTGGAACATAGATACTGTGAGTCTTGTATTGGAACATAGATAATGTGAGTCTTGTGTTGGAACATAGATACTGTGAGTCTTGTATTGGAACGTAGATACTGTGAGTCTTGTGTTGGAACATAGATACTGTGAGTCTTGTGTTGGAACATAGATACTGTGAGTCTTGTGTTGGAACATAGATACTGTGAGTCTTGTGTTGGAACATAGATACTGTGAGTCTTGTGTTGGAACATAGATACTGTGAGTCTTGTGTTGGAACATAGATACTGTGAGTCTTGTGTTGGAACATAGATACTGTGAGTCTTGTATTTGGAACATAGATAATGTGAGTCTTGTGTTGGAACATAGATACTGTGAGTCTTGTATTGGAACATAGATAATGTGAGTCTTGTGTTGGAACATAGAAACTGTGAGTCTTGTATTGGAACGTAGATACTGTGAGTCTTGTGTTGGAACATAGATACTGTGAGTCTTGTGTTGGAACATAGATACTGTGAGTCTTGTGTTGGAACATAGATACTGTGAGTCTTGTGTTGGAACATAGATACTGTGAGTCTTGTGTTGGAACATAGATACTGTGAGTCTTGTGTTGGAACATAGATACTGTGAGTCTTGTGTTGGAACATAGATACTGTGAGTCTTGTGTTGGAACATAGATACTGTGAGTCTTGTGTTGGAACATAGATACTGTGAGTCTTGTGTTGGAACATAGATACTGTGAGTCTTGTGTTGGAACATAGATACTGTGAGTCTTGTGTTGGAACATAGATACTGTGAGTCTTGTGTTGGAACATAGATACTGTGAGTCTTGTGTTGGAACATAGATACTGTGAGTCTTGTGTTGGAACATAGATACTGTGAGTCTTGTATTGGAACATAGATACTGTGAGTCTTGTGTTGGAACATAGATACTGTGAGTCTTGTGTTGGAACATAGATACTGTGAGTCTTGTGTTGGAACATAGATACTGTGAGTCTTGTGTTGGAACATAGATACTGTGAGTCTTGTGTTGGAACATAGATACTGTGAGTCTTGTGTTGGAACATAGATACTGTGAGTCTTGTGTTGGAACATAGATACTGTGAGTCTTGTGTTGGAACATAGATACTGTGAGTCTTGTGTTGGAACATAGATACTGTGAGTCTTGTATTGGAACATAGATACTGTGAGTCTTGTGTTGGAACATAGATACTGTGAGTCTTGTATTGGAACATAGATACTGTGAGTCTTGTGTTGGAACATAGATACTGTGAGTCTTGTATTGGAACATAGATACTGTGAGTCTTGTGTTGGAACATAGATACTGTGAGTCTTGTGTTGGAACATAGATACTGTGAGTCTTGTGTTGGAACATAGATACTGTGAGTCTTGTGTTGGAACATAGATACTGTGAGTCTTGTGTTGGAACATAGATACTGTGAGTCTTGTATTTGGAACATAGATAATGTGAGTCTTGTGTTGGAACATAGATACTGTGAGTCTTGTATTGGAACATAGATAATGTGAGTCTTGTGTTGGAACATAGATACTGTGAGTCTTGTATTGGAACATAGATACTGTGAGTCTTGTGTTGGAACATAGATACTGTGAGTCTTGTGTTGGAACGTAGATACTGTGAGTCTTGTGTTGGAACATAGATACTGTGAGTCTTGTGTTGGAACATAGATACTGTGAGTCTTGTGTTGGAACATAGATACTGTGAGTCTTGTGTTGGAACATAGATACTGTGAGTCTTGTGTTGGAACATAGATACTGTGAGTCTTGTGTTGGAACATAGATACTGTGAGTCTTGTGTTGGAACATAGATACTGTGAGTCTTGTATTTGGAACATAGATAATGTGAGTCTTGTGTTGGAACATAGATACTGTGAGTCTTGTATTGGAACATAGATACTGTGAGTCTTGTGTTGGAACATAGATACTGTGAGTCTTGTGTTGGAACGTAGATACTGTGAGTCTTGTGTTGGAACATAGATACTGTGAGTCTTGTGTTGGAACATAGATACTGTGAGTCTTGTGTTGGAACATAGATACTGTGAGTCTTGTGTTGGAACATAGATACTGTGAGTCTTGTGTTGGAACATAGATACTGTGAGTCTTGTGTTGGAACATAGATACTGTGAGTCTTGTGTTGGAACATAGATACTGTGAGTCTTGTGTTGGAACATAGATACTGTGAGTCTTGTGTTGGAACATAGATACTGTGAGTCTTGTGTTGGAACATAGATACTGTGAGTCTTGTGTTGGAACATAGATACTGTGAGTCTTGTGTTGGAACATAGATACTGTGAGTCTTGTGTTGGAACATAGATACTGTGAGTCTTGTATTGGAACATAGATAATGTGAGTCTTGTGTTGGAACATAGATACTGTGAGTCTTGTGTTGGAACATAGATACTGTGAGTCTTGTGTTGGAACATAGATACTGTGAGTCTTGTATTGGAACGTAGATACTGTGAGTCTTGTGTTGGAACATAGATACTGTGAGTCTTGTATTGGAACATAGATACTGTGAGTCTTGTGTTGGAACATAGATACTGTGAGTCTTGTGTTGGAACATAGATACTGTGAGTCTTGTGTTGGAACATAGATACTGTGAGTCTTGTGTTGGAACATAGATACTGTGAGTCTTGTGTTGGAACATAGATACTGTGAGTCTTGTGTTGGAACATAGATACTGTGAGTCTTGTGTTGGAACATAGATACTGTGAGTCTTGTATTTGGAACATAGATACTGTGAGTCTTGTGTTGGAACATAGATACTGTGAGTCTTGTATTGGAACATAGATAATGTGAGTCTTGTGTTGGAACATAGAAACTGTGAGTCTTGTATTGGAACATAGATACTGTGAGTCTTGTGTTGGAACATAGATACTGTGAGTCTTGTGTTGGAACATAGATACTGTGAGTCTTGTGTTGGAACATAGATACTGTGAGTCTTGTGTTGGAACATAGATACTGTGAGTCTTGTGTTGGAACATAGATACTGTGAGTCTTGTGTTGGAACATAGATACTGTGAGTCTTGTGTTGGAACATAGATACTGTGAGTCTTGTGTGAACATAGATACTGTGAGTCTTGTATTGGAACATAGATACTGTGAGTCTTGTGTTGGAACATAGATACTGTGAGTCTTGTGTTGGAACATAGATACTGTGAGTCTTGTGTTGGAACATAGATACTGTGAGTCTTGTGTTGGAACATAGATACTGTGAGTCTTGTGTTGGAACGTAGATACTGTGAGTCTTGTGTTGGAACATAGATACTGTGAGTCTTGTATTTGAACATAGATAATGTGAGTCTTGTGTTGGAACATAGATACTGTGAGTCTTGTGTTGGAACATAGATATTGTGAGTCTTGTGTTGGAACATAGATACTGTGAGTCTTGTATTTGAACATAGATAATGTGAGTCTTGTGTTGGAACATAGAAACTGTGAGTCTTGTATTGGAACGTAGATACTGTGAGTCTTGCGTTGGAACATAGATACTGTGAGTCTTGTGTTGGAACGTAGATACTGTGAGTCTTGTGTTGGAACATAGATACTGTGAGTCTTGTGTTGGAACATAGATACTGTGAGTCTTGTGTTGGAACGTAGATACTGTGAGTCTTGTGTTGGAACATAGATACTGTGAGTCTTGTGTTGGAACATAGATACTGTGAGTCTTGTATTTGAACATAGATAATGTGAGTCTTGTGTTGGAACATAGATACTGTGAGTCTTGTATTGGAACATAGATAATGTGAGTCTTGTGTTGGAACATAGAAACTGTGAGTCTTGTATTGGAACGTAGATACTGTGAGTCTTGTGTTGGAACATAGATACTGTGAGTCTTGTGTTGGAACGTAGATACTGTGAGTCTTGTGTTGGAACATAGATACTGTGAGTCTTGTGTTGGAACATAGATACTGTGAGTCTTGTGTTGGAACATAGATACTGTGAGTCTTGTGTTGGAACATAGATACTGTGAGTCTTGTATTGGAACATAGATAATGTGAGTCTTGTGTTGGAACATAGAAACTGTGAGTCTTGTATTGGAACATAGATACTGTGAGTCTTGTGTTGGAACATAGATACTGTGAGTCTTGTGTTGGAACGTAGATACTGTGAGTCTTGTGTTGGAACATAGATACTGTGAGTCTTGTGTTGGAACATAGATACTGTGAGTCTTGTATTTGAACATAGATAATGTGAGTCTTGTGTTGGAACATAGATACTGTGAGTCTTGTGTTGGAACATAGATATTGTGAGTCTTGTGTTGGAACATAGATACTGTGAGTCTTGTATTTGAACATAGATAATGTGAGTCTTGTGTTGGAACATAGAAACTGTGAGTCTTGTATTGGAACGTAGATACTGTGAGTCTTGTGTTGGAACATAGATACTGTGAGTCTTGTGTTGGAACATAGATAGATACTGTGAGTCTTGTGTTGGAACATAGATACTGTGAGTCTTGTGTTGGAACGTAGATACTGTGAGTCTTGTGTTGGAACGTAGATACTGTGAGTCTTGTGTTGGAACATAGATACTGTGAGTCTTGTATTTGAACATAGATAATGTGAGTCTTGTGTTGGAACATAGATACTGTGAGTCTTGTATTGGAACATAGATAATGTGAGTCTTGTGTTGGAACATAGAAACTGTGAGTCTTGTATTGGAACATAGATACTGTGAGTCTTGTGTTGGAACATAGATACTGTGAGTCTTGTGTTGGAACGTAGATACTGTGAGTCTTGTATTGGAACATAGATACTGTGAGTCTTGTGTTGGAACATAGATACTGTGAGTCTTGTGTTGGAACATAGATACTGTGAGTCTTGTGTTGGAACATAGATACTGTGAGTCTTGTGTTGGAACATAGATACTGTGAGTCTTGTGTTGGAACATAGATACTGTGAGTCTTGTGTTGGAACATAGATACTGTGAGTCTTGTGTTGGAACATAGATACTGTGAGTCTTGTGTTGGAACATAGATACTGTGAGTCTTGTATTTGAACATAGATAATGTGAGTCTTGTGTTGGAACATAGATACTGTGAGTCTTGTGTTGGAACATAGATATTGTGAGTCTTGTGTTGGAACATAGATACTGTGAGTCTTGTATTTGAACATAGATAATGTGAGTCTTGTGTTGGAACATAGAAACTGTGAGTCTTGTATTGGAACATAGATACTGTGAGTCTTGTGTTGGAACATAGATACTGTGAGTCTTGTGTTGGAACGTAGATACTGTGAGTCTTGTGTTGGAACATAGATACTGTGAGTCTTGTGTTGGAACATAGATACTGTGAGTCTTGTGTTGGAACATAGATACTGTGAGTCTTGTGTTGGAACATAGATACTGTGAGTCTTGTGTTGGAACATAGATACTGTGAGTCTTGTATTTGGAACATAGATAATGTGAGTCTTGTGTTGGAACATAGATACTGTGAGTCTTGTATTGGAACATAGATAATGTGAGTCTTGTGTTGGAACATAGATTGGAACTGTGAGTCTTGTGTTGGAACATAGATACTGTGAGTCTTGTGTTGGAACATAGATACTGTGAGTCTTGTGTTGGAACATAGATACTGTGAGTCTTGTGTTGGAACATAGATACTGTGAGTCTTGTGTTGGAACATAGATACTGTGAGTCTTGTATTGGAACATAGATAATGTGAGTCTTGTGTTGGAACATAGATACTGTGAGTCTTGTATTGGAACATAGATACTGTGAGTCTTGTGTTGGAACATAGATACTGTGAGTCTTGTGTTGGAACATAGATACTGTGAGTCTTGTGTTGGAACATAGATACTGTGAGTCTTGTGTTGGAACATAGATACTGTGAGTTGGAACATAGATACTGTGAGTCTTGTGTTGGAACATAGATACTGTGAGTCTTGTGTTGGAACATAGATACTGTGAGTCTTGTGTTGGAACATAGATACTGTGAGTCTTGTGTTGGAACATAGATACTGTGAGTCTTGTGTTGGAACATAGATACTGTGAGTCTTGTATTGGAACATAGATACTGTGAGTCTTGTGTTGGAACATAGATACTGTGAGTCTTGTATTGGAACGTAGATACTGTGAGTCTTGTGTTGGAACATAGATACTGTGAGTCTTGTGTTGGAACATAGATACTGTGAGTCTTGTGTTGGAACATAGATACTGTGAGTCTTGTGTTGGAACATAGATACTGTGAGTCTTGTGTTGGAACATAGATACTGTGAGTCTTGTGTTGGAACATAGATACTGTGAGTCTTGTGTTGGAACATAGATACTGTGAGTCTTGTGTTGGAACATAGATACTGTGAGTCTTGTGTTGGAACATAGATACTGTGAGTCTTGTGTTGGAACATAGATACTGTGAGTCTTGTGTTGGAACATAGATACTGTGAGTCTTGTGTTGGAACATAGATACTGTGAGTCTTGTGTTGGAACATAGATACTGTGAGTCTTGTATTGGAACATAGATACTGTGAGTCTTGTGTTGGAACATAGATACTGTGAGTCTTGTGTTGGAACATAGATACTGTGAGTCTTGTGTTGGAACATAGATACTGTGAGTCTTGTGTTGGAACATAGATACTGTGAGTCTTGTGTTGGAACATAGATACTGTGAGTCTTGTGTTGGAACATAGATACTGTGAGTCTTGTGTTGGAACATAGATACTGTGAGTCTTGTGTTGGAACATAGATACTGTGAGTCTTGTGTTGGAACATAGATACTGTGAGTCTTGTGTTGGAACATAGATACTGTGAGTCTTGTGTTGGAACATAGATACTGTGAGTCTTGTGTTGGAACATAGATACTGTGAGTCTTGTATTGGAACATAGATACTGTGAGTCTTGTGTTGGAACATAGATACTGTGAGTCTTGTGTTGGAACATAGATACTGTGAGTCTTGTGTTGGAACATAGATACTGTGAGTCTTGTGTTGGAACATAGATACTGTGAGTCTTGTGTTGGAACATAGATACTGTGAGTCTTGTGTTGGAACATAGATACTGTGAGTCTTGTGTTGGAACATAGATACTGTGAGTCTTGTGTTGGAACATAGATACTGTGAGTCTTGTGTTGGAACATAGATACTGTGAGTCTTGTGTTGGAACATAGATACTGTGAGTCTTGTGTTGGAACATAGATACTGTGAGTCTTGTGTTGGAACATAGATACTGTGAGTCTTGTGTTGGAACATAGATACTGTGAGTCTTGTGTTGGAACATAGATACTGTGAGTCTTGTGTTGGAACATAGATACTGTGAGTCTTGTGTTGGAACATAGATACTGTGAGTCTTGTATTGGAACATAGATACTGTGAGTCTTGTGTTGGAACATAGATACTGTGAGTCTTGTGTTGGAACATAGATACTGTGAGTCTTGTGTTGGAACATAGATACTGTGAGTCTTGTGTTGGAACATAGATACTGTGAGTCTTGTGTTGGAACATAGATACTGTGAGTCTTGTATTGGAACATAGATACTGTGAGTCTTGTGTTGGAACATAGATACTGTGAGTCTTGTGTTGGAACATAGATACTGTGAGTCTTGTGTTGGAACATAGATACTGTGAGTCTTGTGTTGGAACATAGATACTGTGAGTCTTGTGTTGAACATAGATACTGTGAGTCTTGTGTTGGAACATAGATACTGTGAGTCTTGTGTTGGAACATAGATACTGTGAGTCTTGTGTTGGAACATAGATACTGTGAGTCTTGTATTTGGAACATAGATACTGTGAGTCTTGTGTTGGAACATAGATACTGTGAGTCTTGTATTGGAACATAGATACTGTGAGTCTTGTGTTGGAACATAGATACTGTGAGTCTTGTGTTGGAACGTAGATACTGTGAGTCTTGTGTTGGAACATAGATACTGTGAGTCTTGTGTTGGAACATAGATACTGTGAGTCTTGTGTTGGAACGTAGATACTGTGAGTCTTGTGTTGGAACATAGATACTGTGAGTCTTGTATTTGAACATAGATAATGTGAGTCTTGTGTTGGAACATAGATACTGTGAGTCTTGTATTGGAACATAGATAATGTGAGTCTTGTGTTGGAACATAGAAACTGTGAGTCTTGTATTGGAACATAGATACTGTGAGTCTTGTGTTGGAACATAGATACTGTGAGTCTTGTGTTGGAACGTAGATACTGTGAGTCTTGTGTTGGAACATAGATACTGTGAGTCTTGTGTTGGAACATAGATACTGTGAGTCTTGTGTTGGAACATAGATACTGTGAGTCTTGTGTTGGAACATAGATACTGTGAGTCTTGTGTTGGAACATAGATACTGTGAGTCTTGTGTTGGAACATAGATACTGTGAGTCTTGTGTTGGAACATAGATACTGTGAGTCTTGTGTTGGAACATAGATACTGTGAGTCTTGTGTTGGAACATAGATACTGTGAGTCTTGTGTTGGAACATAGATACTGTGAGTCTTGTGTTGGAACATAGATACTGTGAGTCTTGTGTTGGAACATAGATACTGTGAGTCTTGTGTTGGAACATAGATACTGTGAGTCTTGTATTTGAACATAGATAATGTGAGTCTTGTGTTGGAACATAGATACTGTGAGTCTTGTATTGGAACATAGATACTGTGAGTCTTGTGTTGGAACATAGATACTGTGAGTCTTGTGTTGGAACATAAATACTGTGAGTCTTGTGTTGGAACATAGATACTGTGAGTCTTGTGTTGGAACATAGATACTGTGAGTCTTGTGTTGGAACATAGATACTGTGAGTCTTGTGTTGGAACATAGATACTGTGAGTCTTGTGTTGGAACATAGATACTGTGAGTCTTGTGTTGGAACATAGATACTGTGAGTCTTGTGTTGGAACATAGATACTGTGAGTCTTGTATTGGAACATAGATACTGTGAGTCTTGTGTTGGAACATAGATACTGTGAGTCTTGTGTTGGAACATAGATACTGTGAGTCTTGTGTTGGAACATAGATACTGTGAGTCTTGTGTTGGAACATAGATACTGTGAGTCTTGTGTTGGAACATAGATACTGTGAGTCTTGTGTTGGAACATAGATACTGTGAGTCTTGTGTTGGAACATAGATACTGTGAGTCTTGTGTTGGAACATAGATACTGTGAGTCTTGTGTTGGAACATAGATACTGTGAGTCTTGTGTTGGAACATAGATACTGTGAGTCTTGTATTGGAACATAGATACTGTGAGTCTTGTGTTGGAACATAGATACTGTGAGTCTTGTGTTGGAACATAGATATACTGTGAGTCTTGTGTTGGAACATAGATACTGTGAGTCTTGTGTTGGAACATAGATACTGTGAGTCTTGTGTTGGAACATAGATACTGTGAGTCTTGTGTTGGAACATAGATACTGTGAGTCTTGTGTTGGAACATAGATACTGTGAGTCTTGTATTTGAACATAGATACTGTGAGTCTTGTGTTGGAACATAGATACTGTGAGTCTTGTGTTGGAACATAGATACTGTGAGTCTTGTGTTGGAACATAGATACTGTGAGTCTTGTATTGGAACATAGATACTGTGAGTCTTGTGTTGGAACATAGATACTGTGAGTCTTGTGTTGGAACATAGATACTGTGAGTCTTGTGTTGGAACATAGATACTGTGAGTCTTGTGTTGGAACATAGATACTGTGAGTCTTGTGTTGGAACATAGATACTGTGAGTCTTGTGTTGGAACATAGATACTGTGAGTCTTGTGTTGGAACATAGATACTGTGAGTCTTGTGTTGGAACATAGATACTGTGAGTCTTGTGTTGGAACATAGATACTGTGAGTCTTGTGTTGGAACATAGATACTGTGAGTCTTGTATTGGAACATAGATAATGTGAGTCTTGTGTTGGAACATAGATACTGTGAGTCTTGTATTGGAACATAGATACTGTGAGTCTTGTGTTGGAACATAGATACTGTGAGTCTTGTGTTGGAACATAGATACTGTGAGTCTTGTGTTGGAACATAGATACTGTGAGTCTTGTGTTGGAACATAGATACTGTGAGTCTTGTGTTGGAACATAGATACTGTGAGTCTTGTGTTGGAACATAGATACTGTGAGTCTTGTGTTGGAACATAGATACTGTGAGTCTTGTGTTGGAACATAGATACTGTGAGTCTTGTGTTGGAACATAGATACTGTGAGTCTTGTATTGGAACATAGATACTGTGAGTCTTGTGTTGGAACATAGATACTGTGAGTCTTGTATTGGAACATAGATACTGTGAGTCTTGTGTTGGAACATAGATACTGTGAGTCTTGTGTTGGAACGTAGATACTGTGAGTCTTGTGTTGGAACATAGATACTGTGAGTCTTGTGTTGGAACATAGATACTGTGAGTCTTGTGTTGGAACATAGATACTGTGAGTCTTGTGTTGGAACATAGATACTGTGAGTCTTGTGTTGGAACATAGATACTGTGAGTCTTGTGTTGGAACATAGATACTGTGAGTCTTGTGTTGGAACATAGATACTGTGAGTCTTGTGTTGGAACATAGATACTGTGAGTCTTGTGTTGGAACGTAGATACTGTGAGTCTTGTGTTGGAACGTAGATACTGTGAGTCTTGTGTTGGAACATAGATACTGTGAGTCTTGTATTTGGAACATAGATAATGTGAGTCTTGTGTTGGAACATAGATACTGTGAGTCTTGTGTTGGAACATAGATACTGTGAGTCTTGTGTTGGAACATAGATACTGTGAGTCTTGTATTTGAACATAGATAATGTGAGTCTTGTGTTGGAACATAGAAACTGTGAGTCTTGTATTGGAACGTAGATACTGTGAGTCTTGTGTTGGAACATAGATACTGTGAGTCTTGTGTTGGAACGTAGATACTGTGAGTCTTGTGTTGGAACATAGATACTGTGAGTCTTGTGTTGGAACATAGATACTGTGAGTCTTGTGTTGGAACGTAGATACTGTGAGTCTTGTGTTGGAACATAGATACTGTGAGTCTTGTGTTGGAACATAGATACTGTGAGTCTTGTATTTGAACATAGATAATGTGAGTCTTGTGTTGGAACATAGATACTGTGAGTCTTGTATTGGAACATAGATAATGTGAGTCTTGTGTTGGAACATAGATACTGTGAGTCTTGTATTGGAACATAGATACTGTGAGTCTTGTGTTGGAACATAGATACTGTGAGTCTTGTGTTGGAACGTAGATACTGTGAGTCTTGTGTTGGAACATAGATACTGTGAGTCTTGTGTTGGAACATAGATACTGTGAGTCTTGTGTTGGAACATAGATACTGTGAGTCTTGTGTTGGAACATAGATACTGTGAGTCTTGTGTTGGAACATAGATACTGTGAGTCTTGTATTGGAACATAGATAATGTGAGTCTTGTGTTGGAACATAGAAACTGTGAGTCTTGTGTTGGAACATAGATACTGTGAGTCTTGTGTTGGAACATAGATACTGTGAGTCTTGTGTTGGAACATAGATACTGTGAGTCTTGTGTTGGAACATAGATACTGTGAGTCTTGTGTTGGAACATAGATACTGTGAGTCTTGTATTTGGAACATAGATAATGTGAGTCTTGTGTTGGAACATAGATACTGTGAGTCTTGTGTTGGAACATAGATACTGTGAGTCTTGTGTTGGAACATAGATACTGTGAGTCTTGTATTGGAACATAGATAATGTGAGTCTTGTGTTGGAACATAGATACTGTGAGTCTTGTATTAGAACATAGATACTGTGAGTCTTGTGTTGGAACATAGATACTGTGAGTCTTGTGTTGGAACATAGATACTGTGAGTCTTGTGTTGGAACATAGATACTGTGAGTCTTGTGTTGGAACATAGATACTGTGAGTCTTGTGTTGGAACATAGATACTGTGAGTCTTGTGTTGGAACATAGATACTGTGAGTCTTGTATTTGAACATAGATAATGTGAGTCTTGTGTTGGAACATAGATACTGTGAGTCTTGTATTGGAACATAGATACTGTGAGTCTTGTGTTGGAACATAGATACTGTGAGTCTTGTGTTGGAACATAGATACTGTGAGTCTTGTGTTGGAACATAGATACTGTGAGTCTTGTGTTGGAACATAGATACTGTGAGTCTTGTGTTGGAACATAGATACTGTGAGTCTTGTGTTGGAACATAGATACTGTGAGTCTTGTGTTGGAACATAGATACTGTGAGTCTTGTGTTGGAACATAGATACTGTGAGTCTTGTGTTGGAACATAGATACTGTGAGTCTTGTGTTGGAACATAGATACTGTGAGTCTTGTGTTGGAACATAGATACTGTGAGTCTTGTGTTGGAACATAGATACTGTGAGTCTTGTGTTGGAACATAGATACTGTGAGTCTTGTGTTGGAACATAGATACTGTGAGTCTTGTGTTGGAACATAGATACTGTGAGTCTTGTGTTGGAACATAGATACTGTGAGTCTTGTATTTGAACATAGATAATGTGAGTCTTGTGTTGGAACATAGATACTGTGAGTCTTGTGTTGGAACATAGATACTGTGAGTCTTGTGTTGGAACATAGATACTGTGAGTCTTGTATTTGAACATAGATAATGTGAGTCTTGTGTTGGAACATAGAAACTGTGAGTCTTGTATTGGAACGTAGATACTGTGAGTCTTGTGTTGGAACATAGATACTGTGAGTCTTGTGTTGGAACGTAGATACTGTGAGTCTTGTGTTGGAACATAGATACTGTGAGTCTTGTGTTGGAACATAGATACTGTGAGTCTTGTGTTGGAACATAGATACTGTGAGTCTTGTGTTGGAACATAGATACTGTGAGTCTTGTGTTGGAACATAGATACTGTGAGTCTTGTATTTGAACATAGATAATGTGAGTCTTGTGTTGGAACATAGATACTGTGAGTCTTGTATTGGAACATAGATAATGTGAGTCTTGTGTTGGAACATAGATACTGTGAGTCTTGTATTGGAACGTAGATACTGTGAGTCTTGTGTTGGAACATAGATACTGTGAGTCTTGTGTTGGAACATAGATACTGTGAGTCTTGTGTTGGAACATAGATACTGTGAGTCTTGTATTGGAACATAGATAATGTGAGTCTTGTGTTGGAACATAGATACTGTGAGTCTTGTGTTGGAACATAGATAATGTGAGTCTTGTGTTGGAGCATAGATACTGTGAGTCTTGTATTGGAACATAGATAATGTGAGTCTTGTGTTGGAACATAGAAACTGTGAGTCTTGTATTGGAACGTAGATACTGTGAGTCTTGTGTTGGAACATAGATACTGTGAGTCTTGTGTTGGAACGTAGATACTGTGAGTCTTGTGTTGGAACGTAGATACTGTGAGTCTTGTGTTGGAACATAGATACTGTGAGTCTTGTATTTGAACATAGATAATGTGAGTCTTGTGTTGGAACATAGATACTGTGAGTCTTGTGTTGGAACATAGATACTGTGAGTCTTGTGTTGGAACATAGATACTGTGAGTCTTGTATTTGAACATAGATAATGTGAGTCTTGTGTTGGAACATAGAAACTGTGAGTCTTGTATTGGAACGTAGATACTGTGAGTCTTGTGTTGGAACATAGATACTGTGAGTCTTGTGTTGGAACGTAGATACTGTGAGTCTTGTGTTGGAACATAGATACTGTGAGTCTTGTGTTGGAACATAGATACTGTGAGTCTTGTGTTGGAACATAGATACTGTGAGTCTTGTGTTGGAACATAGATACTGTGAGTCTTGTATTTGGAACATAGATAATGTGAGTCTTGTGTTGGAACATAGATACTGTGAGTCTTGTATTGGAACATAGATAATGTGAGTCTTGTGTTGGAACATAGAAACTGTGAGTCTTGTATTGGAACGTAGATACTGTGAGTCTTGTGTTGGAACATAGATACTGTGAGTCTTGTGTTGGAACATAGATACTGTGAGTCTTGTATTGGAACATAGATACTGTGAGTCTTGTGTTGGAACATAGATACTGTGAGTCTTGTGTTGGAACATAGATACTGTGAGTCTTGTATTGGAACATAGATACTGTGAGTCTTGTGTTGGAACATAGATACTGTGAGTCTTGTGTTGGAACATAGATACTGTGAGTCTTGTATTGGAACATAGATACTGTGAGTCTTGTGTTGGAACATAGATACTGTGAGTCTTGTGTTGGAACGTAGATACTGTGAGTCTTGTGTTGGAACATAGATACTGTGAGTCTTGTATTTGAACATAGATAATGTGAGTCTTGTGTTGGAACATAGATACTGTGAGTCTTGTGTTGGAACATAAATATTGTGAGTCTTGTGTTGGAACATAGATACTGTGAGTCTTGTATTTGGAACATAGATAATGTGAGTCTTGTGTTGGAACATAGATACTGTGAGTCTTGTATTGGAACATAGATACTGTGAGTCTTGTGTTGGAACATAGATACTGTGAGTCTTGTGTTGGAACATAGATACTGTGAGTCTTGTGTTGGAACATAGATACTGTGAGTCTTGTGTTGGAACATAGATACTGTGAGTCTTGTGTTGGAACATAGATACTGTGAGTCTTGTGTTGGAACATAGATACTGTGAGTCTTGTGTTGGAACATAGATACTGTGAGTCTTGTATTTGAACATAGATAATGTGAGTCTTGTGTTGGAACATAGATACTGTGAGTCTTGTATTGGAACATAGATAATGTGAGTCTTGTGTTGGAACATAGAAACTGTGAGTCTTGTATTGGAACGTAGATACTGTGAGTCTTGTGTTGGAACATAGATACTGTGAGTCTTGTGTTGGAACATAGATACTGTGAGTCTTGTGTTGGAACATAGATACTGTGAGTCTTGTGTTGGAACATAGATACTGTGAGTCTTGTGTTGGAACATAGATACTGTGAGTCTTGTGTTGGAACATAGATACTGTGAGTCTTGTGTTGGAACATAGATACTGTGAGTCTTGTGTTGGAACATAGATACTGTGAGTCTTGTGTTGGAACATAGATACTGTGAGTCTTGTGTTGGAACATAGATACTGTGAGTCTTGTGTTGGAACATAGATACTGTGAGTCTTGTGTTGGAACATAGATACTGTGAGTCTTGTGTTGGAACATAGATACTGTGAGTCTTGTGTTGGAACATAGATACTGTGAGTCTTGTGTTGGAACATAGATACTGTGAGTCTTGTGTTGGAACATAGATACTGTGAGTCTTGTGTTGGAACATAGATACTGTGAGTCTTGTGTTGGAACATAGATACTGTGAGTCTTGTATTGGAACATAGATACTGTGAGTCTTGTGTTGGAACATAGATACTGTGAGTCTTGTGTTGGAACATAGATACTGTGAGTCTTGTGTTGGAACATAGATACTGTGAGTCTTGTGTTGGAACATAGATACTGTGAGTCTTGTGTTGGAACATAGATACTGTGAGTCTTGTGTTGGAACATAGATACTGTGAGTCTTGTATTTGAACATAGATAATGTGAGTCTTGTGTTGGAACATAGATACTGTGAGTCTTGTATTGGAACATAGATACTGTGAGTCTTGTGTTGGAACGTAGATACTGTGAGTCTTGTGTTGGAACATAGATACTGTGAGTCTTGTGTTGGAACATAGATACTGTGAGTCTTGTGTTGGAACATAGATACTGTGAGAACATAGATACTGTGAGTCTTGTGTTGGAACATAGATACTGTGAGTCTTGTGTTGGAACATAGATACTGTGAGTCTTGTGTTGGAACATAGATACTGTGAGTCTTGTGTTGGAACATAGATACTGTGAGTCTTGTGTTGGAACATAGATACTGTGAGTCTTGTATTGGAACATAGATACTGTGAGTCTTGTGTTGGAACATAGATACTGTGAGTCTTGTGTTGGAACATAGATACTGTGAGTCTTGTGTTGGAACATAGATACTGTGAGTCTTGTGTTGGAACATAGATACTGTGAGTCTTGTGTTGGAACATAGATACTGTGAGTCTTGTGTTGGAACATAGATACTGTGAGTCTTGTGTTGGAACATAGATACTGTGAGTCTTGTGTTGGAACATAGATACTGTGAGTCTTGTGTTGGAACATAGATACTGTGAGTCTTGTGTTGGAACATAGATACTGTGAGTCTTGTGTTGGAACATAGATACTGTGAGTCTTGTGTTGGAACATAGATACTGTGAGTCTTGTGTTGGAACATAGATACTGTGAGTCTTGTGTTGGAACATAGATACTGTGAGTCTTGTGTTGGAACATAGATACTGTGAGTCTTGTGTTGGAACATAGATACTGTGAGTCTTGTGTTGGAACATAGATACTGTGAGTCTTGTGTTGGAACATAGATACTGTGAGTCTTGTATTGGAACATAGATACTGTGAGTCTTGTGTTGGAACATAGATACTGTGAGTCTTGTGTTGGAACATAGATACTGTGAGTCTTGTGTTGGAACATAGATACTGTGAGTCTTGTGTTGGAACATAGATACTGTGAGTCTTGTGTTGGAACATAGATACTGTGAGTCTTGTGTTGGAACATAGATACTGTGAGTCTTGTGTTGGAACATAGATACTGTGAGTCTTGTGTTGGAACATAGATACTGTGAGTCTTGTGTTGGAACATAGATACTGTGAGTCTTGTGTTGGAACATAGATACTGTGAGTCTTGTGTTGGAACATAGATACTGTGAGTCTTGTGTTGGAACATAGATACTGTGAGTCTTGTGTTGGAACATAGATACTGTGAGTCTTGTGTTGGAACATAGATACTGTGAGTCTTGTGTTGGAACATAGATACTGTGAGTCTTGTGTTGGAACATAGATACTGTGAGTCTTATGTTGGAACATAGATACTGTGAGTCTTGTATTTGAACATAGATAATGTGAGTCTTGTGTTGGAACATAGATACTGTGAGTCTTGTGTTGGAACATAGATACTGTGAGTCTTGTGTTGGAACATAGATACTGTGAGTCTTGTATTGGAACATAGATAATGTGAGTCTTGTGTTGGAACATAGATACTGTGAGTCTTGTATTGGAACGTAGATACTGTGAGTCTTGTGTTGGAACATAGATACTGTGAGTCTTGTGTTGGAACATAGATACTGTGAGTCTTGTGTTGGAACATAGATACTGTGAGTCTTGTGTTGGAACATAGATACTGTGAGTCTTGTGTTGGAACATAGATACTGTGAGTCTTGTGTTGGAACATAGATACTGTGAGTCTTGTATTTGGAACATAGATAATGTGAGTCTTGTGTTGGAACATAGATACTGTGAGTCTTGTATTGGAACATAGATACTGTGAGTCTTGTGTTGGAACATAGATACTGTGAGTCTTGTATTGGAACATAGATACTGTGAGTCTTGTGTTGGAACATAGATACTGTGAGTCTTGTGTTGGAACATAGATACTGTGAGTCTTGTGTTGGAACATAGATACTGTGAGTCTTGTGTTGGAACATAGATACTGTGAGTCTTGTGTTGGAACATAGATACTGTGAGTCTTGTATTGGAACATAGATACTGTGAGTCTTGTGTTGGAACATAGATACTGTGAGTCTTGTGTTGGAACATAGATACTGTGAGTCTTGTGTTGGAACATAGATACTGTGAGTCTTGTGTTGGAACATAGATACTGTGAGTCTTGTGTTGGAACATAGATACTGTGAGTCTTGTGTTGGAACATAGATAATGTGAGTCTTGTGTTGGAACATAGATACTGTGAGTCTTGTGTTGGAACATAGATACTGTGAGTCTTGTGTTGGAACATAGATACTGTGAGTCTTGTATTGGAACATAGATACTGTGAGTCTTGTGTTGGAACATAGATACTGTGAGTCTTGTGTTTGGAACATAGATACTGTGAGTCTTGTGTTGGAACATAGATACTGTGAGTCTTGTGTTGGAACATAGATACTGTGAGTCTTGTGTTGGAACATAGATACTGTGAGTCTTGTGTTGGAACATAGATACTGTGAGTCTTGTGTTGGAACATAGATACTGTGAGTCTTGTGTTGGAACATAGATACTGTGAGTCTTGTGTTGGAACATAGATACTGTGAGTCTTGTATTGGAACATAGATAATGTGAGTCTTGTGTTGGAACATAGATACTGTGAGTCTTGTATTGGAACATAGATACTGTGAGTCTTGTGTTGGAACATAGATACTGTGAGTCTTGTATTGGAACATAGATACTGTGAGTCTTGTGTTGGAACATAGATACTGTGAGTCTTGTGTTGGAACATAGATACTGTGAGTCTTGTGTTGGAACATAGATACTGTGAGTCTTGTATTTGGAACATAGATACTGTGAGTCTTGTGTTGGAACATAGATACTGTGAGTCTTGTGTTGGAACATAGATACTGTGAGTCTTGTGTTGGAACATAGATACTGTGAGTCTTGTGTTGGAACATAGATACTGTGAGTCTTGTGTTGGAACATAGATACTGTGAGTCTTGTGTTGGAACATAGATACTGTGAGTCTTGTGTTGGAACATAGATACTGTGAGTCTTGTGTTGGAACATAGATACTGTGAGTCTTGTGTTGGAACATAGATACTGTGAGTCTTGTGTTGGAACATAGATACTGTGAGTCTTGTGAGTCTTGGAACATAGATACTGTGAGTCTTGTGTTGGAACATAGATACTGTGAGTCTTGTGTTGGAACATAGATACTGTGAGTCTTGTGTTGGAACATAGATACTGTGAGTCTTGTATTGGAACATAGATAATGTGAGTCTTGTGTTGGAACATAGATACTGTGAGTCTTGTATTGGAACATAGATACTGTGAGTCTTGTGTTGGAACATAGATACTGTGAGTCTTGTGTTGGAACATAGATACTGTGAGTCTTGTGTTGGAACATAGATACTGTGAGTCTTGTGTTGGAACATAGATACTGTGAGTCTTGTGTTGGAACATAGATACTGTGAGTCTTGTGTTGGAACATAGATACTGTGAGTCTTGTGTTGGAACATAGATACTGTGAGTCTTGTGTTGGAACATAGATACTGTGAGTCTTGTGTTGGAACATAGATACTGTGAGTCTTGTATTGGAACATAGATACTGTGAGTCTTGTGTTGGAACATAGATACTGTGAGTCTTGTGTTGGAACATAGATACTGTGAGTCTTGTGTTGGAACATAGATACTGTGAGTCTTGTGTTGGAACATAGATACTGTGAGTCTTGTGTTGGAACATAGATACTGTGAGTCTTGTGTTGGAACATAGATACTGTGAGTCTTGTGTTGGAACATAGATACTGTGAGTCTTGTGTTGGAACATAGATACTGTGAGTCTTGTGTTGGAACATAGATACTGTGAGTCTTGTGTTGGAACATAGATACTGTGAGTCTTGTGTTGGAACATAGATACTGTGAGTCTTGTATTGGAACATAGATAATGTGAGTCTTGTGTTGGAACATAGATACTGTGAGTCTTGTATTGGAACATAGATACTGTGAGTCTTGTGTTGGAACATAGATACTGTGAGTCTTGTGTTGGAACATAGATACTGTGAGTCTTGTGTTGGAACATAGATACTGTGAGTCTTGTGTTGGAACATAGATACTGTGAGTCTTGTGTTGGAACATAGATACTGTGAGTCTTGTGTTGGAACATAGATACTGTGAGTCTTGTGTTGGAACATAGATACTGTGAGTCTTGTGTTGGAACATAGATACTGTGAGTCTTGTGTTGGAACATAGATACTGTGAGTCTTGTGTTGGAACATAGATACTGTGAGTCTTGTGTTGGAACATAGATACTGTGAGTCTTGTGTTGGAACATAGATACTGTGAGTCTTGTGTTGGAACATAGATACTGTGAGTCTTGTGTTGGAACATAGATACTGTGAGTCTTGTGTTGGAACATAGATACTGTGAGTCTTGTGTTGGAACATAGATAATGTGAGTCTTGTGTTGGAACATAGATACTGTGAGTCTTGTGTTGGAACATAGATACTGTGAGTCTTGTGTTGGAACATAGATACTGTGAGTCTTGTATTGGAACATAGATACTGTGAGTCTTGTGTTGGAACATAGATACTGTGAGTCTTGTATTGGAACATAGATACTGTGAGTCTTGTGTTGGAACATAGATACTGTGAGTCTTGTGTTGGAACATAGATACTGTGAGTCTTGTGTTGGAACATAGATACTGTGAGTCTTGTGTTGGAACATAGATACTGTGAGTCTTGTGTTGGAACATAGATACTGTGAGTCTTGTGTTGGAACATAGATACTGTGAGTCTTGTGTTGGAACATAGATACTGTGAGTCTTGTATTTGAACATAGATAATGTGAGTCTTGTGTTGGAACATAGATACTGTGAGTCTTGTATTGGAACATAGATACTGTGAGTCTTGTGTTGGAACATAGATACTGTGAGTCTTGTGTTGGAACGTAGATACTGTGAGTCTTGTGTTGGAACATAGATACTGTGAGTCTTGTGTTGGAACATAGATACTGTGAGTCTTGTGTTGGAACATAGATACTGTGAGTCTTGTGTTGGAACATAGATACTGTGAGTCTTGTGTTGGAACATAGATACTGTGAGTCTTGTGTTGGAACATAGATACTGTGAGTCTTGTGTTGGAACATAGATACTGTGAGTCTTGTGTTGGAACATAGATACTGTGAGTCTTGTGTTGGAACATAGATACTGTGAGTCTTGTGTTGGAACATAGATACTGTGAGTCTTGTGTTGGAACGTAGATACTGTGAGTCTTGTGTTGGAACATAGATACTGTGAGTCTTGTATTTGAACATAGATAATGTGAGTCTTGTGTTGGAACATAGATACTGTGAGTCTTGTGTTGGAACATAGATACTGTGAGTCTTGTGTTGGAACATAGATACTGTGAGTCTTGTATTTGAACATAGATAATGTGAGTCTTGTGTTGGAACATAGAAACTGTGAGTCTTGTATTGGAACGTAGATACTGTGAGTCTTGTGTTGGAACATAGATACTGTGAGTCTTGTGTTGGAACGTAGATACTGTGAGTCTTGTGTTGGAACATAGATACTGTGAGTCTTGTGTTGGAACATAGATACTGTGAGTCTTGTGTTGGAACATAGATACTGTGAGTCTTGTGTTGGAACATAGATACTGTGAGTCTTGTGTTGGAACATAGATACTGTGAGTCTTGTATTGGAACATAGATACTGTGAGTCTTGTGTTGGAACATAGATACTGTGAGTCTTGTGTTGGAACATAGATATGTGAGTCTTGTGTTGGAACATAGATACTGTGAGTCTTGTGTTGGAACGTAGATACTGTGAGTCTTGTGTTGGAACATAGATACTGTGAGTCTTGTGTTGGAACATAGATACTGTGAGTCTTGTGTTGGAACATAGATACTGTGAGTCTTGTATTGGAACATAGATACTGTGAGTCTTGTGTTGGAACATAGATACTGTGAGTCTTGTGTTGGAACATAGATACTGTGAGTCTTGTGTTGGAACATAGATACTGTGAGTCTTGTATTGGAACATAGATACTGTGAGTCTTGTGTTGGAACATAGATACTGTGAGTCTTGTATTGGAACGTAGATACTGTGAGTCTTGTGTTGGAACATAGATACTGTGAGTCTTGTGTTGGAACATAGATACTGTGAGTCTTGTGTTGGAACATAGATACTGTGAGTCTTGTGTTGGAACATAGATACTGTGAGTCTTGTATTGGAACATAGATACTGTGAGTCTTGTGTTGGAACATAGATACTGTGAGTCTTGTGTTGGAACATAGATACTGTGAGTCTTGTGTTGGAACATAGATACTGTGAGTCTTGTGTTGGAACATAGATACTGTGAGTCTTGTGTTGGAACATAGATACTGTGAGTCTTGTATTGGAACATAGATACTGTGAGTCTTGTGTTGGAACATAGATACTGTGAGTCTTGTGTTGGAACATAGATACTGTGAGTCTTGTGTTGGAACATAGATACTGTGAGTCTTGTGTTGGAACATAGATACTGTGAGTCTTGTGTTGGAACATAGATACTGTGAGTCTTGTGTTGGAACATAGATACTGTGAGTCTTGTATTGGAACATAGATAATGTGAGTCTTGTGTTGGAACATAGATACTGTGAGTCTTGTGTTGGAACATAGATACTGTGAGTCTTGTGTTGGAACATAGATACTGTGAGTCTTGTGTTGGAACATAGATACTGTGAGTCTTGTGTTGGAACATAGATACTGTGAGTCTTGTGTTGGAACATAGATACTGTGAGTCTTGTGTTGGAACATAGATACTGTGAGTCTTGTGTTGGAACATAGATACTGTGAGTCTTGTGTTGGAACATAGATACTGTGAGTCTTGTGTTGGAACATAGATACTGTGAGTCTTGTGTTGGAACATAGATACTGTGAGTCTTGTGTTGGAACATAGATACTGTGAGTCTTGTGTTGGAACATAGATACTGTGAGTCTTGTGTTGGAACATAGATACTGTGAGTCTTGTGTTGGAACATAGATACTGTGAGTCTTGTGTTGGAACATAGATACTGTGAGTCTTGTGTTGGAACATAGATACTGTGAGTCTTGTATTGGAACATAGATACTGTGAGTCTTGTGTTGGAACATAGATACTGTGAGTCTTGTGTTGGAACATAGATACTGTGAGTCTTGTGTTGGAACATAGATACTGTGAGTCTTGTGTTGGAACATAGATACTGTGAGTCTTGTGTTGGAACATAGATACTGTGAGTCTTGTGTTGGAACATAGATACTGTGAGTCTTGTGTTGGAACATAGATACTGTGAGTCTTGTGTTGGAACATAGATACTGTGAGTCTTGTATTGGAACATAGATACTGTGAGTCTTGTGTTGGAACATAGATACTGTGAGTCTTGTGTTGGAACATAGATACTGTGAGTCTTGTGTTGGAACATAGATACTGTGAGTCTTGTGTTGGAACATAGATACTGTGAGTCTTGTGTTGGAACATAGATACTGTGAGTCTTGTGTTGGAACATAGATACTGTGAGTCTTGTGTTGGAACATAGATACTGTGAGTCTTGTGTTGGAACATAGATACTGTGAGTCTTGTGTTGGAACATAGATACTGTGAGTCTTGTATTGGAACATAGATAATGTGAGTCTTGTGTTGGAACATAGATACTGTGAGTCTTGTGTTGGAACATAGATACTGTGAGTCTTGTGTTGGAACATAGATACTGTGAGTCTTGTGTTGGAACATAGATACTGTGAGTCTTGTGTTGGAACATAGATACTGTGAGTCTTGTGTTGGAACATAGATACTGTGAGTCTTGTGTTGGAACATAGATACTGTGAGTCTTGTGTTGGAACATAGATACTGTGAGTCTTGTGTTGGAACATAGATACTGTGAGTCTTGTGTTGGAACATAGATACTGTGAGTCTTGTGTTGGAACATAGATACTGTGAGTCTTGTGTTGGAACATAGATACTGTGAGTCTTGTGTTGGAACATAGATACTGTGAGTCTTGTGTTGGAACATAGATACTGTGAGTCTTGTGTTGGAACATAGATACTGTGAGTCTTGTGTTGGAACATAGATACTGTGAGTCTTGTGTTGGAACATAGATACTGTGAGTCTTGTGTTGGAACATAGATACTGTGAGTCTTGTGTTGGAACATAGATACTGTGAGTCTTGTGTTGGAACATAGATACTGTGAGTCTTGTGTTGGAACATAGATACTGTGAGTCTTGTATTGGAACATAGATACTGTGAGTCTTGTGTTGGAACATAGATACTGTGAGTCTTGTATTGGAACATAGATACTGTGAGTCTTGTGTTGGAACATAGATACTGTGAGTCTTGTATTGGAACATAGATACTGTGAGTCTTGTGTTGGAACATAGATACTGTGAGTCTTGTGTTGGAACATAGATACTGTGAGTCTTGTGTTGGAACATAGATACTGTGGAACATAGTCTTGAGTGTTGGAACATAGATACTGTGAGTCTTGTGTTGGAACATAGATACTGTGAGTCTTGTGTTGGAACATAGATACTGTGAGTCTTGTGTTGGAACATAGATACTGTGAGTCTTGTGTTGGAACATAGATACTGTGAGTCTTGTGTTGGAACATAGATACTGTGAGTCTTGTGTTGGAACATAGATACTGTGAGTCTTGTGTTGGAACGTAGATACTGTGAGTCTTGTGTTGGAACATAGATACTGTGAGTCTTGTATTGGAACATAGATAATGTGAGTCTTGTGTTGGAACATAGATACTGTGAGTCTTGTGTTGGAACATAGATACTGTGAGTCTTGTGTTGGAACATAGATACTGTGAGTCTTGTATTTGGAACATAGATAATGTGAGTCTTGTGTTGGAACATAGATACTGTGAGTCTTGTATTGGAACGTAGATACTGTGAGTCTTTATTTGGAACATAGATACTGTGAGTCTTGTGTTGGAACATAGATACTGTGAGTCTTGTGTTGGAACATAGATACTGTGAGTCTTGTGTTGGAACATAGATACTGTGAGTCTTGTGTTGGAACATAGATACTGTGAGTCTTGTGTTGGAACGTAGATACTGTGAGTCTTGTGTTGGAACATAGATACTGTGAGTCTTGTATTGGAACATAGATAATGTGAGTCTTGTGTTGGAACATAGATACTGTGAGTCTTGTATTGGAACATAGATAATGTGAGTCTTGTGTTGGAACATAGAAACTGTGAGTCTTGTATTGGAACATAGATACTGTGAGTCTTGTGTTGGAACATAGATACTGTGAGTCTTGTGTTGGAACGTAGATACTGTGAGTCTTGTGTTGGAACATAGATACTGTGAGTCTTGTATTTGGAACATAGATACTGTGAGTCTTGTGTTGGAACATAGATAGTCTTGTGTGGAACATAGATACTGTGAGTCTTGTGTTGGAACATAGATACTGTGAGTCTTGTGTTGGAACATAGATACTGTGAGTCTTGTGTTGGAACATAGATACTGTGAGTCTTGTATTGGAACATAGATACTGTGAGTCTTGTGTTTGGAACATAGATACTGTGAGTCTTGTGTTGGTAGATACTGTGAGTCTTGTGTTGGAACATAGATACTGTGAGTCTTGTGTTGGAACATAGATACTGTGAGTCTTGTGTTGGAACATAGATACTGTGAGTCTTGTGTTGGAACATAGATAGTCTTGTGAGTCTTGTGTGTTGGAACATAGATACTGTGAGTCTTGTATTGGAACATAGATAATGTGAGTCTTGTGTTGGAACATAGATACTGTGAGTCTTGTATTGGAACATAGATACTGTGAGTCTTGTGTTGGAACATAGATACTGTGAGTCTTGTGTTGGAACATAGATACTGTGAGTCTTGTGTTGGAACATAGATACTGTGAGTCTTGTGTTGGAACATAGATACTGTGAGTCTTGTGTTGGAACATAGATACTGTGAGTCTTGTGTTGGAACATAGATACTGTGAGTCTTGTGTTGGAACATAGATACTGTGAGTCTTGTGTTGGAACATAGATACTGTGAGTCTTGTGTTGGAACATAGATACTGTGAGTCTTGTGTTGGAACATAGATATTGTGAGTCTTGTGTTGGAACATAGATACTGTGAGTCTTGTATTGGAACATAGATACTGTGAGTCTTGTGTTGGAACATAGATACTGTGAGTCTTGTATTGGAACATAGATACTGTGAGTCTTGTATTGGAACATAGATAGATACTGTGAGTCTTGTGTTGGAACATAGATACTGTGAGTCTTGTGTTGGAACATAGATACTGTGAGTCTTGTGTTGGAACATAGATACTGTGAGTCTTGTGTTGGAACATAGATACTGTGAGTCTTGTGTTGGAACGTAGATACTGTGAGTCTTGTGTTGGAACATAGATACTGTGAGTCTTGTGTTGGAACATAGATACTGTGAGTCTTGTATTGGAACATAGATACTGTGAGTCTTGTGTTGGAACATAGATACTGTGAGTCTTGTGTTGGAACATAGATACTGTGAGTCTTGTGTTGGAACATAGATACTGTGAGTCTTGTGTTGGAACATAGATACTGTGAGTCTTGTATTGGAACATGGAACATAGATACTGTGAGTCTTGTGTTGGAACATAGATACTGTGAGTCTTGTGTTGGAACATAGATACTGTGAGTCTTGTATTTGAACATAGATAATGTGAGTCTTGTGTTGGAACATAGATACTGTGAGTCTTGTATTGGAACATAGATACTGTGAGTCTTGTGTTGGAACATAGATACTGTGAGTCTTGTATTGGAACATAGATACTGTGAGTCTTGTGTTGGAACATAGATACTGTGAGTCTTGTGTTGGAACATAGATACTGTGAGTCTTGTGTTGGAACATAGAAACTGTGAGTCTTGTGTTGGAACGTAGATACTGTGAGTCTTGTGTTGGAACATAGATACTGTGAGTCTTGTGTTGGAACATAGATACTGTGAGTCTTGTGTTGGAACATAGATACTGTGAGTCTTGTGTTGGAACATAGATACTGTGAGTCTTGTGTTGGAACATAGATACTGTGAGTCTTGTGTTGGAACATAGATACTGTGAGTCTTGTGTTGGAACATAGATACTGTGAGTCTTGTGTTGGAACATAGATACTGTGAGTCTTGTGTTGGAACATAGATACTGTGAGTCTTGTATTGGAACATAGATACTGTGAGTCTTGTGTTGGAACATAGATACTGTGAGTCTTGTGTTGGAACATAGATACTGTGAGTCTTGTATTTGAACATAGATAATGTGAGTCTTGTGTTGGAACATAGAAACTGTGAGTCTTGTATTGGAACATAGATACTGTGAGTCTTGTGTTGGAACATAGATACTGTGAGTCTTATGTTGGAACATAGATACTGTGAGTCTTGTGTTGGAACATAGATACTGTGAGTCTTGTGTTGGAACATAGATACTGTGAGTCTTATGTTGGAACATAGATACTGTGAGTCTTGTATTTGAACATAGATACTGTGAGTCTTGTGTTGGAACATAGATACTGTGAGTCTTGTATTTGGAACATAGATAATGTGAGTCTTGTGTTGGAACATAGATACTGTGAGTCTTGTGTTGGAACATAGATACTGTGAGTCTTGTGTTGGAACATAGATACTGTGAGTCTTGTATTGGAACATAGATACTGTGAGTCTTGTGTTGGAACATAGATACTGTGAGTCTTGTGTTGGAACATAGAACTGTGAGTCTTGTGTTGGAACATAGATACTGTGAGTCTTGTGTTGGAACATAGATACTGTGAGTCTTGTGTTGGAACATAGATACTGTGAGTCTTGTGTTGGAACATAGATACTGTGAGTCTTGTATTGGAACATAGATACTGTGAGTCTTGTGTTGGAACATAGATACTGTGAGTCTTGTGTTGGAACATAGATACTGTGAGTCTTGTGTTGGAACATAGATACTGTGAGTCTTGTGTTGGAACGTAGATACTGTGAGTCTTGTGTTGGAACATAGATACTGTGAGTCTTGTGTTGGAACGTAGATACTGTGAGTCTTGTATTGGAACATAGATACTGTGAGTCTTGTGTTGGAACATAGATACTGTGAGTCTTGTGTTGGAACATAGATGAGTCTTGTGTGAGTCTTGTGTTGGAACATAGATACTGTGAGTCTTGTGTTGGAACATAGATACTGTGAGTCTTGTGTTGGAACATAGATACTGTGAGTCTTGTGTTGGAACATAGATACTGTGAGTCTTGTGTTGGAACATAGATACTGTGAGTCTTGTGTTGGAACATAGATACTGTGAGTCTTGTGTTGGAACATAGATACTGTGAGTCTTGTGTTGGAACATAGATACTGTGAGTCTTGTGTTGGAACATAGAACATACTGTGAGTCTTGTGTTGGAACATAGATACTGTGAGTCTTGTGTTGGAACATAGATACTGTGAGTCTTGTGTTGGAACATAGATACTGTGAGTCTTGTGTTTGGAACATAGATACTGTGAGTCTTGTGTTGGAACGTAGATACTGTGAGTCTTGTGTTGGAACATAGATACTGTGAGTCTTGTATTGGAACATAGATAATGTGAGTCTTGTGTTGGAACATAGATACTGTGAGTCTTGTGTTGGAACATAGATACTGTGAGTCTTGTGTTGGAACATAGATACTGTGAGTCTTGTATTGGAACATAGATAATGTGAGTCTTGTGTTGGAACATAGAAACTGTGAGTCTTGTATTGGAACGTAGATACTGTGAGTCTTGTGTTGGAACATAGATACTGTGAGTCTTGTGTTGGAACGTAGATACTGTGAGTCTTGTGTTGGAACATAGATACTGTGAGTCTTGTGTTGGAACATAGATACTGTGAGTCTTGTATTGGAACATAGATACTGTGAGTCTTGTGTTGGAACATAGATACTGTGAGTCTTGTGTTGGAACATAGATACTGTGAGTCTTGTGTTGGAACATAGATACTGTGAGTCTTGTATTTGAACATAGATAATGTGAGTCTTGTGTTGGAACATAGATACTGTGAGTCTTGTATTGGAACATAGATACTGTGAGTCTTGTGTTGGAACATAGATACTGTGAGTCTTGTGTTGGAACATAGATACTGTGAGTCTTGTGTTGGAACATAGATACTGTGAGTCTTGTGTTGGAACATAGATACTGTGAGTCTTGTGTTGGAACGTAGATACTGTGAGTCTTGTGTTGGAACATAGATACTGTGAGTCTTGTATTGGAACATAGATAATGTGAGTCTTGTGTTGGAACATAGATACTGTGAGTCTTGTATTGGAACATAGATAATGTGAGTCTTGTGTTGGAACATAGAAACTGTGAGTGTATTGGAACATAGATACTGTGAGTCTTGTATTGGAACATAGATACTGTGAGTCTTGTGTTGGAACATAGATACTGTGAGTCTTGTGTTGGAACATAGATACTGTGAGTCTTGTGTTGGAACATAGATACTGTGAGTCTTGTGTTGGAACATAGATACTGTGAGTCTTGTGTTGGAACATAGATACTGAGAGTCTTGTATCTTGTATTGGAACATAGATACTGTGAGTCTTGTGTTGGAACATAGATACTGTGAGTCTTGTGTTGGAACGTAGATACTGTGAGTCTTGTGTTGGAACATAGATACTGTGAGTCTTGTGTTGGAACGTAGATACTGTGAGTCTTGTGTTGGAACATAGATACTGTGAGTCTTGTATTGGAACATAGATAATGTGAGTCTTGTGTTGGAACATAGATACTGTGAGTCTTGTGTTGGAACATAGATACTGTGAGTCTTGTGTTGGAACATAGATACTGTGAGTCTTGTATTTGAACATAGATAATGTGAGTCTTGTGTTGGAACATAGATACTGTGAGTCTTGTATTGGAACATAGATACTGTGAGTCTTGTGTTGGAACATAGATACTGTGAGTCTTGTGTTGGAACGTAGATACTGTGAGTCTTGTGTTGGAACATAGATACTGTGAGTCTTGTGTTGGAACATAGATACTGTGAGTCTTGTGTTGGAACGTAGATACTGTGAGTCTTGTGTTGGAACATAGATACTGTGAGTCTTGTGTTGGAACATAGATACTGTGAGTCTTGTATTTGAACATAGATAATGTGAGTCTTGTGTTGGAACATAGATACTGTGAGTCTTGTATTGGAACATAGATAATGTGAGTCTTGTGTTGGAACATAGAGGTCTTGTATTGGACACGTAGAAACTGTGAGTCTTGTATTGGAACGTAGATACTGTGAGTCTTGTGTTGGAAACATAGATACTGTGAGTCTTGTGTTGGAACATAGATACTGTGAGTCTTGTATTTGGAACATAGATACTGTGAGTCTTGTGTTGGAACATAGATACTGTGAGTCTTGTGTTGGAACATAGATACTGTGAGTCTTGTGTTGGAACATAGATACTGTGAGTCTTGTGTTGGAACATAGATACTGTGAGTCTTGTATTGGAACATAGATACTGTGAGTCTTGTGTTGGAACATAGATACTGTGAGTCTTGTGTTGGAACATAGATACTGTGAGTCTTGTGTTGGAACATAGATACTGTGAGTCTTGTGTTGGAACATAGATACTGTGAGTCTTGTGTTGGAACATAGATATTGTGAGTCTTGTGTTGGAACATAGATACTGTGAGTCTTGTGTTGGAACATAGATACTGTGAGTCTTGTGTTGGAACATAGATACTGTGAGTCTTGTGTTGGAACATAGATACTGTGAGTCTTGTGTTGGAACATAGATACTGTGAGTCTTGTGTTGGAACATAGATACTGTGAGTCTTGTGTTGGAACATAGATACTGTGAGTCTTGTGTTGGAACATAGATACTGTGAGTCTTGTGTTGGAACATAGATACTGTGAGTCTTGTGTTGGAACATAGATACTGTGAGTCTTGTGTTGGAACATAGATACTGTGAGTCTTGTATTGGAACATAGATACTGTGAGTCTTGTGTTGGAACATAGATACTGTGAGTCTTGTGTTGGAACATAGATACTGTGAGTCTTGTATTGGAACATAGATACTGTGAGTCTTGTGTTGGAACATAGATACTGTGAGTCTTGTGTTGGAACATAGATACTGTGAGTCTTGTGTTGGAACATAGATACTGTGAGTCTTGTATTGGAACATAGATACTGTGAGTCTTGTGTTGGAACATAGATACTGTGAGTCTTGTGTTGGAACATAGATACTGTGAGTCTTGTGTTGGAACATAGATACTGTGAGTCTTGTGTTGGAACATAGATACTGTGAGTCTTGTATTGGAACATAGATACTGTGAGTCTTGTGTTTGAACATAGATACTGTGAGTCTTGTGTTGGAACATAGATACTGTGAGTCTTGTGTTGGAACATAGATACTGTGAGTCTTGTGTTGGAACATAGATACTGTGAGTCTTGTGTTGGAACATAGATACTGTGAGTCTTGTGTTGGAACATAGATACTGTGAGAGTCTTGTGTTGGAACAGCGTAGATACTGTGAGTCTTGTGTTGGAACATAGATACTGTGAGTCTTGTGTTGGAACATAGATACTGTGAGTCTTGTATTTGAACATAGATAATGTGAGTCTTGTGTTGGAACATAGATACTGTGAGTCTTGTATTGGAACATAGATAATGTGAGTCTTGTGTTGGAACATAGAAACTGTGAGTCTTGTATTGGAACATAGATACTGTGAGTCTTGTGTTGGAACATAGATACTGTGAGTCTTGTGTTGGAACGTAGATACTGTGAGTCTTGTGTTGGAACATAGATACTGTGAGTCTTGTGTTGGAACATAGATACTGTGAGTCTTGTGTTGGAACATAGATACTGTGAGTCTTGTGTTGGAACATAGATACTGTGAGTCTTGTGTTGGAACATAGATACTGTGAGTCTTGTGTTGGAACATAGATACTGTGAGTCTTGTATTTTGAACATAGATAATGTGAGTCTTGTGTTGGAACATAGATACTGTGAGTCTTGTATTGGAACATAGATACTGTGAGTCTTGTGTTGGAACATAGATACTGTGAGTCTTGTGTTGGAACGTAGATACTGTGAGTCTTGTGTTGGAACATAGATACTGTGAGTCTTGTATTGGAACATAGATACTGTGAGTCTTGTGTTGGAACATAGATACTGTGAGTCTTGTGTTGGAACATAGATACTGTGAGTCTTGTGTTGGAACATAGATACTGTGAGTCTTGTATTGGAACATAGATACTGTGAGTCTTGTGTTGGAACATAGATACTGTGAGTCGATATTTATCAAATTACTTGAATTTCAATGGGTTAATTAAGTTGTTGAAGTGTAATTTTTTGTTATATTATTCATTAATGAATCAGGATTAGTGTAAAGATGAATAACTTTTATTTATGTTTTTATTTCAATAGAAATTATTTATATTAAACTGAATTAAATTTACTTATCATATAAAAGAACTGACAAACCAACAAGCTGCAACTAACTTTTTAGTGCTATAGTACACCGTATGTAAAACATCGCTAGGCTTATTTGATATATCCTGTAACTAACTTTTTAGTGCTATAGTACACCGTATGTAAAACATCGCTAGGCTTATTTGATATATCCTGTAACTAACTTTTCAGTGCTATAGTACATCGTATGTAAAACATCGCTAGTCTTATTTGATATATCCTGTAACTAACTTTTCAGTGCTATAGTACACCGTATGTAAAACATCGCTAGTCTTATTTGATATATCCTGTAACTAACTTTTCAGTGCTATAGTACATCGTATGTAAAACATCGCTAGTCTTATTTGATATATCCTGTAACTAACTTTTTAGTGCTATAGTACACCGTAAGTAAAACATCGCTAGTCTTATTTAGATATTTGTAACTAATATATCCTGTAAATAACTTTTTAGTGCTATAGTACACCGTAAGTAAAACATCGCTAGTCTTATTTGATATATCCTGCAATTAACTTTTTAGTGCTATAGTACACCGTATGTAAAATATCGCTAGTCTTTTTTGATATATCCTGTAACTAACTTTTTAATGCTATAGTACACCGTATGTAAAACATCGCTAGTCTTATTTGATATATCCTGTAACTAAGTTTTTAGTGCTATAGTACACCGTATGTAAAACATCGCTAGGCTTATTTGATATATCCTGTAACTAACTTTTCAGTGCTATAGTACACCGTATGTAAAACATCGCTAGTCTTATTTGATATATCCTGTAACTAACTTTTCAGTGCTATAGTACACCGTATGTAAAACATCGCTAGGCTTATTTGATATATCCTGTAACTAACTTTTCAGTGCTATAGTACACCGTATGTAAAACATCGCTAGTCTTATTTGATATATCTTGTAACTAACTTATCAGTGCTATAGTACATCGTATGTAAAACATCGCTAGTCTTATTTGATATATCCTGTAACTACCTTTTTAGTGCTATAGTACACCGTAAGTAAAACATCGCTAGTCTTATTTGATATATCCTGTAACTAACTTTTTAGTGCTATAGTACACCGTATGTAAAACATCACTAGTCTTATTTGATATATCATGTAACTAACTTTTTAGTGCTATAGTACACTGTATGTAAAACATCGCTAGGCTTATTTGATATATCCTGTAACTAACTTTTTAGTGTTATAGTACATCGTATGTAAAACATCGCTAGTCTTATTTGATATATCCTGTAACTAACTTTTTAGTGCTATAGTACACCGTATGTAAAACATCGCTAGTCTTATTTGATATATCCTGTAACTAACTTTTTAGTGCTATAGTACACCGTAAGTAAAACATCGCTAGTCTTATTTGATATATCCTGTAACTAACTTTTTAATGCTATAGTAAACCGTATGTAAAACATCGCTAGGCTTATTTGATATATCCTGTAACTAACTTTTCAGTGCTATAGTACACCGTATGTAAAACATCGCTAGTCTTATTTGATATATCCTGTAACTACCTTTTTAGTGCTATAGTACACCGTAAGTAAAACATCGCTAGTGTTATTTGATATATCCTGTAACTAACTTTTTAGTGCTATAGTACACCGTATGTAAAACATCGCTAGTCTTATTTGATATATCCTGTAACTAACTTTTTAGTGCTATAGTACACTGTATGTAAAACATCGCTAGGCTTATTTGATATATCCTGTAACTAACTTTTTAGTGTTATAGTACATCGTATGTAAAACATCGCTAGTCTTATTTGATATATCCTGTAACTAACTTTTTAGTGCTATAGTACACCGTATGTAAAACATCGCTAGTCTTATTTGATATATCCTGTCTTTTTTTATAACTAACTTTTAGTGCTATAGTACACCGTAAGTAAAACATCGCTAGTCTTATTTGATATATCCTGTAACTAACTTTTAATGCTATAGTAAACCATATGTAAAACATCGCTAGGCTTATTTGATATATCCTGTAACTAACTTTTTAGTGCTATAGTACACCGTATGTAAAACATCGCTAGTCTTATTTGATATATCCTGTAACTAACTTTTCAGTGCTATAGTACACCGTATGTAAAACATCGCTAGTCTTATTTGATATATCCTGTAACTAACTTTTCAGTGCTATAGTACACCGTATGTAAAACATCGCTAGGCTTATTTGATATATCCTGTAACTAAGTTTTTAGTGCTATAGTACACCGTATGTAAAACATCGCTAGTCTTATTTGATATATCCTGTAACTAACTTTTTAGTGCTATAGTACACCGTATGTAAAACATCGCTAGTCTTATTTGATATATCCTGTAACTAACTTTTTAGTGCTATAGTACACCGTATGTAAAACATCGCTAGTGTTATTTGATATATCCTGTAACTAACTTTTCAGTGCTATAGTACACCGTATGCAAAACATCGCTAGTCTTATTTGATATATCTTGTAACTAACTTATCAGTGCTATAGTACATCGTATGTAAAACATCGCTAGTCTTATTTGATATATCCTGTAACTACCTTTTTAGTGCTATAGTACACCGTAATGTAAAACATCGCTAGTGTTATTTGATATATCCTGTAACTAACTTTTTAGTGCTATAGTACACCGTATGTAAAACATCACTAGTCTTATTTGATATATCCTGTAACTAACTTTTTAGTGCTATTGTACACCATATGTAAAACATCGCTAGGCTTATTTGATATATCCAGTATCGCTTACTTTTGATGGTTATTTAATGTCAAACAAATAATCGAATACCACAGAATGAGGTGTTTAGACAGATGTTCATACACTACGTGGGTGACTGCAGCCTCGCCACATATCCTTATTGTAAGGTTGCACATTTCTTGTGTTAAATTTTTGACACTGTATGCTTGTTATCTAGCTGTATAAAATTGCATGTAATTATATACAAGTTCTCACATCTTATACGTATATACAAGTAAACAGTACATATAATGGCTGTGTTTGATTACCACTTGTAATCTTTAAGTGTATTGAACACATGTTTTATAAGCTGTAAGATTGAAAACAATTCTTTCAAAGAATTAGTATGATACATAATTATGAAATATCTAACTTTTTATCCAATGTAAAACAATCATTAATTTTTAATGGACGATATAGTACAAAGATTGCCTTCTTTCTCCAGTAGTTTAGAGATAAATCACTAAACAAAACGAGTTTCGATACAAAACAGATAATCCATTGTTAACTTTATGCTCAACAGACAGTATAAATATTTTTAAAAAATCAACCGTTTTAAGAACGATATTTGCATACTTATGTTTCGATTCTACGTATTTAACCATTTAAGAGTAATAATTATTTTCTTTCTGTCATTATATTTGAGGCCCGGCTTGGCCAGGTGGTTAGGACGCTCGACTCGTAATCTGAAAGTTGCAGATTCGAATTCCTATGATACTAAATACGCTCGCCTTTTCAGCCATGGGGGCGTTATAATGTGACGGTCAATCCTACTATTCGTTGGTAAAAGAGTAGTTCAAGAGTTGGCGGTGGGTGGTGATGACTAGATGCCTTTCCTTTAGTCTTACACTATTAAATTAGGGAGAGCTAGCGGAAATAGCCCTCGTGTAACTTTGCGCGGAATTTAAAAACAAACAAAGAAACAATCGATTGACTGAACTGAAGAAATTCATAGTTCTATCAAATACAAAAGATTTCATTGTTCAAATAAAGAATAGGCTTCAGAGCAAAATGTTCCCTTCATACACTCTTATTAAAGTTAGTAAAAATATTACTTTGGACGTGAAGTGTTTTCGGATTACCAACCATCAAGACTTGGGTGATACAGATGATGACTGTTATTACGGAAAATAAATAAAAACGTTCCGACCTAAATACTGTTGATACAGTGTAATCTATGCTCAGCGTGATTTAATGGTTATCATGCGGTACGATAGATCTACGGACCAAACGTTCGTTCGTAATGACTACAAAATGTCTCTCTTTCTATATATACACAAAAAAAATTTCTGCCGTCAGTGATAGGAACAGCTTAAGTTAATCCAAGATTTTAAATTATTTCATGGACTTTAAAAAGCTTAACTGTATTTCAGTCAGAGTCATATCTGAACTACTTATGCCGTCACACTGCGAAATGAAAGTGTTGAGTGACTCTTAACATGACTGAAGCACTGGAATTATTATAACTTATTATAACTGTATCTCATCATCATTCACGTTTCATGTGAATACTGACAGGTTATAATAACTTAGTGTAGATTGTCCTGTTTGCGAAACAAAATTTGGCATCAACATTATTTATCCTTGTTCTACATTATTTTAAAAGTGAATGTTGATCTTTGCCTGCCTGCGCAGTTTCTAAAACGAGAGACAGACGAACGCTGTACAGACACCCCGGTTCGCAAAACACATATATATATATATATATATGTAACTACTAAAGAGAATTTGAAGGAAAATGATGAGATTTGGCACATCGCATTGCAGGTCCCTGAGTTCGAGTCGATTAAATCCTATTATTTGGTCACACTAGAGTAACCGTTGACGTTGGGTGCTGTTTATTAATAGCTTTTACGTTATTATAGCGGTAACGAAATATTTTCACATTAAGTCATTTCAATTAACCAGATATGATCTTGTTGGAGAACGAATGTATTCTTCAAAAACAGTGTTGCTTACTTTTACTGTATATGATTATAGCGCGGACCGTGAAGAAAGTCTGATATGCCCTGCTAACCCTCATTTGTAACCACTGCTATTGTCTACCTAGTTCTTTGGTAGATTTCCTCGAAAATTCTAAAATAAACAATCAAACAAAAAAAAAAACAATTGTAGCTCTTTAGTAGTTGTTGTTGTTTTCAATTAAGCACAAAGCTACACAATGGACTATCTATGCTCTTCCCACCGCGGGTATCGAAACTCTGATTTTAGCGTTGTAAGTCCGCAGACGTACCGCTGAGCTACTGGGGAGCCGTCCATTATGCCTATTGGTTTATTATTAAGTATTGTAGTATTCAGTTGTAGGGATCCGTGATGAAACAAAATGGCCGCCATACCAGAATCCACAGCATAATCCAGTTATATCATTAACAAAACTAAAGTGTACGAGAATCCACAGCATAATCCAGTTATATCATTAACAAAACTAAAGTGTACGAGAATCCACAGCATAATCCAGTTATATATTAACAAAACTAAAGTGTACGAGAATCCACAGCACAAACCAGTTATATTATTAACAAAACTAAAGTGTACGAGAATCCACAGCATAATCCAGTTATATCATTAACAAAGCTAAAGTGTACGAGAATCCACAGCATAAACCATTTATATCATTAACAAAACTAAAGTGTACGAGAATCCACAGCATAATCCAGTTATATCAGTAACAAAACTAAAGTGTACGAGAATCCACAGCACAAACCAGTTATATTATTAACAAAACTAAAGTGTACGAGAATCCACAGCATAATCCAGTTATATCATTAACAAAACTAAAGTGTACGAGAATCCACAGCATAATCCAGTTATATTATTAACAAAACTAAAGTGTACGAGAATCCACAGCATAAACCAGTTATATCATTAACAAAACTAAAGTGTACGAGAATCCACAGCATAATCCAGTTATATCATTAACAAAACTAAAGTGTACGAGAATCCACAGCATAATCCAGTTATATCATTAACAAAACTAAAGTGTACGAGAATCCACAGCATAATCCAGTTATGTACGAGAATCCACAGCATAATCATTAACAAAACTAAAGTGTACGAGAATCCACAGCATAATCCAGTTATATTATTAACAAAACTAAAGTGTACGAGAATCCACAGCATAATCCAGTTATATCATTAACAAAACTAAAGTGTACGAGAATCCACAGCATAATCCAGTTATATCATTAACAAAACTAAAGTGTACGAGAATCCACAGCATAATAAACCAGTTATATCATTAACAAAACTAAAGTGTAGAGAATCCACAGCATAATCCAGTTATATCATTAACAAAACTAAAGTGTACGAGAATCCACAGCATAAACCAGTTATATCATTAACAAAACTAAAGTGTACGAGAATCCACAGCATAAACCATTTATATCATTAACAAAACTAAAGTGTACGAGAATCCACAGCATAAACCAGTTATATTATTAACAAAACTAAAGTGTACGAGAATCCACAGCATAAACCAGTTATATCATTAACAAAACTAAAGTGTACGAGAATCCACAGCATAAACCATTTATATCATTAACAAAACTAAAGTGTACGAGAATCCACAGCACAAACCAGTTATATTATTAACAAAACTAAAGTGTACGAGAATCCACAGCACAAACCAGTTATATTATTAACAAAACTAAAGTGTACGAGAATCCACAGCATAAACCAGTTATATCATTAAAAAACTAAAACTAAAGTGTACGAGAATCCACAGCACAAACCAGTTATATTATTAACAAAACTAAAGTGTACGAGAATCCACAGCATAAACCAGTTATATCATTAACAAAACTAAAGTGTACGAGAATCCACAGCATAAACCTAAAGTTATATTATTAACAAAACTAAAGTGTACGAAAATCACACAGCATAAACCACTGTTTATATTATTAACAAAACTAAAGTGCATACGAGAATCCACAGCATAAACCAGTTATATCATTAACAAAACTAAAGTGTACGAGAATCCACAGCATAAACCAGTTATATTATTAACAAAACTAAAGTGTACGAGAATCCATAGCACAAAGCAGTTATATTATTAACAAAACTAAAGTGTACGAGAATCCACAGCATAAACCAGTTATATCATTAACAAAACTAAAGTGTACGAGAATCCACAGCATAAACCAGTTATATCATTAACAAAACTAAAGTGTACGAGAATCCACAGCATAAACCAGTTATATCATTAACAAAACTAAAGTTTACGAGAATCCACAGCACAAACCAGTTATATTATTAACAAAACTAAAGTGTACGAGAATCCACAGCATAATCCAGTTATATCAGTAACAAAACTAAAGTGTACGAGAATCCACAGCATAATCCAGTTATATCATTAACAAAACTAAAGTGTACGAGAATCCACAGCATAAACCAGTTATATTATTAACAAAACTAAAGTGTACGAGAATCCACAGCATAATCCAGTTATATCATTAACAAAACTAAAGTTTACGAGAATCCACAGCATAATCCAGTTATATCACAAACAAAACTAAAGTGTACGAGAATCCACAGCATAAACCAGTTATATCATTAACAAAACTAAAGTGTACGAGAATCCACAGCATAATCCAGTTATATCATTAACAAAACTAAAGTGTACGAGAATCCACAGCATAAACCAGTTATATCATTAACAAAACTAAAGTGTACGAGAATCCACAGCATAAACCAGTTATATTATTAACAAAACTAAAGTGTACGAGAATCCACAGCATAAACCAGTTATATCATTAACAAAACTAAAGTTTACGAGAATCCACAGCATAATCCAGTTATATCACAAACAAAACTAAAGTGTACGAGAATCCACAGCATAATCCAGTTATATCATTAACAAAACTAAAGTGTAGAGAATCCACAGCATAATCCAGTTATATCATTAACAAAACTAAAGAGTACGAGAATCCACAGCATAAACCAGTTATATCATTAACAAAACTAAAGTGTACGAGAATCCACAGCATAAACCATTTATATCATTAACAAAACTAAAGTGTACGAGAATCCACAGCACAAACCAGTTATATCATTAACAAAACTAAAGTGTACGAGAATCCACAGCATAATCCAGTTATATCATTAACAAAACTAAAGTGTACGAGAATCCACAGCATAAACCATTTATATCACAAACAAAACTAAAGTGTACGAGAATCCACAGCACAAACCAGTTATATTATTAACAAAACTAAAGTGTACGAGAATCCACAGCACAAACCAGTTATATTATTAACAAAACTAAAGTGTACGAGAATCCACAGCATAAACCAGTTATATCATTAACAAAACTAAAGTGTACGAGAATCCACAGCACAAACCAGTTATATTATTAACAAAACTAAAGTGTACGAGAATCCACAGCATAAACCAGTTATATCATTAACAAAACTAAAGTGTACGAGAATCCACAGCATAAACCAGTTATATCATAAACAAAACTAAAGTGTACGAGAATCCACAGCACAAACCAGTTATATCATTAACAAAACTAAAGTGTACGAGAATCCACAGCATAAACCAGTTATATTATTAACAAAACTAAAGTGTACGAAAATCCACAGCATAAACCATTTATATTATTAACAAAACTAAAGTGTACGAGAATCCACAGCATAAACCAGTTATATTATTAACAAAACTAAAGTGTACGAGAATCCACAGCATAAACCAGTTATATTATTAACAAAACTAAAGTGTACGAGAATCCATAGCACAAACAAGTTATATTATTAACAAAACTAAAGTGTACGAGAATCCACAGCATAAACCAGTTATATCACAAACAAAACTAAAGTGTACGAGAATCCACAGCATAAACCAGTTATATCATAAACAAAACTAAAGTGTACGAGAATCCACAGCATAATTCAGTTATATCATTAACAAAACTAAAGTTTACGAGAATCCACAGCACAAACCAGTTATATTATTAACAAAACTAAAGTGTACGAGAATCCACAGCATAAACCAGTTATATCACAAACAAAACTAGTGTACGAGAATCCACAGCATAATCCATTTATATCATTAACAAAACTAAAGTGTACGAGAATCCACAGCACAAACCAGTTATATTATTAACAAAACTAAAGTGTACGAGAATCCACAGCATAAACCAGTTATATCACAAACAAAACTAAAGTGTACGAGAATCCACAGCATAAACCAGTTATATCATTAACAAAACTAAAGTGTACGAGAATCCACAGCATAAACCAACAAACACATTGACAAGACTAAAGTGACAAGAACCCATGACAGAAATAAGAAATCCCAAGTGAAATTATCCATACAAAACGACTTCGGGTTAAAAATTCAACATATTTTATTATATCTATCCCTTCCCAGCGGTAATCACTATCACTTGTATTTGTTTATACATTTTAATCTGTCTAGAATGGTGATAAAAATCGATGAAACGTAAGAAAGGGACTCCCACTACGACAGCTATAAGACTACGGACTTACAAACACTAAAACCTTGGGTTTGATTATCCGCGATAGACGCAGGATATAATTCGGAGTGGCTTTAATCTAAAATAAACAAATAAATAAAGCTTACGGCGGCTTCTCTATGAAAAAGACTGTAGTTCTGAGTAGCTCATCTTTGGATAGTGATGATTTGAAAATAACAATGTATGATAATCGTATACAGAAATATTATAAAACAACACAGAAGAAAATAAAACTTATCATATGACCACACAAGTTTCTTAACAATTCTTCCTTGAGGTAGAGGTCACGGACGCAATCTGTTTGACGTAGACTCGTAGAAATTATAATATGTATTTCAAATTTTATATGGATTTGCTCAAACGAGGATCAGTTGCAGCAGTTCCTTGAAGAATGGAACTTTTGTCCTTGTTGTCATGATAAAATACGGAGGCATCACACAAATATGATGATCATTCTTTAATAAAGTTTTTATGTTGAGGTATAATATGTAGTGATATCTCTCACATACATAATAATCAGTAAATCGTTTATTTAATGTCAGATAACAAAATAAACCACAGGAACACGTCTGTATAAAAATCTTTCAATTATCCAATTTTAATTATGCTTAATTATTCAACTCAGTCTAATACGATTCCCTTAATTAAATAATAAGTGTTACGGTTGAGCGTTTTTAGCTTATGTGTAATTAAAAAATATGCTAGTCACACTGTAATATGTGTAATTAACAAAAATAGTTTAGTAACGCTTTAATATGTACAATTAACAAAAAGTTGCTACTGTGTTCAGAAATAAAAAATAGATAACTACTTTATTTTGTTGGGCAATTAAATATCTTAACCAATCCAGTAACAGCTCATCAGTTTAAAAATGTCCAAAATGTAAGAACTTTATTTTACTTACTGTTTTCACAATGACAGTAATATTTAATTTATTAGCCCATATAATGCTTCTTTAAAATCAAAATTTGTAATACAGCTGTATGCATTCAAAAATGTATACAAAGGTTCATATGTAAATGTCAATCCCACTATTCGTTGGTAAAAGAGTAGCCCAAGAGTTGGCGGTGGGTGGTGATGACTAGCTGCCTTCCCTCTAGTATTACACTGCTAAATTAGGGACGGATATTACAGTTAGCCCTCGACGAGCTTTGTGCGAAATTCAAATACAAACAAACAAAACATTTGATTTGAATTTCGCGCAATGCTACGCCTGGATTATTTGCGCTAGCCATCCCTAATTTAGCAGTGTAAGACTAGAGGGAAGGCAGCTAGTCATCACCACCCAACGCCAACTTTGAACTACTCGTTTACCAACGAATAGTGAGATTGATATTAATATTATAACGCCCCTACGGCTGAAAGAGCGAGCGGATTTGGTGCGATTGGGATTCGAACCCGCTACCCTCAGATTATGAGTCGAAAGCCTTAACCCACCTGGCCATACCGGGCGGGTTTTCAAACGAACAAACAAACGAAATAATGATCAATGAAAAAGTGAAACGTTAAGTAAAGATTAATTTTATTTTGTAAATAAATAATTAATATTTATATTAAGATAGACAAAACATCTAACATAATACTTCATGAGTAAAAATAGAACACGTGAAGCTCTCAGACCAAAATGTAGGGATTGTTTGTTTAAGATTATTACATTTAATTTATTTCCTTGAATATAAAAGGAAAATTTAAAAAAATGTATCGAGTATGATGGAAACCGATATTAAAAACAATTGTTGAAGGTATCGTTTACTTGTAAAATAAATGATATGAGGTTATAGAAAACAAATTATTATACAAAATTAATTCCCCAAATTATGAAAATATTTTTATAACGTGTTCTACTATTGGACAGGCTGTTTTGGATTACTGGGTACAAATAACATAAAGACAAGTATATGTAGGGATAATGATTTAATAAACTTAATCAATAACATTCTATAAACGAAGCGAGCTGTAAACATGGCGATTATTCTATAGAAGCCATAGTTACTGGTTCTCTATTGATTTCTCTTGCACCCCGCTAGTACAGCGGTATGTCTCCGGATTTACAACGCTAAAATCAGGGGTTTCATTCCCCTCGGTGGGCTGAGCAGATAGCCCTCTGTGGCTTTGCTAAAAGAAAAACACACACAAACACATATTCATTTCTCAAACAACGTTTCAACGCTAAATCCAAAACTAATGATATACTTATTTTATAAATAAACTTAATTAATCAATTATTTGCAAGACTTCCTTTTTTAATCGATTGTTAACAAACTCGCTGATTAACTCGCTTATTAACGTGAACACTAGCGAATTCAGTCGGTAACTTCTACTGTAAAAAAAACAACGATTGTTTTAGATACAATTCTAATAATAAGACAGTTTCCAGTCTCATAATTACATTAAAATACGAATTACTTTTTACACAGCATTGAAATCAGTAAACACCCGAAGAGACCAGAAAACAGTCTGATACACTCCACACGTTTCGACGTATATCACTGAGTCATCTTCAGGAGTAGATATAATCATTGTTTATGTAATTATCAGAAAACCAATTTCCATATTAAAGAATTTCATACCATCTACTGACAAACTTTCTCTCTGGTCCATCATCCTTATCTAATAATCTAAATTTACTTTTTATTTAATTATTTCAACATATTCACGAATATCCATTTTAATTAAATTTCCAGGTTGTGCTAAAATAGTCACTTTCTCATTGAGTTGTATGTTTCAGTTTCACTGGTGTGTTCTGCTAAAAGTGAAATAGACGAGAGCTATCTGCGCTAGCCGTCTCTACTTTAGCAGTGTAAGAGTAGAGGACAAGCAGCTAGTTATCACCACGCGCGTCCATTCTTGGTCGACTCATTTACCAACGAAGAGTGGAATTAACCGATACGTTATTAAACCGTCACGGCTGAAAGGACGAGCATGCTTAGTTTAAAGGGGATTCGAACCCGCGGTTTTCAGCTTACGAGTCGAGGGCTTTAATCACTTCACCACGCCGAGCCCAGATTGGAGTGTGTTTTTCTTATAGCAAAGCCACATTGGGCTATCTGCTGAGTCTATCGAGGAGAATCGAACCCCTGATTTTAGAGTTGTAAATTCGTAGACTTACCGCTGTATCAGCGGGGGGCCCCAGGATAGTTTACTTTCATGTTTTATTAATATTTATTATGAATAAGTAAATGTAACAGTTATAAAATGTGTCTTATAACGTAGACTACACTATGTAATAAAATGTTTACTTTTTCTTGTTCCTGGGCAGAAAGTGTTATTTCTCAATAGCTTATGCCTAAAGTAAATGGAAAAGACCTATTTTTCTCTTCAAACTTTGCTTTTATTACCTGGGTGACGAAATTTTTAAATTTAGCCATTTTTCCAGAACATTCCAGGTAGATTCAGTGCTGAGTACCTGATAGAGAATTTTCTCTAACTTACAAAAATTGTCTATAATGTTGTATAACTTACGAGAGTTTTCAAGAACCTCTTAGAATTTTTTAGAACTTTCCATAACAATATATATACAGGGGTTTACTACTCACCACTTCAGTTTAGTTCTAGCAGCCTAAGTAAACATATAGACCTATCTGATTTTATCAGAGTTGGCACCAAGAAGCTGCAAGCATTTTCCAGACGTATTCTGCTATGTATGTAGCCAATTCATTAAGGCAAGAGCGAAAAATTACTCTGTGACAGCATCTGCTAAAATGTGTGAAGCCTACAAGGTATATTTCGGCATGCCTGTCGGGGACAAACCCTGGGCACCTCATTTTACCTGCGAGCACTGCAAAAACACTCTAGTAGGTATGAAGGGTAATTTTTGCCAGCTTGAATAGTAAGGTTTTATATTATAACAATTTAGACCTTTTAAAATTTAAATATCTTTTAATTTATACTTTTTTAAATTCCGATAGTATAAAAATATATCACATATAAAATATTTTGCATGAACCTCTTACACATTAGTTGTGGATGAAATAAATTTATTCTTCATAATAACAATTTTATTTTGGTCTTTTACAGGATGGTACAGAGGGGAAAAGAGAGCCATGAAGTTCGCTATTCCAAGAATTTGATGTGAGCCCACTGACTACTCAAGCAGTTGATACTTCTGTATGGTGGACCATTCTAAACGTCGTGGGTTGGCAAGACTACATCTGCTATCATGTATCCGGACCTTCCATCATCCATCGCCCCAGTGCCACACTGCCCTGAGCTCTCTGTACCTACTCTGCCAGAGAGAAAGCAGCCGTCCTCAGAAGAGAGCAGCAAATCAGAAGATGTAGACGTTGAAGATCCAGATTACAAGTTCAGAGGTGCAGCTGGTGAGAGAAACCCTTACTATCCGAACCAAAGAGACATCAATGACTTGATCATATATGCCGAGCGTTTGACATCTAGGCTCAAGGAGTGAGATTTGTCAGATGAAGGTGTGCAAGTCGAAAGTCAGAGGAAGCGTCACCGAAATTTTTCAAATTTTTTATTCGTTAAGATAAGCTATGATTCTGCCACAATGTATCCGGTCTGTGCGAGGCAATTGGAATTGCCTGTAACCCGAACGATTGGCGCCTCTTCATTGGTATCTCATTCAGAAGCCTCAAAGCTGTGGTGCTTCATAACGGGAATAAGTATCTGTCTCTTCCCCTGGCTCATTCGGTGAACCTCAAAGAGGAATACAACAGCATCAAGACCTTTCTAGAAGCCTTGAAGTATGATGAGTATGGCTGAAAGGTTATCAGAGACTTCAAAATGGTGGCATTCCTGATGGGTCTCCAAGGAGCTTCCCCAAGTTTCCATGTTATCTTTACCTTTGGGACAGCAGGGACACTACAACAGGGAGCACTGTCCACAACAGACCGAGTTTTCTGTGGGGAAGCACAATATCAAGTGTGAGTCATTAGTGGATCCCCAGGAGATGTTGTTTTTACCATTGCACATAAAATTGGGTCTTATGAAACAATTTGTCACAACTCTTGATTAGGAGTCTGCAGCCTTCAAATACATTCGAGACTTCTTCCCTAAGCTGTCTGAGACAAAGATCAAAGTTGGTGTCTTCGTTGCACCACAAATAAAAAATATCCTGGACTGCACAGAATTCCCCAAGAAGCTCGGTAGGAAGGGAAAAAAAAAAGCTTGGAGCAGCTTTGTTGTGGTGGTTCGTGACTTCTTGAGCAATCACAAAGCCGAAAATTATATAGAAGTGGTTGAGGCTATGGTGAAGAACTTCGGCAAAATAGGTTGCAGGATGTCCTTGAAAGTCCATGTCCTCGATGCTCATCTTGGTAAATTATAGGAGAACATGAAAGTATACACAGAGGAGCAAGGCGAGCGCTTCTACCAAGATATACTGGACTTTGATGCCGCTACCAAGGAGCACATAACGAAAACATGGTGCGAGACTATATTTGTGATCTGATACGTGAAATTGATTTACATTACAGTCGCAAATTTCGAAAAACTACTCACTTCTAAACATTTTGTTCGTTTTTGTATAACTTTAGTATAAATACATGTAAGTCTTGATTTATATGTTGTTTTATTCAGACCTTATGTGAATGAAAATGTAAAATTTGCCTGTTTTTACACAGAAAATAGGTTAATTTATAAATTTCATTATCCAGGTCACAAAAGCAAAGTTTAAAGGGAATAATGGCCATTTTCTGTACTTTTACAACATAAGCAATCAAGAAATAACACAAACTATCCAGGAACAAAATTTGTGTTACATACTGTTAACAATACTTCTAACTACAGTATCGTTTAGGTACCTTAAAATATTTGAACAATAATATTTAAATTTTGTTTTGCTAAAACTTTAGCAGTAGAAATTGTTAAGTCAGTAACGTAGCAAATATTTACAATATACTTTAATTTAACAGGTTAGATTATTCATTTCTAAAATCTAAAGGATAAGACTAAAATATTTTATTAATCAAATAGAAGTAGAACACTCTTCTAATAGAACAAGTTATATACCAGTACTTTAATAAGATTTCTTTTAATGGGAAGCATATTAAAACTTGTAGACAATGTACTAAGAATCAGAATATATTTGTAGGAAATTCACTGCGAAAAAACTGTGTGCTTTGGATGTGTTTGTCTTACGATGGAACTTTTTGTTTTAGTGTAATGGTTGTTGTTTTTCTGAATTTCGCGCAAAGCTACTCGACGGCTATCTGCGCTAGCCGTCACTAATTTTGTAGTGTAAGACTAGAGAGAAGGCAGCTAGTCATCACCACCCACCCTCAACTCTTGGACTATTCTATTACCAACGAATAGTGGGATTGACCGTCACATATTAACGTTCCCACGTCTAAAAGGGGCGAGCATGTTTGGTACGACGAGGATGTGAAACCGCGACCTTCAGATTAGGAGTCGCACACTTTAACCTACCTGGCCCTACCGGGCCTTTTGTAATGAAAATAAAGTTTTAGGGCTATTGTGATGATCCACGGTCGCCAAATAGAGCATGACTTGACAAGACGACATGGACTGCAATCAAGTTGTGTGGCTCAAAACCCGTTTTAATTTAATATACTCAACCCTTGTAATATATTTTAATGAACTAATCTTATTACTTAGGTTTGTAAAGATGAAATAAACAAACATGTTTGGAGTTTGTAAGTCTGCTGCTCGATTGTGTTATTAGAATAACTATCAACTAACTCATTAAACTTACTTATAACATATGGAGAATATAAGAATACATATTTGTATGCCAGTATGATATGATATGCAGTATTTATTTATGTATAGCATTGTTTATATTCTTTAATTATACCTTTGCATTTATACAACCCGGTTAATGTAAATTAAACCAAAAATACAAAGAAAAATTATATTTTACATATTTTCCATATTTTTTTTTCTTTGTGCACTAATAAAATTCTTAAGTTATAAGAATTAATGTGATTTTGATGTGTGGAAATGACCAAATCATATGGAAAGCACGTCGTTGTACTATCAGAATGATGTAATATGGAAAAGTGTGATATCTTTACCTTTGTGTGGTAATGTTGAGATAAAGTCCTCTACTGATAGAACCACATTTTAAAATATTTAACTCGTAATCATAAAATATTAATATTATGAATGATCATAGTTAAGGCTCTCAGTACAAGCGCATAGAAAAGCAAATGATTTTTATACACAAAAGGGTTGACACATACGCCATATAGCAATAGAAAACAGAAAAGGCTTTTAGTACAACAATATCGAAAGAAAACATTTTCCTCTTCCATATCCAAATAATTCAAACAACGCAGTTTGTAACGTGCTAGCAGAATTTATATGTTTTTAATTTTTATTAATCGTACAAGGCTCGGCATGGTCAGGTGGGTTAAAGCTTTCGAATCGTAATCTGAGGGTCGAGGGCTCGAATCCCCGTCGCACCACACATTCGCGCCCTTTTAGCCGTGGGGCGTTATAATGTGACGGTAATCCACTATGCGTCTGTAAAAGAGTAGCCCAAGAGCTGACCTCTAGTCTTACATTGCTAAATTAGAGATGGATAGCGCAGATAGCCCTCGTGTACCTTTGCACAAAATTTAAACAAACCAAACCTCTTTATCTCTCGACTAAATCTCTAAGAATCCTGAAATTAGGCTATCTTATAATGAAGTCAACGTTTTTATTTTTTGAATTAAATTTTAATTTATACTTGTAGATGTCATTTTGAGATTCACACAATTAACTACGAGGTTAAGTTTCGTAAGCTATCTACGATGTAAGTTTCTAAGCTTGCTGAATACTGTTTGTTTCTTTTTTGAATTTCTTGCAAAGCTACTCAAGGGCTAGCTGCGTTAGCCGTCACTAATTTAGCAGTGTAAGACTAGAGGGAAGACAGCTAGTCATCACCACCCAGCGCCAACCTTTGGGCTACTCTTTTACCAACGAATAGTGGGATTGACCGTCACATTATAGCGCCTCCACGGCTGACACCGCAAGCATGTTTGGTGCGACTGATATTCGAACCAGCGCCCCCAGAATTAGGAGTGGAACGCCTTAACCCACCTGGCCACACAATTATCTACCAGAAAAAACAAGAAGAAATCAGAAAATATTAGGATCTCCAATGGCCTGAACCAAGACAAGCGTTTGTTTATGTTTTTTTTATAACAAAGCCAGATCGGGTTTTCTACGGAACCTATCGAGGAGAATCAAACCCCTCATTTTAGCGTTGTAAATCCGGAGACTTACCGCTGTACTAGCGGGTGGCGAGTCGGGAAAACTCAAACCAGATCTGTTAATAAAAGGAAATGTAAGATTACTAGCTTTTGTCAAAATTACCTTAAAGCCTTGAGTTGTTGTAAATATTTCTAAGGATTCATTCAATTCTTTATAAAAGCTGATGAGTTGGAAACACTACTCATTTTCGCAACATCACGTACCAGCTGTCAGGACATTCTGTAGTTAGCAAAAATAATTATAAAAAAACTGCACTTGTGTAATGATTTATAAAATACGAAGACATGCAATGCTAAAACACATAATACACTAGAACTTTTAACAGAAAGAACACCAATCCTTGTTGAGCATTCTATATATTTTGTAGTCGTTATCTGCAGGTCCTTATCACGAAGTTACAATAAGACATAGCTTATATAATGAAACAACTCCAAATCCAAGTCAGAAAAAGCAAGGTATTACACCATTTAACATAGTTATTCCTTTCGTCGATATAACCCTACACGTCAGGACTTGTTCACTAATGTGAGAACGCTCTTTTAAAACAAAGACAATGCTTAGAGAAATATATATGTAAAAACGGCTCGTTTGGGTTGAGAAAATTTTTTACGTAGAGGAGTGAACAACGTTTCGACCTTCTTCGATCATCGTCAGGTAACACACCATTAGCGGAGTGTTATTTAACTTTCTCTAACGAATATTTTATATCCCATTTCGGGAATTTATAGAGTTAATAAATGATCTTATTTTATGCTCCAGAACCTAAAGGTGAATAATTTTACTTGATTAGTTGAAATGAAATGAAGTTTTAAAATGTTACCTTATATTATTGACTTAACAGGTAGTTTTATTATAGTGTTAAAAAGGCATAATTTAAATATGTGTGTTTTCTGATAGCAAAGCCACATCGCTGAGTCCACCGAGCAAACCACTGATTTTAGCGTTGTAAATCCGTAGACTCATTCCTGTACCAGCAGAGGACGCTTTAAATATGAATCTTAAGATATTTTATGGCATTAAAAAGAAAAACTAGTTTGAAGTGATATTAGTGTAAGTGTAGATGTTTTAATTTAAAATAGTCACTTCCTTTCACTGTGTTAAAATATCTCAATGAATTCGTTTCAAAGTGAAATTTCAAACCATCATGGTTTTATATATGTATATTAACTTTAAAAATTCTAGCATTCATAATATATGTCTCCCGCTGGTACAGGGGTAAGTCTACAGATTTAGAACGCTACAATCAGGGTGTGACTTCCCTGATATGGCTTTGCTACAAGTAAAACACACACACACACACATGATATTAAATTATTCGAAATATTGTTGTCACGTGATGTAATCTCCCTATTTTTGAAGTAATAAGAAATTTTTTTATTCGAAAAGATTAAAATATCATAGAAATAAGCAGACTGTATGTCATTTTACAAGGTGCTGTCAAAAAGTAAAGTTGTAGTTAATTATAAGTTGATTTAACTTGTGCAGTTATTAAATTATTATCAGAACTTTAGATTGCCCTGAATATAGGACTTTCAGAGTAATATAATCGTACCTGTTTAATATAATTTGTTATTCGCTTCTCTTTGTTTCTGAAACAAATAATTTGTTAATATTACTTTATATACCAATGAATTCATTGAATGAATATATTTTATCCCAATAATCTGCCTTACGTCAATAGTTTTTCTTCTTTTCTGCTTGTGTGCATTTCGTAAAGTAAACCAACTTAGTGAAACAGAGAACTACTCTCTAGGGTATAAAAGCTTATTTAATCTCCCCGAAAAGCCTGATTTGTTGGAACACTGAAACTCATTTTAAAAAATATAATTCTTCCTTTTTCAATTTTCTCAAAAGCACAACAAAAATTATACTGTTATGAGATAAACCCTAGTAATAATTCGTATCTTTGGGAATATTCTAATAAGAAAACAAACGAATTGTTTACCTTGTCTTCCATAATTTTACTTACTTCAGAAAGTAGCTTCGTCAATTTCATTGTAAGTCGTTTTATGTTACGTTTAAATAAAACCTGTGTCACATTATGAAATTATACAATGAAATAAACAAAGAAATGTAATGAGACACCAAAAATTACATTTTACCTCAGAGTATTTTCTGTATTTTGAATTTAAATGCTATTTGAAATATCAAATTATATGTAGATGTATCACATTTTAAATTAAGAAATAACACAGTTACAAGTGAAACACTATTCGTCCTTAATTTAGCAGTCGAAGACTAGAGTGAAAGCAGCTAGTTATTTCAGCTACTTCTTAGGCTATTCTTTTACCAATGAATAGTGTAATTGAGCGTAACTTTATAACACTTCATGGCTGAAGAAAAAGCGAGCATGTTTGGTGGCAAGCGGATTTCAATTCAAACCCTCAGATTGCGAGTTAAGTGCCCTAACCAGCTGGCTATGCCGGTTTTACTGAGGTAAATAGTTAAATGTCCTTAGAATATCCTACATGAGTTTTAAATCACATTAAATGACTTCTCACAATGAAGAAGTGCTCATATGTCTAAAATATAAAATTGTAAAACACTAAAATCAATCCTTATGACTACCTGTCTCTAAAATATAAAACTGTAAAACACTAAAATCAATCCTTATGACTACCTGTCTCTAAAATATAAAACTGTAAAACACTAAAATCAATCCTTATGACTACCTGTCTCTAGTATTAGTAAGTGAAAAAAAAATTACTTTGGAAAACTCGTAGTAAAAATTCTAATATTATTGAAAAGATAAGACACTGTACGTTCAGTATTATTACGCACTGCTTATAATAGCGGTATAATACAACCAGAAACACAAAATATATTACTAACCCTTGTTAACTCTAATTTAGAAAGGGAACCTTTCTACTTGTTAATGTTAGTTTTAATTACATTAGATAACAAGGAGAACTGAATATAAAACTCACCATTTAATTGTGAACTTTACTGTACATTAAATGTAATTCATAAACATGCCACGAATTATCTTGAGCGTGAACTTAGAAATATAAACTGTTGTAGAAGAAAATAGTACCTAAAGTTCCATGTAGAACATTATAATTCTGTACATGCAAACTCAGTAAGTAATTTGAAACGCTGCTATTAGACTCCAGTGTTTAAATAAGTACTTTCTTGAGTACTTTGTTACAAAACTACAGAATTTGAACTCTTAAAAACATAAAACACGAACATTAATTACGATTAAATGTCATCTGGTAGCTGTGTTAGACTTACATTTTGAAGTGAATTTTGTTATGACCATTTGTAATGTTTAAGTGTGTGTGAGTGTGTCCTTATAGCAAAGCCACATGGGGCTATCTGCTGAGAACATCCAGGGGAATCGAACCCCTGTAAGTTGTAAATCCGTAGATATACCGCTGTACTAGCGGGGAACTGTAATGTTTAAGAGCATAAATATCAAAAATATAATATAATAGAAAGATAAAAATAGGCCCGGCATGGCCAAGCGTGTTAAGGCGTGCGACTCGTAATCTGAGGGTCGTGGGTTCGCATCCCCGTCGCGCCAAATATGGTTGACCCTTTTAGACGTGGGGGCGATATAAGGTGAGGGTCAATCCCCCTATTCGGTGGTAAAAAAGTAGCCAGCGGTGGGTGAGTAGAGTGTCAGCGGTGAGTGGCAATAACTAGCTACCTTCCCTCTAATCTTACACTGCTAAATTAGGAACGGCTAGCACAGACAGCCCTCGAGTAGCTTTGTGCGAAATTCAAAAACAAACAAACAAAAATATAAATATCAAAAATGTAAGAATATGAATATCAAAATTAGTCGTCTACCTGCTTTTGTAACACGTTTTTATGAAACAAATGTATCTTTATAATATAAATGAACTTATATCTGGAATATGTTTGCGGACTTACAACGTTAGAAATTAAGCTTTGACATCCGTGTTGGACAGAGCACAAACAGTCTATTGTGTAGCTTTGCGCTCAATTACGAATAAACAAACAATGGAGGGCTCAATCGGAAAAAAATAAGAGGAGTGTTTCTGTGTATTTTCTCGGACAAGCTGAAAAATACTTTATTCTTTTGAGACACTAGATGGAAATAAATAAGAATAGATCTTGTTTCTTTGTTTTCTGAATTTCGCACAAAGCTACACGAGGACTATCTGCACTAGCCGTCCCTAATTTAGCAGTGTAAGACTAGAGGGAAGGCAGCTAGTCATCACCACCCACCGCCAACTCTTGGGCTACTCTTTTACCAACGAATAGTGGGATTGACTGTCACAGTATAACGTCCCCATGGCTGAAAGGGCTAGCATGTTTGGTTCACGAGGATTCGAATCTGCGAAAACTAAAAGAGCAATATTATTGTATTTGATTTCTCAATTCAATTCAGGTTAAGGCACTCGACTTGTGATCCGAAGGTCGCGGGTTCGAATCTCCGTCCCACCAAATATGTTCACCCCTTCAGCCATGGGGGCGTTATAAAATTACGTAATGTTTCAGTCGAAAAATGTTACATTAATTACGTAAATAATTATCAATAGAACCTGACATTTATAGGTAAGCTTTCCATAATATGTTATTGGTATTTTATTAATTAGTTGGTTTCAAACTATGTTTAATCAAAGGAATTCTGTCTTATCAGTACCATTTCACATTTCGTGAACGAAATGTTGTTAACGGATAAACCTTTCTGTTTACGAAATTAATATGCGCTTCACTTACAGGAAGTGTGATTAGGGAGTATGGTCTTCTAAGCATGCTGCTTAAAATGGTGCAATTGTAACCCTAAAGTCTTATCTTTAAAGTGAAACCAAGTCATTCCCTTTGCAATAACTCTTATCCTCTTGATACACATTATGTCATACAGAACCAATGCTTCAGTTCCAAAGAAAATGTTTTGACATGTAGTCCTAAAAGAGTTATTTTTTTTAATCAGGACAATTTCAAAGTTGAAGTTAATTAATAATAAATTGCGTGTCTGAATATCTAATGACAGGATATCAACGTTAGAAATATACCTAAATTAATAGTAATAATTGTGACTTAAATAACCTTAATTAGAACGTTTTTAATGTATGTTTTCACATTTGATGGTATTTTAAAATCAACAATGTTTCCAACTATGCTTTGCAGTCTAGTACTAACAATTTAGTTGTTGTAATACCAGAACTAGTCAAACTTGTTGATGAGGATTTCTAATCATCTGGTAAAAACTACATGATACCATTTCACGTGTTGTAGTTTTTAGTCCACCTTACTCTCCTACATATTTAAAGCAAGTATAGTTTTAATACTAGTTCGACCCATACGCAAACGTGTGTTATAGCACAGTCCTTAAAATTTTCAGGACTCTAACGAGGACTGCCATATACAGAAAGAATTTTGAAAAGTAAAGATTCCTCAGGTAACATTATGCAAGCATAAACCTATCGACATCAAAAAACCTTCACGTAACTGGAGTTGAATTCTAATGAACTTTAAATGATTAAACAAATGAGTTGATTATCGTGTAAAGATTCTGAAATCAAAAGGAAAGGATTTGAGTTTTATCTAATGTAAAATATAAAATATTCAAAGATAATCGGACTATTCTACTTCCAAAATTATAGTTTCGAGTAGAAAGTCATATTTCATAAAACATATATCTCATGTGTAAATAATTCCGGCCCGGTCTGGCCAGGTGGTTAAGGCACTCGACTTGTAATCTGAGTGTCACGGATTCGAATCCCCGTGACGCCAAACATGCTCCCCTTCTCAACTGTGGGGGCGTTATGATGTGACGATCAATACCAATATACGTTGGTAAAGAGTAGCCCAAGAGTTGGCGGTGGGTGGTGATGACTAGCTGCCTTTCCTCTAGTCTTACACTGCTAAATAAGGGATGGCTAGCGCAGATAGCCTTCGTGTAGCTTTGCGCGAACTTAAAAAAAACAAACCTTGTTAACAAGTCATATACTGGACCCCTGTGATGAATTCGAAGTGTTATCAGTAATAATCCCATCAGGAATCAGTCGTTCTACGTCGTACCTAGCACAGAATAAAAGTGGTTCTCTCTTCCCATGCCACGGATTACGAGTTGAGCGCCTTAACCACATGGCCGTGCCGGGCCTGCGTTTATCCAGTAGCTCCAAAAACTAACGTTCTATTTTTAACGAGATGTGCGAGTGGTAAGAAACACATTAAACTTTAAATATGTAATAAGACAATTCTTAATTCGTTGTTAATCTGAAAGTGATCTGAGAAGATTGAAATGCTATTTTGAACTTTATTTTAATTAAAGTTTTAATACCCATACCAACCGTCTTCAAAACACATAAATACTCAGTGAGAACGGAAGATATTATAAGAGAAGATTCGGATAACGGTATTGTTGTTTCAGAGAGAACAAATTAAGAAATATTTACTATGAAATCTTACCCATACCATGTTATAAGTGTGCAGTGTGTAGCAGGACTTGCACCTGTATATTAGAAGCTATTTTTTGCTGACAGACATACTAATTTTGACATTATTTTTGCTATTTAATTATAGTTTTCTTAAGTAGTGGACAGTATGTTTAGAGAATATAACCTCTAAGCTCTTGTTTTCAAGGTACATCCTAAAAAGGTTATCAGATTGTTTTGTTCACATGAAAAATGACCCTTTTTATATACGTTATATCACATATATCACAAAAGCATTCACAGTCATGACAGAGCGTAATTCTAACAATTCTAACACTTGTATCAGAAAAGGTCGTAGGATAATTTCTACTTCAATTAAATTATACGTATTTCATGTGCACTAGTTACAGCAGCTTAGAATTTATAGATGGTGAAATATCTTATTATTACGCATGTGGAATATACAGTATATCTTTTTGTGTGCTTATTATATCTATTTATAACATGAAATTATTATTTGTTGAGACAATAGAATTATATAAAAAAAAACGTAAGTTTGGTATATATTTCCCCGAATCTTCACGTACGATAACAAGTATATTATCCTCCAGTGGCTTCGATACCCATGGTGGGCAGAGCACAGATAGCCCATTGTGAAGCTTTGTGCTTAATTCAAAACAACAACTAGCATATTATTAGCTTAGAACAAATATTAAAGTCAGAATTTTAAAGCTAATTTTTAGACATATTTTTCATGAATTTTTTTTTGTTTTGGAATTTCGCACAAAGCTACTCGAGGGCTATCTGCGCTAGCCGTCCCTAATTTAGCAGTGTAAGACTAGAGGAAAGGCAGCTAGTCATCACCACCCATCGCCAACTCTTGGGCTACTCTTTTACCAACGAATAGTGGGATTAACCGTCACATTATACGCCCCCACGGCTGGGAGGGCGAGCATGTTTAGCGCGACGCGGGCGCGTACCCGCGACCCTCGGATTACGAGTCGCATGCCTTACGCGCTTGGCCATGCCAGGCCTTTTCATAAATAATCTGTATTCTTTTAATAAAGAATCATAATACACGTATACATCTGATCAAAGGATTTAAAAAGGTTTAATATGAGTAAAGTCATCGACCTAGACACACGCGCTTTCATCGAGAAGGAAATACAGTTATGCCTATCTACAGTATTTTATAATGATGCTATTGGAATTTATATTAATATTTTATTTGTATACTATACAAACATTTATCTTTTTTTAAAGTAGTTGTTCACAATGTGCAGTTTTCTTTCCTAGCGATTTTTGTCACTTTAAATAGAGGGCCTCCCAGTAGCAAAGCAGTAGGTCTGCGGACTCACAATACTAGAAACAGGAATTCGATAACCTTTTTTGTAGCTTTGTATTTAACTCCAAATAAAACACACACAATCAAATCGCCGGAAATTTTAATTTTTAAGTTAGACGTTAACTGAATGTCAATACGTTCAAACTTTTTCATTTTTGCTAACATGATTGATACACCTAATTTTATTTCTTTACACAAATATATTTAATATGCAAACAACACAACAATTTATAATGACGGTTTTACAAAATAATGATTTATATAACAACGTTTTACAAACCTACAAACAATACTGAGTCTTCTATCTGTTGTGAAGCCGAATAGTTTATCGACGGTTCACGATGAGTGGATTCATTTTATGTTGATACACAGCTACACTCTCTCGACGGTAAGCTAACTAGCTCATTCACACGTCGAAGTTATATAATGTTCTCGTAGAAATACCTATGTCTGAAGCTAATAAACTGAAGATAAACCGTTTGTAATGCTAAAAATCTATATACGTTCTTTGCCAAATATCTGTAGTTTTCTGATTAATAAGCAATTATCACAGTTAGGGCTTTCGAATTTTATAGTGTGCTAACTGTATGCTGAAATAACAATATTAAACTGTCTCTTGGCGCGTCGTTTTATAAACTTTTAGGGTGACAACCCCGAAAGTTCAGTTAGTAACATTAATCAAAGATATACTAGTTCTTCGTAAAACATATATATTGTTGATAATTGCACTTGAAAATCTTCTACAAATTTGCTGATCTTTCGCAACACACAAATTAACAATGTAAATAACATTGTTATTTATAAAATAACTGAAAATAGATAAAAATAAATTTATATTATCAAATCAGTTTTACGTGGAAAACAAAACATTTTACCAGCAAAAAGTACTTATTATGATTTAAATTAAAGCACTAATACCGTTGGATTACAAATTTACACATGTTTTAGACATAGGAACTCAACTACTAACACTGAGAATAAGGTATTGTTATACATTCTTTGAGGACTTACATTCACATTTCAATTATCTGCTACACAAAATTTTAAGATGTATAGTTCCCTTTTTAGTGTGGGATCTTTCTCTTTGTTTTTGTTATCAAAATGCTTTCTTCCAAACAGCTCACCAATATAAAGTTACTGTGGAACAGATTGTATCAGAACTACACTTTGATGTTGTTTAGCGTTTTGACATAGTGTGATATTACCAAAAATTGATTTCTTTTAGAACACTTAACAAGGCTCCCCGGTGGCTAAGCGGTATGTCTGCGGACTTACAACGCTAAAAACCGGGTTTCGATACCCGTGGTGGGCAGAGCACAGATAGCCCATTGTGTAGCTTTATGCTTCATACAAAACAACAACTTAACAGGCATTTTCGACGAAAGATAATCATAAGTTATGTTTGATTAGAACATACAGGATTTATAAGACATGATATTCGTTGTACGTAATTGAATTAAAAATATAAGTGATATAAATAATTTAGAAACGCCAGAATAATTCAGAGAGTGACCTACAAACATTTGAATCTTAACCGTGATGAGATAAATGTAGTGTCTTGCATAAAAAGCTATCCATGTCTTGACAAGAACATCTTAATAAACATTCTATAATATGTATTCGTTCAATAATCACATACCTCAGGAAGCTGAAAAATAATTTATGAAGTATTTTCGGGAGGAGATTCAGGAAGGAGAGATGTGCTTTGGAAACATTAGTCTTAAAATGAAATATTTTGCAGTGCTTTTGGTAAAGTTGGATGGTTGTCAGACGTAAAGGCATGTAACGACGTGGTAAAGCTCTCAGATTGTTTTAATACAATGTATTCAGCCTCTGTATATGTTAAAGTCAATTGAATACACTGCACAACAAAGTTTTTGCTTCTTGAACACTGTTGGGTGTTCCTTATAGATTTTTGGCTACTGATCACGCAAATCACATCCATATTTGTCCATCACGTACCATTTCATCGAAATCTTCAGTTTCACTAGGACGTTGCTACAATGAAAATACGATATCAGAGCAACTGGAATCCGTCAATGCTTGCTGACTACTGTTGGACACTGCAACGTGATGCACCGGACATTAAATACAAACGTAAATCAGGAGCAAAACACTTTTAATTATGTTGAACTTAATGGCGTATTAGAAACATATACGCAATTAAATACGTTATTGCCAGTAAACAGCTGCCTATTTCTCAGAGTTCCTACGTGATGAAGCAAAACCAAAACTATATTTGTGCATACCCACTAGGAACCTGTCACAATCAGCAAAACCTTTTCAGGAAGCAAAACATTTCAAAAAATTGTTGTGCAGTGATATTACTAAAATATACCAAAGCTTCATTTGAGCCTTTACCTTATTTAAAAAAAAAATGTTTTACTAAATTCTATAAGTAAAGTTCTTAAAAGATTAATGAAACTAAACTTACAAGAAGGAACATTATATTACTTGTATTAGAGAAATACAGCGTCACAGAAGTTGAAAGTTGGCAACTGAAATACCGTAAGTTAAGTGGGAAAATTGCTAGCCCTAGCATGGCCAGGTGGGTTAATGTGTTCCACTCGTAATCTAAGGACCGCGGGTTCGAATCCACGCTCCACTTTCAGCCATGGGGGTGTTATAATGTGACGGTCAATCCCACTATTCATTGCTAAAAAAGTAGTCCAAGAGTTGGGGTGGATGGTGTTGACTATCTGTCTTTTTTCTAGTCTTACACTGCTAAAGTAGGGACGGCTAACACAGATAGCCCTTGAGTAGGCCAGGCATGGCCAAGCGTGTTAAGGCGTGCGACTCGTAATCTGAGGGTTGCGGGTTCGCATCCACGTCGCGCCAAACATGCTCGTCCGTTCAGCCGTAGGGGCGTTATAACGTGACGGTCAATCCCACTATTCGTTGGTAAAAGAGTAGCCCAAGGGTTGGCGGTGGGTGGTGATGGCTAGCTGTCTTCCCTCTAGTCTTACACTGCTAAATTAGGGACGGCTAGTCCAGATAGCCCTCGAGTAGCATTGTGCGAAATTCAAAAACAAACAGTTCTTGTGTAGCTTTGAGCAAAATTCCTAAACAAACAAACAAATTTGCAATTGCTCGAACACCAGATTGAGATGAAAAGAATTTTTCAATCAAATTATGACGCTGTCTTTTGCAATTTTGTTTAAAAAATAAATTTCCCATTTAACTTTGTTAACTTAATTTATTCTGAAAATATGTTCAATAACATTACATATTATTCTGACAGAAAACCCATGGCTTAAAAATAATATTTTTTTTTACACTTGAAGAGACGTTTGTACACTAGAATGCTGCTGTAGATGCTCCAGAAATGTATCACAGCCTTTATGAAGGATATTCAAAACAACAGTTCAAACACTTCGTTTCTTTAGTTCATTAAAATGACATTTATATTTGAAAAGTTAGTTTTAAAACTTTATTAAATTATCTTTCGTAATTTTAGTAAAAACCAGAGGAAAAGTTCCATTATTGTCTTATTTCTCTTTCAGAAAAATACATTGGAGTATTGTATTGGAATGGCTGTCAATCTCACTATTCATTTAGCCTAAAAATTGACGATAGCTGATTTTGACTGTTTTTACAGCACGAACATAACGATGACCAACATATCATAGCTTTAATGAAATATCTAAAACAAATAAACAGGTGGATAATATTTAATAATATTCGTGATATGGCAATTAACAACGTAATGAAAGGTATTAGTATATTTTATCATCTAAACAATAACCATTCAACAAATTACATTATATAATTATATTTAAATCACTTTCATTATAAAACAGCATGGTTGTTTATATTTGTTAACCAATGTTTAATTTTTTCTCAGATATTCTTTTCATCTTACTTTCTTTAAAATGTTAATTGGAATGTGTTGGAAAACGTCTTTATGTATTTCACAAGCACCATCTGAAGGAGATCTGTACCAGTAAAATGATAGAAAGAACACTTTGTTTCATGAAAAGAACATATTTTATTTGACCGATCACGTGAATTCTTTGCACTCGTTCAAGGTATTTGTAAATTTAAAACCTTTGACTTGCAATATAAAAGTTCAAAATTGATAATAATGGCTTTAAAGTTTTATTTATATTTATGTCGCACAACTTAGAACAACTTTCCAATATTTTTACCTCTTTGTGTTCGTATAAAGGAAAAAGTTTCCAGAATAAAACTTCTGGTATTATCTCCTGTTATTAAACACCTGTACCTCATTTTGTGATTGTTTGTTTTTTTGGAAATTTGCCCAAAGCTACACGAGGGTTATCTGCGCTAGCCGTCCCTAATTTAGCAGTGTAAGACTAGAGGGAAGGCAGATAGTCATCACCACTTACCGCCAACTCTTGGGCTACTTTTTTGCCAACGAATAATGGGATTGACCGTCACATTATAACGCCCACACGGCTGAAAAGGCGAGCATGTTTAGTGCGACAGGGAATTCGAACCCGTGACCTTCGGATTACTAGTCGAACGCCTTAACACACTTGGCCATGCAGGGCCCATTTTCTGATATTACATTTTTTTCTCAGAGAAATCTTTACGGTAAATGTCTTCCTTTTCTTTATTTACAAGGGACTAAAAAAGGACCCTTATTGTGTTAAATGTGGTAACCCTAACCCCTTACTTTCGTTCTTGCTCTAGGTGGGTGTAGGAAAAAAGAGGTAAAGTGTTTGAAAACGATTCACAACATTTCTTACCCCAAAGCTTGAAACTTACTGCCTTTAGCTCCATCTCAGACGTACACTGCTGCACTCCAGTCCACTGTAACTGTGGGAGTGCAGATATATTTCTCCATGTCTCTGACAGAGTCGTTTTCAAGCCACGTGAGAATCTTTTGCCCTTCCTGGTTGAGAGAGTTAACGAGTCAACGTCAACGCCTATCTCTATCCCCACCATTTGTTTTAGTGGCTCTCGTATCCACTTCTTTGGTTCCGGCTTCTGGCGTTTCCTAGGGTCCATCTTCTTCTTCAGTCCCGAGATGCAGAACGATTATTCGTTCACACCTTCAGTCACTGGAATCTTCATCTACTGACAGATACCTGCCCACTTGAGCCAGGGCAGGATCCATGGAGGTCGATAGGCCTTCTAATAAAGAGAAACGACGTGGTCAAAAACATTGATACAGTGGTACTGTCAATATTTTCATTTTGATTTCAGTGACATTAAAACACTGACTGATTGTTACAGTCCTGTGTGTCTTACAGGAAGAATTTCTAAAACATGCTGATAAAGTCACCTTTCGGCAGTTTTACTTGTAGAGAAATAACAGATTGAATGATGGACGAGTACATGGAGGGATGTCAGTACTGGTCAGTCAGCACCCCCTTTTTTGACAATTGACACACCCATATTTCCATGAATCACATTATCATTGTTTGTTCTCTCTACCTGTTTCTTGGAGAGACATATGATCAATCAGACCTTGATGCTCTCATTGAATAGTTTCCGTCTCTCTTTTTAATTATGGAAGGTTTTAATGGACAAAATCCCCTCTGGGATGGTGCTGATATTGATGGGAAATCTCGTTCTAAAGAGTGTATGCTAACACTAATACTGGTACTAATACTGGTACTTATACCTATGTTCATGCACCTTGTCAATCTTTTACTGGTATTAATCATCTATTTCCTTTCACTTTTATCTCATTTATCTTGAGGGTTTGACAGTGATATGAGGGAGCGGTGATCATTTTCCTATCATTCTGAGGGAGTCTGGCTGTGGTCAACATTACCCAGCCTGCGTGCCATTATGGAGGCTGGATCAGGCGAATGGGCCCTCTTTCAATGCTTTTTTTAATCTATTCCTTTAATCTCGACATGTTTTCCATACCATCCCTGTTCTTAGTGGAATCCTACCTGCCCTGTGGCACTAAAGGCTTATAAACGGGCCTGGGATACCTTTTGTAGATATTTCACATTTTCAAACCACATCGCTTTCCACTGGGCTTGTGCACATGCTCGGCAGGTAAGACGTCAAAGCCAAAGAAATCTTGGATTAAGTTCGCATCTAACATCTCTTCTACCACCAGTTCCAAAGCATATAGAACAAGATATGGACGACAGCACTCTGCTGTTGATCATCTGATTCGACTTGAAATGTCGATCAGAGAAACCTTTCTCAAGCAAAAGCATCTTGTGTCAGTATTCTTTGACCTTTAGAAGGCTCACGATACGACGTGGAGGTACGTCATTTTGCGAGACCTCCATTCATATGGGTTACTTGGCCATTTGCCCATTTACATCAACTTTGTCCTTCGCTTGTACAGTGGATAAGTCTACGGAATTACAACGCTAAAATCAGGGGATCGATTCCCCTTTGTGGACTCAGCAGATAGACCGATGTGACTTTGTTATAAGAATGCATACATTTATGAAATTTGTTTAATGAATCAGCAATCTTAAGTCATTGAGGTTCGATACGTATACGTTCTTTCCTATAGGAACTTGGAGTGCCTTAGGGCTGTGTTTTGAGCGTCACACTTTTCAGTATAAAGATTAATGCCATCACTGGACAACTCCTTCCTACTATTGCAAATGGACTCTATTTTGATGACTTCTACATCTTGTGTGAGTTATCGAGCATGAGGTTTATTGAGCGGCAGTTAAATACTCATTTGTTTACTGAAGTAAACCACAGGAAACAGTTTTACCTTTTCTTGCTCTAAAACCATTTGCATGCATTTTGCTGTCAACGTGGTATTCATTCCAATCCAGAACTCCATGTTGGGGGAGTTATGATTCCCGTAGTTCTTCATTCAAAGGTTCTGGGGCTTACCTTTGACTATAAGCTGACCTTTATTCCACACATCAAGCAGCTGCACGTCATTTGTACAAGGACACTGGACATCCTCTGTGCCCTCTCTTCCACCTTTTTGAAAGGGGATTGATATTCTATACTACAGATTTATCGTGCTCTCATTCAACTAAAACTGGACTTTGGGTCTCTGGTCAGTGGCTATGCCAAGACCTCGGCTTTGAAGATGTTGGACCCCGTTCACCATCGAGGCTTCAACTATGCACAGGGACTTTCTGCTCTTATCCAGTTCTGCATTTGTACACTGAGTCTCATGAACTTCCTTCGGTATTTGCATAATTCCACACAGGTTCCTCTCTGTGTTTACTGCTGAACTGTAAAACATTTCTCATGTCCTGTATCACGTAGAAGCTATGAAGTACACGAACTTTACTATTTATACTGATTTGCTAGCTCTCTACTGGCCCTGGAATCGCTCCAACTTAGTTCTTACACTCTGTTCTCGTCGATATTCAAAACTGACTGGACCATTTTTCTTTGTCATCCATTTCTGTCCAGTTCTTTTGGTATTCGTGGGAACAAGCTCATTGACACTGCAGCTAATTCCGTTTGCCCTGGTGCTATCGCGGCTGTGCCTCTCTTATACAGGGATTACGGTCCTGTATTCAAGGCTAGACTCAGCGCCAGGTGGCAGTCGACTTGGAGTAAGCAACCTAATAACAATCTTTTCTAGATGAAACCTTCTGTTGCTCTTTAACCTTCTTCATTCCGTAAGTATAGCAAGGAGGAAGTTATCCTGGCGAGACTACGCATTTGTCACAGTTTTTTAACTCATTGTTTTCTTTTATCTGGGACTGATGGATCAATGTGTGGTGAGTGGCACTCAAGTCACAATAACCCCCATTTTTATTGTCGTACCGTCGTTACGACCGTGAGCGACAGCACCATTTCAGACATATTTTTATCATAGGTTCACCCTTGGCGTTGGACTGTGTTTTTAAATATTTAAGAGTCATTGGCTTTTTAAACTCTATTAAAATTTTTAATTCGAAAAATTGTTTACTTTTAACATGATTCCTTTTTTTCGTATTTTAATAGTTTTAACTTTAATTTAATTTTTTTTACCGGCTGTTTAGCGCAGATAGCTTAGACACTTTGTGAAAATGAACGTCAAACGACCAACAACCAGCCTTAATTACAAATATAGTAATGACGTTTTCTGGAAAACAGTTGCTCTTGAAATAATTCTTTACATTTTCAAGTTGTAGATGGTATCTGTTATTTAAAAAAAAAAAATTGAGTAACACAAATTATTCGTGAAAATAGATGACGTAAAATTTATGTATTTAAAATATAGTTTGGTTTGAATTTGCGCAAAGCTACTCGAAAGCTATGAGCGCTAGCCGTTACTAATTTTACAGTGTAAGACTAAAGGGAAGGCAGCTAGCTAGTCATCACCACTCACCGCTAACTCTTGGGCTACTCTTTTACCAACGAATAGTGGGATTGACCGTCACATTATAACGCCCTCATGCTGAAAGGACGAGCATGTTTAGGGTGACGGGGATTCGAAACCTCAGATTACGAGTCGAGTAACTTAACCATCTAGCCATGCTGGGTCGTTTAAAATATAAATATGAAAGAAAAACCTGTTTATGATAACAAAATTCAAAATTCTAAAGGTCAAAAATGGTAACATAGACCTTTCAATTCTTCAACAGTAAAGTTGATCTTTCCTTGCTTTTCGTTTATTTGTTAATATAATAAAAATTTCTCAACAGGATATTTATGTTTGAAGAGTTCAATTCAAAATATATTCCTGTACCAACTGTTTGGACATAAAATTTCTTTAAAACAGAAAACGTGATCTTTGCTGCCAAATGAAACAGTTTGAGAAAGATATATTTATTTGAAGCAGTCGAGGAGGAAGTTAGTGATATATTTAACTTTGTTGAAACGAGACCCTTGTGGTTCTTCTGAAGAAGTATTCAATAGAACAACAAACTAAACTAATACTCTTAACCTCTGAGTTATTTGAAAAGTGTATAACATTAGATCTTCGAAGTTATTTTACACTCTGTTTTATTCTTTTCTTGCTTCTACACTAACTCGTATTTCCTTAACAGAAAGTGAAATCGATTTTAGCCCATTTTTACTTCGTAAAGGAAAATCCAAGTTGATTGAATTTGTGCATCATGTATCAGCCCTCCAGTGGCACATTGGAATGCCTGTAGACTCAAAAAAGAGTTAGAAAAGAGGGTTTGATACCTATGTGGGCAGAGAACAGATAGCCTACAATGTAGTTTTTTGATTAATACCAAATAATCTCACGTGGATTAAAGCATCTATAACAAAATTTAGATATTGGGTTACTATTTATAATATGTTATTTAAATAATGTATAATTAAAGCGTGTATTTGTTCAATTTTACAAGCAATTGCTCAGACTGCTCGAGCCTTGTATAAACAAGTTAGCTTTAGATTAATCTTCAGCACATGACATTCCAAGTATTAAAGATTGACATTTTAACTGCCCAAAATTCATTTTTACTTAAAAATTTATCTCATTGAAGTAACAACTAATAATAAGCAGTGTAAGGGTAGAGGGAAGGTAGTCATCACAACTCTCGGGCTACTTTTCTACCAGCGAATATTGGAGTGTGTGTTTTTCTTATAGCAAAGCCACATCGGGCTATCTGCTCAGCCCACCGAGGGGAATCGAACCCCTGATTTTAGCGTTGTAAATCCGGAGACATACCGCTGTACTAGCGGGGGACACAAATAAAGTGATCAAACTTTATAACGCCCCCACGGCGAGCATGTGTGGTATGATAGGGGTTCAAACCCGCTACCCTTAGATTACGAGTCAAGTGCCTAAATTACCTGTCCATGACGAACCTGCAAATATAAAGGATATGATATTAGGCATAATAATAAAATTATTTTTCGGTTTTACCAGTTTATACTAGAGCAAGACTCTTTCCGAGTAATTTTCATATGAGCGCGTGATCCAACAGATGATAAACAAAAACAACGATGAAATGCATAAATGAATATCTAAAAGGACAACAAAATTGTTACGGCTTTATCAGTCACTACACAAGAGTAAAGAGCACCAAGAATTATTCTAGTAAAAATTTAAACCGATCAGCAAACATCCAACCTTAAATATACACTACAATATCAACATGGCCAGGTGGTTAAAGCACTCCACTCGTAATCTAAGGGTCGCGGTTCAAATCCCCATCACACCAAACATGATCGCTCTTTGACCCGTGAGGGCATTATAATGTGACGGTCAATCCTACTATTCGTTGGTAAAAGAGTAGCTCAAGAGTTGGCGGTGGGTGGTGATAACTGGTTGCCTTCCCTCTAGTCTTACACTGCTAAATTACGGGCGGCTAGCACAGATAGTCCTCGTGTAGCTTTGCGTGAAATTCAAAAACAAACATACAGACAACGGAAAAACACATGAACAATTAAGTAGCATCAACAAACACAGCTAAGAATTGGTTTGATTTTAATTTCGCGCAAAGCTAAACAAGAGCTATCTGCGAAGCCATCCCCAGGTTAGAAGTGTAAGCCTAGCACACCGTTAACTATAGAATTACTATTTTTGCCAATGATGGTGGGATTGACAGTCACTTTATAACGGCCCCCTCGGCGAAAAGAGTGGCCATATTTGGTGTTATGGAGATTCGAACTCGCGACCCTCATCTTACGATTCGAGTGCCCTAAACATCTTACGATTCGAGCGCCCTAAACATCTGGCCACCCTATATCACATTAATACTAACAAAGCCAACGTAGAAAAAAACCCATTAAAAGCAATATAAATAGACTCATAACGAAAGCAAAATCCACTGAAAACACATTAAAATCACAAACTCCGCATATGACGAAAGGCGTAACATTTTCCTAAACCAATCCTCTTATCTGTTGATTTCACACCTCTGTTTAACCCTAAAATCAGAGTGTTATCCAAAAAACCAAGTAATCCTTGTAATTACCGCTCAATTAATTTTGTTTATTGTACAAGCAAGTTCTGGAAAATTTATATCAATAATTTATGTTTCGAAACTTGAAACCTAATCTATCAACAAGTATTCAGACCGCATCGCGGAAAAGACATCGAACTGCCAGTCACGTGGTTTGTCTACCTAAGTTTGTCTACCAATACCAGGACTCTGATTGAAATCACGTGCCCAGAGAGTATTTTTATATTTAAAAAAAAGCATTCGATTTTATTTGGTATAATACCCTAAAATATATTTATAAAATCAATATTTCAATCCGAATGATTCGTTGGATTTCCAATGCGTTAAGTAATTATATAACTCTAATGTGAAAGTCACATCTTTCCCATTACAAACAAGTATCCTTCAAAACTCAAAACCATTCAGTCCATTGTTATACGCTGTATTCGTTAATGATGCTAACTTCCCATAACTTAATACACGCGCGATTCTCACTACATCGATAAGGCCACAAGATCAGACACACGTCACTTGACCCTCGTCTAGCAACGTGGATAGCACAAAATCAATAAACTAGGTAATGGAGGGGTTTAACACATGGCAAGTAGTTCTCAACCCGTATAAAACACGATGATAGGTTTTGATAGATCCATAGAAAGAAATATTTTAAAAAATCGTTAGTTTTACGCGAAATTCAAAACAAACAAACAAACTCTCTACATCAAACAACATTCGTCAAAACTGAACAACATGCAGTATTCGTTTAAATTATACATTTTGTTTGTTACCCATATAATTTTCCATCGCTGGTACAGCGGTAAGTCAACGGATTTACAACACTACAGTCAGGGGTTCGATTTCTCTCGAATGCATTTTAGATCTTTACCTGTGAATAATGTAATTCATTTATTTTGCTTTAGATGCCTAAAATGGGATCTGATAGATTCCGAAACGTTTATCGGTGTTTCCTACTGCTATAAATAAATTATGTTTATATTATATTATTGATTTTTTTCGAACATATCGATTATTACTAAATTTATTTTACAAAACAAAACTGTTTATGAAAGTCTTACATTTATTTAGTCATTTGTACCCTCGATTATTACTGTTTGCTTGTTTTGTTTTTGAATTTCGCGCAAAGCCACTCGAGGGCTATCTGCGCTAGCCGTCCCCAATTTAGCAGTGTAAGACAAGAGGGAAGGAAGCTAGTCATCACCACCCAACGCCAACTCTTGGGCTTCTTTTTACCACGAAACAGTTGAATTGACCGTCACATTATAACACCTACACGGCTGAAAGAGCGAGCATGTTTAGTGCGACGGGGATTCGAATCCGCGACCCTCGAACGCCTTAACTCACTTGGCCATGCTGGGCCTTATTGTATGCATTAACAACATAGTATTTGCAAACGTTTTTTTTTTTTGTACGTGCTTGATGTGTGAATGGTTGTGAGTGTGTGCATATTAACTTTATACGGCTGTAAGTGTGAACTTTGTAATGATATATCACACATGAGAAACCAGGGAGTAGAAAGGAATAATTACGAAAATGAACGAAGAGCGACAACACGTCTCTGATCCCCTGCCGGGATGGAATGGAATAGAACAACATGTCAGTGGGGCTTTCACACCACATCATTGGGTCTGCACCAAGATCCTGTGTACGTCTACCTGAAGCTGTCATATTTCAATACCTTCACGTCAACCACTGGAAGGTTGGCAGTAGCCACGAGCGTGAACAAAACTATACGTTAAGAAGAGATGTTTTAATTATAACTTCTGAGAGCATCACACACCCATATAACAAAGTATTATCTTCGGTCATATTGTTATTATATTCTATAACTTTATTAAGAATCTCTAACTAATATTTGTTCTACCATATTGCAGTTTTAATTTTTTTTTTTTGATTAGACATAGTCCGTGATTTACGTGCTGTAACTGTGAATCCAAGAATTCATGATTTAGGTCCTGCTTCAGCAAAACAAAACAAATAAAAAGTGTTTCGAATTTATTGGTTATGGGTGTGTTATATGAATGAATGTAAAATCCACCATTAGGTTAGAAACTAGTAGTCCAACAGTTGGCTGTAGGTGCTAAATGCTAGCAGCCTATCCTTTAGTCTATTATTTTAAAATTCGGAGAAAAAAAAAAATTCTTCATGAAACTTCATCAAACTTTTCAAAGTAAACATATTTGCTTTTTTTATAATTTTCTTATCTCTTCTCTCCATCTTTATTAATTATTCTGTTTATCTCATTCTTCTTTTCTGCTCTATTTTTGTATTTTCGTACATTAGTAATCGCTCATTCTGGATGCCTTTCCATTAAAACATCAACATGTAACTTCTGTGTTGTCAGATAAGCTGCTTAGCTAATAATGAGGCCACTCGTCATTTGATAGCTATACAATATTTATTGTTTCACACCTCCCAATCTTCCCATTTCATCCTTTAAACGAAAAGCATAGCTTATGAAGGTAATCGAATTAGCCCCCCGCTAGTACAGCGGTAAGTCTACGGACTTACAACGCTAAAATTAGGGGCTCGATTCCCCTAGGTGGACTCAGCAAATAGTTTGTTTTGTTTTGAATTTCGAACAAAGCTGCTCGAGGGCTATCTGTGCTAGCCGTCCCTAATTTAGTTGTGTAAGACTAGAGGGAAGGCAGCTAGTCATCACCACCCACCGCCAACTCTTGGGCTACTCTTTTACCAACGAATAGTGGGATTGACCGTCACATAATAACGCCCCCACGGCTGAAAGGGCGAGCATGTTTGGGGCGATGTGGATGCGAATCCGCGACCCTCAGATTACGAGTCGCACGCCTTAACACGCTTGGCCATGCCGGGCCCCTCAGCAAATAGCCCAACGTGGCTTTGCTATAGGAAAACACACAATACACACGCACGTAATCGGATTAGAGTGCTTTATTACTTATTGCCGTTTACAAGGTCGTCCTTATAACTTTCGTATGAGCAAAATACATTTCAGAGGATTTTTTTTTTTCCTTTTTCATTGACTTACGAATTCTTAATACTGGCATACGAGTAAAATATGCTTCAGTTATTTATCAAGTATATCAGAATTTCTATATATAATATTTTACAATTGTACAAGTTTATAATGGTAGAGCTGACTCCAGTGGCTAGCATCACACTTATATCGTATCCAAAGCCCTGAATAACGTGACCTTCTTTTTGACAGTAACGAAGCACGAGCACGGAACCTCGGATCCACAGTCAGACACGCTAACCATTGAGTCTTTTGAAGTGGAAAAGGACAAAATGGCTCTTGCATGATGCTGTTTTTGTTCGAATATATCCATAAATAACTGGTAGATTTGAAGAAAAAAAACAAATAAAGTAATAAGTAAATTCAGCGAATCAAAAGATTAAACGTTAAATTCAAAAACTTTGACCATTGTTGCAAATGACTGATCAGAACATATGCCATTTTCAAATTATAACATATCGAGCTTGCCATGTGAAAACTTTACTATACGTAATCTTAATATTTTAAACAGGAAAGAGAGTATTATCACAATTTGATACCTCAGAGATACGTAGCAGGTACATAATATTTACACCTGAGGGGCGCATAACCATTACGTAAAATGCAAATTATTCTGGCACGTGAAAGCCAGATAACTATTACACCCCAGGGAACGTCAGAGAATGCAACTATCTGATAAACGCATGACATCACAAAGTGGCGTGTTGGTATGATGGTCACGCAGATAGTTCGCGAGGGAACTACCAGAGGGCGATGTATATATCATCATTTCAACGATTTTATTCTGACAAATTCTTTAAATTATTATTTTATCTAATTTGCGTAACGTTATGCTTACAACTATTAGTACTAAGATATTTTTATCGCAATTGTGATTTCACTTAATAAGTTTTTAAAATAAGTTTTACAAATATGGACAATGTTTCTATAAGCCATAACGTTACTAAGTTTCTAATGTTTTAGCTATTTTGCATAATATACTTTTTACAAATATCTGCTCTCAAAATGACAGTGTTTTTGTGATAACATCTCTAACTATCATACAATAATCTAACGCTTAATCTTACTGTTTCACTTGATAAATAATATTCACTAGCTTAACTTTATAGATTAAATATAATCTTATGCTATTTTTCTACTTATATAGCGATGATATCATACAATAATCTAACGCTTAATCTTACTGTTTTACTTGATAAATAATATTCAGTAGCTTAACTTTATAGATTAAATATAATCTTATGCCATTTCTCTACTTATATAGCGATGATTTTCATTCACCGCATTATGTAAAACAATCGATTAATTCTTGAGAAAATAGTTTATTTTACACATGCTGGTAGTTACTTTATAATTTTCAATTAGATGTTACATATATTTTAGGAATACTGGCACTGTTTCCATAGGCGGGTGGTGCTACCAAGGCTCTTTAGATGATAATAATACTATTGTTTTGTAGCAGGTGTTGCTACCTGGTGTGTTTTACAATTTATTTGGTGCTACTAGATGGATTATGTTACTAAAGTTCTATAAGTGGATGGTCTTACTAAGGACAACACTGCTAGGGTAGAAGGTGTTTCTGTAAATGGATAGGTCAATAGGATGATAGGTTCATCGTAGGATGCCTCAATGTATCTCAACATACGATTACGTCAACAACACTGTAGTCTAAATTTAATTGTATTGTAGGTTTTATTTATGGACCAGATTTTTAACAGCGAGTGTCTGTGACTTGCTGGTGATAAACTGCGACAATGGACAAACAGCAAACACTTCAGTTATTTTAAAATAATATACATTAAAAGAAGTAAAATATATACGTACACAAATGTACCTTACACTGTTGGTTATCAGAGTTGTGTGAACAGCATTATATAATTGTCACTTTTTCCTCAAATTCTATACAGACGTATTTAGTTACTATAGAACATGATTTGAAAAACGAAGTATTCTTTCTGCTCTGTTATTATAGTAAAATCCGTGATAATTTCATTTTAGGAATCACTATTATATACTCTTTATGGCTAAACACATAGTCACCAAGTCAAGACAAATCTTGAACTTAATTTTGACGCGTATTTATACCCTGACAGAGGTCTATAAAGTTCCACACAATGCTAGATATTATGATGAAATAATATTAAATTAAAATAAATGGAAAAATTCAGAAATTTCTATTGAAGTGGTACAATAATATAACAATCACTAATTTATAACTATTGAAGCACACAGAGTATGATTCATAAACAGTTATGTATGTAAGTTTGGCATAAACTATCATTCCAGAAAATAACCAAATTTAGCATTTGTGTTATATAACTATCTTAATCATAACTCTCGTATTAAACGTAACTGAAACATCGAGTATATCTGGCATATATGTTCTTAAAAGTTACAAGTAAAACCCTTCTTTTAACGAGCCAACTATTACACATACTGCATTACATTTGTCAGTTTTATCACACATACTATATTAATTGGTCTGTTATTTGAATGGCGTTTATATTCTAACGTAGCCAATAATTTACTTTAAATACTTTCCAATGATTAACTAACATAGGTCTCTAACTCACATTAATACTGTCGAAAAGGTCCAAATGAAACAGTGTTTATAAATATTTATTCTCAGGAAATATAAAAAATAGCAGAGGTGACCACGTGGTCTAACAGTCAATTTCTTCTTAAAACTGGTACAATATAGGGTCAGTGGTATTGAAGGTAAATATCTGGAATTAAAATGTTTTGTAAGTGAATACGTACACACGTACACACAGATTATTGGTATGTAATTAGAATGTTTTATAACACACACACGTGCACGTACACGTATATACACACAGATTATTGGTATATAATGACATAGGAAATGTATAAGAACGTATTGTACTAAAACCATGATAATGTCAAGCGTAGATAAGTTTAAATACTTCTTAATAAATCAGAAAAATTATTTTTGTATATTTTCATGTTTCAAAACCAGGTTATTTACATTATAACAGTTAAACTTATTAGTTTAAGAGTAGAGTATTTCACAAGAAATTAATCTAATTTATAAACAATTGTCTACAGTTCTTGTTTTAATCGTCCTGTACAACAAAAACATTTCTGTACACGAGTTAGTTATAAAAGACATACCATCTGATGTCCGCATCCATTATTACTTAGATATGTGTTAAAACGTAAATCTCCTTTAAATAAAATATTCTCACAATTCATGAAATCTTGTTCGATCTTTAATTTTAAAAATCTAATTTTATTACTTTTATATATTAACAAGTTTCTAATCGATGTTAGATATGTAATTGTTTATTAATTACTATATTAATATTAATTATTATATTTCGCTGTTTCAGACCCAGAAAATTTACCTCTTCATATACTCCTCACAGATTTTGAGACAAATTTAACACGTATTATCCTTTCCATTAAATATTATACAAATCATAAGTTACAACTCACAGTTCAAAATAAAGATCAAATTTATCAACGAAACTTTAAATTAGAAAAGGGTTAATTTATCTACTGTTTATTACAAATAGTGTAAATAAATCTACTTTTGAATCTTTTAAAGAACCAAGTCTATAAAAGTTATTGGCACAAAATTTCAATTTCATTCCTTCTTATGATGATTGGTTTGTTTGTTTTCAATTTCGTGCAAAGCTGCATGAGGGCTATCTGCGCCAGCCGTCCCTAATTAACAGTGTAAGACTAGAGGGAATGCAGCGAGTCATCACCACCCACCGCCACCTTTTTTAGGGCATATACTTAAATCTGAACTATAATGTTGATGGCACATGAAATACCCTAGATAGAGAGTTCACCATCCTATTGTGCCCGACATGGCCAGGTGATTAGGGCGCTCGACTCGTAATTTGAGGGTCGTGAGTTCGAATCCCCGTCACACCAAACGTGCTCCTCATTCATCTGTGAGGGCGTTATTCATGTTACGCTCAATCCCACAATTCGTTGATAAAAGAGTAGCCCAAGGGTTGGCGGTGGGTGGTGATGACTAGCTGCCTTTCCTCTAGTCTCACGCTGCTAAATTAGAAAAGGATAGCGTAGATAGCCCTTGTGCAGCTTTGCGCTAAATTCAAAACAAACAAACATCACCCTGTCGGACTATTGATCTATAGAAACACCATTCGCCCTGGCAGCATCATCCTTAGTAAAAACATAAACTTATAGACTGTTAGTAACATGACCGTCTGGTAACACCAACCGCATTTGAAAAACACACACAACACAGCTGGTAAGAGTGCACATTTATTGTAATACTGTCTGCTTATGTATACACTGTCAATCTTTGTTAAACACACGTAATACGTGTGTGAAACCTATAAAGCGTGAAGCGTTTGCCAACGTGTATAAAACAAGATACGTTGTCAAAACGTACTTACTATTTTACATAACGCAATGAATAAAAATCATAGTTATAGATAAACGAAGGAATTTCTTCACTCCACAAAACTGAACTAGTCCAGATGTGTATAGAGTTAAACAGTGAGATTGTTTGTTAAATTATTGTATGATATTTAGAGATATTATTACAAAAAAAATCCGTCCTTTTGAGAGAAAATATTTGTGAAAAGTATATTGTGCAAATAAGGTAAAATATTATTGATTAGTCAATTATATATGCTAAAACGGCTGGTATCAGTTGAGATTTTTTTTTCAAGCCCAAAATAAACCAATACAAATGAACACTTTTATAACTGTATTAATAAATATAACCAAACATCTAAACACGCCCTCTACATTCCTAAACTCAATTACACAACCCCCTTCAAACATGTGGTCAGCTATCGGTCAGTTACCTCTTTCTTTCTTTGTGAACCTGACGATGACCGAAGAAGGTCAAAACGTTGTTTGCTCCTCTACATAGAGTTTTCTCTATCCATACCAGCCGTTTTCACATTTATATAAAGGGAACACTCATTTCTTGTTTGCAATATGAGCTACAATTTTATTATTTAATTCTAAATGTCTGGTGTTGTTTATTACTACTCTAGCTGTTTAAAATACAAAACAAACATGATACATATTGTAATGCATTACAAGTTGATTTACCTCTAATACAACACAACCTTCCAAACAACCAATTTACAGTCAACAGTCGAATTGTTATAATGAAAAGACAATGACCGAAGAAGGTCGAAACGTTGTTCGCTCCTCTACGTAGTACTTTCTCGACCCATATCAGCCGTTTTTACATATTTCTTTTTTACTACAAGTGGATTTTTTCGTCATCACGGATGATAAGTCATTTTTTTTGTTTTTGAATTTCGCGCAAAGCTACACGAGGCCTATCTGCGCTAGCCGTCCCTAATTTAGCAGTGTAAGACTAGAAGGAAGGTAACTTGTCATCACCACTCACCGTCAACTCTTGGGCTACTCTTTTACCAACGAATAGTGGGATTAACCATCACGTTATAACGCTCCCACGGCTGAAATGGCGAGCATATTTGGTGCGACGGGGATTCGAACTCGCGACCCTCCGACTACGAGTCGAACGCCTTAATCACCCTGGCCATGCCGGACTTTAACATCACCTAAGTCCACATTCTTAAGGCTCATCACTTGGAAGATTGCAAATAATGACTTATTGTCTTTATGATCACAAATTCCTTATTATCACTTACATTCTTAATAAAAACTTTCACATCAACTTTGAGGAAGTGTGTTTGATATTTTAATATCCTCGAATAATTAAGCATTTATTAAAACTTGCTATATTCCAAATATTCTTACATACTTAACCAAATCAACTATTTATTATATACGAAATATTCTTAAATATTTGAAATAATAAATTACTTATTATGTACGAAATACTTCGTTTGGTTTGTTTTTGAATTTCGCGCAAAGCTATACGCTATAAGATATTTGCGCTAGCCATCCCTAATTTAGCAGTGTAAGACCAGAGGGAAGGCAGTTAGTCATCACCATCCACCGCCAACCCTTGGGCTACTCTTTTATCAACGAATAGTGGGATTGAGCGTAACATTATAACGTCTCCACGACTGAAAGGGCAAGCATATTTCGTGCGACGGGGATTCAAACCGTGACATTCAAATTTCGAGTCGAACATTTTAACCCATTTGGCCATGCTGGACCTTTGCATAAACTGTGTGTTAGAATCAACCTAGCATTATGCAATAGATAAAATCATTCTATTTGAATCATTGTTAACAGTTTTCACTGAAGGACGAGCATGTTTGATGCGACGGGGATTCGAACTCGATACGAAGTACAATTGTGTAGATGTCTAATTAATTTCACTATATTGTGTTTTCCTTTACAATGTAAAAGTGTAAGCTATCAGTAAAGGTTTTGGCTTGTTATTTGCTTGTTTGTGTGATTTTATAATTAAAAACTATAGTTTTTACAATTCTTTTTACTTCATAGTGAGCGTAAACCTATACAAATGTAACCTGATCCCTGTCTCCTTAAATCCCATACCGTTTTAACTTTAAGCCTATTTTACTTAAACGTGTGCTCACACTTTTCGAGGCCCGGCATGGCCAGGTGGGTTAAGATCCAAAACCATCAAATTTTATTTTAAAACTCATGGTATTTAAATATGCAATGAACGTATGATGGTTTTTAACTGTGTTTACTCTGAAATTTAATGGATCTAGATATATTTTATCGGATGTCAAACCCAAATACGGCCCGACATGGCCAGGTGTTAAGGCATTCGACTCGTAATAAGAGGGTTGCGGGTTTCAATCCCCATCACACCAAACATGCTCCCCCTTTCAGTCGTGGGGGCATTATAATGTGACGCTCAATCAAATTATTCGTTGGTAAAAGAGTAGCCCAAGAGTTGGTGGTCAGTAGTGATGACTAGCCGCCTTCCTTCTGGTCTTACACTGCCAAATTAGAGACAGCTAGCGCAGATAGTCCTCGTAAAGCTTTGCATGAAATTCAAAAAACAAACACACACACTTTTCCATCGCGCTATTGAGAGAGAAAAGGTTATTGTGTTAGTTCTTGTCAATTACAATACTGGAGGAGGTATTTTAATTTAGGTTCGGTAATTTATTTGTTTCTGTCGCTGAAATTCTTTACCAAACGGCAATGAAAGATAGCAATGAGTCTATAAACCTTGCAAGAGTTGATGAAGACCAGATATTTACAGACAATACTAACACCGCCAGCAGAGTTTGTATGACCAGCCTGTTATTAAAAACGTACGAGTCACTACGCTATGGATTCTAGCAGTTCTGAGATTCATAGGAAACGTAGTCGTGCTATTCTGGTTGTTGAACCATCGGGCCAGAAAATCACGTGTACTACGACTTTTCCTTAACCTAACAATAGCAGACGTGCTGGTAACAGTATGTGCTACTGGTCCCCAGCTGGTGTGGGAGTATTATGGCCGAGAATGGAGGGCAGGGGATTTTGTTTGTCGGTTGGTGAAGTTCCTACAGACCTTCTCTATCTGTGCTTCTAATTATCTTATATCAGCCATTGCTTTGGACCGTTATAGAGCTATCCGAAGACCGCTGTCTCTTCCATGGAAGGTAGGATCACTTTAGAAAATTAATGAGACTATGAAATTAAAAAAAAAAACTAAAATTAATAAACCAACTTATTGCAGTAAAACCATGTCTATAACTTCGCTATGAATTTCGCGGCGGCCCGGCATGGCCAGATGGTTGAAGCACTCGACTCATAATCCGATGGTCACAGGTTCGAATCAACGTCACACCAAACATGCTCGCCCTTTCAGCTGCGAGAACGTTATAATGTTACGGTCAATCCCACTATTCGTTAGTAATAGAGTAGCAAAATTAGGGATGGCTAGCGCAAATAGCGCAAAAGAAATCTGGAAAAAAAAAACTCTTACTTAAATCAAATTATTATTTCGTTTACCACAAGCAGTCTTTATTATTATGTTTTTTAACAAAACACAAACTGAAGGAAATAGAACTTTGATATCAGCCGAATACGTATCCTTATTCTTCCTGATTCATTTTTTTGGAGTCTACGTCTTTCAGTCTCAAAACCATGTTTTGTTGTCTTTGTTTTAAGTATTGTCTTATCACATTTTGTGAAAGATCTGTACGTGATGGAGAAAAATGTATGTCATGGATATCACTTTCGGATTCATCGCAAAGGAATTACCGTGGAACACTTAAATGCTTGAGAGATATATGCACTAGTCGTCCTTAACTTCTAATGATAAACTAGAGGGAAGATAGCTATTAAACCTCACCCATCACTTGTGGGTAACTTGTATCTGAACAAATTGTCTTATTTTACAGCCAACCTTATTACGCATCTACAGCTCTACTGTGTGGAGTGAGTTTGAACGTCAACGGAATGCGAACCATAAATCCCCAAACTTACGGGCGGTCAGAGTAATTAAACATATTTTTATTTAATGACTGGGAAGCATTTCCGAATAAACATAATTCTAATAGTTACGAGTAACGAAAAACAAAGCCAGAAGTTACACTTTGTTTGATTTAATAATTTGTTCTCTGGAAGAAAATAGCTAAATGATGTTATTAAAAATTATGACAAACTGATTTCACTATTTTTAGCAATTGTAGTAATAGCGTTTATTTGAAGAAATTTGTTTGTTTTTTATTTTATTCTTGCATAAAAGTTTTATTTCACATACCGTTATTTGGAAGAACATTTTTAAAGAAATGTTCGGAGTACACAATAAAACAAAACCAGTTTTTAGTAGTGACCGAAATTTCAATAGGATAATAACCTTTTATGAAATACTCATAATATTATATTCACTCGCCAGGAGTGGATTCATGTTAATAAACATTAATATTTAAAAACGTATGAAGGAAAAACAAAACATGCCTGCTATCTTACTTTGCTTGTTAGTTAAATTTAGAGTTACAGTGACTCATATAATATTTATTCCAACTTGCTGTTGTTCATTATTAACTCTATTTACGATTGAATATTGTGCATCACCAATACAGTTTCTGACTGACTAAATACGTTCACAAATGTAAAAATGTAAACCTGTCAGGTTGGTTCAGTTCTATTTTGCAATATAAAACTATATCAAGCGTGAAACTCGTGTGTACCTATCGTAATTTTCTCAGCTTAGTGCAGTTACACTGAACGGTGTTACACAGAAAACGCTACAAATTAAACTAAGAAGTTACTTAACAAATATTAAAGGCTAGCTGGGTGTTGTCTCGGTTCACATCCCATTGCCACAGAATCTCGATCTGCCTTTTGAAATCGTTGTTAGTTCATAAAATTGACGCGAAAACCTCACTTTCTGAATAAAGTATTTCGAATTAACGATAAAGGCTTCTGAGTGGATGCCTCCTTTGTAGTGTGCTAGTTTTAATCTCAAGGATGGTTAGCGAAGTTAACCCTTTTCGCGAATATTAAAAACAAATAAAACGAACAGTAAATTGTGAAAGAAAAGTTTAAAGAAGTCAGATATGTTCACCCCAGTGTGATAACAAATAACAAAATATTAACAAACACAATATAACAGACAACAGTGAATGAAATCTCCAACACTGAACCTTGTTTCATGTATACAAATGAACACTAGTTTTAAATTCACTCATTCTCTTGCGTGGTTATTTATAACATGTTTAAACTAATTTGCTAACCCTTGTTTAATATATTCTAGGAAACGACATTATATTATATTCGTTTTCAACATGAGTAAAAATATTTTAAATTATTTCCTCAATCATATGAGCTAATAAATTAACTTGACAAAATTGTTTTGACGTCACGATAATCACGTTCGAAACGTATTCTGGAATACAAAGTTTCCCAATGAGAATTTAGAAACTAAATTCTAGAGTTAAACACGCCAAGAATGGAGCATGTAAAATGGGAATTTTGTTTTTCGAATTTAATTAAATATACTAGAACAGGAGCTGTGAATTACGGCTTCATTTCTTTCTGTTTTCTCAACTAGGCCTTATTTAGCTTATTTCAATTTTTCCTTTGACCAATCCTCCGATAGATCAACGGTAAATTTACAGAATCACAATGCTAAACCCTAGTTCTATTCTATGTAATGGACAAAGCACAGATTGTCTATTGTATAGCATTGGGCTAAAATAAAGAAACCAAAACCTTTTGACTAATATTTTCCATTTACTTTGCACAATGTCAATACATCTTCTTCTTTAAAGTATGGAAAACGAATCCACAGTACTGTGGAAATATCCAAAGACGATCCTATGTTTCCTATTATTTACAACTGCAGAGTGAAACTATGTTTCAAAATGCTATGAGTTCAGTCGATTTGAATGTAACCAAGATAGGAAATCCATTGATAGAAAATCATCAAGGAATAGATGGTATCCAAATATAGAATAAAGAAAGAAAAGAACGAAGTTTGTTCTTTGAAATAACTGTTTTCTTGGATCTCTTGAAGATGAAGATCATGTGTTTTGTTGTCTTAGACCTCTTGATGTTCGGAATCACGTGCTTTGTTGTATTCGATATCTTGATGTTAGAGATCAAGTGCTTTGTTGTATTCGATCTCTTGATGTTAGGGATCAAGTGCTTTGTTGTATTCGATCTCTTGATGTTCGGGATCAAGTGCTTTGTTGTATTCGATCTCTTGATGTTCGGGATCAAGTGCTTTGTTGTATTCGATCTCTTGATGTTCGGGATCAAGTGCTTTGTTGTATTCGATCTCTTGATGTTCGGAATCAAGTGCTTTGTTGTATTCGATCTCTTGATGTTCGGGATCAAGTGCTTTGTTGTATTCGATCTCTTGATGTTCGGGATCAAGTGCTTTGTTGTATTCGATCTCTTGATGTTAGAGATCAAGTGCTTTGTTGTATTCGATCTCTTGATGTTAGGGATCAAGTGCTTTGTTGTATTCGATCTCTTGATGTTCGGGATCAAGTGCTTTGTTGTATTCGATCTCTTGATGCTAGAGATCAAGTGCTTTGTTGTATTCGATCTCTTGATGTTAGGGATCAAGTGCTTTGTTGTATTCGATATCTTGATGTTAGGGAATCATATGTTTTATTGTTATGAATTTCTTGAATATGAGGCTATTACGTTTTGTTCTTTCGAACTTCTCGAAGGTCGGAATCATATGTTTTATTGTCTTGGATCTCTTTAAGATTGTGTCACACGTTTTGTTGTTTTTAATCTCTTGAAGATGGAGATCACACATTTGTTGTCTTGTATTTTTTAAAGATTGGAATCATATGTTTGTTTTCTTCTATCTCTTGAAAATAAGGACCACGTGTTTATGAAAATCACCAAGTTTGTTTTGTTATTCAGTTATCTTGTTTATTTTCTTCTTTATTGTCCCCTCTAGTGGCAAAGTGATAGTCCGTGGACTCACAACGCAAAAAACCGTGTTTCAATACCCGTTGTGGGCATAGCACAGGTAGTCCTTTGTGTAGCCTTGTGCTTAATTCTAAACAAACAAACTTTACTGCACTTACGTTATTTAGATAATTGTGGTTTTTGTTAAAACTGAAATTCGTAAATTCCTGGCGGCGATTTCGCTAAAAAACACCTCGACAACCTTTTGCAACTTGTACCAAAATTGAATTATAATTAATTTCTGAGCAATAAAACAGTCGACAGAAAAAATTAATATGACTGAATCTGATGACACGAAGATATTTTACCACACATTATGTGGATTTTGTGCTGTCAAGTAACAAAGTTAGACCTTACAATATAAAAACATTATTATGTTTTTCTATAACACGACCAATAACCATCAATTAATTAATCACATGAAGACAAAGTTAGCACATGTAACCTTAATTTTACACTCAGCATTATCTGAAAGATGTCACAAGTTGGTTCCCGCCTCAACAGTAATTGTAATTGTATGTAAGTAAGTACTTTTACTTTTCAGGCCTGGCATGGACAAGTGGGTTAAGGAGCTCGACTCGTAATCTGAGAGTCACGGGTTCGAATCCCTGTTGCACCAAACATGCTCGCCCTTTCAGCCGTGTGGTCATTATAATGTTATAGTTAATCTCACTATCAGTTGGTAAAAGAGTAGCCCAAAAGTTGGCGGTGGGTGGTGATGACTATGCAGCCTTCACTCTAGTCTTACACTGCTAAATTATGGGCGACTAGCGCAGATAACTTTCGTGTAGCTTTGCGCGAAATTCAAAAAACAAGCAAACTTTTACTTTATATTTTCCAAAAGAGTCAAGTTCGTGATGTATACACACAAACTACACCTGTACTTAATATGAAGATATCTCCTAACTGGTTTTGACGTCGCTATTCATCAAAATAAAAAATAGCCAAGAGGAAGAAGAAAGGAAATCACAAACAACTACAAACGAAATTTGTGCAAGATAAACTCAAGATAGAGAAAGGATAGCTAGAAGAAGAGCACAAGAGATTCCTGATGAATCCACTGCCACTCAGGAAGAAAATCATGACAGAATGACAAGCAGAATGAAACAATCAGTTACATAAACTGCTGCTAGGGTAGAACAAGATAGATAACATGAAGATCAAAGAAAGGTTGCTGTCACTGAATGTAGATGTAGGATATATTTTAAAACAGATTATTATATAAATAATGATTATGAATTATAGTCTGTATATGGTGTTGTAAGAATGTTTATACAATATGATTTTTGAAGAACAATAAGTTATCTCAATGAAAATTCAGGACTGTGTTGTGATAATGTTAAAATTAACTTGCAACCTTTGAGAGAACCACCAGCTCTTAGTGTACTTTTCAGGGTACTACTGAAGAATTTAAAACGTCATAACCAATATCTATATACATAAAATACAAAGATTTGTGTGTTTGTCTGCTTATCTTTTATTTAACTATTCCTAAGTCGCTGGATCAATCTCAATCAAACCTTTCAGAATGATAGTTTGAAACTAGGGCCACATACTGATGAGTTTAAAAAACTCTCCACTCCTATTATTGATGTTATTGAGCATTTATTATCTTTGTTGTTAATTAGCGTTAACTACATTCATAGATGGCACCATCTCTATAACACAAAAAGAAACTATCAAATGTTGTATAACACAACCCACACACAGTGTGGAGAGGACACACAAACGTCTCATATACCTCAGAGAGTGTGCTAGCACTTCCTATGCTGAAATAGAATGAAAAAAAATGTCCACCGCTATTACAATAATACGTAAACCAACCTGAAGTTTCTACTCAGCCACAATAATGCTGATATGAAGATCCGTTTCTTGAGTTATACCAGCTTCCTATTTTCACCTGTGGCCTTTCAACTTCGTCCTGTAAGACACTTCTGCAGTCAATGACCATCAATTAATTAATCATGTGAAACATTGTGGAAGAACATTAAGAGTTGGGTTCTAAAAGAGGGAAATAGAAAGCTCACCTGCTGTCACTATTTCTTCCTTCAATCACCTTGGCCATCAAGGGTGTATATACTGGTAATTTAATAATCAATTCTGTAATATGTTATGTTAATAAACAAACTATGTGAAATCTAGGATGTGTTTTTTATATTTATCATAGCATCCATCCCACTTTTTTTTCAGTTCATGGTTTGGTTTGTTTTGAATTTCGCTCAAAGCTACACGAGAGCTATCTGCGTTAGCCGTCCCTAACTTAGCAGTGTAAAACTAGAGGGAGGGTAGTTAGCTATCACCACTTACCGCCAACTCTTAGGCTACCCTTTTACCACCTAATAGTGGATTGATCGTAACATTATAACGTCCCCACTGCTGAAAGAGCGAGCATGTTTGGTGCGACGAGTATTCGAACCCGGTACCCTTGGATTACGAGTCGAATGCCTTAACCACTTGGCCATGCCTGGCCAACTATACCTGACTAGTAGAGGAAAGTTTGTTTGTTCTGAATTTTGCGAAAAGCTACACGAGGACTACCTGGGTTAGTCGTTCATAATTTAGCAGTGTAAGACATAAGGGAGGGTAGCTAGCCATCACTATCCACCGCCAAGCTAACCTTTTACCACCTAATAGTGGATTGATCGTATCATTATAACGCCCCCACGGCTGAAAGGACGAGCATATTTGGTATGACTGAGAATCGAACTCTCATATTACGAATCGAGTGCTCTCAGCACCTCGCAATGCCCGGCCCATAGAGGAAAGACTTGTTACTATGGTGAACGGAACAGTTTGGATGTATATGCACAACGTTTTTTTTGTATTTGAACTTAGCGGACGTCTGATTGGTTATTTCAATACAAATTGGTCTTAAATCAATTTTTGACAAGAAAGAAAAATTACTTTTATAAACTATAAATAAAATTTCAATCCACGTTTAATAAAAAGTTCAATGTATAGAAAAACAAATTTTGTGCACATAGAAAAGATAATTATATAATAAGACATATCTTACTTTGGAAAAGGTATAATGGCTTTTATTATATATATATATATATATATATACAAATATTTTACTCAACTTTAACAAGTGGTTGAGGTTTCCAGCAGAGGAGTTACAGGTTTTGACATTCACCGAAAGACTGACTGTGAAAGTTCAACCAATGGAGAATAATGCATAACATTAAAAACAGGCCCGGCATGGCCAGGTGGGTTAAGGCGTTCCACTCGTAATCCGAGGATATCTGGTTTGAATCCCCTTCGCACCAAACATATTCGACATTTCAGCCGTGTCGGTAGGTACTGATGACTAGCTGCCTTCCCTCTAGTCTTACACTGCAAAATTAAAGACGGCTAGCGCACAAAGCCCTCGTGTAGCTTTGCGCGAAATTCATAAACAAACAAACGTAAAAATAACATTAATAAAAGAATGGATAAAATTCTTAAGATAAGGAAACCAATCAAACGCTGTAATTGCTGGTATGGAAGGTTGGAGCTTTCTTGGATAAGTGAATAGTGCATCTCTTGTTCAGTCTTGGATCGTACTAAGTGAGCTGCTTTTGACCATGCTAATAAACAGAGCTAAGATCTGAAGATTTCGTTGGACAATCCATCCTCTTGATTGCTTCGTTTCTTTTTCTCTTTGTAACACGAACGTTTCGAGTTCATCAAAACGGTTTACACATACGCGATTCCAGCCATGTGAGCAGTTTTTTCTGAGAGCGCGTTAGTCAAAGAAGGTGGCTTAGTTCTCTTATTTCCAGCTACCTACTGCTCTCGGTTATTTCCTATGATAACAAGTGATCCCTTCGTGAGGAATATTAGTGTAAAATAAAATAAAATAAAAACAGTGACAGATTAAGTGATTCCAGCAGGATCCAACAGGTGGCATCAATATAACCCATAAAATATAATTAATTGCGTTATTTTATTTTCATAATGTATATATGTAACATGTTTTCTTAAATCTAACAGCAATGACTATTATAGCATATCCATAACCACATGTGGGAAATATTCCGAAAGTAAAGAAGGAATTTCTCGTTGTTCCAAAGTTGTTACAAAAGTTATATTGAGAAAATAATTAATATCGTTGTAACGAGCTAATTAAACTCTAATCACTTGAAGGCAGAGAAGATGGTCAGAAAAATAACATTTCAAGTGTTTAGTATTGTATTTTTCATTGAGTTTCAAGACGTATCTCCTATGGGATTTATTGAGTGTTGGATCACGTTTCGAACGTTTGTTAAAAATTAATATTTTAGGTTATTTCACAATATTCTTTTATCCATTAAGAGTTCGAGGAAATATAAGATTATATTTCGATTCGTCTATTTTCAAGTGAACCAGAATTCATGCAGATAAGCAAATAGTTTATATCGTATGCTTGTATTTTCCAGAACTGTAATATATATCTGATTCTAGTTCAAATTAATAATAATGAAGTACTTCAAACTAGCATGTTATTATGTCTGATTCTAGTTCAAATTAATAATAATGAAGTACTTCAAACTAGCATGTTATTATGTCTGATTCTAGTTCAAATTAATAATAATGAAGTACTTCAAACTAGCATGTTATTATGTCTGATTCTAGTTCAAATTAATAATAATGAAGTACTTCAAACTAGCATGTTATTATGCACGTTTAAACAAAGATTCGATATCGTTTAACAAGATGTAATTATAAAATTAACTTAGTTCTATTAAAATTATATCCTTTAACTTTGTCAAACTAGGTATATGATATTCGAAAAAGAATGTTATGACTTTTGGCTTAAAAATATTAAATAACAACGTCATAAAATTTAGGTTAGAAATACCACATAATTTACGGACAACGAAAGTTCTCTTGGTCCATCTAGACCGTTTCGTATACTTTATTAAACTCTAGAGTACAAATGAAATACTTAAAGGTAGTAGTTATCATTCAAAAAATTGTTAAAACTTTTTTTAAAATCCTGTAAATTAACTGCATTTATTTCATACAAGATCAACTCACTCAAGAGATCAAACACCTGTAGATGAAGATGACTCCTAGCACGTCAAAAGCTACATTTTTGCCCCATAGGTTTACTATTCTCATTTTTAAACACCGTAAAAGATGACGTATCAACACTATAAGATTCCTCAACAATCTTACAAATCAACATTATCAGATCCCTCAACAGTCTTACAAATCAACACTATCAGATCCCTCAACAATCTTACTGATCAACACCATCAGATCCCTCAACACTCTTACAGATCAACACTATAAGATCCCACAACAATCTTACTGATCAGCACTATCAAATACCTCAACAATCTTACAAATCAACACTATCAGATCCCTCAACAGTCTTACAAATCAACACTATCAGATCCCTCAACAATTTTACTGATCAACACCATCAGATCCCTCAACAGTCTTACAGATCAACACTATAAAATACCTCAACAGTATTACAAATCAACACTATCAGATCCCTCAACAATCTTACTGATCAACACTATAAGATCCCACAACAATCTTACTGATCAGCACTATCAAATACCTCAACAATCTTACAAAACAACACTATAAGATCCCACAGCAATCTTACTAATCAACACTATCAGATCCCACAATAATCTTACAAATCAACACTATCAGATCCCTCAACAATCTTACAAAACAACACTATAAGATCCCACAATAATCTTACAAATCAACACTATCAGATTCCTCAACAATCTTACAAATCAACACTATAAGATCCCACAACAATCTTACAAATCAACACTATAAGATCCCACAACAATCTTACAAATCAACACTATCAGATCCCTCAACGATTTTAAATTCAGATCGTCTCTAACTCTTCATATTTCTCAAGAGAAAGCATTTTAATTTCAGATATTATCCAAGTAACCTTCAAGTTAAGAGTACCTCTAGTCACTCCTCACTTAAACAAGTTAACAGTACCTCTAGCCACTCCTCACTTAAACAAGTTAACAGTACCTCTAGGCACTCCTCACTTAAACAAGTTTACAGCACCTCTAGTCACTTCTCACTTAAACAAGTTAACAGCACCTCTAGTCACTTCTCACTTAAACAAATTAACAGTACCTCTAGTCACTCCTCACTTAAACAAATTAACAGTACCTCTAGTCACTCCTCACTTAAACAAATTAACAGCACCTCTAGCCACTCCTCACTTAAACAAATTAACATTAGATCTAGTCATTCTTTACTTAAACAAGTTAACATTAGATCTAGTCACTCCTCACTTAAACAAGGTAACAGTATCTCTAATCACTCCTCACTTAAACAAGTTAAGAGTACCTCTAGTCACTCCTCACTTAAACAAGTTAACAGTACCTCTAGTCACTCCTCACTTAAACAAGTTAACAGTACCTCTAGTCACTCCTCAGTTAAACAAGTTAACATTAGATCTAGTCACTCCTCACTTAAACAAGTTAACAGTACCTCTAGTCACTCCTCACTTAAACAAGTTAACATTAGATCTAGTCACTCCTCACTTAAACAAGTTAACAGTACCTCTAGTCACTCCTCACTTAAACAAGTTAACAGTACCTCTAGTCACTCCTCACTTAAACAAGTTATCAGTACCTCTTGTCACTCCTCACTTAAACAAGGTAACAGTACATCTAGCCACTTCTCACTTAAACAAATTAACAGTACCTCTAGTCATTATTGGACTATTCGAATCCAATAGTGGGACTTGAAAGACACGCTTATAGCATATTCACAGCTGTAAGTATGAAGTGTGCTTTCGTACTTGAAGCCTAAAGACGAAACCCACTAGACGAGAACCGACTAAATAAATAACCAGTGGGTATTATCTTAAAATGTAAACCTATGCTAATAATAAATAACATAAACATATCGTGCTAAAATACAAGATGAGTGTAAAAAGAAAGTTTACATTTAAAAACTATAGTTTTAAAAGTTATAAAATATTCTACGAAATAAATTCACCAGAAACCTATAATCATCAATTGTATTACTTACAAAGTGAGACTTTCAAATTGATATTATATCACATATCTACATCGCTTTTGTCGAAAACTAAAACTGCCTTTTATATCTGTATTCTCTAAACGGCTGGTATGGATATCAAAACTTTAATTAAGACAAAGTACAGAGCAACGTTTCAAACTTTTTAGGTCATCTTCAGGTTAACAAAGCGAGTTTTATTTTGCATGAGATGTGTGCCAACATGTAAATATAATCCTCACGTGTCTCTGGTGAAACGTAGTTTCCTTAAGACAAATAGTTTTTAAGACATAATATTCTTAAATATGTAGTTTTCTTTGTAAGTACATTATAAATCTCAATGTTTTGAATTTATTCATTTGTATTAAATTCAAGACATTAGATGTTAGTAGAAAACTTCCACTAAGGAATCCCAAATCCCCAGTGGATCAGTGGTAAATCCTAAAGCATCTAATGCCATAAACCGCTTCTGATACCCGTAGTTGACACAGTAGAAATCGCCAATTGTGTAGTTTTGTGCTTAATAACAAACAGACAGATCCACTGACATTTACAAAAAAAACAACATTTGTTTACTTTGTCTGTATTCAAAGCAAAAATAATCTCATTTTTAAGAAAGAGCAGCAAATAAAATATGATATAAATATTCAAAGGATATACCTGTTTCAATAAAGACAATGCTAAGTTTTAACTCGGTGTGGCGCCATAGATTAATAAAGATGTGTATTCTGTCTCGAATATCAAATAAGCAGTAAATTTGGTTGTTTTTGTATTGGTTTATATCTTTTAAGTAAGTGTATAAAATACAGCATGATTTTTGTTTTCAAGTTGACTATAAGTTGTAGATAGTACATTGAACTTGTAACATTTAGAATGCCCTTAAAATGGTTTTAAAAGCTATGTTAAATATCAGTGTGAATGGACATTCAATTTTGTTGAGTCAAAGTTTTAAATATTTTAGAGTTTGGAAAGATCACAACACATACGGGAATTTGGATTAAAATTAGTGGAAACTTGAACTTGTTACCCACACAGTAAACTTACTTTCAACATCTCAAACTGAATTAGTTAACTTTCTGTCGTTCTGGTTTATTACGTATTTCTCATCTGATTTCGACGAGTTGGGTTTTAGTTGGAACAGCCAACATCTCAAACTTAGTACTTTTCCGCCGGATTAGATATCAAGGCCAAAACGTATGCCGGAACTTACTTTACGATTCTCTCCCTACTCACATGAGACTATTTGACATTTATGATTGTTGTAGTTTTTGTTTTACCTTTTCTTCTTATCAGTATCTGCTGTGTCCTGATATTCCATAAGGTATCACAAAGAGCAAAAGAAAAACCAAACATCAGAATCGTATGTTTATTCTCAGACTCCACTGGCATATTTATCAAGAGATAAATCTAAAACTCTAAAGACGACTTCTACAATTGTTACTTCGTTTTGTGTATGTAGTTCTCCGTACTGCATCGAAGAGTTCACGGGCAAGATTCAAACATCGACCTTACGACGTATTCTATTCTCGTTGCACTTTGGTAGTACGTGTAATACACATCTTTGCGTTTCCCTGTGGACGCCACCGGGGTGAAAATTCCGCGAAATTTCTCACACTCAAAATCTTCAACCAAGTCAAACGAAAAGAGAACATGAACAAGCTGCTTGGAATATTTCAGTCAGAGCATAATGCTGATAAGGGACTGAGAAACACTCCGATTTCTCTGATGTTACCTACCACTTCCAAACTCCACAACAAAAGAAAATCTCAGTGGGATAGCGTTCGAATATTATTATTTAGCTCTGTTGTTCTTGTTCACACTTGTATGAAGGATATCATTTCAGTTTATTTACGCATATTATAGGACCACTAATTAAAGCGTTATAAAAATACATGATGTGTTAATTTTAACTCTTAAAAACATTATAACAAAATATATTAAAATAATAATTTAATAATACTTATATTTAAATAGTCTGTTTTACAGCAAAGATAATTACAGTTGGCTATCCGCACTATAGGATCGAACTCCGGATTTTAGCGTTAATTACCCTTTGCATTATTTCCATGCCGCTAGAGAACATTATTTATAAAATGAAATTGAAACTACTTCATATTTGATTAATTATAAAGTACAAAACACTTAGGTTGCCTCACTTCAGAACTGCTGTGTAAACATAATGTTCAACCTCTGAATACATGATTTGAACATAACAAACACAAATACAAAACAAAAGGTTAACAACTTTCACATCTCCCGCTTTTAAAGCTGTTTATTATTCACAAAATAATAAATTGTTATTTTTTATATTAAAGGTACTTATTATTTTCCTTACATGATGCCTTGTTTTTCATCTCGTTGTGTTACTTCATAAGTGTTACATTGCTTGTGTTACTTGGTAAGTGTTACATTGCTTGTGTTACTTGATAAGTGTTACATTGCTTGTGTTACTTGATAAGTGTTACATTGCTTGTGTTACTTGATATGTGTTACATTGCTTGTGTTACTTGATAAGTGTTACACTGTTTGTGTTACTTGATAAGTGTTACATTGCACCTGTGTTTAGTAAATTAAGGAACAGGTTTCCATTATTCAATATGAAGCCACATTACAAGTTTTTCAACTTCCTTGTCGAGTCACGTTACTATTATTTCCACTAAGAAACTGGAATATCAAAAATAACAGTTCTATTCGTTAATATTGCATGCACACACACACGTTACTATTATTTCCACTAAGAAACTGGAATATCAAAAATAACAGTTCTATTTGTTAACATTGCATGCACACAAACACATATATATACATATAAGTTAATTGAATTATTCTGTTTATGAGTTAAAGAAACGTGAGAAAATGACGAAAACAAGAAAGCATAAATGAAAAAAACTGCAAATATCACAGCAAGTTGTATAGATCCTATAGAATAACTGATGTGTTATGAATCTCATATGATTTTAATATTTCCTATAGGATAGCTGATGTGTTATGAATCTCACATTGTTTTAATATTTCCTATAGGATAGCTGATGAGTCTCACATTGTTCCAATATTTCTTATAGAACAACTGATGTGTTATGAATCTCACATTGTTTTCATATTTCCTATAGAACAACTGATGTGTTATGAATATCCCATTGTTTTAATATTTCCTATAGAATAACTGATGTGTTATGAATTTCATATGGTTTCAATATTTCCTATAGAATAACTGATGTGTTATTAATCTCACATGGTTTCAATATTTCCTATAGGATAACTGATGTGTTATGAATCTCACATGGTTTCAATATATCCTATAGGATAACTGATGTGCTATAAATCTCACATGGTTTGCAGATGCGGACACAAATTGGCATGTCATTAGCGCCATAGAAATATCATGAAGAAGAAGACACATGAGTGTTTTCGAACAAAGTGTAGATATGACACACTTCTCTCACTGCTTTGGAAAATATATAAAAAATTATTACAAAGACTTTGAACGATCAAATTGACAACGTTATGAACGTAGATAGCATAATACTTCATGCCCTTAAAAACTACTTATTATACATATATATATATATAGAGAGAGATAACTAAGTCTATAACATTATTTTACTGTTTCTAATGCTCTGCCTTAAGCCTTTCGTCATCTTGACGTCATCAAATGATGTTCTAGACGTTTTCAAATTTCGACTGCTGTTCTGTTAAGATTCGTGGTCCTAATATCCTAGAAAACGTGTGTTATTTATTAGAAGTTTACCTTTATCACATTTTATATTTTGTTTTACAAGTAGCAATATGTAATTCACCGCACGGTCGTATATCTTTAGCTTCACAGATATCTTATTTTAATAACATTGAAACACACACTGCTCTTATGACTTCAACTTTTAAACATCTATTCACAAGGTGTTCCTTATTTGTCATGTTACTCCATTTACCAACGAAAGCGTTTACTTTATCATATATTAACGAAGTAGAAAAACATTACAAGTATTCTATATTATTGTATCATGCTAGAAATTTATGGTTTAAATTACAAGAATAAAGAAATATTGCATGAAGTAATGACTTTGTGCTGTATATGAAGCTATTAGATTCAATGACTTTATGCTGTAAATTAAGTTATTAGATTCAATGACATTGTGCTGTATATTAAGTTATTAGATTCAATGACATTGTGCTGTATATGAAGCTATTAGATTCAATGACTGTGCTGCATATTAAGTTATTAGGTTAAATGACTTTGTGCTGTATATGAAGCTATTAGATTTAATGACTTTGTGCTGTAAATTAAGTTATTAGATTCAATGACATTGTGCTGTATATTAAGTTATTAGATTCAATGACATTGTGCTGTATATGAAGCTATTAGATTCAATGACTTTGTGCTGCATATTAAGTTATTAGGTTAAATGACTTTGTGCTATATATTAAGTTATTAGATTCAATCACTTTGTGTTATATATTAAGTTATTAGATTCAATGACTTTGTGCTATATATTAAGTTATTAGATTCAATGACTTTGTGCTGTATATGAAGCTATTAGATTCAATGACTTTGTGCTGTATATTAAGTTATTAGATTCAATGACTTTGTGCTATATATTAAGTTATTAGATTCAATGACTTTGTGCTATATATTAAGTTATTAGATTCAATGACTTTGTGCTATATATTAAGTTATTAGATTCAATGACTTTGTGCTATATATTAAGTTATTAGATTTAATGACTTTGTGCTATATATTAAGTTATTAGATTCAATGACTTTGTGCTGTATATTAAGTTATTAGATTCAATGAATTTGTGCTATATATTAAGTTATTAGATTCAATGACTTTGTGCTGTATATTAAGTTATTAGATTCAATGACTTTGTGCTATATATTAAGTTATTAGATTCAATGACTTTGTGCTGTATATTAAGTTATTAGATTCAATGACTTTGTGCTATATATTAAGTTATTAGATTCAATGACTTTGTGCTGTATATTAAGTTATTAGATTCAATGACTTTGTGCTATATATTAAGTTATTAGATTCAATGACTTTGTGCTGTATATTAAGTTATTAGATTCAATGACTTTGTGCTGTATATTAATTTATTAGATTCAATGACTTTGTGCTGTATATTAAGTTATTAGATTCAATGACTTTGTGCTGTATATTAAGATTTTTATTATTTTCCAAATGTCTAGACAACTAAATAAGATGACACCTGATGGACTATGTTTATTATCCTCTTTATGTGTCTCCAGTTTCTTGGTGTAACTTTTTTACTAAAGTTACTTATTTCGTACATTAGTTTCACTTGTCTGTTTTTTTTTTTTTTTGTTCTTTGGCTATTTATCTGAAATAAATCTTTAATTATATATATATTGATACACGTATATCATAAGAAATATTTTCGTTTCTACAAGAATAACAACTTTCAGTGACAAAATAACAATAATACGCATTTTAATGCGTTATCAAAACTCCCAAATATTGGAATTTTTCATCTCTCCACATATTAGTTATAACTTAAAAAGAAGAAGCCAAAATATAAATAAATTAAACAAAAAACGCTGCATTAGTTAAAATATCTTAGGGTAAAATCTATAAAGTGGGATTGTAAAATTTACCCTCGGTTTTAGAGGCGACTAAAGAATTAGGATCCACATTGCTGTGGGATACGTCGTTGTCAGTATTAACCTCCATTCGCCAATCTTACATCAGAAATAAAATAGTAGCAATCGATATAGAAATAGAAATTAGAAGAAGCGAGAAGTGGGTGTTGAAGCTCACAACGTCTCACAACTTTCTACTGGCAGTGAAGTGACTTGTCTCCCAAGTAAAGAAGAAAAACAAATACTTGATATAAAAAGAAAAAAAATAAGGTGCTACCTTTTGGGGTAAGTAATTTGATTGGTTTGTTTTGAATTTCGCACATAGCTACAAGAGAGCTATCTGCGCTAGCCGTCCATAATGCATCACTAATTATAACCATAGGCAGTATTATTAACATTAGGTTACTTTATTTCTCGGAGACGTTCTGCTCTAAACATTTTGTAATACAATAGATGTTGGGATAATAAGTTATTAGAAATGTAATATTGTTAAATAAGAAATTCCTCTTCCATAATAAAATCTTCCTCACGTTCGTTTTTCTGAACTTAACAATATGTCAACCTAACTGCTATGCCTGTAGGGAATACATGTGCACAAGGAGTTTCTGGACTAGAAAAGTGTTTTCACGTAAACGCATCATGTGTGTCTCAGATTCTGTGAGCATTATAGTTAATTATATGTCACATGGTTTTTAAAATCATTTGTTCGTGTGCTATTACAATGCAGTTTATCCGAGATAATTAAAAAATAAGATTATTTGTAAAGTGTATGTTATATAATCACAACCAATATTGATATCACAAGGAACACACAGTTTGGTCACTTATTACAAATGAATAATGTATGGCAGGAACAAATTGAACCATTTATTATATAAGGACATTAAATTTCATCCCTACAGTTTCGATATGTTAAAACAATGTTATTGTGTTAAACGTGTTTTATTAGGAATTTAAAATGATATATATTAATAACAGCGTTAAAATAAAACCTCACAAAGTCTTGAATTTTGCGTAAATAGACCGTGTATTTTCACTTCCACTACTAATATTATCTGTGTTTGATTTGATTTAATTAAGCACAAAGCTACACAAAGAGCTATCTATGCTCTGCCCACCACAGGTATCGAAACCCGGTTTTAGCCTTGTAAGTCCGCAGACATACCGTTGAGCCACTGGGGGACCTGTATTTGAAACACTGTAATAGTCTTGTTTGTTTTGGAATTTCGCACAAAGCAACTCGAGGGCTATCTGTACTAGCCGTCCCTAATTTAGCAGTGTAAGACTAGAGGGAAGGCAGCTAGTCATCACCACCCACCGCCAACTCTTGGGCTACTCTTTTACCAACGAATAGTGGGATTGACCGTCACATTATAACGCCCCCACGGTTGGGAGGGTGAGCATGTTTTGGCGCGACTGGGGCGCGAACCCGCGACCCTCAGATTACGTAGCGCACGCCTTAACGCGCTAGGCCACTGTAATAGTCAAATAATAAAACAAAACAAATAGCTTCCACAGAGTGTGGATCTAATATTATAGGACAGGCCCGGCATGGTCAGGTGATTAGGGCTCTCAACTCGTAATGCAAGGGTCAAGGGTTCGAATCCCAGTCACACCAAATATGCTTGTTCTTTCAACTATGTAGGTGTTAAAAAGTTTTAGTCAATCTCACTATTTATTGCTAAAAGAGTAGCTCAAGGGTTGACAGTGGGTGGTGATAACCAGCTGACTTCCCTCTAGACTTACACCAATAAACTGTGGATAGTTAGGAACGTAGCTTTCGTGTAGCTTTGCTCGAAATTCAAAACAAACAAACAATAACACATGATCCTTGTTTCATTGACGTAAAAAAAAACACGGTCTGCACACTTTGGGGTCTCATCTCACTATTCGTTCGGACAAGAGCAGCAAAGAAACTTGGACTCAATAAGTCGTTGACATTCTGATTTATCTCGTGTTTATTTGTTCAGAATTAATGACCGCTAAGTACAGATAAATCTTGTGTTGTTGCTCTGTGTGAAAAATCCAAAAAAAAAACGTGCAGTGAACTGAAAAATCAAATTAATTATTCACTCTGTTCATATTCTTGATGTGTGTGTGAAAAATTTAACATCGGGCTATCTGGTGGGTCAAACGAGCGGAATCGAACTCGGACTTAAAAGTTCTAAATTCGAAGACTTACCGCTGTTCCAATGGGGACTGTTTTCTTGATCTGTTGCATACTTTATTTTTTAATCTCTAAAGTGGGAAATGCTTATTTTGATAAAAAAAAAACAATTCCAGTTTTCTCTTACCAAACACAAAGCTACAGTTACGACAGAAAGTGTTCGTACCACTGCGTCCCGAGTGGTTTTTTGCTCATAACTTATAAAGTATCATGATTAGGATAATGAAAGTGTAGTATAATATAAATATTATACTAACACACACCTACATAATATTTTTTGTAAATTGAACGAAAAATGAAATGTTTATAAACAAATAACCAAACATAGGAGGGGCAGAAAGTGTTCGTGCGTCTACTTTAATGGTCAGTTGTGTAGCCTTTTAGGTGAATTACTTGGCGCAATCTCTCCTCATAGCCTTCCATGATCATTTGACAGTACTCAAATTTTCTTCCATTCTTCCTTACACAAGGCCTCCAACTCTTGCACGTTTTTCGGATGACGCTGATGAACCCTGGTCTTCAACTCATGCCAAACGTTTCCAATTGAGTTGAGATCGGGTAACTGCGATGGCCACTCCAGAACGCTTACATGGTTCCTCTGCAATCAGGATTGCACATATTTCGATGTGTGCTTTGGGTAATTGTCGTTTAATTTACATAAAAATTTATGTAGATTTATGTTAGTATAATATTTATAATATATCATACGTCTATTAGCTTAATCATGATACTTTTTATGTTATGAGGAAAAAACTACTCACGACGCAGGGGTTCGAACACTTTCTGTCATAACTGTACATAAAATAACATTGAGGCTGTGTTCACAAAAAGCGTTATCAAAACCCGCCTTTAAAGTTCTAAGCCTTTAGACGTGCTACTAAGTCACTGACAGATTAAAACGTTTCTTAATTTGGTTTACAAGGAAAACTACCTGCAACATATTGAACCGTCCATTTAAACATTGCAAGTCCGTAGAGTAAATGGTCATCCATTGTGTTAAACATTGAATCTGACAACTCTTTGATCACGTATTTCATTATTTAGCTTATAACCAGTGAATTTACTATCAAAGGTAGAATACAAAATGTTACTAAATATATAATGACATTTTCAAGGATTTTTGTTTGTTTGTTTTGAATTTCACGCAAAACTACACGAGGGCAATCTGCATTAGCCATCCCTAATTTAGCAGTGTACGACTAGAAGAAAGGAAGCTAGTCATCACCACCCACAGCTAACTCTTGGGCTGCTCTTTTACCAACGAACAATGGGATTGACCATCACATTATAACGCCTCCACGGCTAAAAGGGGAAATATGTTTGGTGCGACGGGGTTTCGAACACTCGAGCCTCGGATTACGAGTTGAACACCTTAACCCACCTGGCCATGCAGGGCCTAATGTATCTCAATTCATATTGTTGATCTGTAAGAGAAACGTCAAGAAAAATGCATTCTGATTTTATCATGTCGTTTATTTTCTTCTTTTATTAAATTATATATATATTAATATATATATATATACTGCGGGAAGAGAAATATATATATACTGCGAGAAGTATTAGCTTAATTGTTGTGCTGAGAATAGAATAAACAAGTTATGTCGAAGTTTTGTACTAAATTTTGAATTAAGTTAATCACTTCTTAATAGTTAAATAAATACTGCTTGTGTTTTCAGTTAAATTCCTTCTCTTTTTAAAGATAAGCATCAATTTTCATCTCTTCTTCAAGCGTTTCTGTTTCGTTAGGATTCTTACAAATGACAGGTTTTTGTAGATAATATAATTTATTTTCTAAAGCAGGAATCACCCACGATATTCCTACGACAGGCCTCTACAGTAGTTTACTCGGTATCTTCACTTGAAAAAGTATGTAATACTATATAATAAGACAACACAGAAGTCTGAAGCTTTGTAATTGGCATACGACTTTATTTTGTAATTGGCTTACGACTTTATTTGGGGCTACTGAAACAGTGTAAACATTCGTAGCTTGGTTATCAAAAGCGTGCATTATTAAACGAGTGATAATTACTGTTGTTGCGAAGTTACTGTGAAGACAAAAAAATAGACTTTAAATTCACTCCTAAAATATGTAATTTTGAGACAGATTGCTGTTGCACTATTAACAATAACAATGAATGTGGTATAACGAATGATCATAGATTTAGTGCGCAGACTCCAGAGTCCAGACCAAATTCCATTCTTCTTTACGGTAACGTCTGCACTGTTATGGTAACATTTTTCTTTCATGCATTTAATTTAGAATCATAATGTTTCAATATTTTATAGTAGCAGGTCTTTCTAACCAAAGTACGTTAAGCCTTTTGTTTAAACGATTCCCAAAAACTGTTTGTTCGTTTGTTTGTTTTCGTTTTTTCGCTCAAAGCTACACGAAAGCTATCTGCGCTAATCTTCTGTAAATTAGCAGTGTGAGACTAGGGGGAAGACAACTAGTCACCACCACCCACCACCAACTCTTGAGGTACTCTCTTACCAATATATAGTGGAACTGAGCGACACATTATAACGACCACACGAACATATTTAGAGTGACGAGGGTTTAAAATCGCGTCCCTCAGATAACGAGTTTAGCGCCTTAACGACTTGGTCATGTTGGGACTTGTACTGTTATATTCCAACGAAAATCTGAAATGACGTACAAAATGTAAAATCATTCAAAGCTTTATGAGATTGAAATGAAACATAACTCAAAGTAATATTCCATTATACTGGAAAAAATTACAATTATTTTTTATTTCGCCAAAGAATGTTTTGATAATGTCAGCAACAAAGTTCAGGCTCGCCCTTTCAGCCGCTGGGGCGTTATAATGTGACTGTCAATCCCACTATTTGTTGGTAAAAGAGTAGCCCAAGAGTTGGCGGTGGGTGGTGATGACTAGTTGCCTTCTCTCTAGTCTTACACTGCAGAATTAAGGACGGCTAACGCAGATAGCCCTCGATTAGCTTTGCGCGAAATTCAAAAACAAACTGTACTAGTATATGGGAAAGAACTGTTGTCCACATCAGTTACACCAACATATAGAGAAGAACTGTCTTTTCTGGAATCATCTGGTTTTAGAATATCCTGGAAAACAAGAACTCCCTCCCTTTTTTTTTTTTTTGCAGGATATTCTAAAATCAGATGATTCCAGAAAAGACAGTTCTTCTCTATAAGTTGGCGTAACTGATGTGGACAACAGTTCTTTCCCATATACTAGTACAGTTTGTTTTTGAATGGGGCGAATGTCTCTCGTCTACATTGATACCAAAGCTTCATCCATTATTCAGAAAGCGATAAGCACTTTGGGGTTGAAATGAAATACTATTTCTCTTTACTGCTTTGAGAGCAGTAACATTTCTAATATGTTTGATTAGGTCTTGTTTAAATTAATGTTCCTATCCATAGTGTTGATCTGTATTTCTATCGTCATATTTTCTCGTATATTTCTTTCTCCCTCGCTCCCCAGTGGCTAAGTGGTACGTCTGTGGACTTAGAACCCTCAACACTGGGTTTTGATACCCGTGGTGAACAGAGCACAGATAGTCCATTGTATAGCTTTGTGCTTAATTCAAAACACCAACACTTCCTCTCATTACGTTCATTTTTTTTTTTACATTTTGTTCAAACTCTTTATTGTTTTCGCACAATTATTTTCTCGCAAACTTCAGTATTTTGCGTTTCTAGGCAACTACCGTCTTAGGTACCTTCAAGACCAGCCTTTAGCTTCAGTATGTACGTCCAGTATATATATATATATACTTTTAAAGTGTTTCATAAAGTTTGAGCAAAATATAAAACGCATACACATAATTGTTTGTTTGTTTTTGAATTTCACGCAAAGCTACATGAGGACTACCTGCGCTAGCCGTCCCTAATTTAGCAGCGTAAGACTAGAGGGAAGATAACTAGTCATCATCACCCAACCCTGATTGTTGGGCTACTCTTTTACCAACGAGTAGTGGGAGTGACCGTCATGTTATAACGCCCCCACGGCTGAAAGGGTGGCACGTTTGGTATGACGGGGATTCGAACACGCGACCCTCAGGCATACATATAATAGTTTTTCAGAACAATGGTGCATAGATTATACGGAGTTTAAGCTATGTAAAGTGAAATTAAGGAACGCAAAGAAATTGTCAAACTATCTAGATAAAAAAGAAACAGTTTGAAATTTAGGAATGGTTTGGTATAGTTATGATATAAAAATAATAACTTATAACGTTCCCCTCAAATTAGGAGCTTTTCATATATCTGACTGTTGGTGATCTTCAAATGGAACACATATGAGAAAATACACTACTTGTAGTGTATTTAGTGTATATATCTACAGATAATAAGGGAAGAAATAGAGTTGTGGAGTTCCCTTAAAAAAAAAAAAGTGTTTTCGTAACATCCCTTTAGTCCCCTAGTGGCACAGTTGTATCTTTGCAGACTTATACTGCTATAAACCGACTCTCAATGCCAGTGGCTGGCTGATCACAGATAGCCTTTTGTGCATAATAAAACAAACAAACCGAGTAAAACATCTCTATGTTGTTTTCTCGACTCAGTGCCGCATTGCGCATACGTAATGTGTGTACATTTAAGTTATATTTCAAGTGTGCAAATGAGTTTTAGTGTTGTTGAAATGGTTAAGCCTCGAGCTACGTAAAGTGAACAAATTTCCATCCACAACTGCGAAACCATTTCTTTATTATTTTTCACTTTTCGATATTCAATCAAGTTAATAAAAGCAAGTGAAGGAACGTGTATTATAAAAAGTTTTGAAGGAGCAACAGAGAAAGAAGAAGTAAGGATTACATTTGGTAATCCATCAGTGTGATTCTCGATTTGTTTAGGAGTCTCAAATAATCCATGATATTCGTGGTATGAGCACAGTTTGTGAATACTATGTGGCAAAGAAACTCCTTGAACGTGTTGTTTTAGTGGTAAAGATTAATTGCCTTCTCTTAAAATTTCACCTCAACCATTAAATGAAGAATCTCAAAATATTTTAACCAAAATTAGAAAGCATAGCACCTGTTTTCAAGTGACCACCTTTCTGGCTACAAAAATGTATGAACAAAGAAATGTCACAGTCAGGCAATCCCTGTATCAAAAGCTTCCAAAAGTATGGATTCTCTGATAACACACAATGTGACATGTACACAACTGAATGGTAACATACACTAATTTGGCTTAAAGTAAAATCCGAACCAACCATACTGATGATTTTGTTTTCAAAACTAACAAAACTTAAAGAAAATATCATTTTGTTTGAAATTGGAAAAACGCATACGATTCTCGGTTCATGTGGTTCATTAAATATAGATTTCACATGCATGAGAGAAGAAAAATTCATCAAAAGATTTCCAAAGCTTCTCCAGAAGTTTTAATGTTCAAATAAATGTTGAATCACGTAATTCAATTAAAAGCACAAAATGTGTCTGTCAATATATCAACAAAGTTTTACATATAGTTATCTTAGGTATTGAAGATGTAATATCAACCATAAAGTTTAAACATACCACTTTAGAAATCAGATAAGAACAAAAGAATCACTATCAAGACTATTTGCATTTTCAATAGAAGAACGTCATCCAACAGTTGTGCATTTACAAATCTATTTAGAAAATGGCCAAAAAGCGCTTTTAACGATGAAAATGTCTTACAGAGAGTTGAGCAGCCACTTAGGACTACACTTACTGCCATTCTCAAACTATAGTTTCCTGATGAATTTGTAACAAAATCGTTGTGTTCAGAAGTGCCATTCTATTTCCTGTAGAAAAACTAACAAGAAAGAAGAGCACAAGGTGCTAATGTGGGAACCATCCAGGTATCAAATGTATTCCTCCATTAGAAACAGTTTACACAATACTCATTTCTTTGTTTGAAGTTAAGCACAAAGCTAAAGAATGGGTTATCTGTGCTCTGCCCACCACGAGTATCGAAACCTGAATTAAAGCGTTGTACGTTCACAAACATACCGCAGTGCTACTGAGTAGCTTATTCAATACATCCAACTAATTTTGAGTGAATTTGTTTGATACCGTTCTGTTACTGCACTCATTTCCTGGTTCTACATCCTTTGTAAAATTAGAGACATAGTGGTGAATTATGAAATAGCTTCAGAGCTGTTTGCAACTTAATGGGTTTGCAGGAAAATGATGGTAACTGGATTATCTTCTTTGTTAGTGAACTTTTGGCAGCAATTCATCAAAACTTTGATAGTTTCATTTATAGTGGTATTTTGAGTCCTCTTCAACTGAGGGAAACTTATAGAGAAAGTATATCTGAAGAACTTTTTTTACAAAAAGCAGACAGAGATCTCCAGTACTCTGAATTATTTAATGAAGCCTTAATCATTCTTGAAGACAAAGCTATTACAAGTTAGTGGAATATTACTCCAAGATTTGAGTTTACCTTTACCACTGCTGTGGATTATATCAGAGAAATGTCACATAATATGAATTATCTCTTGAAATTTGTTACTTAAAATGAAGAAAACTTTCAGAAGTTCAAGATTTTGCTTATTCTGGTTTTAGAATATCCTGGAAAACAAGAACTCCCTCCCTTTTTTTTTTTTGCAGGATATTCTAAAACCAGATGATTCCAGAAAAGACAGTTCTTCTCTATAAGTTGGCGTAACTGATGTGGACAACAGTTCTTTCCCATATACTAGTACAGTTTGTTTTTGAATGGGGCGAATGTCTCTCGTCTACATTGATACCAAAGCTTCATCCATTATTCAGAAAGCGATAAGCACTTTGGGGTTGAAATGAAATACTATTTCTCTTTACTGCTTTGAGAGCAGTAACATTTCTAATATGTTTGATTAGGTCTTGTTTAAATTAATGTTCCTATCCATAGTGTTGATCTGTATTTCTATCGTCATATTTTCTCGTATATTTCTTTCTCCCTCGCTCCCCAGTGGCTAAGTGGTACGTCTGCGGACTTAGAACCCTCAACACTGGGTTTTGATACCCGTGGTGAACAGAGCACAGATAGTCCATTGTATAGCTTTGTGCTTAATTCAAAACACCAACACTTCCTCTCATTACGTTCATTTTTTTTTTTTTTACATTTTGTTCAAACTCTTTATTGTTTTCGCACAATTATTTTCTCGCAAACTTCAGTATTTTGCGTTTCTAGGCAACTACCGTCTTAGGTACCTTCAAGACCAGCCTTTAGCTTCAGTATGTACGTCCAGTGCAAAACTCACACTGATTGTTTTTTAAACTTAGATTAGCGTCATATTTACATCAAATTCACAATACTAAGATTAGAGAAAAATATATATATATATATACTTTTAAAGTGTTTCATAAAGTTTGAGCAAAATATAAAACGCATACACATAATTGTTTGTTTGTTTTTGAATTTCACGCAAAGCTACATGAGGACTATCTGCGCTAGCCGTCCCTAATTTAGCAGCGTAAGACTAGAGGGAAGATAACTAGTCATCATCACCCAACCCTGATTGTTGGGCTACTCTTTTACCAACGAATAGTGGGAGTGACCGTCATGTTATAACGCCCCCACGGCTGAAAGGGTGGCACGTTTGGTATGACGGGGATTCGAACACGCGACCCTCAGGCATACATATAATAGTTTTTCAGAACAATGGTGCATAGATTATACGGAGTTTAAGCTATGTAAAGTGAAATTAAGAAACGCAAAGAAATTGTCAAACTATCTAGATAAAAAAGAAACAGTTTGAAATTTAGGAATGGTTTGGTATAGTTATGATATAAAAATAATAACTTATAACGTTCCCCTCAAATTAGGAGCTTTTCATATATCTGACTGTTGGTGATCTTCAAATGGAACACATATGAGAAAATACACTACTTGTAGTGTATTTAGTGTATATATCTACAGATAATAAGGGAAGAAATAGAGTTGTGGAGTTCCCTTAAAAAAAAAAAAGTGTTTTCGTAACATCCCTTTAGTCCCCTAGTCGCACAGTTGTATCTTTGCAGACTTATACTGCTATAAACCGACTCTCAATGCCAGTGGCTGGCAGATCACAGATAACCTTTTGTGCATAATAAAACAAACAAACCGAGTAAAACATCTCTATGTTGTTTTCTCGACTCAGTGCCGCATTGCGCATACGTAATGTGTGTACATTTAAGTTATATTTCAAGTGTGCAAATGAGTTTTAGTGTTGTTGAAATGGTTAAGCCTCGAGCTACGTAAAGTGAACAAATTTCCATCCACAACTGCGAAATCATCTCTTTATTATTTTTCACTTTTCGATATTCAATCAAGTTAATAAAAGCAAGTGAAGGAACGTGTATTATAAAAAGTTTTGAAGGAGCAACAGAGAAAGAAGAAGTAAGGATTACATTTGGTAATCCATCAGTGTGATTCTCGATTCGTTTAGGAGTCTCAAATAATCCATGATATTCGTGGTATGAGCACAGTTTGTGAATACTGTGTAGCAAAGAAACTCCTTGAACGTGTTGTTTTAGTGGTAAAGATTAATTGCCTTCTCTTAAAATTTCACCTCAACCATTAAATGAAGAATCTCAAAATATTTTAACCAAAATTAGAAAGCATAGCACCTGTTTTCAAGTGACCACCTTTCTGGCTACAAAAATGTATGAACAAAGAAATGTCACAGTCACACAATCCCTGTATCAAAAGCTTCCAAAAGTATGGATTCTCTGATAACACACAATGTGACATGTACCAAACTGAATTGTAACATATACTAATTTGGCTTAAAGTAAAATCCGAACCAACCATACTGATGATTTTGTTTTCAAAACTAACAAAACTTAAAAAAAATATCATTTTGTTTGAAATAGGGAAAACGCATACGATTCTCGGTTCATGTGGTTCATTAAATATAGATTTCACATGCATGAGAGAAGAAAAATTCATCAAAAGATTTCCAAAGCTTCTCCAGAAGTTTTAATGTTCAAATAAATGTTGAATCACGTAATTCAATTAAAAGCACAAAATGTGTCTGTCAATATATCAACAAAGTTTTACATATAGTTATCTTAGGTATTGAAGATGTAATATCAACCATAAAGTTTAAACATACCACTTTAGAAATCAGATAAGAACAAAAGAATCACTATCAAGACTATTTGCATTTTCAATAGAAGAACGTCATCCAACAGTTGTGCATTTACAAATCTATTTAGAAAATGGCCAAAAAGCGCTTTTAACGATGAAAATGTCTTACAGAGAGTTGAGCAGCCACTTAGGACTACACTTACTGCCATTCTCAAACTATAGTTTCCTGATGAATTTGTAACAAAATCGTTGTGTTCAGAAGTGCCATTCTATTTCTTGTAGAAAAACTAACAAGAAAGAAGAGCACAAGGTGCTAATGTGGGAACCATCCAGGTATCAAATGTATTCCTCCATTAGAAACAGTTTACACAATACTCATTTCTTTGTTTGAAGTTAAGCACAAAGCTAAAGAATGGGTTATCTGTGCTCTGCCCACCACGAGTATCGAAACCTGAATTAAAGCGTTGAACGTTCACAAATATACCGCTGTGCTACTGAGTAGCTTATTTACATATTTTGAGTGAATTTGTTTGATACCGTTCTGTTACTGTACTCATTTCCTGGTTCTACATCCTTTGTAAAATTAGAGACATAGTGGTGAATTATGAAATAGCTTCAGAGCTGTTTGCAACTTAATGGGTTTGCAGGAAAATGATGGTAACTGGATTATCTTCTTTGTTAGTGAACTTTTGGCAGCAATTCATCAAAACTTTGATAGTTTCATTTATAGTGGTATTTTGAGTCCTCTTCAACTGAGGGAAACTTATAGAGAAAGTATATCTGAAAAACTTTTTTTACAAAAAGCAGACAGAGATCTCCAGTACTCTGAATTATTTAATGAAGCCTTAATCATTCTTGAAGACAAAGCTATTACAAGTTAGTGGAATATTACTCCAAGATTTGAGTTTACCTTTACCACTGCTGTGGATTATATCAGAGAAATGTCACATAATATGAATTATCTCTTGAAATTTGTTACTTAAAATGAAGAAAACTTTCAGAAGTTCAAGATTTTGCTTATAAGCATTTCCTGAACAATGTTCAAAATGATCAGATACAGACTATGCTGTAATTACACAAGTGAATTACTACATTCTCTTGAACCACCAGGGATGCTAGGACATACATTCTGAAACTAAAGTTTGTTGTTGAGAAATCTTGATTCTGCGAAATCATATAATGACACAATATTAGTTGTTAAGACTTTACTGACACATATTATTGAAACAGTAATCACAACTGGTCATAGCAAAGGTTAAGGTGTCTTCATTCCAAGAATTCTTTTGCTACCAAATGATTACCCCTTTGTACTTTAAAGACTAATTCCCACCTACAATTTCGTTTGCAATGTCAATTACTAATGAACAAGGGCAAAGTTTAAAGGTTGTTAGATTCTTTCTACAGTATCCTTGCTTTTCACACGTAAGATGTTCAAAGGTTGAATTTCATCAGCATCTTCATGTTGTCAGAAGAAGCAAAAAACAGTCAACGTGATATCTGAAGAAGCTTTAATTTAGACTCCGTAAGTGTTGTTTTGAAATTTAAAGATTTCAATAAATGTTAACTGCTATGAAAATTTAAATTTTAAAGAAGTATTCTTGAAAGAAATTTATTTGTTTTCTTTATGCTGATTTCAAGTAATTTGAACACCGGTTCAGAGAACGGGTAATTTAACTTATAATAACATAAGAATAATCTACTGACACGAATGAACTTTACAATGGATTAAATATTAACAAATATAATAGAATTTAAATCATCCCTATCCCAAATTATCACACCACGTCTGGTCTAAACAATGTCATCTTCCCACAAAACTGATACCACAATTTGAGACCACGTGGTTACTGGGATGTTGTAGTGAATTTAATCAGCAATCCTCCAAAGTCAAGTCTTAACAATGATGTTATAGTTAGATAAATAAAGAAATACATGAACTCAAAGGTTGACCCTGAAAATATCTTGTAAAGTTTCTAATTTGTCATGCACATTGCATATAATAAGTGAATGAAAATGTGTAAAAAAAACATAAATCAATAAGTATAATACGGTAAAATTAACGTAAACATTAATATACACAAGTTAGGCAACCCTATTTAGAAATACAGGATTATCTAACAACTAACTATGTCTGTGCTTCCATGTTATCGTGTAAAAGTACCTCAGCTGCTGATCTGCGTGGTGATGCTATTGCGTGCGTATCGTGTTGTGTACAACGATTACTCGTAACACAGTATATATATCATTGCAGTGCCTATGACAACTGTTATGGTTATGACACTACTGGAGAGCCTTCCTCCATTTCTTAAGGAAGTTCGCTACAAGACAACATTATTCCTGTTTTTGTTTTCTACCATTGAAGACATATTAAAATTTAATAAGGTCTATTTATATGCATTTATTTTGTTCTATGTTTTTTTAAACACCAGCTCAGCACCATTACATCAAAGGAATCATAATCCACAAGCTTCTTTCTTTATAAAGGTTTTCCCTCTTTGTTTTCTCATTTCATCTATAATGATTTATTTCGTGAATAGAGCTAAAGTAAGTAATGCTGTGTTAATAACTATTACTGCATATTGACCGAGTGTTATTTGTAAACATTTACAGATTATGTGCTTAAAGGAAATACTCTATTGTTGTAAGGGAACAACTTGTTTATTCTTATCTGTCTGATTACTCAATTAAATAGGGTTTCGTTTACTGATAATTGGTTCCCTAATATTTCAAAATTATTATTATGCATTTTACTACACAGGCCTGGGATGTTTTTTTTTTCTGTCAAGAAATTTTTACATATTCTATAGTAGTTTTTTACACCGAATCCGAAAGTGGCATTCGTTTACCTCCCCATGAAGTCCAATTTTTTTCACAAAACGTCATTTGTTCGTTCACGTAAATGAACGTATAGTTCTCTTGGATTTTTTTGGGTCACCAATCCGGTGGAATACTGATTTATATCTTAAAATTTATTGAATAATTTAATAAAAAATGGTACACCAGTTGTTGTTTTTTTTTTAGATATACATATCGTCCAATTATGACGTGCACTACAATAAAGCATTTGTAGTGTTAATGTTTTGTCAACAAATAAATATTGAGCAACCTGTACTCAGTTCCAAAATATCAATACTATACAACGTGTTATGGCTCTAATAAGTGTGCAAAATTCAAAAACATAAAACAAGATATTATATATAACTTTAGTTTGTTAGTATGTCTAAGATTCGTTTTAAACTTTGTTTTGTTTTTACTTTAAATGTATACATGCCCCTCAGCGGCAGTCTCAGGACATACAACTCGAGAAATCGGGTTTTGATATCCGTGGTGAGCAGAGCACAGGTAGCCCATTGTCAAGTTTCGAGCTTAACAAACACATTAGATATGTTGTCAACATTTGATATAATTAAACTGTTTTATGTTATAATAGCTTATAAACCTATCCCTAAACACTTCCAAAGTATTATGTACGATGTTTTGACCTGTTTATCAATATATAATATTTTTATTTTATGTTACTTTTTTGCGATATGCATAAAAAAACGTTGAAAATTTTCCTAATTTACATCCGTTCCATCAACATTTTAGAAAAAACAATATCAGTTACTACTAAATAGGTCCGGCATGGCCAGGTAATTAAGGCGCTAGTGTCGTAGTCTGAGGGTCGCGGCTTCGAAGTACATTCAAGTACTGTAAATACATTGACGTTTTTCCTCGTGCCTTTAATTAATACTAACTTCTGATTACAGTAAGCTACTTATTTTAAATTAAAATAAAAATATTCTCAGTAATACATTTAGATAAATAAATATACTTTTGTTGCATTCGTTCTAATAAATATTAGAATGCATTGTTGTGCATAAGATGATTGCACTTCCAGATAACAATATTTTCGGCCGTAAACCTAATAATATCTCACGAATCGCGGCAGTGAGGCGAGGATAAAAAAGAGAGAAGGTGAACTATTACATGCAAAAAAGAGCTTTAATTACTTGAAAAAAAATCAGTCATTTATTCCAGACAGTGTCAGATATTTTCATTTAAATATAAATTATAAGTTTTGTCTTGCGAGGCACATTGTATGACAAGTACAAGTGGAACAGGGCGTACGTTATGCTTAAGTCCTGATTTCTCCAAGCCCATCCTGGTTTCTCCAAGCCCATTCCCTTGGCTGTGGTTTCGTTAGATATTATAGAAATCTGTCACTTCAGTTTCGTATGGTTTCGCCCAGACAAGTCTCTGGGCTCGGCATAGCCAGGTGGTTAAGGTGCTCGACTCCTAATCTGAGGGTCGCGGGTTCGAATCCCCGTCGCACCAAACATACTCGCCCTTTCAGCCGTTGGAGCTTTATAAGATGACGGTAAATCCCACTATTCGTTGGTAAAAGAGTAGCCCAAGAGTTGGCGATGGGTGGTGATTACTAGTTCCCTCTACTCTTACACTGCTAAATTAGGGATAGCTCGCTTAGATATCCCTCGAGTAGCTTTGCGCGAAATTCAAAACAAACCAAACAAGTCTCTGATTTATTACGATTTCAAATTTCTAGAAGATGTAATTTGAAGTTAGAAGTGAATTGAATGTCGCTATGTATCAAATGTATTGTATTTATCAACAAAATTGATACACACAATATTATTTCTTAACACAAATACATTTTAATATACAAACAACAATACAATTTATAATAATGGTTATTACAAATAATAATTTATGTACGAAACTTTTATAAACTTACAAACAATGCTCAGTCATCTATCTGTTCTGGAACTAAATATTTTATCTACGATTCACGATGAGCGAATTAATTCTATGTTTATGCACAGATACACTTTACATGACGGGAAGCTCATTAACTTCTTCACATGTAATTTTTTTTCCCCGACGAAAATATTTAATGTCCTCGAAGAAATACTAATGTGCAAAGTGAACTCACTGAAGTGAAACGGTTTGTAACGTTCGAAATCTATTAAATGTTTCTGGTCAAATATCTTTAGTTTTCTGATTGGTAAGCGTTTATCACAGTTATAGCTTCAGAAGTTTACAATATACTAACTGCATCAAACCATCAATATAATAGTGTCTCTTTGTGCGTCGATTTATAAACTTTAGGCGAGATTACCGAAAGTTCAATTAACAACAATATTTTACTTCCTCACACAGTACATTATTTTATTCTTACGCTCAAAAATCTTCATCAAATTTAGAGAATAGGCGGGAAATGTCGCAACACATATATAACACTGTAAGCCACACTTATTTCAAAATATAGATTTAACCAAAACAAACACCGATATTAAAATAACTACATAGCAGTATATGTATTACAAAAGTCAATTAAGTCGTATGTAGCGAACACATTATATGATGCATTTCGAGGTACAGTCGTGGAAACAGTCGTGAAATCAGAGATATAGCTACATGATAGATATCAACTCTGTCTATTACGCCGAGAACCGTAAGCCTATTCAGATCTAGTAACTTCTGTTTGTAATTTAGAACTACAGTAACATTAGAAATTCTTTTAGTACATACGTCTGTCAGTATGTTGTCTGTTATTTTTTAGTCTGTCTTTATGTCCGAGGCAGTAAGCTTGTATTAAACTGAGTGTGGCGAATGCAACGTAATTAATAATGTAATTGTCGTTTTAAAACAAAATTCGACCATTTTGTTTGTTTCATAACTGAAGACATAGTTATCAAAGTGCAGACGCTTTAGGCGTAAGCATTGACTTTTCCGAATGAAGTTTCGGTTTCAGTAGGTATGTCTTTCATTAGGCCCATTACATATGCTTTCTAAAATGTCATTACTGATGTCTACAAAACACGTACTGTTTAGGGTAGTTTAAATTTACGTTTGAGTTTAAGAGATACACTATGAGCTTTCTTACATAGAAATTATCCCCAAGCGATACAGCGGTATGTCTGCGGTTTCACACTGCTACAAAGGGGGTTTCGATATCCGTATTGGGCAGAGCACAGATAGCCCATTGTGTAGTAGCTTTGCCCTTAATTCTAAATAAAATAATCGAAGAGAAATGTGGTACAAGTAGTGTAGATGTGCTCCTCTAAGTTTGCGTAACACAGATCCATTTTGGTTTCCATGGCAACCCCTTGTAACTCTTCGTACGTTCATATGTTAAATTAAAAAGAAAATTTCAAAAGTCAATACCAACTCAAATAGCCACAACAGGGTATCAGTTGGGGAAATAGAATCCTTCTTTTGTCCAATAAAAACTATAGTTGGTTGGTTGATTTCGCGTTTTACGGCACAAAGCAGCGAGGCTATTTGTGCCGAAAACTATAGACGACAGGATATTTATAACAAAAATGATTTAAGAAATTAACTACTTTAATGAAGGAAAGAAGGACACTAATTATTTATTGACTAGTGGTTGTAGGCAGTTTATTCTATATTGTCGAACTTTAAAGAAAGCTGCTTGGAAGCTACCTGATAGATAAAAACGAGGAGGGAGATAAACAGCCCCACCCACGGCTAAACATTGGTTTGGTTTTAACGAACAAATAGTAGGATAGACAATTACAATGAAAGAATGAAGATGGTTGATGAGGGGATTCGAACCCGCGACTCACCGATTGCTAGTCGAGCGCTCTAACACATGGGAAGTGCAGGTTTTGAGAGAAACTGAAGTTAGTTAATGTCAGGAAATTACATAGAGGGCGCTATAAATTAAGTTTATTCAATATAGGTAGACGCTCCGGTTCTAATATGTCGAAATATAAAACTATTGGTCATTTTGAATAAGTTGGTTAGACTCGAGTAATTCCTTTATGGTTTCCTTAACTCGTTTCTGAACATTTGGAAGTAGATCGTCACAGATAAGTCTGAAAAAAGTGGGGTAATTTATCTATCTGTTTATATCTTGGATGTATACTTTCTTGCACCATCTTTATTGGTCATTTTAATAACAATGTTGTTGGAACCTTTCAGTGTAGCTACATCAACGCTTCTTTCTTTAGAGATATTAGACCCCATGCATGCTTTCTTCGGATGAATTGTATTGATTTAAATTTGAAATTGACCAATAAAAGGTACAGCGGTAAGTCTAGGGTTTTACAGGGGTTCGATTCCCCTCGGTGGATTCAGCAGATAGCGCGAAGTGGCTTTGCTATAGGAATACAACACATAAACCCATAAAAGTAACAAGAATCGGATGGTAGCGGTGACTAGTTCGAATTTCAACCTCAAATTTATTTACAAGGATTTGGCGGTGTGGGTGTTGTTATCAAAAGTAAGGTTCTTGTAGAATAAACAGCTGGATTATTAGAAAATCTCAAACTTGATGTTGTCGTGCTTAAGTTACTGTTATAATCATTATTTATATTAACGTGTTTTTTTTTCTGGTTTTTGTTGTTGCTTATTTAGAGTTCTTCTGAGAGATTAGGGCTTACTTTTTTTTACGTCTGAGACGTCTATATGATAGCAAAGAGAAGTTACATTGTAAAACAAGTAAAATGGAAGCTTTATTTGTACAATAGAAGAGTTCTGATAACATCCTTAATAAAACTAAACTAGCATACTGCATTAAAATCTGTCACTTATTATAACTGATGTCTGACAAGCCTCTTATTTATGTTAGTGTATTATGATTCTACATAGCCTGAAATTAAGTTAACTTTAAATGTTGATATTAATTAGAAGACAAAATGTACAAATTTATATTTTTCAACAAGATTATTACATACAGTGTTTATATTTAATAAAAATATATCATAACATACAAAAATAATACAATTCATAATAATGTTTTATACAAATAATGATTTATATGCAAAAATCTTATAAACGTACAAAGAATATTGAGTTTTCTATCCGATCCCAAGTTTCCTTAATATCTTATCGAGAGTTCATGATGAGAGAATTAATTCTGAGTTCATATACGTGCAATTAATTTAATGGAGAGCTAGCGAGCTCTTCGCTGATTACCCGTGAGTTATATAACGTCTTTGTAAAACTACTGTCGTGCTAGTCCACTGTAGTTAAGTAGTTTGTAATGCTACCGCTAGAGTATCTGTAGGGTTCGATTAATAAGCGTTACTCACAGTTATAGTTTCTGAGGCTTATAGTACACTGACTATAGCAAACCAGCTATCAGCAATATTTACTGTTTCTTGGCTTATTTGAGAGGACAGTTTCTAGAAATGTCAGCTAAAGCAACAATACCGATTCCTTGATAGATTGTTTAGGCATGATGGAACTTTGCACAAAGTTTCAACAATACTGATGATACAACAGTGCTCTCAAGAAACGTATATTGTTGATTCTTACATTCTAGAATATACTTCAAATTTATTGAATAAGCGGAAATTTCGCAATATACATTTAACAATACAAGTTACATGTATTTGTAAATATATATTTAACTGAAATAAACATTAACGTGAAAATAAATATGTAATAGTAAATCCTCATAAATCAAGCTGGTTCTCTCCAACCTAGTGATCGTCTACACACTAACAGAATTTCTTTGGCTCTCCTACACCAATCATCGTTTTAATAGATGGACTTACAGGACTGTCTAATCTACCTTTACGTTACTTATAAAAGCCCCCTCTCTCCACAGTATCACACAGATGTAACTATCTGTGCTCTGCCTACTACGGGTATCAAAACCCGGTTTCTAGCGTTTAAAGTCTGCGGACATACCACTGTGCCTCTGGGGGACCATACCAGCTTCAGTACACATCCCCAAGGCGGAAGTTATGCAAATTCGCGAAAAACTTAAGGTTATCTTCGGACAAGAAAAGTTGGTTCAGTTATATGTAGTTGTAAGTATGGTCATATAAATTGCAAAACACAAAACATGTATTTATTATTACGATTCCGTATTAGCGTAATGTAAAATATGTAAAAACAAAAAAAATGGAAACTCTACAGACTTGCACATATATTGCACATGTAGCATATTTACTGTTATACATTTATTTTAGTGTCTACGTTTATTTCAGTGTAGTTTTCTGTTTTGCATGGGACATATATTTGTTGACTATGTATTGCCAAGTCCCGCCTCTTCTCGAAATTTCTAAAAGATTCTTTAGAGTAGTAAACAACAATACGTGTTTGACAAAAACGCTGGCGTGCTCGAACATTGTTGAAACTCCGAGAAACTCAGATGAGTATTATATAAAACCGATGCCCAGGGAAAAGATTACTGTAAGTTGGCTACAGTTATAGGCCTTGAAAGCTGTTATTGTGATTAATGCTAATTAATTGTAAACTACAGAAATTTGACAAGAATGTTTGTAGATTTCGAATATAACAAACTGTAGAACTTCAATGAATTAACTTTGGATGTTAGTATTTCTACGAAGAGATTAAATACCTTCATCGCCGGAAAAAGGCAGCTTGTAACCGGTACACGACCATCCAAGCTAGCTAACTTAAGTAAGATGTGACAATATCAATTCCAAAGGAATTTGCTCATCGTGGATTTGGATCTTCGATACAATATTAAGTTCTATGCCGACTAAAATACTCAGTGTTGCCTGTAAGTTTGTAAAACTTGTACATAAACCATCATTTGTAATAGCGATTAGTATTGATTGTCATTATAAATTGGATTTTTTTGTTTCTTTGTTAATGTTTTTTATAATAAAACATATTTGTGTTAAAAAAAAAGAAAATCTCGGGTATCAATCTTATTGGCAAATATCATAAATATAATACACATTAACATTTAATTAACAACTAAATTATAATTTGCGGTTATTTAAAAAAAGTAATACGTCACTTACGTAACATAATAAATCGAGGGGTCGTTCTGGTTATGTTCCCCGCTAGTACAGCGGTATGTCTCCGAATTTACAACGCTAAAATCAAGGGTTCGATTACCCTCGGTGGGCTAAGCAGATAACCTGATGTGGCTTTGCTATAAAAAAAAACACACACACATTCTGGTTAAATTATAATACGGAAGAAATATTATAACATAAAACAAAAAGACAGAGACATCAAATAATATACAATAATTTACAATGTATACAAAACAAACAAAATCACCCCTTCTTGGTAGATCCGCTGTCTCTATATTTCAACGTAAACACTTCAGATGTTATATGTCAAAATTCAGCTTCAGATTGCAATTTAAAAGTTGAAATCTTCTCCAGATGTACAGCTACAAAAGATTACTCTTCCAATGTAAAACACACCAAAACTTTTCGATACTTCTACACTTCTCAAAAGCACAAAATTTACCAAAGTTAAGACTAAATCTTAAATTTACCAACTATTTACAGTTGTAAACAAAAACCTAATAACATCTCTTTAACAAAAACCTACGAGTTAATATTTAGTTTTAAAAAACTCTTTCGAGTTCTATATAGAAAAGACCTGTTTGAAATGGCCACTCAAAGTAAACTAAAGCAAACTTCTCAAACACAATTCTCTGTGTGTGTGAATCTTTGTTTCTAACGGAAACTTGAGACCTTTTATATGGAGAGCTCGAGTGGAAAAACTGTTAGTCAACGGTCTGTCGAGACACGAACAACTAAAAACAAGAACGTTTTTTGCAAAAAATACGGCATCACAACAGTATCTCCCCCTGTATTCATTGAACCTACATATTCAGTTTGGTGAATCTCCAAATATGGGATAAAGTAATGCTAAAAAAAAAAGCTTACAAAACCTGAAACCTAAAATTTTTCCTTCTTCCCCACTCACATGGACTTAATAAACCCCCATACCAATTTTGGTGAAGATCCATCTACACCCTGCAAAGTAGTTATATGGACATACAACAGACAGTACTGTTATATTTATATAGGTAAAACATATGACAGTCTTGAATGGAAGCAGGTAAAAATCCCCAGTATTTTCACGACAATGTTTGGCCCGGCATGACCAGGTGGTTAAGGCACTCGACTTGTAATCTGAGGGTCGAGGGTTCGAATCCCCGTCGCATTAAACATGCTCGCCCTTTCAGGCGTGGGGGCGTTATTATGTTACGGTCAATCTCACTATTCATTGGTAAAAGAGTAGCCCAAGAATTGGCAGTGGGTGGTGATGACTAGTTGCCTTCCCTCTAGTCTTACGTTGCAAATTAAGGACGGGTAGCGCAAATAGTTCTCGTGTAGCTTCAACGCTAAAATCAGGGGTTCGATTTCCTCTCGATGGGCTCAGCAAATAGTCCGATGTGGCTTTGCTATAAGAAAAACACACAAAAAACACCCTCGTGTAGCTTTGCGCGAAATTCAAAACAAACTAAACCGAGGACCGTCCATTTTATTTTTTTTTATTTTTGCAGTACTAGCATCGGTTTAATCTTCTATTTCTGCTGAAATCATTTTACTTAGCACTGAGGAAAAAAATCGTTTAATAAGAACAATGTTGCTCTGGAAATTAGTTCCTTCATTGGCCACGTGGCTCAGTCTCATATATTTTATCACTTCCACTACAATCTCACGTCAGAAGTTCATTAGAAGAGAACTTCAGTGAGGCCAATCTTAAACCATAAATCTTAACAAACGTTTCTCAGATCACTGGACTTTGGCGTTGGTTTTTGCAAACACATCCAAATTTTGTTTATAAAAACAAGGCATGATTTTATTTTTCTTTGGCCAGGTGGTTAGGGCGCTTGACTCGTAATCTTAGGGTAGCGAGTTAGAATCCCCGTCGCACCAAGCGTACTCGCCCTTATGATATAACGGTCAACCCCAACATTCGTTGGTAAAAGAGTTGGCGGTGGGTGGTAAAGACAAGCTGCCTTCCCTGTAGTCTCACACTGTTAACTTAGGGATGGGTAGTGGAGATGTCCCTTCTATAGCTTGCACGAAATCCCAAAACAGGCAAACATATCCTAATTCTGGGACAGAATCATATAATTTTAAGGATCTATACTCAAAGAAAGCAACATGACTTTATTCGATAATTATAAAATAAATTAAAGATAGGAAAACTTCGAAACAAATGGTAGATGTACAATTATCTGAAAATGAACAACATTTAAACGTTTCTGTGCAAGCAACTGTTATAGTCATGTACCTTCAACAAGTCTTAGACGTTTCATCAACTTTATTAAGTTTTCTATCTTTAGGTTTAGGTGGTATTGAGTGTCCCGCTGAGAGAGCGGAAAATCTACTGATTTACAACTCTAAACTCAGGGATTCGATTCTATGAGGTGGCCAAAGCAATTATCCCGGTGTAGCTTGGCTATCATAAAACAAAAATCACACGTGATGTTGATAATATTAAAACTAAAATTTTACGTGACGAAATTATTATTATATCATATTTTATATGTTTTATAATGAGCATTCAGATATGTTTGGGTATTTGCAACTCTTGCTGTCCTGGAAAAGTTTTTGAGGCCTCGTAGAACTTACAGAAGAGAAGTGCAGAAGCTACAGATGAAATGAGAAGTGGATCCAAAAATGTTGCTAGAGTAAAAGAGATTTTATTACACTGAAGACTTGTTTGTTTTTTAATTTCGTGAAAGCTACACGAGGGCTATCTACGCTAGCCGTCCTTAATTTAGCAGTGTAAGCCTATAGGGAATACAACTAGTCATCACCACCAAATGCCAATTCTTGGGCTACTCTTTTACCAACGAATAGTGGGATTAACCGTATCATTACAACGTCCCCACGGCTGAAAGGGCGAGCATGTTTGATATGACGATGATTCGAACCCGCGATCCTCAGATTATGAGAAAAGCACCTCAACCACCTGGCCATGCCAAGCTGATCGAAAGCTATCATCACCAGCTGCAGTAATCGCTGTGTCCACGTTTTTGCATTGTCCTTTGAATCGTGAGGTTAAATACAGGTCTAGCAAAAAATTAAGACTGCTATAAAAAGACCTCTATAGATTACTTCCCCCATGTCAAAGCATAGGACTGCAAATATAAATCATCGTCATATCAAGCACTCTGAACATCCAGAAACACACATCCAGTGTAATTACAATGGGAATCCAAGATGTTGCTCCATAACAAGACCAGACATTAGAAGACACTATCTTGAGCCATGTACAGTCAAAAAACGTGGTGAGATGAAAGTGGTGGACATATATAAATATGTTAAAATTAAATTATTGATTAGTAACTGATTATATACTAATCTATCATTTAATGACGTTATTTCAGCCCCAAGTCAGTTACTTTAAAAGACCATATATTGTTTCGAACATCAAAAGAAGGTAACATGTGTTTAAACAGAAACACATTCATTTCATTTGGAAACTTAACGTATTGAAACAAAATACACTGTAATGACTCAACTAAATTGTGTTATCTGTAAATATAAAAAGAGACAAGTTATTTGCATGCAAGTTAGAATAGTTTTATTTTAGGCTTTTAAATTATAACTTGGTTTCCTAATGCATACATTTCTTATTGTTATCGGAATAACTATTTCAGAAAGTATGCAACGTATGCAAAGTTATTCAAACTTGGTTTTCAAGAATATTTACAAAAATTTCTGCACGTAGATTACAAATGTACCTGTGGTAAAGGACAATGTAGTATCTATTACACTATCCTTAAGAGTTTAGGTAGAATTTTGAATATTATTATTTGAATATTTGAATATTGTTATTTGAATATTTGAATATTATTATTTGAATATTATTATTTTAATATGATTATTTTAATATTTTAATATTATTATTTTAATATTTTAATATTATTATTTTAATATTTTAATATTATTATTTTAATATTTTAATATTATTATTTTAATATTTTAATATTATTATTTTAATATTTTAATATTATTATTTTAAAATTTTAATATTTTAATATTATTATTTTAATATTATTATTCAAATATTATTTTGAATATTATTATTTGGAAGATATAACTAATTTCCAGTATTTTTCAACCTAGCTTCTGCATTTGTATTTTCTCTTGTAATTTCAATCAAAATATTATTCACACATACCATCAAAAAGTTCAATTTGCCTAAAATGATTTCCTTATTTTGAAGTCTTTTGAAGTTCCTTGCAACATTTATTCGGATTAACAATTTCTCGTGCACGGTTGCCTGGTAACTGTAATTTCTCTTATGTTACTCTTTCTAGGTTTAAGTTTAAGCCTTTAAAATATCTTCTATACATAGAAATCCTAACAAAAAATACCTTTTCTTAAATAAAATGTAAAATATACGGTAATCCTTCCGAACGAATATTCAAAACCCTTGACACACCGGATCAGAGAATGACGCTTAGCTTGTTTTGTTTGGTTTTGTAGCTTGTTTTAAATACAAACTTTTATGTCATATTTCCTTTGTTTCTCGGTAAGTCTTCGGAGTTACACTGCTAACATCAGAAGTTAAATTCTCCTCGGCTGACACAGCAGATAGCTCTATGTGGCTTTGCTATAAGAAACACACACATATTTCCTTCATATCTTGACCAATTTCAGATCTAATTACAGTTTCAAACTCAGGTGGTCAAACTCTTTAGATTGGTATGTTTGAACATGCGCAGGGTTTCACAGGTTATCTTACTCTAATTCTATTTAAAATAATTTTAATTTAAAGGTAGAGATCGTAATAACTTATAAAACTATTTATTTATATGTAAAATTACCTTACAAACGTTCATGACCAACCTCTAATAACACTGGTTTACAAAGAAATTGAGGCAAGCACAAAAATAGCTGTTTTAACCTAATTTGGGGGTGCTGAATTCAGATTTGAAATCCGTTTTTACTCATCACCTCTAGTTTTTTAGATATGCATACTGTACATTTTGTACACATACTATACATAGAGGCGTATATGCATTCAGGGTTAATTTCTAATATTGTGTGACTTATGTCTTCTTTTTTAGTTATTATGCAATAAATGTAAGTGATAGCATTACATTATATATATATATATAGCTATATATCAAGACGGATTTTGGCAGTTAAGCGTAGCCAACACGTCTCAATCAACAGCCAGTAGTGCACTGGCAGTCAGCGCAGGAGGTTGGTGCCCCTCGACAATTGTGTTACACAATCTTTTGGGTATATATTTGTATTACAATTTCCAACGACGCACATAATTATTATTGCCTTACATATGATTTAATTTTACTTTGTTTTTTTCAGATTCTCCAATGGCTTCAAGCTCGTCAAAACACCGAGGATGCCTCAACAAGGCCAATTCTTTCTGCTACGTGTGTGGGGACTTCACGACAGTTGCACAGCGTCGAACCATCACTTCCCTCCTCAGAACTGCCTACTTTCATTATTTTGACTGTAAAATTGGTGATCAGGACAAATCTTGGGCTCCACACATCTGTTGTAAACCCTGCTACAATGGACTAACTGCTTGGTTTAATGGCAAGAAAGCGGCTTTCAACTTTGCAGTCCCGATGGTTTGAGAGAGCCACGAAGCCATGCAGATGATTGTTATTTTTGTCTAACAAATATAACTGGTTTCAATGCATCTTCTAGAAAAGATCAAATATCCCAACCTTCCATCTGCTATGAGACCCGTTCCCCATTCAGATGATCTTCCTGTCCCAACACCTCCAGTAAATAAGGATCTTCTTTCCTCATCAGATGAAGAAATGCCTCCAAGGGAAGATTCTGCCAAGTCAATCTCTTCCGAAGATATTGACTCTTCTTATTCAGGAACAAGTGGCAACGAGCCACACTGGATCACGCAAGAAGACCTGAATGACCTTGCTCGTGATTTGTATCTGTCAAAACAGCAGTCAGAGCTCTTGGCTTCTCGGCTTAAACAGTGGAACCTAGTCCAGGAAGATGTAAGGATCACCAGTTTCAGGAATCGGAACAAAGACCTTGCTTCATTTTTCGACATGGAAAACAAGTTGTGCTACTGCACAAATGTACCTGGCTTGTTCACTTTCCTTGGTTTGCCACATAATCCTTCAGACTGGCGTCTTTTCATAGACTCTTCCAAGCGAAGTCTCAAGGCTGTGCTTCTGCACAACGGGAATAAATATCCCAGCATTCCCACTGCACACTCTGTCCATCTAAAGGAGTCCTATGACAATATGGAGCTTCTTTTAGAAGTTGTTAAGTACAACCAGTACCAGTGGAGTCTGTGTGGGGACCTTAAGGTCATTGGTCTTCTTATGGGTATGCAAGCGGGCTTCACAAAGTACTGTTGCTTTCTCTGTCTCTGGGATAGTCGAGCTGTATCCCAACATTACAAGCAGAAAGACTGGGAGTCTAGAAGCACTTTCGTTCCTGGCGAACACAGCGTCAAGGAGAATCCTCTGGTTGACATGAAGAAGGTGCTTCTTCCTCCTCTTCACATCAAGATTGGTTTGATGAAGAATTTCGTGAAGGCTATGGACAAAAATGGTGCTGCCTTCCAACACTTGTCTACTGTGTTCCCAGGTCTCAGTGCTGCTAAGCTCAAAGAGGGCATTTTTTGTCGGACCTCAAATCCGAGAAGTGCTGAAGGATACTGATTTTGAGGAGCTTCTTACCTTAAAGGAACTGAGAGCATGGAAAGCATTTAAGTCAGTCTGTAGTGGCTTCCTTGGTAACACACGCGTACCAAATTACCAAGCCTGTATTGAGAAGTTGCTAAAGACTTATGAGGATATGGGATGCCGAATGTCACTCAAAATTCATTTTCTCCATTCCCACCTCAACTTCTTCCCTCCAAATCTTGGAGCAGTGAGTGATGAGCACGGAGAAAGATTCCACCAAGACATTACGAAGATGGAGAGCAACTACCAAGGCAAGTGGAACCCCAGCATGATGGGAGACTTCTGCTGGATGCTCTTGCGTGACATCCGGAGGCAAAATACACCAGATCATCTAAGAAAACACACTTCTAACTGTCTGCGGTACTATGAATTGTGTACATTGTGTCATCCAAGTATATTTGTTCCGTCAATGTTCTTTATCTATCCTGTTTTATCTGTAATAAGCTGCTGCAACTGTTGAAATAAGCACGTATACACTCTGTATATACTAAAATGAGACTATTTAAAAGTCAGAAAACTAGAGGTGATAGAGCATAAACTGTTTATAAATTTGAATTCAGCACACCCAAATTAGTAAAAAACACCTATTCACATTCTTGCCTCAGACAAAAAATATTTTTTTTTGTAAACCAGTGTAATACTAAGTGAAGTCTTTTAATGTTATTGTTAACTTATAAAGCACAAGAAAGTGTTTTTGGATACATTCTACTGTTTCTGGTACATACATAATTATCGTAAACATTAAGGTCTAGTTCTCTGAGTCAAGCAAAACCTTTTTATGTAGTTATTTGTTTTTATTTTGTGTTTTGATTCCCCCTGTTTTATCCAAAATTCGCCTTTATTCTTTTAAACTGACATAAAACTAACAATCGAACATACATATGTATGACCATATTAATAATAGACGATGCATTTTAATGGCGGTATGGTTTATAATAACCGCTTCTTACCTTCATGGAGCGAATTTTTCCAGATTCTTGGTGCATTAAAATCCAATTAGTCAGAGAAGTAGTTCCTTTGGGTTTTCCATTGAGAGGACTAGTTCGTTTTATATTGTATTTCGCGCAAAGATTTACAAGGACTTTCTGCGTTAACCGTCCCTAACTTAACAGTGATAGATCAGAGATAAGACAGTTAGTCATCACCACCCATTGCCAACTCTTGAGCTACTCTTTTGGCAAATAACAGTAAGATTTGCTCATTTTAATCAATCTGTACATGTCTTTCACATTTTCGAGAGAAAAATAAAGATAGAAGAGGGTAAAATTTTTAAAATAACCTAAAAAATTTAAGGTAAAACATTTAAAGTGTATTACAAGGGCTTAAAAAAATCCCATTGTGGACTGAGAATTCCATTTGTCTTCCATACTTTTACCGGATCAGTAGGGCTTTGATCAAGGGCTTAGTATGGGCTCACAATCTTTGTTAACCTGAAGATGACCTAGGAAGGTCGAAACGTTGTTTTCTGCTTATCAATAAATGTGTTAATACCCATATCAGCCGTTATGAGATACATTTTTAGAAGAATTTTGTCAGAGTACATTAATAAAGATATGATTTTTTTAATGAGTACTTCTTATTGAAGTGTATATCGTAAATGAGATGCTAATTTCCATGTAAAGTATAGACATCTTAAAATTATAAGCTGAAGCAATTCATAAAAACTTTGAATTAGTTTGTGGTACCAATGCACTGAACAATATTCATTTGAAACAAACCTTTTTTCATATAATAAGTTTGCCAGTTGAATGAACTGCGGTACTTTTCTTCGTTCATTTATAAACATATAAAATAGATAGACAAACACGCTCATGGGTACGTGGAGTGTGCGTGTGCGGACACACGTGTATTTGTGACCACCATAGTATCCAGAGAAAAGAACTTCGTAACCTAAAATTTTGTACCTACACCAAGAGAACCCTTAGGGTACGCACCTGGGCATTATTATTTATCCAATTCATGCTCCATAGTACAACTTGTAGTATATCAATTAGACTGATAACTTCTAATATATAGAAAAGTCAGTGCGTTTTGATAACAATACGTTTCATCAGTTCTTTTATTTCATGTTGTTTAACAACAAAAGTATAATGCAGTTTTATTGTCTGTACATTACATATTACGTTTTAAGTACCTAGAATAACAACAATACTGAATTACAGTGTTTTTTGTTATACAAAAACAATTTAAGTTTAAAATTAGATCGATATTTTTACTTTCATATATTTGGTTGTTGTTGTTTATTTCATAACAAAATGATCTTTATTATTTGAAGTATAAATTATATGAATGTATGCAATGTTCTGTAAATTTTATTTACTTGTTAAAGTATATGAATGTATATGAATGAGAATCCGGGTACTTACACTAATCTGTAACGTGTATATTGTTCTCTGGTGCAGAAAAATTTTAAATACTGACCACAAGCTTTAAGAACATACTGATCGTTTAGTTTTCGATAGAACGCGGATGTATCACGTTGATAGTGGAACACGGAATATCGCGAGAAAGATGCAACACGATAACAGCAACCTATCATTCTTGTTGCTAAGCAACATTGGTAATATTAGCCAGATACTGAATAACAAGTTTAATCTCTGACGTAGCATAACTACTTGAAACAGATCCTTGAAAATGCAAATCAAGCTAGCCATGGAATCCGAGATTGAAATATCTCACACATTAACGAATCTATATGCACAGTTTTCTCTGTCCAGTATTAATCTTGTACTCTTCATAGGTTCGTCTGAAGTAATACCAAGCCGAATTTGTTATGTACACTGTATTGTATCACAATTGTGGATAACGTATCTACCAACATGATTTTTTTTATTGTCTATATTATAAAACACTTTCATGTTTTCCCAGAGTCGTTAAAGCAACATTTTAATTCCTGTTTAATGTTGTGTGGTTCATTAGACTACCTTAATCTATTAATGGTTTTCTTTATTCTTTGGTAAAAAGGTAAATATTTTATGAAGAGCAAAAACACTTTATCATTCGAACGCTACAAACAGTATGGATTATATAACACTTACAAAAGCTTTGTAACAGTTTTAAATGGTTTGTTTGCTCTCCAAATGCTGCACAAGTATTAATTTTGAACTTAAAGAATAGAGAAGACAGCTCGACAAAGCAATCACTGCCAACTTTTTTACTGCCCTTATACAGTACTTTCACAATCCTAAAATACGGAATGAGTTTTACGACAAGAGGTAAAGAACCATGAATTTCGGATTCGCACTTTGGGCACACTGAACGCTAGAGCACACTCTATCCAGTTAAAGTGAACTGTAATATATTTTCTCTTTTGCCGATAACAAGTACATAGAAGCCAATGCACACGCTTCACATTAAACATCAAAGAACATTTTCTAATAGGGCAGAAGAGAAAAAATGTTAGCGCGTTAATGTCTTTTTATTTATAAAATTTGGAGCTAACGTTTTTTTTGAGTTTAATATATTTTATGAAAACATATTTGTGTATTTGTATTAGTTGATTAAATTCCAGTATATAGTTGTTTACTTGTATTTAACCCTTGTTTTGGAACTATATATTACCTATATAGTTTCGTAGAATTCTGCTAAGTCAGAGACGAAATACACAATTAAAATATGTCCTGAACATTAATTCATTTTAACAACTGTAGTCTTGGACGATTCAATATCGATTGTCGTGAACCAGATACTGGTTCATAACATGAATCGCAACGGATTACACAAAATACTGATAAAATATTCCGACAAAAAGCATCTTACACTGGAGATTCAGCTCAAACAACATTTACTATTGATTACTAAGGCTGTAACCGTGTAAAAGTGCACAAAAAGCACACGTGTTAGGCTTACAATAAAGAGAAAATCCGTTAAGAACGATCCGTTTGTAATTCTAATGAATATTTTCTTGCAGGCTAAAATACTAAATAGGGTACTGTGAAATTCGTAAGGGGTATTGACAAGTCGAATTGCTTATTCTATGTATTACGTTAGCTACAAACATTATAATTCCAGTGAAAACGATGCTATCATTTCCCCTTGCAGCGAGCTTCACTACACACCTCTGATGCTCTTTTGAAATGCTGAAGTACAGGGTGATATTAATAGCCAATAATAGGTGAAGGGTAGATGGCTGTAACATGTAGACACTCAGTGCTTTGTACACTATGCCAGGTTCTTATGTATAGATTGAAGGAGTACACATAATATTAAGTTTTATTGCACTCATTCGTAGAATAATTATTTTAAAAGACACAAATGTTTATTTAAAGCGATGTTTTATAGGTATATGTTTGAATTGAAAAAGACTAGTTTTCTACTGTAACATTTTATACACGCCAAGTGTGTCTTCGTCCAGGCGTGTATTTGGCCATTGCTATGCATTACATATAAATAATTTAATTACGCAGAAACTATAAATGCTCACTATATTCCCAAACAATCTTCATGGCAATCTACATCTGTAGAGTAACATTTTACGTATAGAACTAATGTGATCAAGCAGTCAATAGTTACTCTAAATCATCATGTACTGACTTCACAAATTTTTCTTCTATGTGACAGCATGGAGCCGAAATAAGAGGTAAATAATGTCTACAATATTTCCAGCTTTGTTTACTTACTGGGATTTTTACAATCTCTATTTGCCGATTTTTAAAATTCCTATAATTTTATTTATCTTCTTTTATTATAAAGTGGCCAGAAACAGTTTTCCACGAAATAACTTTTCGTTATTACTTGTACTAATTTTGCATTGTCTCCGGTGTCTTTGATCTGACTTTCGTTGTTTGAAAATGATAAATGCTTACCATCTTCATTTTTTAAAAAAATTTAATAGCCTAAACTTACATCAAATTTCGTTTTTTTTATTTTTGTTTATTGATTTATGAGTGTTTTCTAAGTGCTTGTTTTCTCTACAGTGTTCGAAACAATTATTTGTAATGACGCAATTTTCTCTGTGATTAGAACTTCCATAACATGTTTTCTAAAATTATAAAGAAATTATTTCCATGGTGGTGTTTTCAGAATTATCTTAATACTACAAACTTTTTTTACATTACAACTTCTGAATTTTTACTCAGAAAGACAAACAACAAAGAAAACAAAATGTGTAATATATATATTTTTTTTTATAAATAAACTCACATTTACCGTTTCATGTAAATTATTACGAAATGTTTAGCATGTAGGCTTTGGGTTTTTAAAGAAATTACACACTTAAGATTTGTAGAGTGAAGTTAGGGTAAATTCATTTTTTTCAACAAATACATACTGTCAGATATTTCTTTCACAATGTCTCTGCATGTTTGAAGTTAAGGACAGAACTATACAAAGAATATCTCTGCTAAGGTTATTACGACTAGCAAAATCCGATTTTTTTAGTCTATTTCTGCATTATAAGCCTACGGACTTATTGGATTACTGGGGGCCCTTAGTTCATATGACGCGGCAGTCACTTCCTTCATGTTCCTCAGAATACACAATCATGTGATCAAAATTCAATTGAGCGTCTTTAGAATGAGAACACATATCTTGTTCTTCATTTCTCTACCCTTTGTTTTAACACTTGAAATGTAACTGCAGACCATCTTAACCAATGAGGTATATACGACTTAGACACCTGATTGTTTGTTTCTTTGTGTTTTGGAATTTCGCACAAAGCTACTGGGGCTATCTGTGCTAGCCGTTCTTAATTTAGCAGTGTAAGACTAGACAGAAGGCAGCTAGTCATCACCACCCACCGCCAACTCTTGGGCTACTCTTTTACCAACGAATAGTGGGATTGACCATCACATTATAACGCCCCACGGCTGAAAGGGCGAGCATGTTTGGCGCGAAGGGATGCGAACCCGCGACCCTCAGATTACGAGTTGCACGCCTTAACACGCTTGGCCATGCCGGACCATGTCACCTGAATTCTGTCATTACCACATCAAGAACAGGTGCATTAGACAGGGCCATTTTCCTGAAAGTCGCCTGGAAGGGTCACTTGTTTTAATCCCATCATTATTTGGTTAACAGTAACTCAAAATTAGCGGAAGGTATTGTTCAATAAATACCTTCCCTGTTGTCTGTATTTTCAAAATTAGGGACAATAAGTGTAGATAGCCTCGCGGTAGATCTGCGCGAAATTCAAAACAAACGTGGTTACATGTACTCTAAGCAAGTTGTACACGTATCATGTACCAGAAAGGTTATTTATTTATCAAATGAATACGCAGTTGATTATATGAAACTATTTCTCATGTGAGAGACTGTAAACATTATAAATAAAGCGAAATGTATACCGATGTAAATACAGAACATTCATTATAAACATAAATAAACTAGGCCCAGATAAGAGTAATGTAATTATCCCAGTGACTTTATATAAATAAACTAGGCCCAGATAAGAGTAATGTAATTATTCCAGTGACTTTATACAAATAAACTAGGCCCAGATAAGAGTAATGTAATTATCCCAGTGACTTTATACAAATAAACTAGGCCCAGATAAGAGTAATGTAATTATCCCAGTGACTTTATACAAATAAACTAGGCCCAGATAAGACTAATGTAATTATTCCAGTGACTTTACATAAATAAACTAGGCCCAGATAAGAGTAATGTAATTATCCCAGTGACTTTATACAAATAAACTAGGCCCAGATAAGAGTAATGTAATTATCCCAGTGACTTTATATAAATAAACTAGGCCCAGATAAGAGTAATGTAATTATCCCAGTGACTTTATACAAATAAACTAGGCCCAGATAAGAGTAATGTAATTATCCCAGTGACTTTATATAAATAAACTAGGCCCAGATAAGAGTAATGTAATTATCCCAGTGACTTTATATAAATAAACTAGGCCCAGATAAGAGTAATGTAATTATCCCAGTGACTTTATACAAATAAACTAGGCCCAGATAAGAGTAATGTAATTATCCCAGTGACTTTATATAAATAAACTAGGCCCAGATAGGAGAGATGTAATTATCCCAGTGACTTTATACAAATAAACTAGGCCCAGATAAGAGTAATGTAATTATCCCAGTGACTTTATATAAATAAACTAGGCCCAGATAGGAGAGATGTAATTATCCCAGTGACTTTATACAAATAAACTAGGCCCAGATAAGAGTAATGTAATTATCCCAGTGACTTTATATAAATAAACTAGGGCCAGATAAGAGTAATGTAATTATCCCAGTGACTTTATACAAATAAACTAGGCCCAGATAAGAGTAATGTAATTATCCCAGTGACTTTATATAAATAAACTAGGCCCAGATAGGAGAGATGTAATTATCCCAGTGACTTTACATAAATAAACTAGGCCCAGATAGGAGTAATGTAATTATCCCAGTGACTTTATATAAACAGACTTGGCCCAGATAGGAGTAATGTAATTATCCCAGTGACTTTATATAAACAGACTTGGCCCAGATAGGAGTAATGTAATTATCCCAGTGACTTTATATAAACAGACTTGGCCCAGATAGGAGTAATGTAATTATCCCAGTGACTTTATATAAACAGACTTGGCCCAGATAGGAGAGATGTAATTATCCCAGTGATATAAATTCAACACTCTCTTTAATGAAATGTTCAGTATTCAACAATACTATAAAATACTAGTGCAGGAAGAGGTCATCATTGCATGCGACCCTCCCAGATCCCGAAAAGTATCTAGATCCTAACAAAAAACTTGGAAGGACGTAGTAAGAGTCTAACGTTATTTTAATGCAGCGTTTTCATTTTTTTAGCCATATTTCACTTGTCCAACACACTGGGCATAATAATCAGAGGGTCGCGGGTTTATATTCCCGTCACACTAAACATGCGTGCCCTTTCAGCCGTGGAGATGTTATAATATTATTGTCAAACCCACTATTCGTTGGTAAAAAAGTAGCCCAAGAGTTGGTGGTGGGTGGTGATGACTAGATGCCTTCTCTCTGGTCTTACACTGCTCAATTAGGGACAGCTAGAGCAGATAACCCTCGTTTAGCTTTGGGCGAAGTTTAAAACAAACCAAACAAATAATGAGTATAGTGTTAAAAACCATTATTTTACTATTTCAGTAAACAACAGGCTTTTTTTTTTATAAATTAGCGTCTGATTTAACTGATAAGCAGATCAATGTATTTTTGTTACCATTAGATCCATTGCAAACAGTGCGTTTAATATCATTGGCTTAATATGACAAATGTCAGAGAAAATTCGAAACTGAAGTGAAGGCTACATTACAGTCCAATTTCACACAATTTGGCCAAGTGTGTTAAGGCGTTCGGCTCGTAACCTGAGGGCCGCGGGTTCGAATCCCGGTCGCATCAAACATGCTCGCCCTTTCAGCCGTGGGGGCGTTATAATGCGACGGTCAATCCCACTATTCGTTGGCAAAAGAGTAGCCCAAGAGTTAGCGATGGGTAGTGATGATTAGCTGCCTTCTCTCTAGTTTTACACTGCTAAATTAGGGACGGCTAGCGCAGATAGCCCTCGAGTAGCTTTGCGCGAAATTAAAAAAAAAGTAACTAACTTCAAACAATTTTTGACGAGTTTTATTAATATTTCACTCATTTGAAAAGGTAGTAAAACTGAACATTTCTTTGATACCAAAATGTTTATATACGTTTAATCAGTAAGATTTAAAACGTATTTTGTTAAGCGTTTTTTTCTAAACCTTATGTCGTTTTCGGAAATCTCTGACGCGGGTTTTTATAAGGCTCATTTTAGGTCGAAGTTCAGTTTAAACTGATAAGTGTTCAGACAAGAGTTCACGACGCTGATTGCTTCGCTTGTTCTAATAGAACATGCAGGGGTGGAAAGTCAAATTCGAGAACGTAGACAGAAGTAAAGGATATTTCAAACCCGACAGTGCTATGAAAAATTATATTTTGATATATAATGAAAGGAATAAAAAAATACTTTATGCATCTCCACAATAAGTACCTCCGTTTCGTAAATCGAGAATGGGTCACTGAGAAAAAACAAAGTAATGGAAAATCAAAACCGTAAAACGTATGTTTGAATTGTGTAATTTGTAACGGTTCAATGCGATCAAATAACTTGACCAAGTTAACTGAATTCTGTCAGTTCTTGTTGTTTACTGTTTTCCATTTCAGATATCGAACAAAAATATCAAATGAGGAACAACAACAGCTTCATGAAAGTTTGACCTCTTAAGGTTTTTTTAGCCTAAGCATTGAACCTAATATTTCATCAAAGTTGTTGGTTATCACATTGTGATGACTATTTAAACCATGACTTTGGAATAGTTCTCCCTCTGTTACAGCAGTAAGTCTACAGATTTACAACGCTAAATTCAGGGGTTCGTTTTCCTTCGGTAGACTCAGCAGATAGCTCGATGTGGCTTTACTATAAGAAAACACATGCAATACTTACTTCGGCCCGGCATGGCGAGGTGGTTTTAAGCACTCGACTCGTAATCCCCGTCTCCTTAAAGAGGTGCTCCCTTTTAGCGTAATAAACTTACGATCAATCCCACTATTCGTTGGTGAAAGAATAGCCCAAGAGTTGGTGGTTGGTGGTGATGACTAGCTGCCTCCCCTCTAGTCTTACACTGCTAAATTAGGAACGTCTAGCACAGATAGCCCGCGTGTAGGTTTGCGCGAAATTCAAAAACAAACAAACAAACCCACAATCCTTTTCCTCCACTGAGTACATTAGTTTCCGCTTGCTCTTACGCGGGAAAACCTTTCACAAATATTTGTCATTTCTAATTTTAAGTTGCTTTACTTAAAACCTTTTGTGACGAATTTACTAACGCATATTTATTTTAATATTTATATTTGTTTTATTTAAATATGTATTTAGAAATGAGAGTAACTTGTGCTGTAAAATATGTTTACGAAATTTTCACATTGAATTGTTATCAAAACATTGTAGTGTCGTGACAAATATCTGTTCATTCTAAACATGATTTTCTTCGAAAGTTTTTGTCTCATTCAAACATGTTGTGTGAAATAATGTTTTTTACAGTTTCATGTACCGTTGAAAATCTTAAGACACTTGGTCGACACATAAAAAAATGAGTTGTTTGTTTTTTAATGTTGAGGCATGTTTGTACAAGTCATGTCTCCCAAGAAACGTGTTTTTTACTTTGTAGTTGGATAATTTAATTACTAATTAATTAACTAATAATTTGGTATTTACTCTACTTTTTTATAATTATTTAATTATAAATGACTTACTACACTATTTAATTAGTGATTAATTATATTCTTGTTCAGATGTGTATTATATGAGTCATGACTGTCTAGAAATACCTTTTCTACTTTCTGGTTGTATACATCAATTATAAGTTAATTAACTAATGAATTAGCGTTCACTATGCTTTTTATAATTAATTAACTAGCTTTAAGCCTACTTTTGGGGTGATTTAATTATAAATTATGTAATTACTCAGTGTTAAGTATCATTTGAAGAATGATTTAATCAATTTATTTATTATAATTATTAATATGATGAGACATGTATTGTGCGAGTCATGGTCACCTGTCACGTTTTCTACACTATGGTAATATTATGTAATAACTTATTATAGCTGTCTCTCTGGCATTAAGCTATAATTTCAGTCCTTCATAAGTTTAGTTGCGCCCTCTGATGAACTATTAAATAATGATCGTCTGTTATGGCGGCCCCCAGTACTATTATCTCGTCTGTGGTGATATTTTGCCTCCCCTTCCTTTTACGGTGCGTCGCAAATTACTACTATTATATCAATATTAATTCATCCTTACAAGAGTGTGTGATTTCTTATAGCAAAGCCACATCAGCCTATCTGTTGAATCCACCAAGGGGAATCGAACCCCGGATTTTAGCGTTGTAAATCCGTAGACTTACGGCTGTACCAGCGAGAAACTCGTTAAGAGAACGTTAAATATTGCGACCGAGACAAACTTTACGATACAAATAAAACTGTATTACCTGAAGATGACTCCTATCCTGCCAAAAGTTATATTTGTGTTCCATAGTCCTACTATTCTTACCGTTAAGCATGAAAAACAGGTGATTTATTAACACTATTAATTGTCTTTATAATCTTAAACATCTCAGTCAGATTTCCCTCTAACGGTTTTCTTTTCAAGATAAAACAATTTGAGAGATTTCAACCTCTCCTCTTATGAGAACCCCCTCCATTCCAGACACCATTATATAACCATCCTATGATCTCTTTCCGATAATTCATTGTCCTTGCTAATGTAAGAATTCCAAGGATGAACTCCAAATGTGACCTACTTACAATGAAATTATAACATTTTTTTTTTGTTGTATCGATGAAAATGTGTGTTTTCTTAAAGCAAAGCCACATCAGCCTATCTGCTGAATCTACCGAGTGGAATAGAACCCCTGAATTTAGCGTTGTAAATCTGAAGACTTACCACTGTACCAGCGAGGAACTCCTTAAGATAACGATAAATATTGCAATCGAGGCGAGTTACTGAGACTACATTGAAACATTTACTGGGTAAATTCTTCGTATGAAAGCATGTTATCTGTAAATACAATTTTAACAGTTCTCCCAAGTGCATTTACTTATTTGTCAAATAGTTAAGAAAATTCGAAGAAAATCAAAAAGTAAACAGCAGAGTCTCTTCTTACTTTCGTTTGTTTTTTAATATTCGCACAAATCTACTTGAGAGTTATCTGTGCTCTCCATCTTCAATTTTCAAGTAACACCATGAAGGGAGGCAACTAGTCAACAGTATTCGACACCAATATTAAACTATTATTTTACCAACAAAGTACAGGAAAAACTATAACATTATAGCATTCCCATTTCAATCTTGCTACCTGAAATTTGCGAGTTAAGGGCCCAAACAACAAATCCATGTCAATTCCCAACTGTAAAGGAACCTTATTCTATTGAAGACCCAAATAACAAGTTTCTGAACTTGTTTCTTTACTTGTTCAAAAAATAAGGTTTAAAAGATGCGAAAAGTTTGACACGCTCTATTATAAAGCACTGTTTAATAATTCGAAGGAAAAAAAACGATTTACGACGTGGCAAACAAATCTAGGAGGATATATGGACCAAACAAGCTAATCCACTTCAAACAAAGCGACTTCAATGCGACACTTTACTTATTTGTCCCAAACAGATTACTTCTATAAAGTTTGCAAACGAGACAAAAAAAAAAAACACACACACTTTAACTCAAGAAATGTTGAAGTAAGCACTCCCTCTTATTTGAACTGTAAACAAATGTACGACATGTGAGAAACCTAAATGAAACTTCGGTTTTGAATCTTTTTCTTTAAAGCACACACTTGAAAGCATTGTTACAACTTCCTTATAGATAAAGCACAATTGAATAAATACATTAACCACTGCTCTTATGAAGCTCCTTACATTAGAAATAAAATAACTGATGGAAAAACATTTGAATAGTATTATAAAAGTGAATTGTTGACTTACATTAGTCTTTTTCTAAACTACATTCAGTGAGTTGACTTGAGCTTTTCATACTTTGTTGATAGATGTTACTATCTCTGGAACTGGTTTTGTTACATTCCTGGTGCATGGTCAGTTGTTACATATTGGTAAATGTGGCAGTTATCCTTCACCAACTATTCGTCTTCATCACGCAGGATCTCTCATGGGGCCCGGCATGGCCAAACGTGTTAAGGCGTGCGACTCGTAATCTGAGGATCGCGGGTTCGCATCCCAGTCGCGCCAAACATGCTCGCCCTTTCAGCCGTGGGGGCGTTATAATGTGACGGTCAATCCAACTATTCCTTAGTAAAAGAGTAGCCCAAGAGTTGGCGGTGGGAGGTGATGACTAGCTGCCTTCCCTCTAGTCTTACACTGCTAAATTAGGGACGGCTAGCACAGATAGCCCTTGAGTAGCTTTGTGCGAAATTTCCAAACAAACAAACAAAGCGGGTTAGCCTCTTAACAGAATTAAGTTTCTTAAATTTTATGAACCGGTTTTCAAGGAGTGATGTTTACCAGTTAACGTGTCAAGACTATAATAGTGTGTACATAGGTCTAAACAGATGTCCCATAGAAACTAGAATTAAAGAATATTCTAAAAGCAGGTAATTAAGTAATATGGATTACACTTCTGGATTCCACCTTATTGAAATATGGATTACACTTCTGGATTCCACCTTATTGAAATATGGATTACACTTCTGGATTCCACATCAATTTGATCCGTCAAAAACTAAGAAAATATTCATATCTGTGTAAAAGGTAAGAAAAACTAGACAACTTGGAAATTTTAGAAATAAATACATGTCTAGAAACAACTCTATAAAAAGTTCTAAACGACTCAAATGAGCTTAACTCTTCTGCAGTTGTGTCTAGGTTACTTCCGGATATTTGTTTAAATCATGTTTACAAACCATTTCAGTCTATATCTGGAATGCATTTTGCTGTCGAAAACATAGTCGTGAATAAATGAAGTTTATTGTTAACATACAAATATATCTTTCGTTTATTTTACAGTTCTGTATTCTGAGTTACTAATGAATTGTTTGTTTTTCTGGCATGCTTCTATTATGAACAATTATAATTGTCATAGCCTTTTCAGTTTACATATATTCTTAATGAAATACATTTTCTCCTAATTCCTCACATGGCGGCGAAGTCTTTGCCAGTATAACTCTAATTTTTACACATTTATTGTGTGCCATTTTTATTCAACGAGCCATTATTGCATTTACCATAATATTTCTGGAAAATGTTTAACAGTTCGATCTTTCATTAGCTTAATGTATGACTGGTTGAATAACCAATCCCAATGTTATCAATCAGTATCTGACTGTAATCTATATCAGTTTATTTTGATACACTAGATATTGAAGCAATGCAATAATATGTCAAGTTTACCCTCCTTTATCCCATAATTACTTTCAATACCATATTGAAATTAATAAAAAGTAAAATGTACTCCTTAATCTACTCTTTTATCAAGAAATAGTGGGATTGACCGTAATGTAATAACGCCTCCCTGCCTAAGCATGTTAGGCGTGACGGGAATTCGAATCCGCGACCCTCAGATTAGGAGTCTAGCGCCTTAATTACCTGGTTTGCTTAACATATGACCGGTGATTGACACGTAACTAGAAAAATTCTTTGTTTACTATTACCAAACAAAGGATGTCAGATTATTCAATAATTAATTTTTGTTTTGACAAAATATTTCCGAAAATGTTCATTTGTATTAACATTTAAAACATTTCTTAACTTTGTTACCTGTTTGATCGCTGTATTAATATTATACTATTTTATACAGAAGTGGGCGTTTATGTTTCATGTTTTAGGAGCCTTAATTGTACTAAGATTTTCTGGACACAGATCGGTACTCCTATCCTAAAAGACAGATACGGATTTCACATTTTTATAGCGCACATCATTTTAGAAAAATTTGTTAAGTTACACAGACGTTTGTTTTGGAAATTTCGCGCAAAGCTACACGAGAGCTATATGCGCTGGCCGTGGTTAATTTAGACTAGAAGAAAGGCAACTGGTCATCACCACCCACCCCCGACTCTTGGGCTACTCTTCTAACCAAGGAATAGTGTGAGTGACAGTCACATTATAAAGTCTTAGGGCTGAAAGGGCGAACACGATTGGTCTGACGGGGAGTCGAATCTGTGACCCTGGGATTACGATTCGAGTGCCCTAATCACATGGCCATGCAGGGCCAAATTACACAGATATAAATTCAGTTTTTCTCTTCTAATAAATTGCAAAACCTTTGTTCAATTTGATTATTTCTACACGTCAAAATTTATAACGTCGTTCTCAAAAAAGACAAACAGCACTGACACATCAACGAAAATATTTGGACTCTAAGACAGCTTTTGAATTACACGTCATAAAATGGTTATTTATATGAAGATTTGCTGAACTTAAAACAAATGAACAAAGACATCGACAGCTTATGGACGTAAAGATTTTGAATAGATTTAATCGGTATTTTCATAATAACAGATTTACAAAATGCTCTTTTAATCATGTGAAAAACCTGCAACGACTAGAAACGTTTCAAAAAGGTGAATATTTTTAATTATCTCCACAAAGCTTTTCATAACTTATATAATTATACACTAGAGAGCTAGCTTTGTATAGAGGTTTGAAATTTCCTTTACTACAAAAAAACACTTCAGTAACATGATCATCTTGTTTCTTTTGAACTTTTAGTAAGAAAATTCAAAACTTATGTTTTTCCATTTTGTAAAGAAAACTCCAATAATGTTAGAAGACGCAATAACAGCATTGTGGTTACAGTACTCTAATTGTGGGCACAAACCTTATAACATCACTAAAGAATAAATAATTGTCTTAGACACCCTTAAAGCAACCAATAATATTGTTATTATTAAACCAGGTTTTGTTTTGGAATTTCGCACAAAGCTACTCGAGGGCTATCTAAGCTAGCCGTCCCTAATTTAGTAGTGTAAGATGAGAGGGAAGGCTGCTAGTCATCGCCACCCACCGCCAACTCTTGGGCTACTCTTTTACCAACGAATAGTGGGATTGACCGTAAACATTATAACGCCCCCACGGCTGGGAGGGCGAGCATGTTTAGCGTGACGCGGGCGCGAACCTGCGACCCTCGGATTACGAGTCGCACGCCTTACGCGTTTGGCCATGCCAGGCCCGTTATTAAACCAGACATATAAGATCGGTATAGTTGCTTTGAATAAATTCGATTACAATTATAAAGTAACACAAGCAATTGACAGTCCAACTGAATTTTCTAAACTACGCAGAGAACCTGCTGTAACCAGAAAGAACCACCTAATTAATGTTTTTGCAAAAAGATAAAAAATGTTATTATAATATTCATAAAGACATTAGACCAGCTGCTTATCACACGAGAGCATTTCATGTACTGCCAAAGATTCACATATCTGATTTGACCAGTAGTTCTATTGTTTTCGGTAAAGGTTCCTTCAATCAGAAAGAGTTAAAATCGTTATGTTCTTTTTGACACTTAGTTTCCTTTTAACACTTACACAGTGAAAAACTGCTCGGTTTTTTTTTTATATAATGTTTCAAACTTGAGATTCGATGTAGGAGTTTATTTAGTTTGTCCAAATATTAAATCTCTGTGTAAACGTAATACTTCCTCAATTTTTTTGAAATTCGTATTAATCTTGTTTTTAAGGAACGTATTAATGAACTTAATAGACAATCTTTCAAACCACCGAGAGAATTTTTCTCACGTGAATAACGAACGTTATCAATATATCGATGCAGGAAACGCCCAGTCCAGGTTAGCGCCTGTAATGTCACCACCACCGACCGCCAACTCTTGCGCTACTCTTTTGCCAACGAATAATGGGATTAACCGTCACATTTTGATGCCCCCACGGCTGATAAAGCGAGTATGTTTTGTGCGATGGGGGTTCGAATCTACGACCCTCAGATTACGAGTCGAGCGCCTTAACCACCTTGTCATGCCGGGCCGAGGAGGAGTCAAGTAGGTGGAGAATTAAAAATTTAATCTATTTTTATTTGTCTGTCTGTTTCTTTGTACTTTGACACAAAACTGTACAGTGGGCTATCTGTGCTGTGCCAGTCACAGATATCGGAACTTGATTTTTATCGCTATAAGTTCGCAGTCATCCCGCGTGCAATAACAGAAAGTTTTATATCCGTCACGATATGTCCTACTCTTTTAATGATTTTATTTTAAACTGTTAGAAATATTTACTTTTATAAAAATGACAGAATCTTCATAATAAAAGGCATAGATCTCATTAACCTCCCTTGATAACTGCAGATAACATATTTTCTTTCTGATGTCAACGAAAGCAATGATTTCCTGCAACAAACTTTTTAATCAGTCTTCATACAACCATAGCGCATTTCTCCATTAAAGTTCCTCACGCGCATACTCAGTTTATTGTACTCGGTCCAAGAAGTGCGCAACACGTGCCAGTGAAACAGACTGAGACATACGAACTGACAAATAAGTAAGGTAAAGTCCAGCACATTTATATTTTACCGTAATTAACGCTTCAACAGCAAAATATCGGAAGTGTCTCATAGAATCAAGCTGTCTTTCAAGTTTTTAATAAATTATATAGAAAATATCCGTTTGTGATAGAACTAAACAGTTCACAAGAATGATCGAAAAAGTGGAGAGACTTGCGAACGATTCTCTAAGCGATTTTCTTATGGTGGAGATTAATGACACCTTACTTGTTCAAAACGTCAGTAAAACCGTGAGACACCAGCAGAGTTTGTATGACCAGCCTGTTATTAAAAACGTACGAGTCACTACGCTATGGATTCTAGCAGTTCTGGGATTCATAGGAAACGTAGTCGTGCTATTCTGGTTGTTGAACCATCGGGCCAGAAAATCACGTGTACTACGACTTTTCCTTAACCTAACAATAGCAGACGTGCTGGTAACAGTATGTGCTACTGGTCCCCAGCTGGTGTGGGAGTATTATGGCCGAGAATGGAGGGCAGGGGATTTTGTTTGTCGGTTGGTGAAGTTCCTACAGACCTTCTCTATCTGTGCTTCTAATTATCTTATATCAGCCATTGCTTTAGACCGTTATAGAGCTATCCGAAGACCGCTGTCTCCTCCATGGAAGGTAGGATCACTTTAGAAAGTTAATGAGACTATGAAATTGAATAAATAACGCTTATTTCAGTAAAATCATGTTTATAACTTCATTATCCTTTCATTTGATATTTATCATAAATTGAAGAACGTAAAATATAACATTATTGGAAAGACACTTGATTAAGAAATAAATCAGTCAAGATCATTCAAAGATTCTTAGATCTCTTTAGGGTTAGGTTGATGATGTGATAGTTTATAACAAAAAGTGTTCAAATAATTTTCAAAAATAGTTATTACGTCCTAAAACTTGAATTTTACACAATTTACATGAATTATGTTTTATTTTCTAACCGAATAATTCATAATTTGATTTGTATTAAGAAGCGAAATCATTTTCTATCTCAATGATTTACTTCAGTGTAAAAACCAATAGTACGAAAAACAGCTAACGTTAATAGATATTCTGATAGTCACAACGTTTCGGAGGAAGGTTGTCCTGGCTCGAAACGTTATGAAAATTACAACTTGTATTTAATATCAGCTATTTTTCGTGGCATAAGTTTTCACTTATTTGTTTTCTAGTTTATTGTAAAACGGTAATTTGTTAAACAGACTGATTTCATGAATCAGTTAATTTGAGCAGGATAAGAAAACTGTATCTTAATTTTTATATATTTTGAAATCCCAGTATGATTTCTGCATCGTACTAAGTGTTGAGGCGAAATAAACACATTTTGATGGGTTTTTTTATTAAATCGCATTAGACGCTTGGTAGGATAAAATGACTACATTTTCAAACAAATACATACAAATCATATCCGAATTATTTTGCTGAACTGTATTTGAACAGAGAATCAATGCACAAAAACATGAACGATATTTAAAACAAATTAATTTGAAGACCATCCATTAATATATTATGAGTAACAACATAATTTAATCGGCTTACAGATGAGGATTTGAAATACTTTCTGACTTACTTGTAAAAATCATTTTACGTAATATCAGAATAATATTACCGCACATATATATTTGAATAGTATTTTATTAATGTCATTCGCGCGAACAAAATAATTATGGAAAAGAAATACATCGAACACCTAACTACTCTATATAATTAACAAACTAAAAAACTGCATCTGCTTTTGTAACAAGAAAAGAAAATAGTGAAACATTAAATAATTTTTATACGTTTGACAGAATCGCCTTCACATTATCACCCATATTTAGATAAATTATCAGAAAATACCCACATGCTTTCAGAGCTGCGGTCAATCCCACTATTCGTTGGTAAAAAAGTATCCCAAGAGTTGGCAGAGGGTGGTGATGACTAGCTGCCTTCCCTCTTGTATTACACTGCTAAATTACGGACGGCTAGCACAGATAGCCCTCGAGTAGCTTTGTGCGAAATTGAAAAACAAACAAACCTAATAAATATTTGAAATTTATTTAATATTTAAAAAAGTTTAAATCAGTTGTGAAGCCATGTGTGATATGATTTGACTGTTACACAGTTTTGCTCTAAAACAAACAGCGGGTAGTCCGAAGAGGGAAAACGAATCCAGAATTTTAGTCTCTAGTCTTACTGCTGTCTCACCAACGGACACGATATGGATATCAGTTCTTGTTGTTTATATTACTGGGTGATAATACAGCTAGAAATAATTTGCAAGTCTCTTATTTTCTGCAACGTTTAGTAAATGATTAAAAATTTGTTTATTAAACATGTATATCAAATATGGAGTTGAATGTGAGGTAATTAAAGGTATTTCACAAGGAAAACTTAGGAGTTCAATGAAACTCACCACTTGTAGTCTCACCAAATTATCAAACTTCTTCGTACCACGTCCAGTTATGCTCAACTGACGACAATACAATTTTACAATAGCCTTGCAGCGTAATTACCATTTCAGAAGACTTAGTCGTAGGGATATCCTGTCAAAAGCACACCACTTCTTCTTGCATACTTTCCATAATTTATTTAGTTTACGAAAACAATAACTTCCTTGCTACAATTCCAGGTTGGTTAAGGTGTTCAACTCGTAATCCAAGGGTAGCGTGTTCGAATCCCCGTTACACCAAATGTACTCCTTTTTCAGCTGTTGGAGCGTTATAATGTGACGGTAAATTCCACTATTCGTTGGTAAAATAGTAGACCAAAAGTGGACGGTGGTTGATGATGACTAGCTGCCTTATTACACTGCTAAATTATGGACGGCTAGTGCAGATAGCCCTCGGATAGCTTTGCGCAAAATTAAAAACAAACAAACAAACTTTCCAATATGTCTGAAAAATATGAAAAAAACCTAATCACAGGCTAGATAAATAATTTGAGTGTACGGAAAAAGATTCAGTAATCTAAAACTATCTTAATTTATCCTTTTCCATCAACTGTCCTCTATGACAAAAGAAGTATTCACATCTATTATATAACTCTATCTCTCTGCTCTGTTATACGCAAAATAATGAATAGTTTATCAGAACGGAATGAATATCGTAAAACATCTTGTAAATTATCAAGAATGTCGAAATATTGACAACAAGGAAAGAAATATTTACATCCACAGTAAGTCGTTGAAATAAACTGAGACTAGATTGGGATACTTTTTCTGAGAGACTAACGTGGTTATCCAGTAATTTCCAGTTAGTATCACCATATGAATGCCACCAAATAGCAACCGTGGACATGAAAGGTTAATTAAAACGTGTGGATTCACAAAAGGAAATGAACTTACCTGAAAGTACATTTCTGCAGTGGAGACACATACCTACTGATAAGTTTATACTAGAATACTCATTAGAATAAAGATACACTGGTTTACCTTTTGAAACGACGAAATGCTAATTTGAAGTAGTGACAACTAATACACACAACAGGGAGCAAATGAATGACAACAAGTGTACAAACTTCTTATATGTAACATACGTTTACTCTGAGTGGAGTCTAGTGGCATCAGTGTTACCATGTGAGTGTTTTAAGCGTCGTGTCCCAACATCGTGGAGAGTATTTCAATTTATATATATGAATAACCTATGCACTAAGAAATGAATATCGTACTATCTGGGCGTATCCAGCCTTATCAATAATGTCATATTATGAAATGTGCTAGAAAAGACTTTAATAGTCAATCATTCCAGTCTCAACTTCACAAGGTCAATATTATTTGGATAAATACCCGTTACTGCTTTGTGCATATATGACGTATGATCCAATCATAGGTATGCGTGATGTTGTTGTAACATTCGGGAATAATACACCATACGTTTCTGCTCTGTTACGACGGTACTATACCAGCACACACAGAAAGTCGTACATGAGAGGTAAAGTTCCGAGCTTGAAGATCATACGTATTGTACTATCTGGGAAGTGCTCCACATCAGTCTTATATTAGTACAAGTTATGCTAACTGTGTCTTCATTGATGTGGCATTCATCGGCTAATTAATCCTGTTTGGTTACGACGTCGTGCGTCCTGGGTAGCACGTGAGGTGCTGCTGTAGAAGTGAGTGAGCGACATTATATGAACATCAGTGATATTTAACCTACAACGTCTTTGTACGAACGAAACTTAATTATTTTCCAATATTTCAATATGAATAAATATACTGTCCATTATTAACATGATCACTCATACATTCGATCCATTGCCCTCGTTATCTTGACTAATTAATTATTCCTGAGAGGTTATATATTGTGACAAATTTAGTAGTTATACACATGATACACAGCAAGTTTTCGAAATGTTGATAATATCTGTTGATGCAGTTGGTTAGTTTATGACTGGAAAGTAATGTCGTATCCCTTTCTGATAAAGAGTGTTCATAGAGAGAGAAAGTTTCCTATAGAAGGAAAACACTCGCACAACATTCTCATTAAGACAGTAACTAGTTCGGAAATATTGTCCTAAGTCATTAACAATGTTTCATCTCAAGATAATGACCGTGATAAAGAAAGTCTTTTTTATAAAGATAGGCATGTCTTTTCGACAATAAACAAGAATTTCAAATTTGTGGAATTTTGCATGCCTCCAGGCTCAAATCCAAACGAATAGTTGTTTTCACGAAAAATATGTGACAGTAATCACATTTGATTACGTAACTATAAAACCCAAGAATGCAACTAATATAGACAGTCGCGCCTCTGTTGCGTTTAAAAGTGTCCTTGGAGGTCTTGGAAGGACGATGAAGATATATCAAAGGTTTAAGATTGTGTTTGATGCGTTGCGAAGACGTTTGTTGCAATAAAAACTGGAACGTTGAGCAATATTTCCTTTAAACATTGTTATTACCAAATACGATTAACCGTGGGTGTCTATCGTTTATTACCAAAACTGTTTTGCTCGGTAAGAAGTAATGGTACAATGTTTATACTTAAATAAATACACAATATCAATTTTCTTTTTTTACTTTAAATGAGTTGACTGCTTTTAATAAGCGGTCTGCTGTAATAAAAATCTCCTTTGCAACCATTACTCGTGACAAACAGAAATCGTGAAAAATACAGATCTGTAAATTAACCATGACGAAGAGATGCTATCTATTAGAAAAAGTTACAGCTAGTCCCGGCACGACCAGGTGGTTAAGATGCTCGACTCCTAATCCAAGGGTCCCTGGTTCAAATTCCGTCACACCAAACATGCTTTGTTTCAGCCGTAGGGGCATTATAATGTGCGATCAATCATACTATTCATTGTTAAAAGAGTAGCCCAAAAGCTGGCGGAGGCGGTGATGACTAGTTGTCTTCCCTGTAGTCTTACACTGCTAAATTGGGGACAGCTAGCGCAGACAGCCCTCGGATTACCAGACAAATGTTTTAACCACCTGGCCATGCCGGGCACACATGTAACATCCAGGTTTGCATTTTCTACGGTGGACACAACAGATAGCCCAATGTGGCTTTGCTCTAAGCCAACCAAACAAATCTCTTAGCATTTTTTGAAAATTAGTTATTATTTTGGGGCTTTTCCTAGCAAAGTACACTTTCCAAAACTCACTATAGTAGTTATAAATGAATAATCTTCGACCATTTTATTAAATAATATCAATGTATAGTTTAATGCATTACATATTTCACAGTTTAATTGTGCTACAGGTACATTATAACCTTTAGATTACTGAATTAAAAATAGCTTTAATAATTAACAACTGTAGTTAATCCAGCAATAATCATGCTTCATTTTCTCAAAATGTTATATATGTATGAATAACACATAATGTGTTTTCATCTTTCAAATTAATTATTTTTCCTGCTTTAAAATAATGGTGTCTATTTTGTTCTTTGTTCCCATTAGACTAATGATCATATTTTATGATCAAAAGTTTTGATAAAAGCAAAAACTCTTCGTAATTGGTGTGATTATTTTAGTGCTTGAGAGAAATTTCAAACGTTCCAATTCATTCTCTAATTCATTTCATGTATTAATTAGATAAATTGTATTGTGAAAAGACAGATATAGGAAGCAAAGCTCAGAAGATTAAAGCGCACATTATTTTTATTAATTTTTTTCTCTTCTTAATATAAAAAGCATGTGTGGTAAAAATTAAATCCAAAATTAAAGTTTAGCATATCTTTGTTATGAGAGATGAATTACTCTAGAAATGGATAGTTTAATTTCTCTTAATATTCAACTTACACGTTAAACTTCCACGTTATTTGTATCTCAGAACGGCTGGTGTGGGTATTAACATTTTTTGTTACAAGTAAAAAACAACGTTTCGACCTTCCTAAGTCGTCTTCAAGTTAACAAATAAGAGTTTTGTTTGTTTGTTTGTTTGTTTTTGAAATTCGCACAAAGCTACTCGAGGGCTATGTGTGCTAGCCGTCCCTAATTTAGCAGTGTAAAACTAGAGGGAAAGCAGCTAGTCATCACCACCCACCGCCAACTCTTGAGCTACTCTTTTACCATCTAAAAGTGGGATTGACCGTCACATTATAACACCCCCACGGCTGAAAGGGCGAGAATGTTTGGCGCGACAAGGATGCGAACCCGCAACCTTCAGATTACGAGTCGCACGCCTTAACACGCTTGGCCATGCCGAGCCCCAAATAAGAGTTTGCAACTGACCGTCGCCGGACACGTGTCTTTCTTTCAAGTGGGTTTCTTGTTATAAATTCATTTGCTTTATGGGGCTAATTAGATTAGATTTAGCAATTTTTTATCTTCATCTAACACTTCTTGATTTCAGGTTTAATAGTAAGTACACTTCGAAGTCTTATGAATCAGTACTGATCTATATATAATTGACTATTGCAAAACAATAGAACTGTAAATAACCACTATATTTGTTGAAATGATCAAGTGGATATGGTTAGTTATCGTACAACGTTGAGGAACACATAAACGAGACTCATAATTAAACATCTCAAAAACTTGATAGAATGCAAATATCCATCTACACCTTGTGGCAGTCATTTCGTCTGTTATGTTTTAATGAATAATATATACATACTATTTAAGTCATACAATTCTTATGTACGAGTTTTAATTTATATTTTAAACAGTAGATGTTTCATAATACTCTCGGGCATTTCCACGTATTTATGGAGAATTTCTTCAATTACAAACATCTCTCTTAGAATAATGATAAACGTGTAAACGTCTATGATTTATCACTTTCTATTACGTTAATGGAATATGAATCAACAAATCATGGTGATTCTAAAAATGTGATTGGTTTCAGGTTCCAACAAGCTCAACATTTATGATATATTTTAAAAAATGTTATCGTTTGTGGGAAGTAATTTTACAATAATTAAAATATGTTATTTAAAGCAGAAATATTTAATATATAATAATCTATTCTACTCAACATCATACACATATTTTTTTATTATTTAATATAACAAATATCGCATCATACATAAAGGAGTTCAATTTTCGGCCCGGCATGGCCAAGCGTGTTAAGGCGTGTAACTCGCAATCTGAGGGTCGAGGGATCGCATCCCCGTCGCGTCAAACATGCTCGCCCTTTCAGCCGTGGGGGCGTTATAATGTTTCGGTCAATCCAACTATTCGTTGGTAAAAGAGTAGCCTCAGAGTTAGCGGTGGGTGGTGATGACTAGCTGCCTTCCCTCTAGTGTCACATTGCTAAAGTAGGGACTGATAGCGCAGATAAACCTCGTGTAACTTTGTGCGAAATATCAAAATCAAACAAACAGTTCAATTTTCCTATACTCTCAACCCTTCCGCTTAAAGTATTTTGTGAAAAGCGTATGTACGGTTCAGAATTGTAACGTAAACATGTTTAAACTTTGTTCTACTCTAAAAAGCATTGTCTAACAAAGTGCTAATCAACATTCATGTGTTTTTTTATTGCTTCTACTAATGTTGATTTTTTTACTCTGACAGACTCTCCATCTGGCTACCTGAGCTGGCTGTTAGCTGGTTTGACCAACTTTTCTTGTTTCTTTCTTTTCGCCAAATGGATTATCAGAATCAAAGCGTCTGCAGAAATATTTTGTATGATGTCCCTGCTGTCTTTCTTAAAGTCTATCTAACAGTTGTAGTTGTACTAGTCTTCATCATTCCCTTATTGGTCATCAGTATTTGTTACACCAGATTAATCCAGAAGATCTCTGAGAAGGCAGAAGAAATTGTCTATCAGACAAAGTTCGGGAATGGTGCACGTGTAGATAGATTTGCATTACGACGTTTACCCAACAACTGCTTATCACGAGCTAAGCAGAAAACTTTACGAATGACGTTTGTGATCATTACATCTTTTTTGCTCTGCAGCTCACCTTATTGTATCGTTGAAATGTGGAGAATGTATGGTAACCCCACCTATATGAGTGCTATGACTTATTCAATCCTTGCTGCCTTAGCGGTTTCCAACTCTTCCACAAATCCATTTGTCTTTCTCTTTTTTCATTGCACTATAAACGTCAGGCGTCCAGCTAGAGTCCTCAGTGGACAACACAGTAATTCTCCCAAGTTTAGATTCTTCAAGCCTAAATTCCGCCAACAGAAGGAAGTCTCGTGTCCTCAACAGAATGATAAAGAAAGATCGGGTTTCGCAGAGATTCTTCTCGATCTAAAGTCGAGAGAGACATCAATGGCCAGTAGCTGCTTCAACAACAACACACGTCACCAACTGATCAGAAGGCAAAGCCGTCATCAGAAAACCAAACATTTCATGGAGACTCAAAGGCTCTGAATATATGTTTTCAACATTTATATATTTTCTGATCTATCAACTTGAATACGCGGCGTCATTTATTTTACACTCCATTAAATGCCTCTGGATATTAAACTGTGATTGGTATGATGGTTCAAAGTATATTTCAACATAGTTGAATATATGAACAGTAAAAGCAGTATGTGTTCTTGATATGTACTTATATATATATATGCTTTATGATTTAATCTTATATATTATGATGTTACATATTATACCTAAGGGGTAAAATCCAATCAGTGTGTAGAAATGGAATATACTTTCACCTATAAATATTACAGTTAAACCAGAACCCTGAAAGTAGAGGATGTCAAGTTCTTGACTCAGTCCTTTCTATTGTTATTCCTTCATCGATACAATAAAGAGATTACAATTTCATTGTAAGTAGGTCACATTTTGAGTTCAGCCTTGGAATTCTTACATTAGCAAGGACAATGAATTATCGGAAAGAGATCATAGGATCGTTATATAATGGTGTCTGGAATGGAGGGGTTCTCATAAGAGGAGAGGTTGAAATCTCTCAAATTGTTTTATCTTGAAAAGAAAACAGTTAGAGGGAAATCTGACTGAGATGCTTAAGATTATAGAGACAATTATTAGTGTTACTAATCATCTGCTTTTTATGCTTAGCGGTAAGAATAGAGGACTAGGGAACACAAATATAATTTTTGGCAGGATAGGAGTGATCTTCAGGTAATACAGTTTTAATTTTCTGAACGAGTGGTTAGACTTGGGAGCATCTTGCATTCTGATGTTGTGGAGACAGTACATTTAAGCCAGTTGAGGGTAAATTTTAATAAGTATATGAATGATAAAGGCAGGCATTAAGATTGCTTTTAAATTTATATGTTAATTGTTTCAGTTTAGTTTGAAAAACAGAAGAGCTAAGACAGACCAATAGGTCCCATGTTGAAACGTACTAAGTCCAGTGATTCCAAACGTAATATACAGTTGCTAGTTTATAAAAATTATATAAATTACACATAAACACACACACACATGCATATATAGAAAGAGGGAACGTGCATGTGCAAATATATATTCTTGCTTAAATTACCCATTTATTAAACAACTATTATAAACAAACATATACGTGTGTATGTTTATTTATTTTGTCTTGTAGGACCTGAATAAAAATTGGTACATCATTCGTTGACGTTGTTTCATTTTTCATGTTAAAGTAAGATAATATTATTCCCACGCATTTAAAATTGTCGATTGTATATAACTAAAAGCTACACCAAGGCTAGTTGCGCTACCCATTCCCAATATAGCGGTGTAAAAATTAGAGGGAAGGCAGCTAGTCATCACCACCTACAGTCAACTCTTGGACTACTCTTTTACCAACGAATAGTGGAATTGTACGTCACATTATAACGATTCCACGTCTGAAAGAGCGACCGTGTTTGGTGTGACGGGGATTCGAATCCGCGGCCCCCGGATTGCGATTAGATTGCCTTAACCACCTGGTTATGCCGGGCCTATAATCTTGGGCTACTCTTTTACTAATGAATATTGGGATTGACCGTAACATTATAACGCTTCGACAGTTGAAGGAACGAGTCTTACTATTCGTTGTTAAAAGAGTAGCCCATGAGCTGGCAGCGGGAAATGATGACTAGTTGCCTTCCTTTTAGTTTTACACTACTAAATTAGGGACGGCTTGCGCAGATATCCCTCTTGTGGTTTTGCGCGAAATTCAAAAAGAAACAAACAGGTACGATTTATCTTCACTCAACTATTGTGGATGTATTTGTACTAGCACCCACGTGGTCAGGGTGCTCAATTGAATAAAATGGTCGTTATGCCCATAAATGAATTTATCAAATTACCCTTTAAAATGAATTAAAATGGCAACATGAAAATTTGAAATAAGTACTAATATGTTGATAAATGTGTACAGTTTTCTTTCTACTTCATGAACATTTATCAGCTGAGCCACATGGATTGAAATCGAAAACAATTACATGTCACTTACATTGTACTGTACTCTGCCCACAACGAGTATCGAAACGTAGTTTCTAGCAGTAGAAGTCCGCACACGTATCTCTATATCAATGGTCGTCGTTTGTAAGTACTTGTTACCAATACAAACATTTTCGGCTCGGTATGGCCAGATGATTAAGGCAATAGACTCGTAATCCAAGGATAGCGGGTTTGAATCCCTTTCGGACGTGGAGACGTTATAATGTGACGGTCAATCCCACTATTCATTGGTAAAAGAGTATCTAAAGAGTTGGCGGTTGGTGGTGATGATTAGCTGCCTTCCCTCTAGTCTTACACTGTTAAATCGGGGACGTCTAGCGTAGATAGCCCTCGAAAATGTGCGCGAAAATTAAAAACAAGCCAAACAACCATTTTCTATGTGACTTATTAAGTTATTGCTAAATAATAACTTATTCATGATATCCAGTTTCGTCTAAACTCCATTCATAAGAAAGCTTATGAAGGAAAGTCATTGACACAAATATCGTACAATGGATTTGAAAGTTTTTATTTTTTTATATAAATTTCACTTAATGTCTACCTAGACTAAAATTGTTAGAACAAAATAAATTTCAATCTAGATTTGCACTAAGTTTGAAATTACTCTGCTCTCATATTAAAGAAATAATACATTAGAAACCGTATGTCTATTCAAAAACATGAAAAACTGACTTAACTCAAAGGTCATACACTCAGTCTCGGGTAAGTTTACACAGTAATTAATTTGTTGTAACTATTATTAGTTGTTGGTTAACCACATCCTTACGCGAAACTGAAAACAAACAAATGTATTAAAATTCAAATATTCAGTGATAATAATCAGTGATGTCGATTTGTTTGTTTGTTTGTTTTGAATTTCGCACAAAGCTACTCGAGGGCTATCTGTGCTAGCCGTCCCTAATTTAGCAGTGTAAGACTAGAGGGAAGGGATCTAGTCATCACCACCCACCGCCAACTCTTGGGCTATTCTTTACCAACGAATAGTGGGATTGACCGTCACATTATACACCCCCACGGCTGGGAGGGCGAGCATGTTTAGCGCGACGCGGGCGCGAACCCGCGACCCTCGGATTACGAGTAGCACGCCTTACGCGCTAGGCCATGCCGGGCCCAGTGATGTCGAGAAACCCACTTGTTGAGAAATTTATATGCAAAAACGGCTCGTTTGGGTTAAGAAAATATTTTACATAGAAGAGCGAACAACGTTTTGACCTTCTTCGGTCATCGTCAGGTTCACAAAGAGGTAACTGACCGGAAGCTGACCACATGTTTGAAAGGGGTTGTGTAACTGTGTGTCGAAATGTACAGGGCGGTATTAGATGTTTGAATATATAATTTTATTTATTTTATTATATTAATATAGGTATAAAGGCGTTCCTTTATATTGGTTTATTTTGGGTTTAAGTTGTTGTATAAGTAAGGCTTCTTTAATTTTGCGTTTGTTTATGTTTGTTTCTTTATTTAGTATTTGAGTGTTTTCTATGGTTATGTTGTGTTTATTTGACTTCCAGTGTTCGAAAACGTGTGAAGGTGACTTTTTATGTTCTTTGAATCTGGTTTCCATTTTTCTACTTGTTTCTCCAATATAGAAGTCGTGGCAGTTATCACATTGTATTTTATAAATAATGTTGGTGTGGTGTTTGTCAGTGTAGTTTTTACATAGTATAGACCTCAGTTTTGTGCCTGGTTTTTGAATAAATTTGGTATTAACTGGAATGTCATATTTTGTTACTAATTTTGCCAAATGTTGGTTATTTGTTTACTGATGTCAGGAATATATGGTATACAGCAGTATATGGTTTCGTGGATTTTTGATTCGTGAGCTGTATTTACTTTAGTTGGTTGATTTTGCTTTTTGTCTAGGTGTGTGCGTATAATGTTTTCTACGGTTTGTGGAGGAAACTTATTAATGTTGATGAAGTATTGTTTTATTTTGTCTAATTCATCGTTAATTTTATCTGGTGAGCATAGTTTTATGGCTGTGTTTATTTGGTTTCTTAGTATGTTGAGTTTTGTTTTGTTTCATGTGCTGAGTCCCAAGGAATGTATAGTCCAGTATGGGTGATTTTTCGGTGGATTTCTGTTTTGAATTGTGTGTCAGTTCTTGTAATTTTGAGGTTAAGAAATGATATTTGATTGCTTTTTTCCTGTTCACATGTGAAGTTAATATTGGGATGTATAGAGTTAATGTGATTGAAAAAATTAAGTATGTGTTCTGTAGATTTGAATCCTGCAACCGTGTCATCTAAATATCTGTACCAGTATAGTGGTGGATGTAATGCTGTGTTAATTGCTTGTGTTTCAACTTGTGTCATAAAAATATTGGCTAGAACTGGTGATACTGGGTTGCCCATGCTTAGGCCATTTGTTTGTATATAGTTTTGGTTGTTGAACATGAAGTTTGTCTTTATCGTGGTGAATTCTATGAGGGTTGCTAACTGGTTACTGGGAATTTCTATAGTTGGGTTAGGGTCTCGGATATAGAGTTCTAAGGCTATCTTGCAGGCTTCAGTGGTTGGAACTTCTGTAAAGAGGGATATAACATCGAAACTGGCCATTAAGGCTTTATGATTAAGTTGATTTAGATTAGACTTGAAATTAAAAGAGTCTTTGATGAATGAGCTGGCTGATGTTACATATTTGGAGAATGTCCATGCTATGTATTTACCAAGATTGTAATTAAACGATTCATATGTGGTCATTATTGGTCGTAATGGACAATCTGATTTATGAGGTTTGGGGATGCCGTATATTTGCGGTGTGCGTGAGTCGGTTTCACGTAGGTAGGAATAAAGTGTTTGCGAAATTGTGTTGGCTTTTTTCATTTGTAGTAGTAATTTGTTCAGTTGCGTCTCGTGTGTCTTTGTTGGATTTGTGTGTATTGGTTTAAATTTGTTCGTGTCTGATAGGATGTTATTCATTTTTTGGATGTATTCATTCGTGTTCATCTCTTGGAAATATAAATTTTACCTTCTTTCAAGAAGCTATTTGGAGAATTCCAGAGACCTTAAGGATAGTTTCCTCAGCACAACTGCATTACATGTCGTTTTATTTCGTCTTGTATTAAAACCTTTGATTTTAAAACAAATTTAACCCGACTATTCATTCATAAGCGATGAACTGAGCATGTTTATACCTCCTAGAAAGGACATCGGATTACCTAAAGCTGGTCATAAATTATGATTTAAGATTGTAGATGACAGAAAACACCCATACTTTTCCATATTATTTCTCTCTGTGCACCACATGATTAAAATAATTGTCACTCTACGGTTTTATTATGATTTAAATTGTAATTAACTGTAATTTTCTTGTCGTTCAGATTAATTCTGAACTGTTATTCTAAGAGTCACATAGAAATGTTCAACATAAACAAATTCGTCATTTTTTCACAACGCCAAAGGATTGTTTAATGTTAGTTTTAAGTTCTGTTTGTTTTCAGTTCTTCTTAATTTGTTTTGTTTTTAATCAAGATCCAACTTTAGAAAAATAGACATTTTTTAGTAACAGAAAGCAAAGTTATATTAAGTTGTATTCATTTACTTAGCTTATTATCGATACAAAAAATAAAAATAAGAAACAACCTTGTATTTATTTCATTATTACACGTATTTGTATTTCATAGACTGGTTGATTCGAAACTTGCGAATCGCTAGCCTAAAACCTGTCAATGAACACACTCGTCAGTTCAGCCATGACAGGCCTTCCAATGTGACAATTACTTCCACTGTTCCTTGTTTTTGTTTTGTTTTTAATTTTGAACAAGCTAAAAGAGGGCTATATGGGCTAGCCGTCCTTAATTTAGCACTATAAGACTATAGGGAATGCAGCTAGTTATCACTACCCAACGCCAACTCTTGGGCTGCTATTTTACCAACGAATAGTGGGGTTGACCGTCACATAATATCGCCCCCAAAGCTGAAAGAGAGAACATGTTTGGTGTGACGGGGGTTCTCTATCTATCGGTGTTTGGGTATGATATGTTCGTACCATGGAGGGTCAGGTTCTCTGTGACCTCTTCCTCCTCCCTGTACTTATGTGGTCTTGCAGTATTTGATATTGATAGTTACTTCATTTTTTGGGTCAGAGTGAACTGAATACTTCTCCGACCCTTTTCAAGGCAATGTCCATGTATTGTGATACATATATGGGTAATATTTTGCCCTATCAGCAAGATGTCAAGATTGTTGGTGGCACTTTTTTGTTATTATTATTTTTAATTCATTATATGTATATATATACATACATTTTTATTATATATTTATTTATTTATATTTTTTATTTATTTATATTTATTTATTTTTTATGTTTAAAATATATATTGACCTAGGAGAGATGTTTAGGACTAACTTAATCATGTATGAGGTACATATCTAGTTCGCATAGTAATTTGTTTTTCATCCAAGTTTTATCGAAGTATGTTATTGTACTATGGTATGATATGGTTGGTATGTTCGAATATTTGTGTATGAATTGAAACTTATAGTTCTCGGAACTCTGTATGCTGTTGTGAGGAGTGTATTTTGGATTGTTCGTAGTTTGGTTTTAATTATTTTGTCGCTTACAGTTATCCACGCTGGAGCTGCGTAGTCTATTACTGGTCTAATATATGTTTTGTAAATTCTTAGTATGTTGTCTCTAGATACTTCACTGTCTTAGTATGTTGTCTCTAGATACTTCACTGTCTTAGTATGTTGTCTCTAGATACTTCACTGTCTTAGTATGTTGTCTCTAGATACTTCACTGTCTTAGTATGTTGTCTCTAGATACTTCACTGTCTTAGTATGTTGTCTCTAGATACTTCACTGTCTTAGTATGTTGTCTCTAGATACTTCACTGTCTTAGTATGTTGTCTCTAGATACTTCACTGTCTTAGTATGTTGTCTCTAGATACTTCACTGTCTTAGTATGTTGTCTCTAGATACTTCACTGTCTTAGTATGTTGTCTCTAGATACTTCACTGTCTTAGTATGTTGTCTCTAGATACTTCACTGTCTTAGTATGTTGTCTCTAGATACTTCACTGTCTTAGTATGTTGTCTCTAGATACTTCACTGTCTTAGTATGTTGTCTCTAGATACTTCACTGTCTTAGTATGTTGTCTCTAGATACTTCACTGTCTTAGTATGTTGTCTCTAGATACTTCACTGTCTTAGTATGTTGTCTCTAGATACTTCACTGTCTTAGTATGTTGTCTCTAGATACTTCACTGTCTTAGTATGTTGTCTCTAGATACTTCACTGTCTTAGTATGTTGTCTCTAGATACTTCACTGTCTTAGTATGTTGTCTCTAGATACTTCACTGTCTTAGTATGTTGTCTCTAGATACTTCACTGTCTTAGTATGTTGTCTCTAGATACTTCACTGTCTTAGTATGTTGTCTCTAGATACTTCACTGTCTTAGTATGTTGTCTCTAGATACTCCACTGTCTTAGTATGTTGTCTCTAGATACTTCACTGTCTTAGTATGTTGTCTCTAGATACTTCACTGTCTTAGTATGTTGTCTCTAGATACTTCACTGTCTTAGTATGTTGTCTCTAGATACTTCACTGTCTTAGTATGTTGTCTCTAGATACTTCACTGTCTTAGTATGTTGTCTCTAGATACTTCACTGTCTTAGTATGTTGTCTCTAGATACTTCACTGTCTTAGTATGTTGTCTCTAGATACTTCACTGTCTTAGTATGTTGTCTCTAGATACTCCACTGTCTTAGTATGTTGTCTCTAGATACTTCACTGTCTTAGTATGTTGTCTCTAGATACTTCACTGTCTTAGTATGTTGTCTCTAGATACTTCACTGTCTTAGTATGTTGTCTCTAGATACTTCACTGTCTTAGTATGTTGTCTCTAGATACTTCACTGTCTTAGTATGTTGTCTCTAGATACTTCACTGTCTTAGTATGTTGTCTCTAGATACTCCACTGTCTTAGTATGTTGTCTCTAGATACTTCACTGTCTTAGTATGTTGTCTCTAGATACTTCACTGTCTTAGTATGTTGTCTCTAGATACTTCACTGTCTTAGTATGTTATCTATAGATACTTCACTGTCTTAGTATGTTGTCTCTAGATACTTCACTGTCTTAGTATGTTGTCTCTAGATACTTCACTGTCTTAGTATGTTGTCTCTAGATACTCCACTGTCTTAGTATGTTGTCTCTAGATACTTCACTGTCTTAGTATGTTGTCTCTAGATACTTCACTGTCTTAGTATGTTGTCTCTAGATACTTCACTGTCTTAGTATGTTGTCTCTAGATACTTCACTGTCTTAGTATGTTGTCTCTAGATACTTCACTGTCTTAGTATGTTGTCTCTAGATACTTCACTGTCTTAGTATGTTGTCTCTAGATACTCCACTGTCTTAGTATGTTGTCTCTAGATACTTCACTGTCTTAGTATGTTGTCTCTAGATACTTCACTGTCTTAGTATGTTGTCTCTAGATACTTCACTGTCTTAGTATGTTGTCTCTAGATACTTCACTGTCTTAGTATGTTGTCTCTAGATACTTCACTGTCTTAGTATGTTGTCTCTAGATACTTCACTGTCTTAGTATGTTGTCTCTAGATACTCCACTGTCTTAGTATGTTGTCTCTAGATACTTCACTGTCTTAGTATGTTGTCTCTAGATACTTCACTGTCTTAGTATGTTGTCTCTAGATACTTCACTGTCTTAGTATGTTGTCTCTAGATACTTCACTGTCTTAGTATGTTGTCTCTAGATACTTCACTGTCTTAGTATGTTGTCTCTAGATACTTCACTGTCTTAGTATGTTGTCTCTAGATACTTCACTGTCTTAGTATGTTGTCTCTAGATACTTCACTGTCTTAGTATGTTGTCTCTAGATACTTCACTGTCTTAGTATGTTGTCTCTAGATACTTCACTGTTTTTACCAGTTAGACTCCTAGCATAGCTGGTTCTTCGCCAGACTTTGTTTTTAATTTCGTTTCATGGTTAATTCAAGTTAATTTTGAATCATTGGTTAAGCCTAAAAGTTTTGCTGATGTGGCAGTCTGAAGTAGTGTACCATTCATATATATTTCAGGCTGTAGTTTTTTGTATTTTGTCAATTTCGTAAAGACCACGAGTTGTGTTTTTGCTGTGTCTATTTTTATTCTATATTTTTGACAGCATTCACTTATTCTATTTAGTTGCGGTTGTATGTCAGTGGCTGTTAATGTTGGTGTTGTGGCACTTTTCCAGACTGCCACATCATCTGCGAACTGTGAAGAGAATCCATGATTTGGATTCTTCAATGGCATATTGTTTACATACATGATAAAGAGTATAGGGCTAACCACCCCTCCCTGAGGGACACCAGCTTCTGGAGTAAAGTACTCACAAAAGGTTCCCTCTACATTCACTCTACACTTTCTATTTTCCAAAAAGTTAGATAGCCAGCGAATAATTCCACTCGGTAGTCTCACTTTGTACATTCAGAACCTCAGACCATCGTGCCATACAGTATCGAATGCTTTCTCGATATCAAGGAAGCAAGGGACAGTGCATTTTTTTTTTATTGAAGCTATTTATTATAGTTTCGGTTAATCTGATTAAATCATCTGTCATTTGTCTAAATTTCCTGAATCCATTTTGTTCTTTTGGTAATTTTGAAGTTATCTCCAAGAATGTGGAGAGTCTATTAGTGATTACTCTTTCGAGAATTTTACCTATACAGCTGGTCAGGCTGATTGGTCGGTAGCTATTAGGTTTATTTGCTGGCTTTCCTTCCTTATGGAACATTAATATATTAGTGAGCTTCCAAGAAACTCGGCCCGGCATGGCCAAGCGTAATCTGAGGGTCGCGGGTTGGCATCCCGTCGCGCCAAACATGCTCGCCCTTTCAACCGTGGGGGCATTATAATGTGACGGTCAATCCAACTATTGGTTGGTAAAAAAGTAGCCTACGAATTGGCGGTGGGTGGTGATGACTAGCTGCCTTCCCTCTAGTCTTACACTGCTAAATTAGGGACGGCTAGCACAGATAGCCCTCGAGTAGCTTTGTGCGAAATTGAAAACAAACAATCCAAGAAACTGGGATGTATCCTGAGGATAAAGATTAATTAGAAAGTGTTATTAGATGGTTTCTTTTTGCTGTAATTAAATTTTTATTTCCTGAAGGTTAGACTTTTGTGGGAGACGAGATCGAAGACACAATATATTGGTAAGTGGTCACTGGAATTTTATTAGTTTTTGGCTCATGTTATATGTGCAGAGGCACAGGTAACGTGCGTCACTTGACGAGGATTCGTACCCGCCACCCTCAAATTACGAATCGAGCGCCCTAACCAGCTATTCCTATCGGCCATCTATTTCTTGGGTAAGAAAAAGGTAAGCGGCGTTAGCGTTTATTACTTTTTGTCTATCACTTCTTAGTTAAAAACGGCTAGCACGTGTAATCCTCGACTAGCTTTGCGCGAAATTGCGAAGACAAATAAACAATTCTTAAAACACTATTGAACTATTGTATTAGCTAAACAAGCATCTCCAGTTTACACAGAATGTATAGTTTGTATTGACGTATTGTTATAGCTTGTATTGTATTAGCTAAACAAGCAACTCCAGTTTACACAGAATCTATAGTTTGGTAAAAAACTGTTCACATAATTTAAAAAACAAAACAAAACTGGTATACGTTGATGTCTGTAAGAAATATGGGTAACAGAATCAGAGTAGGTGATAATAAAATTCAGTGGTACAAAATTAAAGGCACATACGTGTTTTGTTTTAATAATGTGGGACGGATTTACTATTATGTGTTTAATTTTTATACCGACATTTGTGTAAGTTAAATTTATATTTAGAAATGTACGTAAAATTAAATATGCATTGCCAAATTCCCGCCAATTAACTAAAACTGTAGAAGATTCTCGATTGTAAGAATACAAGAAAGCACCAATGTATTGTCAGTATTGTTGTGCAGGCTGAAATTTCTAGAAACTCCCCTCTAAAGCATATAAAGGTGACGAGACAGTATAGTATATATTATTGGTTTGCTACATTTGGTATACAAAAAAACATCGGAAGCTATAAATGATTAACACTTATTAATCGTGAAGTTCAGACATTGACCAGGAACGTTATATATATATTTCTAACGTCACAAACCGTTTAATTTCTGCAAATTAACATCGGACTTTGTTATTTGTTACCAAGACATTATTTAACTTCAGCTGTGAGAAACTCACGTGCATGGCCAAGCACGTAAGGCGTGCGACTCGTAATCCGAGGGTTGCGGGTTCGCGTCCGCGTCGCGCTAAACATGCTCGCCCTCCCAGCCGTGGGGGCGTATAATGTGACGGTCAATCCCACTTTTAGATGGTAAAAGAGTAGCTCAAGAGTTGGCGGTGGGTGGTGATGACTAACTGCCTTCCCTCTAGTCTTACACTGCTAAATTAGGGACGGCTAGCACAGATAGCCCTCGAGTAGCTTTGTGCGAAATTCCAAAAAACAAAAACAACAAACTCACGTATGGTCACAAAAGAGCTAGCTACCTCCCACTTTAAGTAATATTGTACCAATATCAACTCGAAATTAATTCACCCATCGTGAGTCCTCGATGAGATATCAAGAAGTTTCAGAGTGGAAGGAAAACCCAGTATTGTTTGTAATTTTGTAAACCTCTTGTATATAAACCATTATTTGTAATAACCATTATTATAAATTCTATTATTGTTTTTATATTAAAATTTATTAAAAAGGAAAGTAAACTATGTGTTTCAATCCCGTTAATAAATATCATAATTTTGATACACATCAACATTTATTTAACTTTTAAATTAAAATTGTCATTTAAATTGGTTTCAGGCTATTTCAAATTGTAATAGGTAACAAATGAAAGTTATTCTTACAAAGTTTATTACATAAAAAGTTATATTATATCATATTATAAAAACAAAACAACAAACAACAAAGAAAATTATTTTTTGAAGTTTTATAAACTGCAAATGATTTCCGTATAAGTGACAAATATTACGGAATGTTCTGAAGTCAAAGGGTTTATATGGCCGTTAAATAAGAGCGTTTATTTTACACTAAATAAACTACTACATTCGTCCAAATTTCGATACACGATGAAAACATCTAGAGTCTGAATTACAAGAGTTTAACTGAAAATCAAGATCAAAGAAAAATTTGTCAATAATTTGTGTTTAGTATTTACAAAAAAGCTGGTAAGGATATGTGCCGCCGTGCCTAGTTTTGAGCGTTTGACCATAGGAAAGGTAGCCACTCAGTTTCACCTTACACACCCATCAAAGCTAAGAAATGGCTTGTCACTCATATGACGCAATATGAGTTAACGTGTGGGATATATTTTGTGTTATCGCATGGATTCGATCTCATCTCGCCAATTCTGCCGTAGATATTGTAAAAGCAACTGTGATAAAATTACTTTAATACTAATAATTGATTTTTCTATACACATACAACGCTCAGCTTCATGGTCGAATGTGAATTAAAACATCATGAGTAAAATACAAAATAATTTATTTTCTTTTTGATGAAAATGCAAGTTTTGGCGAAAAATTCAATAACATAGAACACAGTGTGTTTTTTTCTTATAGCAAGGACACATCGGCTATCTGTTATGTCCACCCAGAGAAATCGAACCCCTGAAGTTAGGGGTTATAAATTCGAAGACTTAACGCTGTCCCACCGAGGGACAGTAAAAGAAGGTGTAATACCAGGTGCTTATGTTCTCTCAATCATTGAATTTTCATAATTAATAAAAGCAAAACCCGTTTCTCTATTAAGTTTGTTAGAAGTTTCATAAGTTATTGTATTTTAATTATAAAATAAAAATTAAAAGACAGAGTTATATTAACGAAAATTTCTCATAAGACAAATTCTGAGGATTTTAATACATTATTAGTCTATTTTTTCTATTCGCTATTTATTAAAAGTGTATTACCTATTTATTTTATTTATTTTTGTAAACTAAGAGCAAAAACAATGGAAATCAAAATTAACTGAAACATAAAACAACAAAAAACAAGGTTACCATGGAAACTTCCTTCTGCAGTCCCTGAGGATATTAAATGTTCTATAACTTTGTGGAATCACATAATCAAAATTAAACTATTAGTAGTAAAAATTCCTTTTTCTTAACCGAAAAATAAAAATCATGAAACGGAACAAAACATGTTGGTATTTCATAAAGATATCTTATACTTGGATTGGATTGTTTCTTACTTCACTCAATGTCACTCGGGACTATGGACGCTAGCCGTTCCTTATTTAGCAGCGATAAACTACAGGGAAGACAGATAGTCAACATCACCCCCCGCCAACTCTTGGGACACTATTTTACTTACGAATAGTGAAGCTGACTATAACATGTTTGATAATGGATTTTCGAACCCCTGACCCATTGATTATGAGTCGAGCACCCTAGACCCCAGGTCAGTACACAACCCAAAGTGGTTTTGTGATACATTAATTAATATAATCTTTTTGTTCTTACACGATAACTTCTATATATGTTAAAAGATTGAAACTTATATCTGTAGCTCATAGGTTTTTGGTGAAGAAATGTTTTACTGTAGGTGATTTCTGCGATATAACTACAGAAAATATTTTCATCCTTATCGTATTTGTGTTTTTAAAGAACAGATAAAACCGTACGAAGTATTCCGTAAAAACGTTTAACTCAGAAATTGCATGCAATCCTTTAGGTTTAAAACTAATCTCTTACTGAAATGAAGCTGCGGTTGAATGAATAAATTTGTGTATTTTACCAATACTACCAATAAAGGTAATATTGCTATTATCTATTCATCCTGTTCTGTTCACCTATGACTAGATTATTAATTATTATAACTCTTAATGGAAAAAAAAAAATTGAAAATCACTTTTCGTTATGTGTGCAGAAAAACAAATATAAGAAATAAAAGCATTGTTATGTGCAAATAAAAAGTAAAACGTATAATAAATAAAATAATGTTTTCTTTAATGTTAGAAAAAACACACGTTAGACTTTAGTTGTATACTTGTACTTATTAATTAATATCTACTCTTGTCAAACAACAATATGTGTATTCAGTTTTCTAGTGAATAGCTATTTCAACAGCTCTTATTTTCCTCACGTCACATTTTTCTACGTTGCTGTGTTATAAGATATTTTAGTGAACGCTCAAGTCTAATTCTAAAAGGCCCGGTATGACCAGGTGGTTAAGGCACTCGACTCGTAACCTCTCAGACCGCGGGTTCGAATTCCCGTCACACCAAACGTGATTGCCCTTTTAGCCGTGGGGGCATTATTATGTGAGTGTCAATCTCACTATTCGTTAGTAAAAGAGTAACCTAAGAGTTAGCGGTGGGTGGTGATGACTAGCTGCCTTTTCTGTAGTCTTGCACTGTTAAAGTAGGGATGGCTAGCGCTGATAGCCCTCGTGTAGCTTTGCGTGAAATTCAAACCAAACCAAACTAGTTCTAACGGAACTCTTGCCACAGATTGGTGACTCAAAACACTTGCATAACGACTATTTTGTAAATCATGTACTTTTCAGAATATAATATTAAAACGTTTCTCCTACTTTATCGTATAGATTGAAGCAAATCTGCAACAACTAACTTATTTCTGCTTTAAATTGACTAGGCTCAGAATTCCACAAACATACTCGCTCAGAGCTAGAAATTACATAAAAATTTTTCGTACTGGAAATTTACACGTTTATGGTACGGAAAGGTCATTGCTCTTTTTTGGACAGATCAGTGGTTGGAAATGTTAGTATTAACTAGAGGTTCTTGGTTAAAGTCACAACACTAGAGGTCTATTTCTTTTTAGGGATTATATTTCATGTAGAAACGTTTACTACATAAAAAACGTCCTGGTAAATAAAAAAAAATGATGACGAAAAATACAAAACCATAATAAAAATTATAAGGAAAATAACAAAAATAATAGGGGCACAGAGGGTTGAAGGGTCGTGGATTCCGCCCCATTGACATGCCCCTTGTTTCAAACAAGTATCACACAAAGTTTGATTGAGGTTGGCCCAGCAATCTAGTAGTAATCAGATAATGGACAAACAGACAGACACAAATTTTCTGCTTTATATATACATATATATAAGTTAATATGATACTCCAACTTCACTGTACCTATACGTTCTTGTAATTTCACTTCTTTGATTGAAATAAAAGCAACATTTTATATTCAAATATACGGAAATAAATAACTTTTGTGCTGAGGGTATTTTCATAAGCATTACTCGCAGTTGTTGGAAAATGTAATGGCCAAACTGTATAAAATTTGCAAATAACAGTAATGGACAACTTCATCCTTTTGGCTATTTTTTATTTCCGTGACTACAATGAGTTCAAAACTTATTTTGGCATCTTGACCCACAAAGGTTGGGTGTAGTTTGTGTGTGCATTTCACGAAGTTAGTTATTTGGAAATTACAAAGTAATACCATATATATATTAACTTACAGTTATTGTTGATGTGCGTTACTATGTGCGACCTATTTGAAGTAATAATGAAATACTGTGAAACTGAGAGTACATGTGTTCACTTTGTCTTGACGTGATTAGTCAACTGACAGTCATTGACCACGTTTTAAAAAATGGAATAGGTTGTGTGTGTGTGTGTTAGGTTAGGGTGTCATCTATGAATACAGTAAACATTAACTTATATCAAGGATAATAGACACTCATTAACAGCATGAATGGAATGGAAGGGTTGTGAACTTCCAAAAATACGTTCCTTTTTCAAATCTATTATTCCATAAAGTTTGGTTAAGATTGGTTCAATAACCTAGAAATAGTTAGATAACTGACAAACAGACAGACACACAGATTGTTGTGCTTTATGTACAGTAGCAGAAACGTCATTCTACGGACAGCTGTTTGTGTTAGCAATTACTAACACTAACTGGGAATTACAGTAAGGAAAATCTGTTGGAATTGTGTTCCATAATAATACGCATTTCATTGCACCAAAATAATTCACCGTACAGAGCTCAAGGTTTTCATAAATGTTACTAGTATAAACTGTAACGTTTTATATATTAAAAGTGCCACCCTTTATTGAAAAAAGAATAATTTTACGAACTCCAGTTTTTAGTACTACGTTTAAATATTACACAAATAGAGATATAATCTAACCCTGACATGCAGTCCTAATAAAAGTCATGCTTCTGTTGTGAGGAGAGTATTTTATTTAAAACTGTATTCTATTGTAGCTGAATGATTGTTCAATACCACAGTTACTTTACTAATTGTCTCATCTTGAACACCAAAATTGTGAAATTTGTAATGTATTATTGTTTCTGACGTAATTCACTTGGTGGCCCTACATTTTATGATCCTCAATCAACATTTATGTGTGTGTTTTCTTATAGCAAAGCCACATCGAGCCATCTGCTGAGCCCACCGAGAGGAATCGATTCCCTGATTATAGCGTTGTAAATCCGTAGACTTACTAACGAGGGGCGACAACACTCGTGACATTGAGATCTTGTTTTATTTAAGCTCAACAGATAGCATCGTTGTATTTAATATTTTGGTCACATACATAGGTAAACATATATATATATATATATAAACATACACGCAATTGCTCCATTATAGACAGACAAAATAAAATAAATGTAATTTTGCAATAATTAAGGAAAGTTTTTAAGGGTGTATTTATTACAATTTTAAGACTATCTCTACTTCTGTATAATTGTATTGTACACATAAACTTAATCATAAATTTACCTTCACGTTAAAACATGAACACGTTGAACCCTAATCCATCAACTTTATAATTTGTCTTTTAGTATACGGTAAAAATTAAAATGTACTTGTTATTTGGGCCTGGCATGGCCAAGCGCGTAAGGCGTGCGACTCGTAATCTGAAAGTCGCGGGTTCGCGCCCGCGTCGCGCTAAACACATGCCCTTCAGTTGTGACGTTATAATGTGACGATCAATCCCACTATTCGTTGGTAAAAGAGTAGCCCAAGAGTTGGCGGTGGGTGGTGATGACTAGCTGCCTTCCCTCTAGTCTTACACTGCTAAATTAGGGACGGCTAGCACAGATAGCCCTCGAGTAGCTTTGTGCGAAATTCCAAAAAACAAAAACAAAACTTGTTATTAAAATTAACTAAAATCGAAGTTTCTTATTTTTCATAACTAAGTAAAAAAATGCTAATGTTTAAGTACTTAAGTGATCTAATGCTGTATTTGTATTACCATTCGTACAACATCTCCAGTTATTTTAAATGTTATTATCTGTTTACATAGAAAAAACTTTGTTGAGAAGGTGGGGGGATGGTGTTTAGCTACAATTTTTCCCTCAGAAAATGAAAATAATATCTTCTCACCAGATTCTAACAAAACATATGTTTAGTTGGTAAAAAAATAAATTAACGACACAAGGAACTTCGGAGTAACAAGAATTTGTCATCCGGAACAGTTCAACGTTTTATCAATGACATCCATGATCAGTCAACGTACAATGGAGGTGCCACTAACTGATGATATACCACAGAAGAGCCGATTTTCAATTTGTAAGAACACAGTTATAAACTGGTAAAGGTTAAACGTAAAGTTGTGGTGATCCAATCTTTGTGGGAAAGTGTACTCTTGAAACTGCTACAAGTTGGATCATTATGGCCAGGTGGTTAGAGTATTTGGCTCGCAATCTGGATGTCGCAGGTTCGAGTTTCTGTACCATCAAACATGCTCGCCCTTTCAGCCGTAGGAGTGTTATAATGTGACGGTCAATCCCACTATTCTTTGGTGAAAGACTATCACAAGAATTCGCGGTGGGTGGTGATGACTAGCTGTATTATCTCTAGTCTTTCAATGCTAAATTAGGTACGACTAGCGCAGATAGCTTTGCGCGAAATTCAATCATGCACTGTTTGAAATTCATGTCCATGTCTATAGACTTCCCTTGCCATCCACCCCCAAACATTTTCAATGGGGTTCAGTTCGAGCGACAACGCTGGATGGTCCAAAAAAATCACGTTATTCGACATGAAAACCTCCTTTTGTCTTGCTACCATTGTGGATTGCAGCATTCTCCTGCTGATAAAGATCCAGTCATTTCCACACAAAATTTACAAACAACTAGAGAGAGAGAGAGAGATGTTGATACACAGATACACTTCACTTGACGGGAATGCTAGCTATCTCTGTTCTTCTTTGGCCTAGCGCGAATTACAATCTTACTTATAACTGCAAAATCAGGGACGGCTAGCATAGATATCCCTCGTGTAGCTTTGCACGAAATTCAAAAACAAACTAACATACCACAAGTGTGTATAAGAACGTAGTTGTCCATGTTTCGGACCTAACTGGTGGAAGTTGTAATTCACAGGGGTCTAACACTCGATGAACTATAGGTATCCGTTTATTCTATATAACTCTTAAAGTTAAAAAGTATTTTATTTTACCAAACATAGCCTATAAGCTAGAGGTTGATGGTTAGTAATGGTGATATTAACTCTATTATATCCCAATATTTAAAGGTGGGGTTAAATAAGGACTGTTTTTATTAAATATTTCAGGCAGGTGACTAGACTGCCTTAAATGGCTGAACATACAAAAAAGTGACATAATAATTTGTCACATATTAATATTTCAACTAGATCGAAATTGAGTCGTATGATGATCAAACTAATAAGAATATCCAAATATTCAGCTCTAGGAATAAAATGGATATTAATATCTAGCAAGTTAACGGTATTTGTGTCTCACAATATTTTAATATACTTACAGTGACACAAGAAACAACAAAAAATATTGCAAATGACAACACACATAATTGTTTCTCAAACTCACAAATAACACTGAGTCCTTTATGCGACCTGGAGATTCCTTAATATCTTATCGATTATCCACAATAATCACATCAATTTCAAGTGATTCTAGACGGGGATATTCAAAGTCTTAAAATGTTTCCATAGAAAGCACAGATGTCCGACCTAAATCCCCCAAAGTCGAATGGCTTGCAGTATTCGAAACATGTGATCGTTCCTAGCTAGTATTCAAAGTACTCCATTTATAAGTATTATTGGTTTGTTTGGAATTTCGCGCAAAGCTACACGAGGACTATCTGCGCTAGCCGTCCCTAATTTAGCAGCGTAAGGCTAGAGGGAAAGCAGCTAGTCATCACCACCCACCGTCAACCCTTGGGCTAATCTTTTACCAACGAATAGTGGGATTGACTATAACATAATAACCCCCCCACGACTGAAAGGGCGAGCATGTTTGGTGCGACCGGGATTCGAACCCCCGATCCTCAGATTACGAGTCGAGTGCCTTAACCACCTGGCCATGTCGGGCCTTATAAGTGTTATATTAGTCGAAGGTATAGCTTCTGACGATGATAAATGTAATAATGCTATGAAGACATATTTGAGTAGAACGTGATTCTTACTGATAGAACACATAGCTCGTCTTATAATTCTAGAGGTGTTTCAGGTGTACAAAGTCTTGTGTTTTTTAACATTATTATTCAACAATGGAATAAACTCAGCAGTGAATTATAACACTTCTTACTCCACTCCATAATTTGTCGCGAAGATGTCGCTGTTAATTCGGCCCTGTGGATAAGTTCTGTTTAATAAAACTATTTTTATTCATTTAATCTAAAACTTCTTTCCTTGTTATTATCTTCTGGACCACGTGACAATTATGATACTTTTCCCAACTTACAAATATCAATTACTAACAAAAGAAGAATGTCATTTTTAACCAACTTCAGAGAAGATTCAGGATGACTGGTATCAAGCTGTGGCTGCCTTTACTTTTCTATGAAACTATTAGAACACAATCTGAATCTGACCATCAAACTTTAGTTAGCATGCGTCGAAAGATTTGATGGTCACCCCAGCTTTCTGGGGGTAGGATGTTACTTAATATGCACAACGACGAGAGGTAGTGTTGCTGTTTGACCCAACAGTTGCCAGCATACTGGTAGATTTTACAGTGTATTAGGTACTCTGTGCGAAGACACCACTTTGGCCATTTGAACAGCGATAAACTAAATATGATTGGATAGGCACATCTTCAACTTCTGTAAGGTAAAATCTAAAGTCTGGCCTTATGTATGAATGTGATATCCTACGAAAATATGTGTTATGGAATTTATTGCATGTACAGTATGCAAACTGTATTTTCACGGTTTATAATCAGGAACTGCAGGCTGCACGAGCATTTGTTGTTTTTGGGATAATACTACTTTCATGGTTTACTATCGAAGAGATCATTCAAATATTATTATGACATTTAATGTATATCACATAACATATAATTCCCGTACATAATTATGATATGTAATATTTAATAAATGATGGACGAATAGCAACTATTTTTGACTTTAGAAACGCAAGGGTTAAATAGTTTGAGGATTAGGAAGGCAAAATTTGGTTTGATTGTTTTCTCTTGGATTTCTAAAGTCAAAGAATAGTTGCTACTTGAACCTATTGAGTGTGCGTTATGGGAAAAAGGTGATCTTGAACGCTGCCACGTGCTGAGCTCCTTTATCGTGTAGCTCGTCAACCATAAATCTAGTCTGTATAATAATTTACCACTTATTATGAGAGAACCTGAAGACGAAAAACGTTTGAAGTATCGCCCTCTACACTTGTATTTTCTAAACAGGCAGCTGCAATCCATTCCATTGGAGGCCCGGTATGGCCAGGTGGGCTAAGGCGTTCGACTCGTAATCTGAGGGTCACGGGTTCAAATTTCCTTCGCACCAAATATGCTGGCCCTTTCAGCCGTGGGGGCGTTATAATGTGACGGTCAATCCCACTATTCGTTGGTGAAAAGCATCCCACGAGTTGGCGGTGGGTGGTGATGACTAGCTGCCTTCCCTCTAGTCTTACACTGCTAAATTAGGGACTGCTAGCGCTGATAGCCCTCGCTTAGCTTTGCGCGAAATTCCAGAAAACAGAAAAACAAACAAAATAAACCATTCCATTGGACTCACCTTGTTATGTTTTCCTCTGTTGTCTGTTTTAGTTTGATTAAAGTTCTAATTATCCATAGAAATAATTACACCCTTGCCAATTGTTGAGTTATAGAACTAAGTGCATGTATTGTATGTTTAGTTAAAGTATTTTGTAGAGTTACCAGTTACCTAGGTATAGTAAAAGTTATCTTTTTTTTTACTTCAATAGTGTTAGATTGAGTTTTGTTTCTTACTTAGTGTTACCAAATGCTCATTTATAACCTTAGTGTAGTGTAAGCGTGGTGTCGTTATAGCTCTAGTGTTTGGTTTTATTTACATTAGAACTACCATAAGCTCAATTATAAATACAAATACACGAGCCCCCTCGGTGGCGCATCGGTATGCCTACAGACTTACACAGCTCGAAACCGGGTTTCGATAGCCGTTGTGGACAGCACACAGATAGCCCATTGTATAATAGCTTTGTGCTTAATTCCAAACGAATGTAGGATTATCACTAGGATGTTAAAGACGGGGCCAATTAACTGGTGAGATTAGTCCCATTGTTTTCGAAATGTATTCTGATTGGGTGTAACATTAACTTAAAGCATGTGGAATCGATCATTTTGACCGACCTTGTAACCATCAAGCTATAGGGTATATACTATGACATTTAATATAATGTATGTATTTCCACAAACTTTGATAAGTATTACAAACATTTTATACACAAAAAGTCATAATTTTAGCAAAATATTTTACTTAAGATTTATCAGTGAATTTTAAGGAGTAGCTGAAGTATACCCCAAGATCAGTTGTGATAAAGTGTTGTGTATCTTTTCAATCATGTCTAGCTGTATAGCGCTTATAATGATCATTAATATTGAATCATTCAGGATGGACCACATAAGACTTCAGTAGAACAAGAGCAGATAATGTGTTTTAGTTATATTCCATACACTGTATTTCAGTGTATTAATGCCATTTGTAGTTCGGGTCATTATAAGACTAACATGACTGCTGAAGTTGAGTTGTCTGTCAAAGGTTACCTCGCAGATACTTCAGTGTTACTTCCAGATAAAACTCAATGTCTATACTGGCTTGACCTCATCAGAAACATTGTTGTTGAATGTGCAGGACATGGCTGTGGTTTTGTAGAATCAATGGCCATTCCTGTGTCATTGTATCACTTGATCTTCCTGGTTATCTTGCTTTCAGTTTCAACTTTTCTATTATTTATAATAAAATGTCTTAGTTTATATTACTCCACAGCTGTAATATAAAGGCGTATTAAATAAATGATATATATATCAACAACAACTGTTGAGAGTGGTCATCCTTCAGGCAAACCAATGTTGATATTTATCCAGTCTGATTGTAAGTGATCATTCTTGTGTCATTACACCAGTTTTTCTCCCCAGTGTTGGTTGCACTTCGTTTTTGATTTCAGTGTTTCTAGAACGTCTTCTTAGTAATAGTGATTGTAGTTTATATTATCACACAGCATGTTATTGTACTATTAGAGAGGACAAGATCAACGATGTGGATAAAGACTTTTGTGATCCTTGAGGTGTTCCTGATGTTGCTAATAATCCAGCATGATTATAAGCTTACATGCTTCATGATGTACTTCCTGATAGTAGGTGTAGCTGTAACCCATTTTATAACATCACAGAACACTAACAGCAGAATTCTTCACTAGGGCCTTGAAATGTAAAAACCAATATTCACTATATTGAGTCACTTCCATTTTCAGTTGGAAAATTTTCTACAATCACCTAACAGCACCAAAGAAACAGATGATTACCTATGATGTATCTCAACAGGAGACAGTCGTGGAAGAGTTGGTGCTATGCAACTATTACTGAGTTAATTTATGACCCCTACATCTCATATTTTCGTATGTTGAATATGCATCTAATGCCCTTTAAACCTGTGGAAATTAGCCTTGATAGAAAATGTAAAAATTGTATAAATTGTACAGCAACAAAGGAAGTATTTTAAATACCATGATGTAAAATTAACATGTCATCATAGCCATACCCATAGATGATTTCTACACTGAATATAGTGAAAGAAGAAATAGGTATTCATCATTTTGCAGAGCAACGTCATTCTACATAAGGCTTGTGAAGCATTCAAGATTCCTACAGTTAGTACAAGGAAGTCGCAAAATTAGCTCTTTTCTGGATTGCTGAAAACAAGGTATTACAAAGACGCAATGTTATAAACATAATACTTTTGACTGACTCGCAGGCAGTATTGAATAAAATACAGAGGTGTTGGTTCCCTAACGAATATAACAAAGCCGAGCATAATATGAATACATGTTCCAGGTTTTCCAAGGTTAAAGCCAAATGAAGAAGCCGGCAAGTTTTATAAAATCCCCCACTTGTAGTATGTTGACCTCCTCTGCATTAATAAGGTAAAAATAAGTAAAAGAGTGATGGAAAGCAAATACTATATAGTGTAAGAAAATACATAGTTATACTTTATCATTTATGGCAACCAGAAGCGACATGAAACGACATTATGCATCAATAAAACCCCTGTTATTATCACCTCATATTGAATTTAATGTCAGACCGACCGCGAATATCTTTTGTCACATGTTTCAGTGGTGCAGTTTTCCAAAAAACAGAGGTGGAGATTTATTTAAGAAAACGTGTTCATGTTTGGTCAGGAAGTACTGCTCCCTGTGAAAACGATATACAGTCCATCACTAGAACAGTTAAATTGTAGTGCTCCAAAGAAAATGTTGAGCAGCTAAAGTCCGCATTGTCTATTGTGCAGGAATTTATGTAATAAGAAATGCCATGTATGGCAAAAGAGAGGTTACTATAAAAGAGACGAGTAATAATTGTTACAGTATGGAGATTAGGCGAGTTTCTGGTATGTGTCAGTGGTACAGAATCAATTCATTCCTGGCTGGACAGTTCTTTATCTGAAATGTTAACAAACTAGTCCATTGAAATTCAAGATAGAGAAGTTCTATAGTACACAGAGGAAGATATAAAAATTACTTAAGCGGTTGTACAAGATGAATCATACGAATTAAACACGTGAATAAAAAGAACCAATTACCTCTAGTGGTTGGCCAAGACACCACTATTATTTATACAGCTGAAATTAACTGTCATACCAACAGCTAGGACAATTACTAACTGTAATATTAACAGACAAAGGCACCACGTGTTTTACTCATGGAAATTTATTTCATTTGTGTAATCACATGACTGAACATATTAATATTTTGCCCTAAAAATGAGGGTAGTTATGGGTAATCATGTCATTAAGAAAAATCTTTTTTCAGAACAACATTGAATCTTGGCAAAGGGAATGTCATGATTGCATGTTTCACTCTTACTAATGAAATACATTTGACTCCTAACAGTTACCTTTACAATAAATACAAACTGAAACTAGTTTTAAAATGTTGTTTGTAAGAATGAGTTAACGCATAACAAACGAAATTTGACAATATGCACAAGTGTAAACTTTGTTTGAAATAGCTAAGACATGTGGCATGAGATATGTTGTAAGTAAACGTGTGTTGCTGGATTTCTAGCTTCTGCTTGAATATACCGCAAAAGAAGGTCAGGATTAAAAATATATTAATGTTAGTAGAATAACGTTCCTGTTTACAGAGTTATATTTTACGGATTATTTTCTTTTCTTTGGTGTATGAATTATAACGATAATAATAGTTCAGGTTTATTAACGTGCAGCTCTTGTATTTCAAAAAATAAAATATGCAAAAAACAACAAGTAAAACTTTCTCCTTGTTGAGTTTTAACCTTACCATAATATTTGGATAATTAAATGTTCGTTTGTTATTTAATTTTGAGGGCTATCTGCGCTAGCCGTCCCTAATTTAGCAGTGTAAGACTAGTCATCATCAGCCATCAAAAACTCTCTTAGATTATTCTTTTACCAACGAATAGTGGGATTGACCATCACATTATAACGCCCCCCCCCGTCTGAAAAGGTGAGCATGTTTGGTGGGACGGGTATTCAAGCCCGCGACACTAGGATTACGAGTCGAACGCCCTAACCACATAGCCATGCCGGGCCCAGTGCAATTTCTTAGAGAGTAAAAGAGTTCTTTTGCTCATGATCTAACTATATTTAGTTCCGTTCATTACAGAGTACCCGTGGTGGGCACAACATAGACAACCCATTGTGTAGTTTCGTGCCTTAACCACAAACAAATAATTATTACAATAGCAACGGAGGTTTACAAAACGAAATATATGTGCTTCTGTAAAATCTTAATCTATATAAACGTGACATGGAATAGCCAAATTGCAAAAGAAAGAAAACGTTTTTAAGTAATTTCATAATTACATTTTGGTTCTTTATTATATTTTAGCGTAGGAAGCGGAAACCTTAGAAGTGAATTTTTTATTTTATTTATCTCGTACGTAAAATAAAAGGAAAATATTTGAAGTTATATAAAAGGAATTTCGACTACTACAGCCATTCTAGGTACGAGCGTAATAGTGGAAAGTGCTTAATATATAATTATTAGTTTTCTTTATTGTAGAAGGAAACGAGAGACATCAAAATGAAATGTGTTCGTGCTTCCATTGAAAGGATTACATGAGCTAGGCAGATTCTAAAAAATGTTTTCGAACCATTTCCTAATTATATTTTGATCCTTTAATATGTTCTAATGCAGGAATCTAGACCTTAAGAAGTGAATTTCATTTGTTGTAACTTGTGTTTGCAATACAGGAAATAGACTTTAAGTTAAATAAATAAATATATATATATATATATTATAACCATAAATTTTAAGCCATAAACAAAACACATTAAAATTAAGCAAAATACGTTGCACGTTTTTAAAAATATTCTAAGGTATACGTTTCAAAGTGGGATTTTAAAATATGTCTAAGGTTTTTGAGGTGACTGCAGAATAGAACCCACATAGCAATGAAGATACTAGGGCTGTGACGATTACACAATTAACCGGTTACGGTTCGGTTACTGCTCTTAACCGGTTAATCTAAGATTTTTTCCGAGAAAAATAAACGAGGAAAAACAATACGATTATCAACATGTAAATATTCCATTATTTGACCTTGACATTGGTATGTTTGCCTATCGCGATTATACGAACTGCTTGCCTTTTTGTTTGGTTGAATTTTCGATCTTGTTGTTGTTGTTGTTGAAAGCCTTTAGAGTTTTTGTTAACGTTCGGTGCGGCCGTCACGCGCAAATTCCTAGGGCTGTGACAATTACATGATTAACCGGTTACGGTTCGGTTACGAGGCAAAGATTAACCGGTTACAAAAGTCCGTAATCGTCGCAGCCTTAAAAATCGGGCGTTGACACTTGTAATGGCACAGTACAGATAAACCCACTGTGTAACTTTGCGCTTAACTATAAACAACCATAATCTGGTTTTTACCAAAGAACAGTATCATTAATTTCAAGATGTTCTATCTTGGAATGGTTTTAAGCGGCAGATATCGCAATAAGAGGTAGAATAAAAAGTAAGATACACCGTTTATCAGTCTTAATCTCCAATTCGCTAGTCTCACATAAGAAAATTAAAAATTAGGAGAGTGAGATGTGGATATTCAAGCCCACAACATCCCACATTTATATCACCCTTCACTGCCTGCAGACAGTTGAAAGAAGGTGACTCCTCTCCCAAGTTAGAATAAGAAAAAGATAAACGTATAAAAGATGAAAAATAATAAATAAATAAATACAAAATAAGGAAAATAAGGCACTACCATTTGGGGGTCACTAGACCATCAGATGGTAAACAAAGAAATTGGTTCATTTATATAATTGCTTCTGGGTAAAATTCAGAGAAGTATAGTAAAATATATTGCACATATTATACTTAACAAAGTCTAATTTCATATTGTCCGGCAACTGGTATTATTGTACAACGATGTACGTTATGTGAAATACAGATTTGCGACACAAGGCAGATTTTAAAAAGTCCCTTTTAAACCTACCTTTATCTTAGTTACGGTCCTTGTCTGAAAGTGAAACTAAAAATAAATAAAAAAACTGTTAAACACTGTAACATTAGTATTCTATTTATGATTTGTAACGGTTCCTCAAATTGAATTTCTTGCACAGACTACTAACTAATGCAGTCTACAAACTCAGATATGAGATCAACAAATCATTATTTATAGCTTTTGAGTTGAAGTCAAAGAAAAAGACAATGATATCAGAGATAAACTTAAGAGAATCTTGGTAGATTTGGTGTTTACAGAGAGAATCAAGTGTCTCTTCAAGAGTTATACTTAATTCACTTCTTTTAAATGTGAGACCTACCATCATTGAATTTCTGTACCCTACAGAAGAACTCATCAATGAGGTTTGTGTTTCACCACAGTCTAGTGGTAATAATTATAATGTAAATATTTGCACACGCTTCAGAAACTCTACATATGGCTTACATACCGAACTGTTGGTCACAAGAAGTAGAAGAGGAAATAATTACTTACAACCCTGCATTACTTCAGTATAATGAACACACAGAACATTCGACAACTATATTAATTAAACGTTAGAATTCTAACTATTGCAAAGTCTGAATCTGAAATTCTGTTGAAAGAAATCTTTCCAACTAAGAAAAACAATTTATGATTTGAGATTATTCGAATTTGATATTTGCTTAAGACTCTTTTGTATACTTGTACCTATTATTTTATTTGTTCTTGATTTTATGCGTTACTAATGGTAGAATGTTAAATATTTTTAAACATTTGAGAAATATGTTTTACTTTCTTTCATTCGTATTTTTTATGATAGAGCCTGGTTAATAAATCGATTATCAGGAATAAAGTTATTGTATATTGGTTAGTAGTAGACGTTGTGATATACAAAAATGTAAGCAGCGAATGGCTACAGGCCTTCAATCAGAAAGAAATATTTTAATATTATCTACAGGCAGATTAAATGTCCAGCAAACATTTAAATATCTGAAGACTTTTTGAAACAGTCTTGTGACCAGTTTAAATATGAAGATTTGAATACAGTTACACTTAAAAGGAGAGTGGACGAAAGGCCTAGTATGGCCAGGTAGTTAGGATGCTTGACTCATTACCCCAGGGTCACGGGTTCGATTCCCCGTCACACCCAATATTATTAATATGGTCGTCCTTTCAGCTGTAGGAGCATTATAATGTGATGATCAATCTCACTATTCTTGGTAAAAGAATAACCCAACAGGTGGTGGTGGGTAATGATGACTAGCTGCTTTCTCTCTAACCTATCACACAGAATATTAGCTAACGAAAATATATTTCATCTTTTCTTTGTTGATATGACCTGTCCTAGAAATTTATAAGACGTTCTTGATGTAAAAATCAACATTACTGGTTTGAGGAAAGCGTACGAGAATTTTGTCGAAAATTCTACAAACTCGTGTGATTCCTATAAAAAACGGCTAGCCGAGAGACAGAAGAAGAGAATATTATTGGACAGCTACAGTCAGTACGCTATATAGGCCTAGGAAGTTACAACTGTAATTAACGTCTATTAGTCGGGAAAATACAGAACTGAATAAGAACATTATAGATTTCAAACATTACAAACTGTTCAACTTCAGTGAATTAATTCAGACGCTAGATTTCTACGAGGACATCATATATCTTCTTTCGGGTCCGGCATGGCCAAGCGTGTTAAGACGTGCGACTTGTAATCTGAGGGTCGTGGGTTCGCATCCAGGTCACGCCTTTCAGCCGTGGGGGCGTTATAATGTGACGATAAATCCCACTATTACACTAAAAGAGTAACCCAAGAGTTGGCGGTGGATGGTGATGACTAGCTTTCTTCCCTCTAGTCTTACACTGCTAAATTAGGGACGGCTAGCACAGATAGCCCTCGAGAAGCTTTGTGCGAAATTTAAAAAAAAATCTTCTCTGGAAGGAGTCAGTACCTGGTATGAGGTCAATCAAGAAACTCAGAATGAATTTGCTCGTCGAGGACCAGGTTAGTCGATAAAATATTTAGTTCCAAACAAGCTAGAAGATCCGATATTTTATATGAGTTTGTAAAACAGCTGTAGATAAACCATGATATGCAATAACTATTAGTCAAAATTATTATTATAAATGTTATTGTCTTATCTTTATATATTAAAATGTACTTCTGTTAAAAAATGGAAATTCTGTGCTTCGATCTTGTTGACAAATATCATAAATTTAATATATACTAGCATTTTATTAACCTATGAATTGAAATTCAAATTTCCGGCTATTTTAAATAATAATACATTAATATACGTAACATAATAAATCGGAGAATCGTCCGAAATAAATTATAATACGCAACACTGTATAATATACAGCTTATTTAATGAATTAACACACCCCAAAGATATCAGTAATGTTAGTTATTCTCTTTAAAATGATAAAATAATTAGTTTTGAGCAATTTCAGAAATTTTTACACAGTGCCTTTAGAGTTTGTTTGAATTTTTGCGCAAAACTACACGAGGCCTAACTGCGCTAGCTGTCCCTAATTTAACAGTGTAGGACTAGAAGAAAAGCACCTGGTCATCACCACCCACGGACCAACTTGTTTTAACCAAATAATAGTGGCATTGATTGTCACTTTATAATGGCTTCATGACTAGAATGTATAGCATCCTTGGTATAACGGATTTCCAATCTTGGACCCTCTGCTAACAAATCGAGCGCCCTAACCAACTGGCTATGCCTAGCACTATTCTCTTGTCAACGAGTAACTTTGTAGTATATATATGTATATATTATTTTATTACATCACACAAAACATTTGAATAAAGGGTAATTAACAATTCATAACAATTTCTTTTTTCTATTGTAGTAATAACGCTATATATGGTATATCTTAAAAGTAAAATGATAGAAATAGATCAAGCTACGAAGCTCTGAGAGTGGACTGATGAACCTACTATGAGTCAAATCGAGTGTCAATAGTGTTTTTATTGCTACGGCATACACATCTGACTCTATTAAATATTTTTCTGTTATTTTGTAGTTTATTTTTATGTACTATTCATCGTGAATATTGAAAAATTTTATTTGAATGAATTTATTATTGTTGTTGTTTTGTATTGAATGGTACATGTTTTGAGGATGGGAATAAACGGTGGCGCTACGTTATGCTTTGACGGTTTTTATTTTCCATCAAAACTTTATATTATGATCGGAAGACACTGCTGTTTAGTTAATTTCCTTATAAGCAAGTTCCCGCTCACCTAGCTTTCCGGATGGGACAGCGGTAAGTCATCGGATTTACAAGGCTAAACTTAGGGATTCGATTCCCCTCGATGGACACATGCAGATCTCTCGCTGTAGCTTTACTATAAGAAAAGTACACACACACTCCAAGGTAAGTCTGAAGAATTATAACGCTAAAATATGTGGTTTAAATACAAGAGTTAGGCACAGCAGAGATACTCTATTATTTAACTTTGCTTTCAAAGAGACAAGCAAAAATATAAAGTAAACAGATCGTCACATCTGAAGATGAAGTGGAAAATACATTAGTTTTTATTTAAACAGAATGCATAACAATACTTTAAAAGTAACTAAGGTTGACTTATATAGCCTCTTTGTGGTCAGAAGTAGTCTGGTGACTTACAACACTGAAAATCTGGTTATACGTTTGCACTTGCCACCTATGTTTTAGCTTCGAGCTCAATAAAAAAAATGAATTGCACTCTTAAGCCTTCAGGTAACAAATCGTAATTTAAGCACGTTTAAACGGATTATTGTTGTTGTTTATTAAGTATAAGGCTGCACAAAAGGTATCGAAACCCGGTTTTTGACAGTATAAGTCCGCAGATATACAACTATGCCGTTGGGAAGCAAAGTGGATTAAAAGTGGGAATATAAACATATTACACTTTATCACACAGTGATGTCCATTTTGAAATAAAAAGTAATAAAGAAATACGTTAATTATTTTGGGTTCCCAAACTTTGTAAATCAACATAAAATTACAGATTTATGTCTGTTACAAAACAAAAGATAGATTAAAGATTTATCAGTTTCACTGAATAAAATCTGACATAATTCAAAGAACATTTAAACGTATACATAGAAAATGTAAAACTACATCATAATTACTTTTTCATTACAATCAGTAATTCTATCAAACTGAATGAAAAAAACTGAAAACTTCACAACAAAGTCAAATGAAACAATTTTAGTAATCGTTATACCAGCCTCCGTTATCACGAGCTACTCAAATGGTCAAATTACGCTCGTGGATTTATAAAACGCTAAAATTTGTGGTTTTATTCTCCATGGTAGGCAGAATGTAGATGGTCTATTGTGTAGTTATATGCCAAAACAAACAAAAATCTTATTCAAACAATAAAACGTTTTGCATCACCAGTATCAAGAATTGTTAGCGATCACGGCAATGTTTTGTTTTAACTTGGTAAATATAAGTGTTCTTATTATATTGTTAATTACTAAAAGTCACACTGTTTTACACCATAAATGTTCTTATTATATTGTTAATTACTAAAAGTCACACTGTTTTAAACCATAAATGTTCTTATGATATTGTTAATTACTAAAAGTCTCATTGTTTGACACTAAAAGTGTTCTTATGATATTACTAATCATAATAGCCTCACTGTTTTACACCACAAATGTTATTATATTATTAATCACTAAAAGTCTCAGTTTTACACCTATTTTTTTCACACAAATACTAAGAATCGAGTAGTGTTCTCAAGTAAAACTGATTTTCCTTAAGAATAAGAATGAACAAATCTTAACTAAGATATTTACTGTAAAATAATACTGAATTATTTGAATCTGACTGACATTTTGGAGAAAGAGACTGGATACATGTTTTTACAGTAAAATGTATTTGGTAGAACATAAACAATAATATGTGTGTATCATATAGTATATATAACTTTATAAAATTATATTTTCCCTGAAACGACAAGATGCTATCTTATTTAATGGTACAGAACAACAGATAACTAGAGCAGTATAAACTTATTGACTTTCTTAAACAAAGTGTCATGTGAAAATTCCACATGTACCTAAATAAATGAGAAGCTTTGAAAACTGATATTTTAATTAATATCATGAGAAAGAAAACTTATGGTATTCCTACACAGCACAATACGAAACGTTGGCACTTTACAGTACTCTCAAGCATTTGCTGACTTGTGTAATTCAGTTCTTGCTCTTGTCAATGCCACACGACTGGTAAAACAGCTGGACAAGTGTAGGTGTTTCTGCGCATGCCAAATCCATTGCACTCCCAATGTTTTTGAAGTCCCAACCTAGACTTAGACAAGAACGTATTGGCAACAAGATTTACACTGAAATTAGAGAAAGCTCTGCTAGATAACTAAAACAAATGTAACCCTTGATGTTTAAGGGTCACATAGGAAAATTTTGACCAATTTCTGAGGTATTTCAGGTACGTCTTTCGTGATCAGTGATGTCGAGAAAACCCACTTGTAGAGAAATATATATGTAAAAACGGCTCGTTTGGGTTGAGAATTTGTTTTTTTACTTGAAATGGCTGGAGTTGAGAAAAGGTGATGCAATTCCTGATGATCTAACTCTTAAAGCTGTACTACTGAATACTGGAACAAAGAATATCTAGAAAACTTTGATACAGTTCTAGCCATTCTGAGGGTTGGGGGTGCAGGAGACATCTTGTATCAAAAGGTTTACTAGTCAACAAAGCTCTCTCAGGGATGAATGGAACTTGGTAGTTGCCTATGAAGATAAAACGAAAAGAAATAGAATTCCGGGTGATGCACTGATTGATCTCTCTTTATATAATACAGACCAGACATGACTGGAGAGCCAAATGTCTGAATATGTCTAGATAAATCCAGTTACAGAAGAAAAGTAGTCATCCTTCAATTGAGGTCTAGTATTTGTAACCTTGAAATGGATGTACTGTACTTTGGCCTGCGAAACATTTAAATTCATTTCCATTAAATAATATTCAATGCCAGCTATAATAGGCCTAGAAAAGTTAAGACTGCATTAAGTTATGTTGTCCTACGATTTAGTACATCCAAAGTGTAGTGGTGAAACCAACATGTGAAGTGCACTGTTTCATATCCAGGAACAAGCAGTATTAGATATGGAGCAGTGATCTTTCCATGGAGAAGCAACAGCCTAATACTGCTCTGTAGTTATGGGTAATAGTTTCCTATTTGAATAATCACTGTCATTGTAGGTGAAATACAGATAACAGTAGCGAGTGATATTGCTATATTACTTCTGTTGCACCAAGTGTGAAAGGATGATTTTAGTCCATGACAGATCTAAATGCACTGGTTGAAGACAGTGCAAGCAATTTAAATCCAAAGTATGACGTCATCGTCTATGATCTCAGTTCGTGGAAGTCTCAAACCCAGGGTATATACCAACAACTAATCTTGGATCCCTTGTCCGGTACGCTAACTATTGGACAGTGCTGGACCTGACTAGAATCATGAAGAAATGTTCCGCCACAATTTTACCACTATGTCTTTCAATAACGTTGGCACAATTTTCATGACAGTTTTCATTGTACAGATCTTTATATTCTCGTAACTAGAACTAGCTGCTAAAGTCAAATTATCTCTTATCAAAAAACTGGGATAATTCTGTAAACTCTGACTTGTCTAGCGAAATATTGCCTGGATTCATTAACATCCAACAACAACAGTAGCCATAAGATAAGTCATGCTCATTTTACACTAAACAAGAAAATTTCAAATTTTCTCTTTATACTGACTCTTATAGACCTCAGTTAGGCTTGAACATTGTTTGTATCCTGCAAACCAAAACAATAGAATAATTTGAAGATGCAATTATAAGCTGTAGAGCGATGAATTTGTGGTTCAACTTTCCTGGACAGAGATTAACACAAATTCCAGCTCATCACATGAAATTCCTTAAAATGATTGATTAAAAAGTAATAAAATGTATGGAAATTCTGAAACAACATACTCGAATGAATATATATTTATATCCTAATGATAAAAAAAGATAGATCCTAGCAAGTCCTATTGCCACAAAGTAAAGAAGGCTTATTTATACCACATGACAGTACAAACACATCCTTGGTGGTATTTATACCACATGACAGTACAAACACATCCTTGGTGGTATTTATACCACATGACAGTACAGACACATCCTTGGTGGTATTTATACCACATGACAGTACAGACACACCCTTGTGCTGTATGAAGTTATAGAAACCAAACGACTTGAGCAAGTTACATTATATTACAAAAATGTTTGTTAAATTATAATAAGAAAGGTGGATAACGATTTTAGTTCACAATACAAATGCACTGTATTACAACATGTAGTGACAGTTAACATTACAATTATATGTAGATTTCTACACAGTAATACTATTATAAAATACGTCATTTGAAACACAACTAAAAACGGTTTACTTATATTTTATGGTTCTCAGTTACACTAAACAAGTCATTTTGCATCAGAAACAAACAATTCAGGTGTTTAGACAAACTGTATTCGCAAGCTTTGTAATGCTTTGCGACAGTTTTGTTCTCCAATTGTAGAATCCCCTGTTATGGTTTATTTGTTTATAGTGATTTATAAAGCTACACAAGACGCCATCTGTATTCTTCTCACTACGGGTATCGAAACCCAGCTTCTAGTGGTATAAGTCCACAGAAATGACGTTGTGCAAATGGAAATGACGTTATCCAATTATGATGAGAATGTCTTCTGAATACCGGTAAAGAATGGTTATCATTACTCATACCATTCATAAAACATTAGTGTTATGTTTATTATATTTTTAAATAATGCATTATTTATTCTGCTCCTCAGGAAAACCTTTTCAAAACTGATATTCGCGAGAGTCATGTCCTAAACATCATATATATATTTACAAAATATGTGTCCCCACTGATAGAGCAGTAAGTATACCGATTTACAACGCTAAAATCAGGGGTTTAATTCCCCTCGGTCGACTCAGCAGGTAGCCCGATGTGACTTTGGTATTAGGAAACACAAACATACACAAAATATGATTTATGGAATAAAAAGTATTTTCGTAAAATCATATTTATGTTTGTGTGTGGGATTCTTATAGCAAAGCCACATCGGGTTAGCTGCCGATATTTATATGATTTAAAACATTTACTTTCAGAATAAAGCTTTTCATGTAAACGGATTTTTTGTTTTTTTCAAAAGAAAAACATTAATAGGTTTAGAAATCCGCAAAAAACATTTAAATTAGAAGGAATCCTCGGGTCATAAGAGTTAGAGAACCGCTATATTAGGGTTATTCATGGAGAAGAATGTATAACAGTATTTCAACTATGTCCATAATATCCATTGCCAGCGACATGTTTAGTTCAGTACAGATGTTGAGCAGGCTGGATGTGATTGATTGTTTTGTTTTTGAATTTCGCACAAAGCTATTCGAGTGCTATCTGTGCTAGCAGTCCCTAATTTAGCAGTGTTAGACATATCGAGCCACAAAATTAATTTCGACTAAGCAATAATTATTGCAAACAACCCCAACCCCACATTTTACCATCAACGCAATATAACCAATAAAAGTATTTATTTTTTAAAAAACTCATTAGTGAATTGGGGTTTCAACTTAGACCTATGTGAAAGTTTGTTTTTTCAAGTTAGTTTTTTTTTTTTAAATTCTACTTTCGTTAATAAATGTCTTCTTCCGTTTTGAACGTATAAAATACGGAAAATAGTTTCACTACACATCTTATGAATGACAAAATTGGTCACCAAAACTGATCGGGAGTTTTCTTTTTTGTTTGTTTGTTGCTTATTATCATTTGTGCAAAATTATTCTGGCATGTTACTGGTTTTTCTTATTTTTAATTTAAAAGACCAATCAGTGTAAAGAGATATCTTACAGTTCCTGAGGCATTTTGGAAGATTGTAATTAGCCAGGCGGTTAAGTCACTCGACTCGTAATTTGCGGGTTCGAATCCCAGTCACACCAAGCATGCTTGCCCTTTCAACCGTGGGGCCGCTACAATGTGACGGTCAACCCCACTATTCGTAGGTAAAAGAGTAGCCCAAGAGTTAGCAGTGGGTGATGATGACTAGCTGCCTTCCCTCTAGTCTTACACTACTAAATTAGGGACGGCTAGCGCAGATAGCCCTCGAGTAGCTTTGCGCGAAATTCATAATACTAACAAACAAACATACGATCTTGACTATCTCAAGGTCGGATTTACAACGTTCAAATCTGGGGTTTCATTCCCCTCGGGGTGCACAGCTGATGGACCGATGTGGCTTATAAGAGAAAAATACACACGCATACTATCAAGGTAGTAGTTTTCTGGAGTTAATAATTTTGTACTTTGTAAATCTAAGTTAATAACTAGTAAATACAATTGAAAACTAGTTCCCCATGTTAACGTATATTCAAAAGATCTTTATCCCAGAGTGAAAAGTAACTGAAATACATTATGCTGTAAATTTATTTACAGTCAGTTGATTAAATAATAATTAAATATAATAAACTTAGCAAATGGCTATTACTAAATTTAATAGAAGTTTCTAAGTGTTTCAATATGGAATAATAAATTACAACTACACATTCATAGAACAATAGGAATTTTATTGCACATAAATTTACAATTTCTAATGTTTTATACATCAACTACGACATAGATAAATATTATTTTTCTTTCTAAAATTAATTCAGTACCAGACATCATAAATACCCAAATTAGTAGCTTTTCACAACCACAACCATAAAAACTCTTTTTGCTCAGCCTCATTACTATTTTCACTAAACCATGAAACATTAATGACAAGCATTGAAACAAAATGAGATCACAAGATGTTGAAATAATTACCACACAACTTTTCTAGCTTTTAATAAATAATTTTGACATAAGTAAGAACAAATTTTTAAACCTTTACTAGTGCACCTATCAGACTAAAAATAAATTAATTCATTCAAACCGTTTTTGCTATCAAGACAGCCTGAAGAATAATAATTTTTGTCTTCAAAACAAATGTTCAAAGTTAAACATCTTTAAAAATAATGGAATTAACTTATTGTTGAAGGGCATAACAAGACAGTTGCCTTTTTTAGAAAAGGCTTGGCTATAGTATTTTGTTAAACTTGTCTTTTTTAAGTTTTTTTTTCGTTTTATTGCATTAAAAATGGTTACATAATTACATGTTACTTATGAAGAACTTTGTTATATTTTGTAAAGGGTACATATGTGTAAACTGGTTCAAAAATGGTACCAGATTAGTAGTCACCATGTGATTCTTCTACCCTTCCAATCGGAATTTTTTAAAGTAACTTCTCTAACACTTACATTACTCTTTTTTTTTGCAAATAGTCATTTTGAGGAAATAAAAACAAACTGATGAATACTACAAGAATATTTAAATATATATCCTATATATTTATTCACATTAATGACATATTATTTAAGGACCCCCAGACACCAGGTGCTCATGAATGGTGGGCAAGTCATCCTACATGATACTTTCATATCTGAATGTAAATAAATACATGTATTTCTTACGGAATGATTCGTCACATTTTCTCATCACCTTATCAGAAATATACATGTATCACATTACACACTGTCAAGTACATGGACATGTGCAACACTGGTGCCACAAAGTAAGGCACATATTGCACTGTGCATTGGTGTGTTCAAGTAACATCTTAATAAACCATTATTTTATATAAAATTACTCATTCATTACTCAGTGAATTACAAACATCTTTCTAAGAGTATTAAGGCAGAAATTTTAGTCATTGTAATGAGCTTAAATATAGAGAAACTACAAATCTAACCATTGATACAAAATGTTTATATACTGAGGTATTTGGTTTTTCAGAACATTGGCACACGTATTTTGTGGCTCCTAAACTAATATTCGTGAATGGTTGATTTGGTGTTTTACGGCACAAAGCAACTAGGCTATCTGCACAATATTCATGAAAATCAAAACCAATTTCAAAAACCAAAATAAATTAACTAAATTAATTTTTAATATAATAAACTATTTATTATTAAAAAAATGACCAACTAGATTTTGCACTTATTGTAGCTATTATCAGGACCATAACTACAGCAGAAGTTCAATCTATCTACACTCCAGAGCTTCCAAGTTAAGGAAAAACCTAAAAATAAGAGTTGTTCCCAAAATTACAGTAGTTGATTGGTGTTTTTATTAATAGATACTTTACTATGTTGATAAACACCATTTATCTATTTTTCAAGTAAGTAACACAACTTGCCTAAAACAAAACTATTTCATATGTAAAATACTGAAACTATTTGATGGAAATGAAAAACATGGTATATCAAGTTTTTGTTACGTCATTTGTATAAATAGATATCATTGTCATTAATAAGAAATTTACTTTTTTGTAAAAAGTATAATTACAACTGCTTTCCTATGTTTAATTTTTGCATAGATATTTTGTTACAATAGTTGTCATTCAGAGGCAGACTAGCCTGGTAAGATGGTGGAAAATTTCCTACCAAGCAGGTTGCTGTTTCGAGCCATGTTGTTGGACTATACATTTCATGTGAATTACTACATATCAGCATTTTAAAATATTTGAAGCAGTAAGATAATTTTTATTGTAATATTTCTTGTAAAAAAAATCATAAAAATAAATTAAACAGGAGATAGCTCATACTTCTCTATAATTCTGTTGTTACAGGTTTCCATCACTTACTATGTGCAACAAGCAACGTTCACATGTTTTGATATTTTGTTATTGGCAAGTGATAAATTCATCTAACCAAGTTATATGACTGGCACATCCAATGATTTCTTTAAAGAATTTTTTTTTTTTCTACAAGATATGGAAAGTGTGGAAAAAGCACAAAAATGTACATGAAAGGACCTTCTAGTGCCAGGTGGACATCATAAAAAAATGACAGCTGTCATTTTCTACCCACCATCAAGTGACTGTAATTAACAGAGATGCAAGGGATCCTTCAGAAGGAGGAGTCTGTTGCATTAAACAGGTATGCAAGTTAATGTAATACAATGTAACTGAAAGTATGGTTGTATCAGTTCTTTCTCTGAATACGAAACAGAATTTGAAGTTACTTTTGTTGCCCCTACATTTACTCTTGCTTCTCTTAGTGGAAATTCTATTGCAGCTAAAAACCAGTGGTGGTTTCAGACAGGTGGAAACAGATGCAAATATTCTGTTGTAAAATAAAGGTTGTTTGCAGTTCCCTCTGTGAGAGATAAACTCTAGTCAGGGTCTACATGATCTCAAAGACTATGTTAAATGCAATAATATTATCCACATATTACCTACCTTTTGATAAGGTATTTCAATAAGACATAAAACTGTTACAGTACGAGCACAAATCGACCAACTCTACAAAAAATAATTTCTATAACCGTTGCTACAGCCATGTTGTAAATCTCCGTGTATGCGATACATCTGATAATCAATCACAAAAACAGACTGTTTGATCTGATCAATGGTTAAAGTGTACATTTTGTTGAATAATACACAGAAATGAATGTGTAGAAAGAAAAAGAATAGAAATTGTTGTTTCCCTCTCTTATCTTACAAGTACAATAAAAAAATAAACTGGTGAGACCTGTTGGTTGTCTCATGACCGTTTATTTCCCCACTGTTCTGAATAAGCTTTAGGATATCAAGGGAATTCCAACAATTTTGATTCAGAAACTACTTTAAAATACCTGCTTTACATATAAAACTTTGTATGCTTGAAACAAATTTTACAATACATGTTCACCTTTCTGTGTTAACAGCAGTAGGCTTAGCTTTGAAGTACCTAGAAAGAACCCTAGGCTAACTACCAAGATGAAACATGGTACAAAATACCATGAGTATTACTTCGAATCCAAGTTTTGACACCATGCTCAGCAAAGCACAAACTTTTGCTATAAAAGTAAATACAAAACTCAAACCTTATCTACTGGCAGACAAAATTTTAGGAGATTGAGATTCCTTTCTGTAGGGTTGCACACAACAAGGAAGCCAAGAATGAGTAACCTGAAAAAGTTAAATGTATATCAAAGAGAAGTATACTGTGCTATTCAGGATCAGATTTTTGTCAGTTAAACTTGAAATAAGAATCAAGTTAGTTCTGTACATTTTCTAGATCTTATGAATTTTCCAGAAGTTACAGCAACCTGGAATAGCACTCTTACTGAATTTGTTTGTCGTCTTTCAAAAGTGAACAAAATTAAGTTAAAGACAAACATTTGGCATTTGGCAAAATATTCCAAAGAAGCTCACATTGGAAAGTTGAAGGCCTTAAACGGAACGCCAAAGCAACTGAAACAGCTATACAACAAGATAATGGTAAAATGACAAGAAAAGAGTGAAAATGAGGGGAGAGAGAGTGAAAGTAAATCTATGTTTTGTAACCTGTCAGCAAAGTGTTATGAGAAGCAGTAACATAATTATATCTGACATGCTTTCTTCAACAGCTACATAAATACAACATCCACTCATCTGCTTACACAACCTTGTATTAAAGCTATGAATATTTTCTAACCTTGTCCTTTACTCAAGTAAATTGTGAAAAAAAAAAAAAATTCAGCATAATTGAAAACAGACTTTGTGCCACAATGGGACAAGGTTTTTTAGGTAATAATACTAATGATGTTTGTAGATTGTTGAAGGTTAATTTTGAGGAAGTTCTGAATTTTGTTAGAGCTTGCTGTCCACTCATGAAATTACCCTTCAAGGTTTGACGTGTTATATTTTTAATACTGTCTGAAATAGACTGGTGTTAATGTTATAATACATATTTTAACCAACAGAAAGCTATCTTTCATTCAGTGATTTTTATATAAAACTGTAAAAATTTATTGAACACAAAAGAAGGTCAAAGGTTTTAAGAGAGCAAACCACAGTTGTTGTTTTCTGTTTATCAAGTTTTCTCACTTGGCCAACCAGCAGCCAGTCTGCCTCTGTTGTCAGTCAATCTTTAATCTGGTTCTTCAGTTTCATATTTTATAAAATATATACATGGGCTTGACATCTTTATTAATATATCTGTGTGTAATAATTCAAGTATTTTCTAAAGATATTTTAATAGATTATATATTCTGTAGTAACAGTAAATGAGGGCTTTTCACAGTACTTATATGTATATGGCCTAATTTCAGAAATCTCAAATTAAATAAAGTTAAGTACATTATAAACTATATATATGAGACATATTAATCAATATGTCTGGGAGGTGATTCAAAGTAAGGATTTTTTTTTTTTTAATATCAATACTCCAATAATATTCAGTTAAATAACATAAAAACAAAAGCAATACTTGTGAACAGTAACACATTTCTGTTCTTAAAATATCAGAAGACTTGTGTTTTTATGCACTGAAGAGAACCTTAGATAACAACACAAGTGTGATGTAGTTTGTTTGTCTGTCTTTTTAGTTCTAATGTGATACTTTCACATTTTATAAAATTAACTGTACTACAAATTATTTGTTAGAAAGAAGAAAAATATAAATAATTTGCTTTCAGTAAAATGTAACCCAAAGACTACTAATAAAAACCATGTATCACCTAATCTTTTACAAGATAAACATGTGCACAAAACTAAGTGAACTATAGTTGTTTCAGGACTAACAAAAACACGTATGCATACAGTATTTACAAACGAATCATATTCTAAACAATTTTAACATGTGAAAAAATAAATAAACTAAACTGATGTAATTAAAACTGTATCCAAATATTAAAATTCAAAATCTTGAAATACAATATTTTGATTTAATGCACATATAAATAGGTAGTTGACATCTAGATATCTATTGAACATTTAAAAAGTATATTAATTTAATCATTACCTATACATAAAAAAAGGCTAATGGTTTGTATGATGTAAGTATGGCATAGTTTTTTTCTTTTTTTTTGTAATGAGATATGTTTAAGAGTAGAATGTCAATACACTAGTTTGGTTGCCACGTATCAGTAGAAATGGAGGCATGTTTCGTGTCAGTATTTCCAACCACGCCATGTACATTGGAGCAGAGCAAGTGCCTTTTCTCGGCATGGGCAGGGTCCTGACCAAAGAAATACATTGATATGTTTACAAATGCATACTATATCTATTTTACATACACCAAAACGAAACAATAAATAGTCTAGAAACTATGAACATAAGGTTTAAGAATAGGCTAAAAATACAAATTGAAGTGTTTAATAACAAGAAATGTAGCTAATTGTTAAAATAATAAATACAAAATATTAGTTTACTCTGGTAGTTTTGTAACATTACATCACAAAGAAACTTATAATAATTTTACAAAACATACCTTTACCAACCCTATGTGAATTTTAGGTAAGAAGAATAAAAAAAATAAATGTAATAGCATTTTAATTACATGCTGCTGGACATGATGTCTTCTAGTCAATACTAGATTGATTGGAGTTACCACAAGACCAGCAAATAAGATGCGAGAAAAACTATTATAAGTCCCAATGTGATGTAATATTACACATACATTCAATCAATGGACTGTCTCAGTACCTTAAGCATTATATACCATAAAACTCAAACTAAAGATAATAGTATAAAACAAAAAACACCACGGGGAAGAGACATAAAAACCATGATTAGCTCAATACTTAAAGATGGACTACCGTCTATCAATTTGTTGGAGGGTTGAAATTCATCAAAAAGCAGTTTTTTTGACAAAAACTAGAAGCCTTCAGTGCAATGGTATTCTTGTATAACTAAGGTTTTAAAATATGGAGATTATCTGTTTCCCACCAGTGGATCCAGCCTTTTCAATGTTTTCATGAGGAACTTGTATTTATCCATATCTACTCACAAAACAAAGTTCTTGAGAAAGATAGTCCCTTGTTGATCCATGGAATGTATATGATGGGAAGAACTGACCTTTTTATGAAGACAGTAGTTACTTCATTCGATGTTGCTGAAAAATGTATTAACTGTTGCTGTTTCTTTGTCTTCATTCATTACAGAGCTAAGAAACTATACCAGGAGAATAACCCTTACATACACAGTCTGATACCTTCAAGATTTAACAAATCTGCATCAAAGACGCTGTCTAGGCCTATGATCCTGCCTAATAAGAACTCACTAGATGATCGAGCCACACAAACCAAAGCTAAAAAAAAAAATACTCTTGCAGATCCAACCACCAAATTTAGATAATAGTTGTCAAATAAAAGCATAAGCGTGCAGAAGCCAAGGATTCAATGAATTCTGATGAAGAAAAAGAGTTTGAGGACCCCATGAGTTAACTGGAAACACCGAAATCTCTGGTAATAATAAATAGTTTTATAATAATTAGGTCCTGTATTAATAATTTATTATCTTCTGATTAAAAATATTTTCCAGTACCATATATATCAATATAGCTTGTAACAAGATGTATTGACAAACAAACAAATCTAACAAACTTACATTACAATTAAAGTTGAATCATGAGAATGCTGGAGCAGCAGCTCACGGAGTCGAACGTGGCGACGAGTCTAGAAAAATAAATAAATAAAATATTGGAATGGTTTACTACATGCTCAACATTTCATTTATTTGAAGACTATATATATTACATTTCATTGATAAGGAATATGCATTAGAAAAATAAGATTATAAATATTCAACTTCTGCATTATGTACATTAAAAGGTTTAACATATATCATTTTAACATAGTTTTAAATGAAGTATTCCTACTTTAAAATACTTTCAGGTTGTGCTAAGAAAAATGATTTTATATTCATATTGAACTAAGTTAAAGGTTTTTCTGCGAATTATAAAACATTTTTGGCTATAAAGAACTAGATGCAGTTGAAAATATAAAATGGTTCAAAAGACAGAATAATAAGACTTATTTTTATAAGCCACAATTATCTGTTGATAAACAAAATAGACTATTTCAAAAATAAAACAGTGCAAGAAACAGATGTAAAAAAGAAACTGAACATCTCTTCTACAGTACAAAACTAAATGAGTGTACAGTCATTTGCAATGAATTATATCATCACGTAAGATCAAAGTATTAGATAAATCCAGTAAGAAACCCAATAAACTGAGCATTTTCAGAAGAGAGATCTTTCTTCTTCAGACTGAATTGGAAGTTTATATATGCAAATAATTTTAGTGGTAATATCCAATTAAAAAACAAAGTAAATTCAGTCTTAAATTTGATAATGTATACAGTTACCAATAAAAACACATGCTGACTCAGTTTTTGTACAATGAAGTCATGTGTGAAGAACCCAAAGAAATGGAAGTCACAGTCTGTTATACTTTTCATTTAAACCACACTAACACAACCAACAATTTCCATGTTAAGATCAAGTAATATATAAAGTACACTCAAACATGGTTGGCTGGCTTGTTTCTTTTGAACTTTACTCAAAGATACACAAGGACATTCTAGCCAGCCGACCTCATTTTATCAATGAAAGACTAGAGGGAATACATGTGGTCATCACTTCCCACCACCAACCCTTATATTACTCTTTTACCAACAAATACTGGGACTGACCATCACATTATAATACCTCAATGGGTGAAATGGTAAGCATGTGTGGTGAGACATGCATTTGAACCTTCAGATTGCCAACCGAGAACCCTAATCACCTAGCCGTGCCAGGCTTCTCACGTACGGAACAATCAGGGTCAACAAACAATGGAGACTTTAAGTTGAAATGCAAATTATAACAACAATTTAATTTCATTTAAGGGACTAACTTTACAATAACAAGTGTTAATACTTAACCCACAAATACCACATTTTGTTGATGGTTTTGAAACACTATTTTGTCCTTAAAATGAGTCAATTTATTTTTCACGTATTTCTATTTTACCTTTTAGACTAAACCTGTGTGTGATAATACCAATATTACAAAAGGTCATTTTAAATAAAGCTCAATATACCTAAATTAAATAAATCACAAAAATCTCTATGTCTGTCTGTTTGTTCCTCATCTAAGCACTCCTAGATCACTGGGTAAATCTGGGATGATGCAAGTTACCTAGATTCATCCTTACACCACAAAAAGAACAAACTTGATTACATTTTATATAATGTGACAATGACCATCAATTAATTAATCATATGAAAACAAAGTAACCACATGTAGCTTTGGTTCCACAATGTTTCACCATTACCTCAAAGAGATCACACACTGCTTTTGACTTTGACAATAATTGTAAACAAATGGTATAATATATATCTGTATATAGAATAAATGCTACTTTGTAGATTCCCAAATAATTAACTTTGTGAAGTGCACACACAAACTAACTACACCTCTACCCAACTTTGTCAAGATACCAAATGGGTTTTGAAGGCAAGACAAGCTCAAGACAGAGAAAGGATAGCTAGGAGAAGAGTTCAAGAGATTCCCGACAAAAATTCTCACACATAAGAAGGAAATCATAGCAGAATGACAAGCAGAATGAAAGAATTAGTTACAGAAACTTCCACTAGGGTAGAACAAGATAGACAACATCAAGATCAAAGAAAGGTTGCTGCTACTGAATGTAGATGTAGAATGTGTTTTAAAACAGCTTATGATTATGATATAAATAATGATTATGAATCAGAGTCTGTATGTGAAGATCTGTAGAATGTGATTCTTGTGGAACAATAAGTTATTCCGTGATGTCGAGAAACCCACTTGTTGAGAAATTTATATGCAAAAACGGCTCGTTTGAGTTGAGAAAATATTCTCAACCCAAACGAGTCATTTTTGCATATAAATAAGTTATTCCAATGAATAATTTTAATGATTTTAAATAAATATCACACAAAGTGAAAAACAGGACTGTCTTGTAATAATGGCTTTTGAAAAAAATTATTACCACATCTTAGTGTACTTCTTCACTGAAATACTGAAGAACATCCTAACCAATACCTGTATACATAAAAACACAAAGATCTGCATCTCACCATTATCTAACTACTCCTAGGTCACTGGGTCAATCTTAACCAAACTTTATTGGATGACAGTTTAGAATAAGGGGTTAAAGGAGAGTTCACATTATTGCTGTTACTGAGCATTTATCATCTTTGATATCAGTTTACCTTAACTACATTCATAGATGGTACCACACCTTTAAATATTTTTATTGAATCTTTTATAATAAAACATATACACAGAGTTATGGGAGGGCACAAAAACCTCTTATGAATCACAGAGAGTGTGCTCACATTTTCTATGTGGAAATACAAGTAAAACAATGGCTGCTGCTATTTCAATGATACATAAATTCAGCTGTAGTTTCTGCTACACTGGCAACAATATGTGTTATATGAGCATCATTTGAGTTATAGCAACTTTATACTTTGATCTATGACCTTTTAACTTCAGCCCTTAAGACTTCTATAGCTGGTGTACATCAATCAACCAATCACATGAAATACTGTGGAGGGACTGTAAGTGCTGGGGGTTAAAAGCAGGTAACAGAAAGTACACAAAGCCACCACTTTAGCCACTACCTGTTCCTTCAAAGTCACCCTGACCATTGTACAGTGTATACCATGCTTTACATATATACATAGTGAGCTTTTAAAGTTTATACAAAACATTCAGTGTAGTAGTAACGGACTCTGCAATAATATGACAAATTATAAATATAGTGCGTGAAAGTCAGGACTTTTGTACCGTTTATCATACCATCTGCCCCACATTTGTTTTTCAGTTTGTAACCTAGTCAGAGGATGGATACATCAGTTTATTTGTATACAAACAATAATACATATACACATTTAATCATATACATATATGATATCATGTTTCAATGCTTCATAAAAATTGAGATTTGTGTAAAATATACTTCAAAAAAGTGTATGGGCTTTAATATTTTTAATGTTTCCTGCTTTTAAATGGTTAAGACCAAGAAGAACTAAGCTGGCAGAGCAAAAATAGAAATGGCATATACTGTTAGAGCATCAGAGATAATATATTCATTCAACTGCTTATGGTTGTTATAATTTTGGATCTAACACATTGTGAATGACAAAAAGTGTAGAGATATGTTTATCTTCTTTGAGTTATGAATTATTAAAACCAAATTCTTCCAATACAGCAGGTGAACTTTAATTGAGAGAATGATACAAAAACGATGTTGAACATTACGTGTACATCATGTTTGGTACTAAAACAATATGATACAGAGTTGATTGTTTGCTCTTCTGCCTTTGGAAACTTGGAACAAGAGATAATTTATCCTCTTTATTGTGTTAGTGTTAAAATTATGACTGAAGTTAAGAGTACGACATGCTGATGACCAGCCAGTTTGTTAATCTTACCAACCTGTCTGAGGAACTGTAACCAAGTCTCATACTTGGATAATTACTACCCTATTAGTGAAACAAATTTCAAAGAATAACACAACAGTGCCTGGTACAGAGGTGATTACCTTCACTGTTAATAGTAGATATTTGACCACAAATTATGTTTACAACCTAACATTTAGATGGTTATTTATCTTACTTGATTACAAACTCAACAGAATAACATTACCAAATAGATGGTTCTTTTTCATTTGTGTTTGTATGTTTTGTTGAACTTTCAAGTAATACTAGTAATGGAATGTCTGCACTAGCCTTATTGAATTTTTGAACTAACAGACTAGATGGAAGACAAAAGTCAAAACCACCTGCCACAAACTCTTGGACGACTATTTTGCCAATAAACTGTCCTATTGACCATCACATTAATACCTCCACAGCTTAAAGGACAAGTATGTTAGGCAAATAATTCTGATCACGTGGCCAACAGATTATGAGATGTATACTCTAACTAAATGGCCATGTTAGGCCAGGTATGTTTTTTATTTTTTTTATTATTAATGTTAAAAATTTTCTTGAAGAAATTGGAACAGGAATGTGTACAAGAAACACAGGTTATTTACATTATGATATGTGCTTCTATGGGAAAATTATCAACATATTGTAGTTATTTTGTTACCTTTCTGTTAACATCCCAAACCCATAATATATATGATACAACCAAATTTTCTTTTATAAGACAAGGTTTGGCAAAATGCAACAATTTATGGGGACTTGTGCAGCTCTCTGACTGTGAGAAAAGTTCAGAATATTTCAGACACAATGGGGAATTGATCCTCTGATTTTAGCATTGTAAATCTTTACTACTATCCCACCAAGAGAATTGTTTCTTAAGGTTAAACCGTTATGTAATGTTGTGGTTCTCAAACTGTCTTAAACAAAAAGAAAAGGCTCATCTTTGAAAGGATGCTGACCCCTGGAATTAGGGACGACACATCTCTGTCATGAAACTTAACAGTTGTGGTAGTACCAGGAGAGAAAAAAATTAGGGTTAAGAGTAGTAGTAATAAAAATGTAAAAAAAAACGAAAATAATGATATGAACAATTTATGCAGAAAAAATACTTACTTTATCCTTCAGGGCTAAAATCTCAGAATCAGACACAGACAGAAGTGGATCTTCTTCCGAGTCATCACTTGTTCTCCATTTACTCAATAATGCATCAAACTCTTGTTTGCTAGAGGCAAAGCAATTAATTACTGAGCATAAACAAAATCAATTTGTAACAGTTTAAAACTTCAAATATTCTGATGTTAATAGAGCGATGAAATGTTTAGTTAATGTGACAATAAACTGATAAAGCCCATTACCATAATTATTTATCTATTAGAATTTCAAAATTACTATTTGCAAGATGATAAAATTATATCTTATTTTTGCAAATTCATTTTGATATAAAAAAAAATAGAAAATGCTGAAAAGCTACCCCCCCCTTTGAATTTATATTTGTTGTGCTTTTATGAATGTTGAACCTTTGTATATTTATGTTTCCACATAGCTTGTTTTTCTGGTGTTTCTTTCTTCTTTCTATCTTCTTTTTCCATTCATTCATTTCTTGGTGGATTGACTTGAAACGTGGTAAAAAATACCCATGTATATTTTTTTTTTTTTTTAGTTAAATCTTTTTAAACATTTCATGAAGCCAAATGCAAACCAACCCAAAAATTTATATTTTGGGCTCTTGTGCAATCATGTTTACTGTAATTAAAATAAAAACTGGCATAAATGTACATCTGTGTGTCCAACACACTGACACACAATAAAAGTTGGATTTGTACATTTTCAGACATTTTTAGGTGGGCAGATGACTTAGCGTTTACAAACGAAATCACTTTTGTGGCAACCACTCACCATATTTTGACCAATTTAGATGGAAGTTGGTACAAAGATCTGAAGAAGAGATATAGGAATTTTACTTTTCTTCAATTTTTCAGTGAGGAAAACACAATATGGGTTCCCATGAACAATTCAAGTGTATTTCAACCAACTTTTATAGGATTTAGTACAAAGATACTTTTCTGCAGGTCCTAAGAAGTGATATTGACAGTTTTTTTATTTTTCCATATTTTTAACATTTTTTTTTAATGTCAAAATTTACCATCTTTGGAATCGTACAGCAAAGACATGTTGCTTTCACCCACAAATGTCAGCCTCCTTGGTTAATATAAACATACTTTAGATATGAATATATTTAACTTCTATAAAGTTAAAACTTCCAGGTCTTTTGTTTTTTTTTACAAATTACTGTTAGCTTTAATTTCTATACCATGTATTTAGAAAAGATAAATAAAACAGGTTGATGTTGAGTTTGAATAACTACTGTGAAACGTATCATATTTGTTTGATAAAAGTTCACAAAGCAATTATTTTTTTGTTTTAGTGTTACCTTGATTCTTGGGGAGGCTTCACAACATCTGGGACGACAATAACATTGGAATAGTCAATCCTAAATTTGCTCAATAAAGCAGCCATGCTTAAAAAAATAAAAATATATTACAGTCAGTAGATTATATGTTCCAATTAGAGATGATTTAAAATGTACAAGTTACAATTAACAATGATATAAAATAAAAAGGTCTAACATCATGCTTTTATCTTTTCATTTAATTTTTCAATCAATTATATTAAGTACTTATTAAATTTTTAATATCTGTTTTTGTATATTGATTAGTACAATATATCTTTTTCAATCAGTTTCCAGATGTCACCTTCATTTTACTTAAACACCTAAGCATAATTTTAAATATACATATATTAGCCATTTTTAAATCAACACCTAACACCTTTTCACGTACACTCTCACCATCAGCTACACTGTACCAGAAATGAGATGCTTACAACAGTAAATAAAAAAGGAAATAAAAATTTCCTAAAAACCAGATGACCTTCATGATGTTAGTAAAATTCCTTTACATATATTCATATCTTATTTTGTCACACCAGCCCTCCCAGTTTATCCCTGAACAGGAAATGTTTATCTTTATACAGCCCTCAGATTATAGGGTTTTTATTCTCTATTAAATACCAATACACATTTTTTAGATTCTAGTAAAATGTATTATCTTAATAAGGAAACAGACATTTAGAGCAAAAGAAAATGCTACTTAAGTACACCTTTCTTGAGAATTTGCTAGTAAAAGAAAATATACTTAAGAGTAGAATGACACAATCTGATATTTATTTTCTTATTAGCATCAGCTTATTCTAGATTGTATTATTCTATTCCTAAGTATCCCATTTCATAAACTAAAACATTTAACCATTGAGAATGTGTGTGTGTTTTCTTATAGCAAAGCCACAGAGGGCTATCTGCTGAACCTACTGAGGGGAATTGAAACCCAACTTTTAGCACTGTAAATTCAGAGGCATACTGCTGTACTAGCAGGGGGTTTGTTTGTTTTGTTTTTTAATTTCGCGCAAAGCTACTTGAGGGCTATCTGTGCTAGCCATCCCTAATTTAGCAGTGTAAGACTAGAGGGAAGGTAGCTAGTCATCACCACCCACCGCCAACTCTTAGGCTACTTTTTTACCAACGAATAATGGGATTGACCATCACATTATAATGCTCCCATGGCTGAAAGAGCGTGCATGTTTGGTGCGATGGGGATTTGAACCCACAACCCTCAGATTACGAATCACACCTTAACACGCTTGGCCATATGGGGCCTTGAGAATGTGATAACTTAAAAGAGGATTTTTTTTTTCACTTGCATTTTTTTCAATGGTTAAACATCCCTAATGTTATAATCAATTAACCAAAGGAACATACATAGCACATGCATCCTGTGAACAAAGTGTAATAAATATTTAGTATATTATAATATGACACCTCAGTTAGCTTTCTCAAGCTCAAGTAATCATTTTGGGAAACAAGGTTGAAGTTCTTTTATCATAAATATAAATACTAAAGTTTATGTTCTAACATTAACTAATTCTCATTCAACATTTGTATAAGTTTAATAGAATATAGAAAGTGTAAGTAAATAGAGGAGTGTCTTTCTTCCTATATGCATACACAAACATTCAGTACTTCAGAATTAATATCTTCTTTAACCTTCTGTTACTCTACTGACACATTTCTTTAAGGGAAATTAGTTTCCCTTTAAAATACTACCAATAACCTTTGCAGTGTTTAATGTAACTTACTGTGCATATATTGTCTATAGTATAGTATCCTATCATGTTATAAATAATTACAGCGTACAGGCTGAAAATATAAATGTGTACGGGATTATCGTATTCTTCACATGAAGAAGCTTACTTTCGTTGTTCTCGATCAAGCTCATCCTTCTTATTGGCCAAAGAGAAAACCCTGAGCTCACAGCTACTCCAGTGAGAACGAGTTGTGAGAAGATATGGTATCAGCATTGTGAGTCCTGTAAATTTAGTAGTACTCTTAAAAATAATGTTCACTTGTAACTTATATTTGAAATAATATCTCAAATATATCTGATAGTGTTAACCAATTTCTATATCACAAAATTCTTTAAAGTATTGGTTATTAAAAAGGTCACAGCTTCCTTGATGACAAGAAAACACACTTGTAGAGAAAAATGTTTTACGTAGAGGAGCGAACAATGTTTCGACCTTCGGTCATCGTCAGGTTCACAAAGAAAGAAAGAGGTAACTGAACACATGTTTGAAGGGGGTTGTGTAACTGAGTGTAGGAAAGTAGAGGGCATGCTTAGATGTTTGATTATATTTATTAATATGGGCATAAAGGTTTATTTTGGGCTTGAGTTGTTGTATAAGTAAGGCTTCTTTAATTTTGCATTTGTTTATGTTTTTTTCTTTATTTAGTATTTGGCTGTTCTCTGGTTATGTTGTGTTTATTTGATTTACAGTGTTCAAAAATGTGTGAAGGTGACTTTTTGTATTCTTTAAATTTTCTCAACCTAAACCAGCCGTTTTTACATAGGGGTTTTTCTTGTCATCACTGATTAATGGTTATTATTCAGATGGTTATACAGAACTCAATTAATTAATTAATTTCTTTAGCTGACACTATTTTGTTAGCTTACACTTTTTAAAATTATTGATGAAAACTAACATTAGCTACATATGAATAAGAATAAAAACAGAATATTCTACAAGTTATCTATAGGTATAAATACAAATTAGAGATGCAAAAATGAAGAATATAATTATAGTTAACTTACCACCATCATCATAGAGCCACCAAACGTCAATCCTTCCCTTCTTTTGTTTGTGTTGAAACTGGTTTACACTACTTAATACATCTTTCGGGATCTCTTTTATTGGTTCTTTCATCACCTGAGAACTTTTCTGTGGTTCTGTAGTATTCTCCTTCTCTTCTCGAGAAGTTGGAGACTTAAAGCGAGTTAAAACAGGAGTAGAGACTGGAGTACACTCACGAGAGCTTGAAGCTACAGCATAAATAGAAAATTATGCAACATTTAAAATTACATAACGTAATGTTTAGGGACAACAAGGGACTCGTTGGTCCATCCTCTAAGTCAAACTAAAACTATTTAGTAAAACAAAAACATTATAGCCAACTCTTTTCGTTCATATATTTATCAAACTTTCTTTTAAACTTACTAAAATATTCTGCCTTCACAATATCCAAGGGCAACCCATTCCATAGGCCAACCACCTTATTTGAAAAATAAAATTGTCTCAGCTGAAGATGGCTTCTACCTTGCTTAAATCTACATTTGTGTTCCCCAGTTCTGTACATCTCATCGTTAATATGAAAAATGGTGATGCAACAACATTATAAATTTATTTTATAATTTTAAATATTTCAACCAGATCCCCTGTAACTTTTCTTTTTTAAAGAAAAAAACAATTTTTTATGATTCAGTCTCCCTTCATATGAGAACTTCTTCTCCAATCCAGGGAACATTTTGGTAATTCTTCTCTTAACCCTTTCCAACAAGTCAATGTCTTTCCTAAGGCATGAAGCTAAAGATTAAGCAGAAAGCTCCAAATGTGGCCTAACCAGTAGCCTTACCAATAAAACAACAACTTCTTTCAGACTTGTGTTCAATATTTCTGTAGATACAATCTAAAATCCTATTTCCACTAAAAACAGCTTAACAGACTGATCAACCAATACATCAAGATCATTTTCTTTCATGATACTCTTAAGGTTATTCACATCGAAATTATAATTGTAATTCGAATTATGATAACCTCTAATTCATATTATGCATTGTATTGTGTTTATTATAATTAAAACCCATCTGCCATTTATTTGCCCAGCTCACTAAATGATCTAAATTTTTCGTAAAGTAGAAGAATTCTTTTCACAGCCAGTAACGCCCAAAACCTTGATAACATCAGCAAATATAAGTAATTTTATGACCATTCCTCCATCTATGTCACAAATGTCAATCAGAAAGAGCAACAGTCCTAAGACTTAGCCCTGAGGTACCAACTTGACATTAATCCAGTTTGACTGAATTCAATTTTAATATCAAGCCACTAATCTTCCCAAACTGTTAACTTATTCCCCATGCCTATAATCATTTTTATAAGCTTCTTATGTGACACCTTGTCAAACATTATTCAAGTTTGAATTTCTTTATTTTTTTTATATCTGAACAACATTCTACACCAAAAAAGCACAAATAATATCCTAAATGGTATTTCAAAAAATTAATTCATTTACCATAATGTTAACAGAAATGACTATACTGTTTACATGCAATAACACTATATATTACGGCAAGCACAGAAAAAAATTCTGGAAGTTACACTATTTAGGCTCTTTACTGATATTTCATAGAACTCTTTCAGTGAATGAAAATAAACAAAGATAAACTAAGAAACAATTGATAACTTAATTTTTTGATGCCAAGTGTGTTGTCATTTTGAAACAAACATTAATCAGATAAATTACATGAAAAATATAACAGATACCTTCAGTTTTAAACAAGTTTACCAGATGTTTTACCTTATGTTTTAATAAGTGAAAAAATAGAGGGTGTAAGAAAAATTCTACAGAGGGCATGCAGCAGTTGACAGACAATAGAACTTACCAACACCAGAAAAGGCTGCAAACATCATCAGCCATGAAGATGTAGGCTTCATTGCTGGGGATGCCAATAGAAGGAAAAGGCAAAGAAACATAGCTGATAAAATGTTATACCACGAAATGATGACAAAAAAAAAATCATGAAGTTTACACACACACAAACACAGTGAAAGTTAACATATAGTTTGTAAACTCCATGGACTGATGAGGCACATAGTTTGTGGTATGTTTTATGAGCTGTCATTTATCTACCACAAATAACCTATACTTATATACAGGTATATGTATTTGAGGCATAAATGCAGCTAATGTTGCTTCTATGCTAATATTCATTAGATAAAATGTTTGAAAAGATGTAATTTTTTTTAATTTCTTCATTATCCAAATGCACGACATTTTTTGCAAAAGGAAATGAGGCTTTATCTGTTCATCTATGGTTGTAAGTGAAATAATTTATCACTTTTTGTTAATAACCCTAGATTATGATATGAAACACAAAGAACAATATTAAGCCACTTGTTGAGCTGCAGTTTGATCACTTTCCTTTTGTCTATGGTTATTGATTGTCATCAGAATTTCTTAAAACAAGACTGACTCAGTGATATGTGGTAAACACAAGAACATACTAGGTCTATGTGTATATTGAACAAAGTATAATTTTCAATTCTTAAAATCATATTTTGAAAATACCTTGCAATTCTGTACTAAACACATTTGTAACACACAGTTCATACATTTCAAAAATAATAATGTAAATTGTACAATTCCTACATATTTTAAAGTAAATTTGTAAAAACCGTAAAAACTTGTGACCAATAGTCTACAAAACTTTTGTAATTTTATGTTAAGGGCTAATGAATCTATATATATATATATATACACAAGTACAAAAATCTGTGTGTATGTCTGCTTGTCAATTATCTAACTACTACAAGGTTGCTGATTTGTGGGATAATAGTTTGAAATAAAGGGCATGTCAATGGAGGGTTCACCAACCCCTCACCCCCATAACTGCTGTTATTAAGCATTTATTATCTTTGAACTAAGTGAAAGATAGCTACATTCACAGAGGGCACCACAAATACTTGTAGCACAACATATACACAGTATGGTAGAAGCCACACAAATGTCATATATCTAACACTGAGCATAAAATCTTGTGAGATGGAGGAATGCAATGAAACAAAATGGCTGTCACTTTTGCAATAACACAAACTCAAGTGAAGTTTCTACTTCAATGACAACCATAAGGCTGATATAAAATTGTTTTTGTTTTTTTGTTGTTTTTCAGGCAGTTACACCAACTTTCTATTTTGACACAATACTTCAACTTTGACCCAAAAGACACTTCTCCAGCAGTGCTTATCAATTAATTAATCACATGAAACACTGTGGAAGGACATCAATAGTTGAAAGCAGATAATAGAAAGTATCCCCTATACAACAGATTGGCTGCTACCTCATTGTAAAAATTCATTCTGATTATGGTATACCATGTTTTAAACATGTACATACCAACTGACACTTGCAATTTAACATTTTATGTCCAGTTCTCCACAGAAACCAAATAATTAGTCAAGTTACATCGACCATTTCTATAAAGCCTCAAACATAAATATTACATTTCTTGCCGTTATATTCAGTTTCAAATATCACAAACATATTCAGTTTGTTTAGTAAATGTATTAAAACTCTTGTACTTTATACACTTAGATCTGTAGTTTTGAAAAATTTCAGTCTTTGAGAATAAATAAACTGATAAAACATTTATTAAGATTTAATTATGCTGCATCAACGAGTTTATTAAATTAACAGTAATACTGAGTTATTGTTGTCAGAGAAACTATTTATTTTCATAAACTTAAAGGATAAAGGGGTAAATATCTTAGTTTCCTAGTTCCTGTAAAACTAGACTTGACTGTTACTGATACTTGTTTCTCTGTGCTTCCTGCAGAATTGTATAGTATTACAGTTTCATTACCTTTGTCATCTTCTGAGTTAGAAGTACAAGATGAAATTTTACCAAGCAAATGGATAACCTATTTGGCCACTTCTTAGAGTGGAGTTCTTGTATTACAGAATTTTTTGTCTTTACTAACAGGCCCCCCTTTTTGTCTTTGACTCCCACCAGTAAGGACATGTTTGTACAGTGCTGCCATCTTAAAGCCAGTAAACCACTATATATGTTTTAAAGCTTGTGTGTCACTGCTAGGTCATTAATGTCAGTTTTATATTAAATCATCCATTAATTAAGGTATAGTTAGAAATCTAAATATAATCTGTCACATTTGTGATACAAACATTTGTTAATGTTTAGCAAATAAAAAAGGCATGGACCTTCCAACTTTTTAACTGGTTTAGTCTCTTTAATTCATTAGTTATACCTTCAAATGTTCTTTTGGCTAATTACATTTGTTATTTCTAGTTTAGACTGAAATAAATGAAGTAAATGAACAATGCACCTTCATTATGTTTCATGAGTATTAACTGTTATGATAAATATTATACCTGTGTTTATAATAATATTTTGGGTTATTAAGTGACAATAATAAAACTTTGGCAGATCACCTTATGCTAATTAAGAATTATTCAGTCAAGATTTAGGAGATTTCTATGCAAAAATATTTATTAAAAATTAATAGCTCTCAGAATTTATTAAACAAAATATTCTAGATGTCTTTACTCACTTGAAAGCTGTGCACTTGAAATATTTCGTGGGAAAGCATAATCTGATTCTTCTTTTTCAAAGCCTTGTAGTAAATCATTTGAAAGCCCATTCTCCTCTGGAATGTCATACTCTGAATAATCAAACCCTGTCTGAAGCCGTAAAATTCCCAGGGACATGTGCATATCAAATGCATCACTGAAAAATAATACTTGCTTATGACCTCAGAAATATAATAAAATGTTAGAATAACAAAAGTGACATAATTGTCAATAAAAACTTGGATTTATGGTCTTCCAAATCTTGAATAATCTTGTGTTTACATTCACAGTTTATTTTGTAAATTCTTTAGTGAATAACTTTGTCTTTTACTTTCTAATGATATGAACTATTTGCAAATGAAAAGATTAGTATATACAACATACATTCCTGCAAAGTTAACCCAGTAAAAATTATTCAGTCATTTTCCATAAACAATAAATAGAATTCATCATAGGATTTAAGAAATAGCAGTGAAGATTTAAAATCTTACAATGGTGTGTTTGATCCTTATGTAATAATTACCAGCTTGAGTAGGCATCCTTTCGCTTAACAATGAGGCTGATTACCATTTATTTTAAAAGATGCAAAAAGATACATCTTATGAGTGATTATTAACCACCTTACAAACAAGCTGCCTGATAATCTGATTTAATCCAACTTCATTTTTATTGCAAATTTTGATGGCTGATCTAATCAAATGCAACTTATTAAAAAGTAACTTACTTCAAGGCTCTCACACAAATACATTAATATGATGGTATGCTCATTTTATTGATAGTTATGTGACTGAAGCCTATTCTCACAGGGAAACCCACATGATATTAACGATCTTAGCTGTTGTTTGTATCATTCAAGTCAATTTGTAAGGTGTACTACAAGTGTGTCCCTAACACCCACTTTAAAATATAAGTGTGTCTGATATTGGCAATTTCTCCAAAATGAGTTACAGCTTTGGAATGTTTTAAAAATATTTTCACACTAATAAAACAAGGTTTTCATGCTTAAGATCAAACATCTTCACATGAAATATTCAGGTTTTCGGGCTATTGAGAGCTGTAGCACAAAGACCTCTTAAAAAACTGCTTGTCACACATTCATGAAAAGTGAGAAACATGTCCTAGTTCATTTCTGAAGTCACACATCTTTAACTCTTCTAAAAAAAAAGTTTAAACTGAATACCTTTCTGCAGTCATTTTAATTATAAGAGCAAAACCTAAAACAAATATATAATAGCAAGTATCCCACATACATCTTTTTCCAGTGCAAACAAAATCTTTCACCAAAACCTTGGCTTTTTATGCTGGCTGAGATACAACTGACACAGTATTAATTGAAATACTATTCACATAAGTTAAGTTTTAATAACAACTGTTTTAAAGTGAATCAGATTAAGCAGCTGTGTGTGTTCTTTTATTCAATTTATATTCATACACTTCAGAATTAGAACATAGACTTTTTAAAATTATATTGTTTATTCATTTTCACACCAAATTGTTTCTTATTATTATTTGTTTTACTTCAACTAAATCATCATTCAGTTTGTTGGTTTTTGCTTTCTGCATTTAAATGCAAAGTTATACAGTGGAATATTAGCACTTTGCTCACCATAAGTACTGAAACCAACTATTTTAGTGTAATAGCCATCACAATTAACACTGAGGAGCTGAAACCTTATCTTTCAGAAATGGCATACCAACAAATTAATTTTTCTTGATCTCTGCATTTGAGTGACCATAGAAGAACATGACAAATTAATATTTCTTGAAGAAAACTACTATTATACAGATTTTACTATACTCTTTGCATGCATACAACACTTGTTATATGTTCCAAGCACATTTCACAGCGGGAAAATTATTCATGTAACCCAAACAATACATAACATTATCTTGAAAAATAAGAAAAGAAATTTAAACTTTTAAAAACTGTAAGTTGTTCTGTTAACATACAAATACCAATGTTTACTTGCACATCAACTTGTATTGTAATTATTATGTCAGCAACAAAATAACTGTGTTGTGTATTCATCAGTTACAAGTATAACTCCAAAATTAAACATTCTTATGGCTAATAAACATGATTATAAACATAAATTACCAAGAGAAATAAAATAATGCTTACTGAATGATGTTGAAATACTCCAAAACATATTTTTTATCACATTCTTGCCAGTCATTTTTATAGCCCATAAAAATCATGTTCGGTCGAAGCTTGCCTACACCAACCAACTGAAAAATCAGTCGAAAGAAAACAAAACATTGAACGTATTCTCCGTTTTCTTCTTTATATAAAGAAAGACTTTGAATTTTAGAAGTCTTATCTGACTTTCCATGGAAGTATAATGAAATTAAAGCAATAACACGAACAACACTTGACTTCTTAACGAGAAAGTTACTGTTTTTAAATCAAATTAAAACAAGCTAACCAGATATCACAGTGCTGTATCGATGACATTAAAAAAGAAAGGACAAAATATTTTTTCTGCATAGATGTTATTTATGTTTGTAAAAATAAGAGCAATCAACTCTAAAAAGGAATATGATGAAATTAAGATACAGTAACATGTGGATTCATGCTCAAGGGAAAAGAAGTCTATTAAACATGAAGACAGTTGATGAAACATCTCATTTATAGAATATGTGAATATTTCAGAATACACTCATTTCATCTTCAGTAAAATTAGAAAATACTGTTAAAATAGTTATTTATTAACTAACTCTAGAGTATCACCACTCAGTAATTTACTTAAATATTCAGGAAAGTAGTATATGGAAGGAAAATCAGACAGAATATGTTGGAAATGTGCAACAAATTACACACCTGTATAAGTGACCTGACTCCTCTCGAGAAGCTGCTTTCTTGTATCAAACTGTAGAATGCCTTAACTCTCCTTTTTTGTAAATATGAATATGCTTCTCGATGTAGTTGATCTCTTTCCCGCTGATTTAGTATTATCTAATTAAAACAAAAATTATACAAGGAACTGAGAAGAAATAACAATAATAACCATAAATTAATGTTGCAAATTGAAGAACGTGTGAAAAACAAGTTACTGATTTAGCTAATAAATATAAAATGCAAACAAAACCATTACTGTGTCATGTGATTAGGTATTCTGTGCAATCATATCAATTGAAACATTTAGGAAACAAGAATGCTTTCATATCTATGGTAATATAGGAATAATAGAGCATACCATAATTCAATCTTTGCTGTTCAAAACTACTACACTACACAGTAAATTACATCAAAATTTTATGTGTGAAACAAAATGAAAATTACATTATATTTGTGGTCTTGAAATACAATACAGCAAATGTAATGTGTATCTTTTGGACTTCTGTGTTTGAACTGATTGTCATCATTGTTAAAGCACAAAATCTTGTATTTTGATGTGCAATGCACATAAAGCAATTCCTGAATTTATAAGAAAGGTAGAAAAAACTTACATTACGAACATCTCCACATATCATAAGGCTCAATTTCTTGGTAATACTGTAAACAAAGTCAATCAGAGAAGGTCTACTACTAGGCTTTCCAGTCAATACCAAAATCTGAGGCCTGAAAGATACAAAAGATTTGGAAAATTATGTTTATTGCATTCAAAAGCAAAATTTTATAAGTGTAATTAAATTCAAAATTAACACAGCAGTTTCTAATGCTAGATTAATTGACAAATATCTACACTTAAACCTATCTAATATAAATATAGAGTAAACTAATTCTAATGTTTGATTGTTAATAAAACTATTCTAAGCCATTTATAAATGCTGACCAGATGAATTAATTGTTTCCAAACATGGAATGTACCATTAGGCCTCACATGTATTATGTCTGCTTAAAAACTGAAGAACTATCCTCCTTGGAGGTAACATAGGAGTGTTGTAGTCCAAATATAGCCCCTCTAAGTCACCCACTGGGAACCTCTGCATCTTCCCCATCCACTGAACTGTGTTTCAACTTGTGTTCTAAAACTTTGTAGTTGAGATATATTATTGAAATTGAAAGACTGGAAAGTCAAATAATATTGCAACATAAATTCAGATTGAATTATGCAATGAAAATTACTAGATTAAACTTGTATAAACTACTTCATATTGCAGATGGATATTGCCTCTATACATTAAACTGAAAATAAAGTTAGCAAATGTACACTTACCTATAATTTTTAACATGTTCTTGGATTTGGTTTAGTTTGAGAACAGAACTCAGAGCCCCCTTATAGGTTTGGGCTTGTGTTGATGACCCCCAGTTCACATCTGAAACGGTACAAAACAGAATGACTTTTTTTATGTTGAAGAAACGATAAATTTGCAGAAAATTCTACAAAGATATTTTATATTTAAACATATAAAACATAGAAAAATAAGAATTTCTTAATTGTTAAACCACTATTCTGTTATTTTTGCATGACATATGACATGTACACATATGCCACTTGAAAGAGTTAGCAAAAAAAATTGCTCACAATTTAGTGTATATGCTTAAATATATACATATATATATTTTTAGTGGAATTAAATAATTACATCCAAAATGAAGCCAAATGAATAAATAAAATCATGAGGAAGGACTGCATTAAAAACAGCAAATCCTAACCTCTGATTAATTATATTATAATCATAAATTTTCAAGTCATATACAAAATATATTAACATAAAACAACACACTGCATATTTTTTTTAAAAAAAAGGATCCTAGGGTGCAAGCTACTATATGGGATTATAAAATGTTTCCTAGGTTTTGGAGGTGGCTGAAAAGTCGGACCCACATAGCGGTGGGGACACACCGTCTATCAGTCTTAACCTCCAACTTGCTAGTCTCATGTAAGAAAATTAGAAGTTAGGAGAGAGTTATGTGGGTGATCAAGTACACAGCATCTCACATCTACATCACACATTTGTTTATGGCTTGAAAATTTATGGTTTTATATATTCACACACACAATTTTGTTTGTTTGTAGCTACTCACAAGGCTACATAATGGGCTATTTGTGTAATGCCACTAGGGGTATCAAAATCTGATGTGTTTTAATGTTATAAATCTTCAGGCTTATTGTTGTGCCACTGGGAGGCTAAATACATATGTCTTAACCTCTATGTATAATTAATAATAAATGTTGGCATAACAAATATATAATAGTTTCAAGAAAAAATAAACAGCAGAAAGCTAACATTTTCCTCACTGGTTCTCTTTGAAAAAGCTTAGTTGCTTATTTCAACACATTTCATAATAACTATAATATTTACTACATCGATTTACATGAATATGCTAACTTGAAACAAAGTACCTAATTACCTGGTTTCCTGTGATAAATGAATATGTACAAGGCCAAGATGATTGCAAAAGTTAGCAATGCTGTCCACCAATTTATAATAAACATAACAGCCAAACATATAATTGCACCTAACAAGCTAATCCACATGTTGTAGTACTTGTAAGCTGGACGGAAACCTGCAAATAAATTACTTTCATTGTTAACGATGTATGTTTCTCTATAACTTACATAAACTGAATGAAGTATTAAAGAACAAATTTGAAAACATGATTCAGAAGTTTTGTAAGGATTATTAGGTTTATCCTTTCACTTTGACTTCTTACAGTGTTCCATTAAATGTATATTTTGTAAACTGAAAAACTTTGGAAGGTTGTGTCTCACCATCAGTGAACAGAAAGCTATTTCCATAGTATACTTTCAGACTTTATACTTTCTGGAACATGGGTAGTTCAATGATGAAATTAATGTGTTTTTATTTTTATCTTGTCATATTGAAACATAATGACTTGGTATGATTAATGTAATGAACATTTATCACACTGAAGTTATCCATAAATTATTATCCATATAATACATACATACATATATTTTTACAAGTATTATAGTTGTCAATTCTAAGATGTTTTACAGGATACTTATTCATAAAACATGTATAAGAGCAGTAACTACCGATATTTTATTACTCAAACTCTGAGATAAATGTAAAAATTGTTTTTTAATTTGTTTCAGTTTTTATTTTATAATCACTTCCTAAAATGAGGGTACTTGTGAGATCTTCATTTTGTAAGTTAATATAAAAAAAAAACTGTCACAATTAAATATTCTCTGGAAAATGTTCACTGTGGATTTACTACATTTAATAATTAATTAGACTACATGGAATCAGGCAGCACAATCTGAAAGGCCTGTGAAGCTCACCAACACAAAATGTTTAGCAATTACAAGAATATTTTGAGTTATTTTGTTTTGTTCATAGCCTTCAGTTATTAAATCTTGAAAACAGGTTATCAGTGTCATGCAATGGTGAAAGACATGTTACCTAGTTTCAAACTGTTAATCAACAACAGGTCTATTTTGTTTGATGTTAAGCACAAAGTTACATAATGGGCTATCTGTAATGTACCCATGAGGGGCATCAAGCCCAGATTCTAACATTGTGAGTTCGTAATGACATTGTAAGCACTACTGTGTCACTCAGGAGATAATCGGTCTGAAAGAAAACAGAAAAACAGTTCATTTGTAGTCTTGATAAGATGTTACATTCAAGAAATTCTGTGGACCACCTATCTGTGACAAGATTGCTTATCTTAATGTTATGGAATAAAGAGATATGAAACAAATACAATTCAGTGGCTAGGATAAAACTTTCTTACTCGTCAAGTACATTTTCCATCAAATAATATCCACGTTCTATTTCAAAACAACAATATCAACATCTTGAAATAGTGTATCCAAAATGTATAACCCTAGCCGAAGAAAAATAAATAAAAATACACAACAGCAGGAAATGTCAAGGGGTGGGGGCAATAAATTTTAAAAAATGTGAAATTGATCTAAACTTTTAATAATATGGTAATTAAAATAAATCAATGTAACAGTTTTTTTATAGTTTTATTTTTTTATAAAATGATAACAAAACGAGTTTATTATATATAATATGCAATAAATATGTCTGGATTTTGTTCAGGGAGCTGGGCCACCCTTGCATCTCCCCCTTGACTACAAAACAAACTTCTCAGAAGGGCAAGTTAAAAAATTGTAAACCATAACTAACTTTCTAAGTTATTCAAACAATACATAGTACACATTGCACTAGAGTTAATAACTTGTGAATGATACAAGTCTCACTAATATCCCTATTTTCTGGCAGTAAAACTATTTAACCAAATTGCATGAATCATAGTACAAAGTTACTAAATTGTATTTATTCATGGTTTTAAAAAAAATCTTCATGTATGTTGATTTAGTTTTTCTATCATTACTTTATGTTGCAAACTTGCCAAACTATTGTTGAGATTGCCAGTATGAGAAACATACTAAAAATACATATATTTGTTTTATAATTTAATTTTTGCATTGTTTATTAAATATTATTTTATACTAGCTGGGGTACCTGTACCCTGGATGGAAGTTATTTAAATTCATGATTAATGAAAGGTTATCTAAGGACATAAGAAGTTGTTTCCTTTATATGTAATTTTAAAAGAACCCACAGGAAGTTGAATTATGCTGCACAGTTATGTTTTAGCTTCAAATGCAATTTTATGAAATAAACTGTATGCCCTCTCTGAAGGTATGATATGTTATGTTTTCCAAACAGTGAGAAACAAAAACAGCTTAGATTTTAATAACGTTTATTTTTGCATAGAAATTAAGGTATTGTAATATTATAAATACATATCTACCAGCATTGATACCATTGAAAAAACAAATGGTTTTATTTCATTAAAATTCCTAATAATCAAGATATTTTTACATTGAATTATCCAAACTTAAATCATTTATTCCATTCTGTTAATTCAATATAAGTGGTGCACATGTGATAGGAATATTTCAATGTGTTTTCTACACTTAAAAATAAACATACTTTGTCAACTTTTGTAATATAAATATCTGCTGATAAAAACCTAAAAAAAGTTAATTATAATCACTAATACTTTGAAATAATTTATTGTTAACAACTTTACTGATTACATAAAGGTAATTACTGTGTAGTATATACAAATATATATGCAGACTAAATTTCATTGTATAATAAGTTAACAATGTGATTTTCTTTTCTAAATTAACTACTTAATGAATTTTGTAAATCAAACTGGTAAACTTATATTAATTCTAATTTATAAAAAGCAGAATATTCACTCAAAAGGAAACAAGAAAGTATTTACTGTAATGCAATATCATGTAAAAACGTGTTACTTTTTATTCTCAATATATACACTGTTGGCCAAAATCTTAAGGCAAATGAACATAAAGAAAAAATATGCATTTTGCATTGTTAAACTCAACCACTTATTTGAGTAGAGTTTCGAAAGATGAAAATAAAAAAAAGGAAAGTAAAAAAAAAAAACTTTTTTAACATTTAATAGGGTAAATGTGACACTATGAAATTAGCCTAAATATTAGCTGGTCAAAAGTTTAAGACCATACTGAAATGAAGCATTAATCAGTAAACATGTAACAAAATTTAGTCACTTGTGTTCAAAAATTAGAATTGTCAACATCTCCCACTGATATCTCCTGTGTTACATTGGGTAAAAAAATAGCAAAGGCTAAAAAATTGACAGAGTTTGAATGTGGCAGAATTGTCGAGCTGCAAAAGCAAGGTCTCTCTCAATGTGCCATCACTGGTGAGATTAGGTGTAGTAAAACAGCTGTTTCAAATTTCTTAAAAGATTCTGAGGGATAAGGAACATTAATTTCAAGTGGTTGGCCCAAGAACATTTTGCCGACATTGAGCAGGAGGATTCAACGGGTTGTCCAGCAAGACACAAGCCTGTCATAAATCACCAGATTAAGGCCCTTACGGACGCCAAATGCAGCTCAAGAACAATAAGATGGTATCTATGAGACAAAGGCTTTAGAAACCATAAATGTCTTCAAAGACCACGCCTCCTTCCACACCACAAAACAGCTCAGTTAAACTTTGTTGAAAAACACCAAACATGGGACAGAGAACAGTGAACGAAATTTTTGTTCTCTGATGAGAAAAAATTTAACCTGGTTGGTCCAGATAGCTTCCAACGTTACTGGCACAATAAGGATATCCCAGCAGAGACATTTTCTTCACGACACAGTGGAGAAGGTTCCATCATGATCTGGGGTGCTTTCTCCTTCCATGGAACAATGGAGCTTCAGGTTATGCAGAGGCATCAAACAGCAGCTGGGTACATTGGCATGTTGGAGAGAGCATCTATTAATTGAAGGCCCTCACTTGTGTGGAAATGACTGGATCTTTCAGCAGAACAACACTGCAATCCACAATGTTCGCAGGACAAAAAACTTTTTCGTGGCAAATAACATGATTCTTTTGGACCATCCAGTGTGTTCGCCCGAACTGAACCCCATTGAAAATGTTTGAGGGTGGATGTCAAGGGAAGTCTATAGAAATGGACGTCAATTCCAAACAATGCATGATCTTTGTGAAGCCATCTTCACCACTTGAAATAACATTCCAGCCTACCTTCTGCAAAAGCTTATATCAACCATGCCAAAGCAAATTTTTGAAGTTATTTGCAATGACAGCTGTGCAACTCGCAACTGAGACCTATTGTTGGGCATTTCCTACCTTGTTTAGGAGTTCTTTTTGGTGTGGTCTTAAACTTTTGACCAGCTAGTATTTAGGCTAATTTCATTGTGTTCACATTTTCCCTATTAAATGCTAAAAAAGTTTTTTATTTTTATTTTCCCTTTTCTTATTTTCATCTTTTGAAGCTCTACTAAAATATGTGGTTGAGTCTAACAACGCAAAATGCATATTTTTTCTTTATGTTCATTGGCCTTAAGGTTTTGGCTAGCAGTATATCAGCAATGAGACATAAACAGAGTTAGAGTTTTGGAAATACAATGATTTCTTCTTACCTGGAGACCTGGAATATGTTGCATGAAAACAGGAAAAGTTAATTAAACAGTATGCAGCAAGGAAGAAGTTAGATATAATTGGTGCTATTGCATTTAACTCTCCTGTGAAAGAAAATCTAAACTGAGAGATATACACAGATTTCACAAGTGAAATTATAATTTAAAAATAATAATTTTTGGTCAGTTAAAATATTTTACACTTTTAGTCATAAAAATACAGCGCAAAAAGTTAGATAACAGAAAGAAAGATAATACTTACAACAAATAAAGAGTAGCTATTAATCTTTAAAAATATTCCATCACCTTTTTCAAAACTTGTATGATCATTCTTATATATTAGGGCTTTAAAGTAGTAAAAACCACATTATAATCAATACATCTACATATGATTTATAATTATCATTAAACAAAGTCAAGATTTATTTTTCAAAAATACACAAGATTAAATTCATACACATGCAAATGTCTTTGAGAACTAGAAAATATTATCATACCAATAATGATGCAAGCAAGAGCTATTACAAAAGCCAAAATGTATGCTCGTCTTGGTTCTTCGTTTTTTCCATATCCTTTGGCAAAAAACTCAAATTTGGGGAAAAGTTTATCTTTGCATAGAGCCTAGAAAAGTAATAGTATACCATTATTCATTTCATACTAAAATTTACACTATACTCCCCTCAATTAGAAAAGAAATTATCTTTCCTTAAAAATACAATGAAGCACGGTATATACACAGCAAAAAAATACGAAACAAGTTTAGTATATTTTCTTAATTATTTAATAAATAATTTAAATAATATACTCAAAAATATTAGAAATTAAAATAGAAATTCAAAATTACCTGGAAAACCTTTGGAGCGCTAACGAGACTAGCAAGAGCAGAGGACAAAGTTGCTGCAAAAATTCCTGCATAGATTATGGGACCAAATGCTGATATTAATTCCATAGCCTCAAGAAGAGAGAGAAGTGAAATAAAATGTTAATAAAAATCATAACAGAAATATAGATAGAACAGGAGAATATGGTTTTACTGAATTAAACATGGTGGTAGTAACAAAGGTAACAGGAATATAAACTTGCATGCCATGCATAAGAAAATGAAGAATTTTACACTAAATGAGAGAATAGAATAACTTCTGAAACATGTATTCACCTGATAAAAATTCATTAGCCCAAAAGGACATACCCCTCCAGGACCTAACGAGCAGTTTCGTATCATATCAATTGTTCCATTTATAACAAAAAACTCTTCTCCATTGGCATCACGAAGGGAAATACAACCTGCAATCACAGCAAACAAGAGGTACGATATTCCCGTAATCAAAATGGCCAGAAATGTTCCTTTGGGAATAGCTCGTTGTGGATTCTAGAAAACAACCAAATATGACAATTTATACTCTGTTGAAATTTTATGCAAATGTTAGAAAGATTTGCAATAAATTGTAAGTAAATCGATGTGGCTAAAAAAGGTTCACTCCAGTTCTACAGGTGACTTGATCAACAAGTTTTTTTGTACATAAAATGTCATAATTCAGCAGTAAATTTCCTACAGTAAATATAACTGTTTCACAGGGATAACTAACTTCCAATATCTGTGACACAATTAACAAAAATATGTCAAAAATCTTGCATAGTGTATAACGATATTACAATCTATGATATTTAATGTATTTTTATGGATGTTCATAGCTCATGTCTTGATTTTTATTTGTAAACGAAAAATTTTCAGTATACTGATAGAAACTCAAAAGTACTTTTCAGCCTGTTGCTATCTTTATTTCATTTAAAGGTGAGAATAATATATTATTCAATACTATCATTTATCACAAAATGTAACATAATTCATTGAATACTTAATTGTATTAATTTGATACTCAAACAATAACAATGTATCATCAAAATTCTTTATAGCCACTCTAAACAGACAGAGTACGATGGACAAATGTATGACAATTATTAGGATGTAGTGTTGTACACTCTGTGTAAATTACTTGTAAAATATTTAGATCGCATAATGTTCTTATTGAAACCAATAATTTAATTAAATTATGTTACAGGTCACAAAGACGAATAGTTCACTAGTATTCAAATTACAAGGTATTTATTTTTTCCGTTTATTACTATAGTTTATGTTTATTTCTAATACTATAAATATGCATTAAATATACAGCAATAATGTGAACAACAAAAACTTGATGCTAGAATTAAAAAATCATTTCAAAACATGCATGATTACAGTAACCAACAGAATACTGTTCTACCAACGCTGTGCTTTTAGTATAAATATTGATGAAAATAACAGCTGCATAAGAAAAATAAAAAACAATCACACGACTCAGTATTCACAAAGATAACCAACAATGCAATAAACCAATTTCATAAAATAATGTTAAAAGTGTAATAAGACAAGCTACATTTTTTCATTACTTTTATATGCTATAACAGCTACACCTATAAGCAGTAATATGCAAAGAACTATTACACTGACAAGGTTTATTTTCGTACTAAACGAAAATATTTTGGTTTGGTTTCCTACATCCATACGTCTTTTTGACATGCATGTAAATTTTCATAGAACTTTACTAACAAGCTTTAATGTATAAATATCTTTAATGCAGTCCACTTTTGTAATTGCTATGTACTTGTCAAATTCATATATTTGTTATGTAATTTTTACTATTGTCAACCATTACAACTACACCCTTGTGCAAATTAATTAAAACAAGATGGAAAATTACGATTTTTTCAATTTTTTGCATTTTATTTCTGATAATCAAAAATTACTCACAAATTAATACATGATATGACTGCCTTTATTTTTCAGAAGATCATTAATCCACTTTGGCATCGAGTCCACGAGTTGACTACAATCTTTACTAATTTTTAGATCGCGGAACCACACCTTAATTATGGCCTCAATTAGCTGATCTTTCGTAGTACAGACTTTTCCCCGAAGTCTTTCTTTACAAATCGCCCAAAGATTTTCAATAGGATTTAAGTCTGGAGAGTTTCCAGGCCAGTCCAGCACCTTTATTCGCGTTGTAGTCATAAAATTCTTCACAAGTTTCGATGTGTGGCACGGAAACAGATCTTTCTGAAAAATGTCAGATCCATCTGAAAATCTCTTTTTCAATTCTGGAACGACTCTTTTCTGCAAAACTTGGATGTACTGTGGTCCTCGCATCATACCTTCCACGATAGGTAAGCCTCCGACACCATAGTAGCTGAAAAAGCCCCAAAACATCTTCTTCAAGGGATGTTTTACAAACTGACTGATGTGAGATTCTCAAAGTTTCTCACCTGGAGATCTGCAAACATGCAGACTTCCTTGACCCTGTATGAAGAAACGAGTCTCGTCACTGAATAACATCTTCCTCCATTGTTCTTGCATCCAATTCTTGTATTTCAGACCCAATTGATACCGTTTTTTCTTCACTGAGTTGGTAAGAAGTTGTTCTTTGACTGGTCTCCTTGCCCTTCTAACACAATTTCGAATGATGCAATATTCCTTAAAATTTTGTCATATATCCAAAAATAGATCAACTGTACTGCAAAACACAGCTAATGATGCCTTTTGTGTGAAAAAATGCCTATTAAAGGAAATCAGCAGGTCCAGCGAGCCTACACCAGCTGCCATGCTGAAAATATTGTAAAAGGACCATTTGTTTCAATTAATTTGCACAATGGTGTAGCTTGTTATTTTTATTGAATCGTAAAAGCAAAGTACCATTTTGAATTTATTATTATAATTTTGTTTTTTTCAATTTCTGGATGTTTCAGTACTAATAACTTACAGCTAGATCCCCACTGATATTAGCTCCTGCTAAGATTCCCGTTGCTGCAGGAAAAAATACTGAAAACACAGAGAAAAAGTCCTCTCCTCGGAAAGCAGGCTGAATGTTTTCACTCATTACAGCACCTAACAAAAAATCAAATTTTTCAAGACAAAATCAATTGATTTCATAAAAATTTAAATGTGCATTAGGAATGAATATAAGAAAAAAGAAACTGAAGAAACTGTTAAGTCCTCTTGCTTTAACATGGGCAAATTAAATGATGAAAAATTGTGTAACGAATAATTTTTGTATTTACTTGAGATAATATTAATCAAAAATTTGTTAGTAAAATTCAAACCTACAAGCAAAAATGTACGACATTTATTTTAATAGTTTAGAAACACAGTCACTGAAGTCAAAATCAACCAGTACAAAGACAATTACAACTGTACACAAAAACCGACAAACACCAATAACTGAAAAACAAATTGTGAAATTTAAAGTTTTTGTTGAAGATTTAAATAATCATATCATATAACTGTATAATATTGATTTTCATCATATTAGCATGGGAAATTACAATAAAAAAACTGATAAAAAGATACATTACTAAATACTATAGCACTGCTCCAGTATAAAGAAAAATTAATACTTCAATGTTTTGATCACAACGAAATCACGTACATGAATTTTATATATGTTGATAGGAACAGATATAACTTGTATCCCCTTAGCAGTGATGTTCTCCCCTTGTCTACAATTCCTGACTCAAGTATGCACACACATACATACATACGTACACTGTTAAATATTTTCTGGCAAGAAATTCTTGTTAAGATAAAAAACAAATAAAAAACACTTGATAAACAAATTCAAAAATATTTAACATGAATTTATTTATTAGCTCATTAAAATATATATATACAGAGAACAGAATACATCCAAAACACCTGAAACACTTACCATCCCAGCCCACAAATCCTCTTGCTTGTTGGGTGACAGTTGGTGAAAGTACACAACCAATTAAAAAGTCTCCCATTGCAGTCAAAAGTATAATCAGCAAAAAAACTTGGGCCTAAATGAAAAATTTATCACTTTGTTCTATTAGAGATGTTTGTGATAATAAAAAAGGTATAACTTACTGAAACTATAAAACTCAATTAATCTAATATGCTAAATTACTTTTTAAAAAGTTCATTTTATGAATAGAAATAGGAATTATACGAATCACTTCAATATTGTTTGATTAAGATCCAAATATTTAAAGTAGGAAATTTTTGTGTGTTAACATATGCAGTATACTGTACACTAAAACTATAAAATGGTAATTTTTCTTAGTGTTACATACATGTTTTTTTTTTTAATGTTTCTTATGGTTATGCTATTTTTATCCCACACAGTGTTAATCTGAGTTAAGATAAGATATGGCTTCCTAACCAGTAAAAGTTGTTTAACTACAAAACTCTACTAACACTGATATATATGATATATGATATATATGTTGTATATTTGGTTGTACTTCTTTTTAAACACAAAGCTGCCCTGTGGTTAAATGCATTGTTCCCACTGCTGGGATCAAATACAAAACTGTAGTGCCTTTAGCCCTCAGTCTTAATCATTGGACCATAAAAGTGTACAAAAATGTTGTATAAATTGATTTTCAGAAATATACACTAACTGGTAATTTTTTTTAAAATATACACACGTAACTAAATGAACCAACAAAAAACTAATTTGCACAAAATGATCTGTTTCAGACAAATACCTAGAATAAAAAATAATCTTCACAAATTTGTAGGTATTATAGATATAACATATGAGCAGTTTTTATTTATACTTTAAGTTGCAGTAAATGTCTAAACTGACCTTCTATAATTAAATAGTAAAAGGTTTTATGCATGGACCAAGATCTTTATAGAAGGTGTCTGACTTGTTGGTTATAAATTTCAACAATAAATAAATAGCACACAATTCACTTGTCTTAAAATAACATTAAAACAAGTCAGACATGTATGCATATGTTCATTATAATGTTGTTCATTACAGTTGTATCAAGAACTTTAAATATTGTCTCTTTTCAAAGTTCACAGGCTGTTTTAGAACACAACTGGCAAAATGAATTATTATATGCTGTTATTACAATAAAATCAGTGATCATTTCATTTTAAAATCACCACAAAACACTATTATGGTTAAACTCACAATCACACACTCTAGATTACCTAGCTATCGTACTATATTAATCAATATTACTTACTCTGTCTACATTTTGTAGATGCATTAAAGCCTGACTGAGATCTAGAATGTTTTACACACTAAAAATATTATGACACACTGATATTCAACCAAAACAACAAGAAAAACAAGAAGTTTCTAGTAGCATGATGTAATAATACAACCACCATCAATTTACAACAATTAAAATACAAAAGTATGATTAATATATGGTTATGTAAAAAAAACCTATAATAAACTATTGCTTCTAAGAAAAGAAAACTAAATTAAACATTCATCTAAATCATAACAGTTGCATTAACAGTTATGTATATCTAACAAAACAACTAAGATTACACCGAACACATGATACAGGTTGTTCACACACAAATAATTTGACGAAAACATACTCAAACAGTTTATTCTCAGATATATTTATTGTAATTAATGCATTTTATTTAAGTATCTAATCAAAGTAATTTTTAACTAAAATCACCTTTGATTCCCATTGAGTTCCAATCAAAGCTATTCCTAGTAAGACCAGTACAGTTGCACTTCCAATGATACGAACATCATTCATCCCTCCATCAATAATAACTATGTTAAGAGACTGGAAACAATAAAAAAGCAATCTAATAATTCAAGATATTTAGTAGAATGAAAAACAAACAGATGAAACCTTAAATACAGTACTTTATCATCATAAAGAAATGTCATCCAGTATAATGAGAAATTTCAAAAATAGGCCTAAAAAAGGGAAGAAACTGCTGTCTAGGGTACATCAAATCACAGTATAATTTTATTATGAGGAAAGAAAAATTATGACTGGGCATCACTTAAGCCTTAAATTTTATCGACTTAGAACAACACAGTAACTTCCTCAAAATGTATAAAGACACTTGTGGTCATACCATAACTTCTAGCAAGACCTGTTGATATACACTGTTGGAAATATTACATATCTATGATATTGATAAAAATTTAATGTTATTTTAATATTTTTCTATTTTACTGATGAACAAATACCTTTAAATTTAAGTAAAAAAATCATTTTTATTCCATGTATTTATGCATGTTTTCCATTTAAAGAAAAACAGAAATAAATTGTATGAAAGTTTTGCATTTGAAAGCTACTACATTGGTCTAACTGTGATTAATCTATAATGTTAAGAAAAGGAAAAATCACACAATCATACAGTTATAATAACAACTTACTACATGAATCAATCATCATAAAGCCTATTAACATCTTAATGCCATTTTCATCATTATTCTAAATTTTTAAGAATAAATTAATGGTTTATAGAATTACAGTAATATTATTGGTTAGATGTGTGCTGGCACAAAATTTATTAAAAGAAACTCGGCAGCCACAAATTGTCATTTTCTAATATGTGCACACTGACTGTCATTGTCTAAGAAGTGAATATTATTCTTCACTTTAATGAGTACATCTGCATTAATCTAAAGTATTATATAAAGAAAATGTTTATCCATCTTTCAATTTTGATGAAACTGCCATATAATTGACATTATGTGATTGGTTTTATTACGAGTTTTCATTGTGCAAACCAGTATAAATCCTTTCTTTACAGATATTCTATAAGAATATTATGTAGTATCCTTATGAAATAAATACTAATATTTCCATTTTTGCCTGAAACTGAGTAAATTCAACTAATAGATTGAAAATGCCTATTGAACATACTGAAATGAATATAAAATATTCACAACACAGTTCTGGAGATACATAGAGATACAATTATTTGCCAATTGTTATACCCTAATTTCCAGCACAATGAATATTTTAAATCTTTCAGCACTGATTAACAACTTTTAATGTTTGGCATGGCACTGAATATATATGTTTGATACTTCAACTAATTACGGTATCAGTACTAAAAGCATGATATCTCAGAAATAACTCGAGAAAAGTCCCTGAAATATTCAGTAATTGTACCCAATACTATATATGTTAAATTCAATACATAAGAATAACAGGAATAAAAAATGGTCGCCTGCCTCGCTGAGCCTTCAAGTCAACTGTGGTTGCAAACCCTGCCAAAAGAGTTAAAATATCCAACATAACTTGCTTCAGAAAACCAGAACTAATGTATTTTTCTGTAATTAAGGTACATACAAATATCTTAAAATCTTACTAAAAAAAAAAAAAAAAAACATGACAGCTTACAACAAGCAAGTCTCTTAGTGTTTCCCCAAATCCAACAACATACATGGCCACAGCAACTGCATTTGCCAATGAGAAAATCAAACCTATAGCTCCCCCAAATTCTGGACCCAAACTCCGTGAAATCATGTAATATGATCCACCTACAAATATAAAAAACAACACCGATGATAAGTATTTGGGTGAAACATATTAACTCAATCATGAACAGAAGCACATTTTTGGTGTTCAGTATACTCCTGAAAGTCCAGTTCAAAGAGTTAACAACAACAAAACAATGTATTTCAACAATTATTAACTAACAAGTATTTTAGAGACTTAATATCTTGCAATTTTGTTACTTCTACTTTTGTAATTCACAAACAAAAAGGAAATGTATTCCAAAATTTCATATCTTTGTTGCCCTGAGGAATTTCACTAGAAAATACTGAATTTATAGATTTGTTCATATTTTTTTTCTACACCCAAAAATATCTGTTTACAATTACTAAGGAATATCCATTCATTAAGAATATAATTAAATATGCTTGTTCTTTACATAATTATCCTTTTCTATCGGCAGCTTTATTACTATAGATGTTTCTTCCTACCCTCCTTTTAAATATCAAAATATGTGGTAAGAACAGTTACAAATTAAACTTGGATTGAAAATTAATTTAGAAAACATTTAAATATGACTGGAAAGAGCAGTTTATAAATCATTTATAATGATACAGATTAAAGAAATTGATTTGAGAAATAATTTATGGTATCTCAACTAATTAGAGCTCCTATGATAGTGGACAACAGAACTCAATGGGACATGTAGAAACATTGAAGCACACAGCTAGAAATTTATTTATAGTTTCATTGAATTCTATTGGCTTTTTAGAAAATGCTTTCAAGTTGCATTAAATCTGTTTAAAATATACAGATATTTTCTTCTCCGAGACCGTAAGTAAGCTTGGTTAGGTTAAGTATGTACGGTAGGTAGTAAAATATTTTAGAAAATTAAATCCTTATTCACCAAAAAGTATCATTATATTTATTATACTAATAAATATATTCTATTTATTATTCATGTTAAAATAGCTTATCAAAATATAATTGCACATCTTTGGATAATTTGCCTGTAAACAATGTAGTTATTAATGTTGATGAAAACACTATGTTACAAAATTTTTACTTTTTATTGTTCCTGGGCAGAAAGTGTTATTTCCAAATTGCTTATGCCTAAAGTAAATGGAAAAGGCCTATTTTTTTCTTCAAACTTTGCTTTTGTGACCTGGGAGTGTATAACGAAAACATGATGGGAGACTATATTTGGAGGCTGATACGCGACAGTGATTTACATTACAGTCACAAATCTCGAAAAACTACTTGCTTCTAAACATTTTTGTATAACTTTAGTATAAATACATGTAAATCTTGATTCATATGTTGTTTTATTCAGACCTTATGTAAATGAAAATGTGAAAATTTGCCCATTTTTACATAGAAAATAGGTTCATTTCTAAATTTCATTATCCAGGTCACAAAAGCAAAATTTGAGGGAATAATGGACATTTTCTGTACTTTTACAACATAAACAATTAAGAAATAACACATACTATCCAGGAACAAAATTTGTGTTACACAGCGTAATCCCTCTGATGTGAAAGAGTTGATGAAAAAATGACCATTTTCTCAATGTTCTTTCATAAATGTTTTCTTATCTCATATGCTTTTACTTTTATAAATATTTTGATACGTACTTTTTGTGATCACCATGGACAAAAGACATTCAAATTATTTCTGTTTTTGATTATTCTAACAACTGATTATAGAGAATTATGCTTAACTTGATTGTCACGATACTAGAGCTAGGTGGAATAATCAATTACCTATGAACAATAATAAATAATGTAACCCCACATGGTTCTCACTTCCATAGAATCCTTTCTTATTAAGGTGCGCTCTGTGCTTCTAATACTGTAGTTCATACTACAAGCGAGTGATAATATCAATTGCCTTTAATCAATAATTACATCACTTAATATCACGTAAACTAATAAATTAACAGAAATTATTGTTATTGTTTATTATTATTTAAATAAACAATTATTTTGTGATGTAAGTAATAATCTAACAATAAAAATAACAATATTATATATACACGTCTGTATTTTTCTATAACATACCTCCCTTGACTTCTCCATTTGTACAAATAGCTGACATCGATACTGTTGTCAATACTGTAACTACCATGGACAAAAGAATTATAACACATGCAAGTCCTGAAATACAAAACAAGACTTATAAACAATGCTGATATTTTATTATATGAAACTATAATAAACACAATTTTTTTTATCCATGATTCAACATACAAATCATTTTTCTAATAAGACTTTAAATTACAAAACACTTTCTCTTTGACTCTAAAAATATTCATTTACTATTAATAAAAAAAAGATACTGTAATCTTACACAAAGCAACCTTTAGTTCAATAGTTAATCAGTTTTGACATAAATGCAAATGATGATACAAAATTAGTACACACAGAAACTTAAATGTTTTTTCAGTTAATACAAAATATACATCTAATCTGATTGATGATGCAATGTGCACGTTTTACAAACCTTTCTTAACTAGGTACACTTTGTGCTTCCAACACTGTAGCTGGTACTAAAAAGTGGATGATATAATTCATTACCTCCATACAAAAATTACACCAACTGGTGCCAGTAATCTATTGATTAATCAAAATTAGTACTTTCAATCACTATTGTCATTGATTATTTAAAAAACAATTAATGAAAATTATGATAAAATTCATTGTTAGGAAAATAAACTAATATGGTTTCCAACTGTTACTGTTTTCAATTATTCTAACTATCCAAGGAATTAAAATATTTCAACCATACTTCCTCACCTTGTTTTCAATACAGCAAAGCTACTAAAATTATCTGTCACTGTTACTAATGTTTAATGGCTGACTAAAGGGTGACAACAAATTGGTTGTACCTGGTATCAACTGTCTGCAACACCCACCACTAACCTTTTCTGTTGTCTGTAAACTACTCACTAAATGACTAAAGGGAAGGCAACATTTTGATTGTATCAACTTTTTTGCTTTTATGTACTAGGATTGGAGAAACACTGTACAAATCAATTAACTGAAGGTAATTGATTAATGGGGTTACTGATTAACTTAATTAGCAAATACCCCTTATCCTTCAGCCATAGTTAGTATCCTAATTTTATCTGTATGTCTTATGTGCAAAATATAATTAATTTTTTACTTAGTATCCTGAAGTATTATAACAAAAATGCATTCAGAATAATTACAAGTGGAAAAACATATATATAACATACAGAGTGATAAGTGCAACAGATGAGACAATATTAAGTAATCTAGGTAGATACAACAATTTTAAATACATTTCATTTATTGAACTTTATCTAGACATTAGCAACAATTAATACATAAAAGTGACAGAAAGCTAAAAATCATGCTACTTATAATACAGGGTATAATGTTTTACAATCAATCTATATCATTTGTTTGTTTGCTGTTAAGTGCAAAACTTACATAGTTGGCTATCTGTGTTGCACCAATCGTAAGCACCAAAATGCAATATTTAGCATTGTAAGCCCCAAGATATTACTGCTGAACCAAGACAAGTCAACATACAAGGATGAATATGAGAAAAAAATAAATATTGTAGTTAAAATAGAGGGTTTATTCTCACTATCCACTTTAAGAAACTTACCACCATGGAATCCTTTAATAGTGAAAAAGAAGTGAAAACCTGTTTAATTTGTACAGGACAAAATTTAAAAATTAGTCTAAAAGGTAAAATTTTAAAATATCATATCTTTCCAGTTAAAACTGAAACTGCTTTTGTTGTTGTTGTTGTTGTTGTTGTTGTCACAAAAGAAATTATTTCCATAAGAAACGTACAAATAACTAAAACAGCAATGAATTATAATAGAACCCAATTCTATGTGCATAAGTGGGAATAAAGTGTGCAAGCCACGATTTTTCAGAGTGCCATTCAACATATGCACTTGATATGAGAGATAAATATTAAATACAGTACACACAAATGTTGAAAAACACTGCAGATATACATTTAAGAGGTTAAGGTTATACAAATGCAATATGCAAACTGTACAATGGACAGAATTATTCTTATTTTTTGTCAGTTTAAAGTCAGATGGACATTGTCAATTCATAGACATATCTTGAGTTTGCATACTTTGTAAAACATTACATTTTTGTGTACCACATACATTTTACTAAAACCTTACCACATTACACATACATACATGTAGTACATTTGGAATTATGGTCAACATTCCTTTTTCAATGGGCCAAAACTGTTCACATCTGGTTGATAAGATAATTACTCAGAGTTAAGGAAATGGTAATAAACAGGTTATTTTTAATGATAGATTATTTTCTTTAGGAATTTCATTAACACATTTTTAGCATACGTAGATCTAACATTTAGAATTACCAGCATAAATAAACATATATTTCACTGCTTACAACATAGTAATTACATGACTACAAACTGCAATGTTTATCATATCATATTCATGCAAATTAAAGAGAAAATGCAAAAAGTTCACAATTTTATGGTAAAACTAAACATTCTATTTGATTGATAAAGTAGCAGATAAAGCTGTTTTTTGTGGTAATAGTAAGACACAGATATTACCTAGTTCCTTGTTACAACTTACCAATTCCAGCTTGTCCTACAACCCAGGACAACCGAATAAAAAGCATAACACCCCAGATATTGAGAAGACATCTTACCTAAAACACAAATATTATAAATGATATCAAATTTCTATCAAAGTGGTTTCTTTTTTGTAATTTCACTATTTTTTTTTACTTGTCCATTTGTACTCAATAATCACGAAGAAAGTAGATAAACGTGTCTACTGTGTTGGGAAACACTAGCAATCAAAACTACACTACAAAACTTAAAATTCATTGGAAACAAGTTTTCTGACTTCATATCAAAGTAAAAGGGTATAATGTATGGATAACTTAAGGGTATAATGTATGGATAACTTTCACTAAGTATCCTAGACATCTACTGGTAGGAAAGTTACATATGAATCTGAAATGTTTCTGATGTTTTAATAACTTTTCCAATTTATCTATAATTTATTTCTTCCGTTAAAAATGTTTATTAAAGTTCAGAAACATATACCAGATAATGGACAAACAGTTAACACCAAACAACAGTAAAATATTGGTAGGCATAATTAATAAAATGATTTAACCTTTATTATATGAACATTTTTTTCTCTTTCTCATCATTTGGGCTGGAGATTATAATAATGTTAATTATAATAATTCAACCTAAAAATGACTGCCAGGGTCCACCTGGATCCAAGTGAATCTGTAATCTATTTCTTCTTTACAAGGATTTTCATAATATATTATTCAAACCTTAAAATGAATAAAAAGTACCATCCATGCCAAAATTAACCTAATTACTCTTTGTATTTTACATAGAAAATGAGTGATTCCACTCACCTTTGCAATAAGTCCTTTACAATAACTGTTGTAAAATGCAAAAAAAAAAACACATAATGATACAATTTTATAAAATTAATCACACCAGTAGTGAGTGATATGAAAATAAGTCATTAATTTTTTGGGTTAAAGTAATTGTACTTTTTCATTATCTACCTATATTTTATCTACAGAATAATACTTTCTATACCTAGTGATGGAAAATTCAATTTAAAATTAACCAAAAACAAATACATAATGTAGTTGCTACTCATACATGTATTTTGTTGTTTAAGATGTGTATTTATAAAACACTAGACAAATCACCTACTTACACAGTAACACTACTCATTTTTTTTTACAAATCAGTAAACATCCTACTATGTTCACATAAAATTTGTTAGCTTGATAAGTTTACATTTTCCTCTACCAACATGTATTTATGATGTTTACCTCTGTTCACACTTCAGCTTTATCCTGAAGAAAGGCTCTCTTCTTGCCTGTCTGGGCATTAGTATGAACTCCACCTCATTTGCTCCAGTCTTAACATCTGAAAATATCCTTGCATGCATAGCAACATCTGACTGAGGTGAAAAGACCAAGTAGGGAAACAAACTAGTATCTTCCAATAATGAAGTTGAAGATACATAAACCACAAGAGAATTACTCAAAACATCATAAACATGGTTAATACTTGTCAAGATACGTGTGTGTTTTCTCATAGCAGAGTCACATCGGACTATCTGCTGAGTCTACCGAGGGGAATCGAACCCTTGAGTTGGCATTGTAAGTCCATACTGACAGGTACCACTGTACCACTGTTTATACTTATCAGAAGGGATCAGGAGATAGAATTTCCTTCCACAGTTTAAGAGTAGATATCTAAGTAAAGCAAGGTGCTGTAAAAATAGGTTTGAATTTTCACTAGTCTGCCCTTAACCTTCCACAAACTCAGCCTCAAAGCCAATAGGAGAACAAGCATTAGACTGTATGTAAAACTTGAAATTTATTTGTATAATTAACTGCATGTCCTCCATAGAAGATGTCCACTGATGCTCAAGTAACATTGGTAGAGGAACAGCAGAAAACTACGTGCCTGAAAACATCTTTTAATTGTTAAAAAATGTCTTTAAAACTTTTTTCATTGTAAATCAAGAAAATAAACAATAAAGTTAGCCTAATAAAAAAAAAGATACAAAATAATTCAAAAGAAAATACTGCAAGTATAGTGTCAAAACCGAAGAAAAATTCATAACAAACACACACAACTGTCTTTGTAATTTCTGTCATCCAGAAAAAAGTGATTAACAAAAAATAATGGGGAGCTTATATACGGATCGTATATAGAAGATGCAACGACATAGGTGAAGAATCACTAAGATGATATAATGGGGTATAAAGACTACAATAAACATGATAGAATTGATACCAGTGATCAAACAGAGAAAAATGAAAAGCTTTCACCGGAATAAAGCTAAACTGTGAACAGAGGTAAGTGTGTTTCAGAATATATACACATACTTTCACAGAAAAACAAAATTCAATAGATTTATTTATTAGTTTTCATAGGACAGGTTTTTATGAACTGAAATGCAATGTGCTTCTATATAGAAACATGTCAATTATTTTTTGAATCATACATTTGTTGTCAAACTAATTTTTAACTTTGACTTTTTCTTCTTATAAATTCATTTTAAATCCACACATACATGTAACATAGTACAAATACATAAATACACACATACATGTAACATAGTACAAATACATAAATACACACATACATGTAACATAGTACAAATACATAAATACACACATACATGTAACATAGTATAAATACATAAATACACATACATACATAACATAGTATAAATACATAAATACACACATACATGTAATTTTATATATACATTGTTGAGTACACAAATTATAAAATTTTAATTCCTTTGTAGTCATTAAAATTAATACTATGCATATAGTTCTATAAAGACATTCTTATTGTTCTATAGGATAAGTTGCCAAGGTAAAAATTCTTATTATACTTTATTTTGTAATGATTATACACTATTGATACAAATATTGCACTTGCCTATGTACAGTGGATTTTAAATCAGGTTAAGTCTTTAAAATAAGAATGATGTATAATCACTTAAGATTCATTTTTTACAGAAAAGTCTGTACAGTTTACAGCAGTTTGGGTTCAGAATGCCAGTTGCTGGAGCTTGTATTTTGTTTATAAATGCATATCTAATATCACCCAAATCTTTTTGTTCAGTGCTTAAATATGTAGTTTTAATCTGTCTTGAATGTTTAATCAGATGTCTGTAATTATAATAAGCAAATGCGAGTTGGTGCACTTGGTGTCACTTCTCTTGAGGACAATAGCTGGTTAGTCTTTATTGTTTCATAAGTCAAAAAGTCAAATCTTGTTTGTTAAACTATTATTTTCAAACAAATGTGTAAATACTTACTAATAACTTGCATCATTCATACAGAATCTTATTTTATTTAATGTTTTTCGCTTATCATAAAAGATAGTCGTATTTTCATCTGATACTCAGTCTCAGGCAGGTAGTAAATGAGTTGTATAGCACCTTAACAGAAAAAGGAAAAAAAAAACTTACAAAAACTCCTTGTATCCAACCAAACTTTACAGCATCTGGGATTCTTACTTCTCCCTTTGACAACTTATGGTTCTGAAAATTAAAAATTATTAATTACACAAACAAGAAAATTACTTTGACCATAATTCTGTTTTACGAGTAGAATAACAAACACATTAAATTTTGTATCAGTTTTCTGTATCATCAGGTAATATTCCATACAGGTAACATTTTATTTATAAAGTTTGTTTTGGAATTTCGCACAAAGCTACTCGAGGGCTATCTGTGCTAGCCATCACTAATTTAGTAGTGTAAGACTAGAGGGAAGGCAGCTAGTCATCACCACCCACTGCCAACTGTTGGGCTACTCTTTTACCAACGAAAAGTGGGATTGACCGTAACATTATAACGCCCCCACGGCTGGGAGGGCAAGCATGTTTTGGCGCAACTTGGGTGCGAAACCTTAACGCGCTAGGCCATGCCAGGCCCTTATTTATAAAGAGAATATTGGTTTTAACAGTTACATTTAACATTTAAATACTGTAACATGCTGTAAATACATTTAAATACTGTATCGTTCTGTTTTTAAGCAATATGGTAAAGATATTTAATTTCATTCTTTATAAATTTAGTGCATAAATGTCAGTAGTATTAGCCCTTTTAAAATACATATTTGCCAACACAGTCCATGGGCCTCATCACTCCTCTACCACCACCTGATGATGCAAAGCATCTAGGATATCATTTTGTACCTGTCAAGATTTGTAATAAGACCATATCTGATAGACTTATCAGAATGGTAGGTGAAGAGTATTATTGAAGGACCAACAATGAACACTGATCAATCAAAAACCAACGGTTTCTGATAGAAAGGTATCATAAGAATCATACTAAACTCAGTGTGAAATTACTTCTAGAGTTGATGGATACAATAAACCACCCTTCTGGCTACCAGCATAAATGTGGTCACAAATAGCACTACAATATTGGGTAAGAAGAGTTGAACAGATAAATGCTCTTATGCTAAACTGCATAGTTTGAGGTCATAAGTCTTGTATATATGCAAATAATGGTGTGGATAGTTTGATCACTGGACTTGTAAATTGCAGATGTTTTACTCTTGCATCAATGCATTTCTGAAAATTCTGTATGGCTTCTTTGATGGTGGGTGGATTAAAAATAAGTAGGAAGTCCCATTATTATTTCCTTCATCGTTTGATACACTTGTCTACACCCATTTCAAATAATTCCATCCCTCATCAGCAAACCTGGACAAAGACAAATTCAAAATAATAAGACTACTTGTGCTTCTTGGAGTTTGTTTTTTTTCCTGCATTGAAAAAACAAGAACACCAAGCTCACATCAAAATAAAAGTATATGATTACAAACTTTATATATACGACTTACACAAGTGTCACAGCACTAGCGATAGTCTTAACTTCACTAATAATTAATACCTGAATCGAAATTCCACTTACTTCCTTATTTGTTAAGATATTTAACATTCTCACATCTATAATACTAACAGTAGCACTTTGTTGAAAACACACTTAAACACCGAAACATTCAACCAACTAGTTGACTCAATAATCACTCAACAGCTTCCTCTTAGTCTTGGACAAATTTTATAACTTTCAACTGATTTTTTATAGTTTCTAGAAAGCTCAAGTCATTAAATAGACCAAATAGACACAATAATATCATTTGGTACAATCTCCATAAAATATAAATATGCCATTAATTTCTATCTTTGAATTCTGATACAGTACAATTTTAATTTATAATTTATTCTACATACAAGCAGGATTTACATATGTGATCAAGAAAACTAATTCATTTTGTGCTACAGATAATGAGTTGTAATGCTGAGTCTCTGCCTCAAACTGAATTTAAGCAGCTGAATCTTGAAACTAATGATGTTGATTCATCATCTCTATCTGCTGAAACTTCTTCACCAACTTCAGTTCAATATCAGAAAAAAAGATTGGAAGAGAAATATGAATGGCTATTTTTTGATATATCATTTGAAGGGACAATTTGTAAGAGCTGCCAAGAATTTTTGATTCAGATACAGTACATAAAAAATGTGGTATTTTCATAACTCCCTTTACTAATACTAAAAACCCAACTGGGGATACTAGAAACCTGGACAAGTATTCTAAATCCAGGACACATATTCATGCAATGCACAATTTTCATGAAGAGGGTCTTGATAGATCAGTTCATACTTCAACAGTCAACTCAGAAATGTAGTCACAACAGGAAAACAATGGCTACATTTGTGAGAACCATCAACTTCTTACCAAAAGAAAAAATCTCACAGAGTATGAAGTATGAATATTTGATTTCTCATCTTCTTATGCTAAAAGTTTCTGAATGAATGAGTAGAAAATCAGAGCAACTGTTTGATATGTGCAAGAAAAGTTACAGCTTATGATCAGTTTACCTGCATTATCCAAAGTTCTAGATGATTGTAACACCTTGGAATTAAATAAAACATATTACTCAACAATCATCAGACATCAACAAGGTGAGCCAAATATCACAGTCAATTGCTAAACAGCTGAGTACAATGAAGTAAAAAAAAATATTCTAGAGAATTACATTATGTTGGAGGCACTGATTCCAAAACCATTATGAGTCCACCTAACAAAGACTGATGACAAGGAATCTTAATTATAAGAAAATAACTTGTTGTACTTTTGATCCTGCTGCAAATTTTTCAGGATAAACTAATGGTATGCACAAGTAACTTTCAAAGAAATCAGGAAAAAATTTTTCTTATGTACATTGTAAGGCCCATCTCTTATCATTAGAATTAACCAGTGCTAGAAATAAAATTGTATCTGTGAAAAGGATCCATGTCAAAGACATATTCACTCTTCCACAAGTCAAAGCATGAATACATACATATTACACAAGGTTCAGAGGTCATTAGAAGTACTTAAATGAAAAATTCTAGAATCAGTTAAAGTGCACTGGCTCAATAATCAAAAACCTCTTCATGTTGTGTTAACTTGTTACAAATCAATTTTGATGGCCTGCATGCAGCTGGACAAAGATGGTTAACATTTAGCATCATTAGCAGCAGGTGTCTTGCTGAAAATTAAGAAATCTAATGTTGTTTTTACTATAGTAGCTTTGGATGAAGCAGTATCTAATTTCATCAAAGGTTTGTAAAAAGAAAACCTAAACTTGGCATCCATTCTTAAGCTTGTGGCACCTACAGTAACATGTTTGAGAGATACAGGGACACTGTGTACCCATTTGAGTAAAGAAAACTACTGGAATAGCTGTCATATATCTCAAAAACAAAGATTTCTTGTACGTTGCCAATTCTTGGAAAGGAGCCAGAATGTAAAACATTAAAAACAAATTTTGACACTATGACTGAACAAATGGGACAAAAGTTCAACCATCATGTGGTCTCCCATATCAACATATGTGCTTCTTTCCAAATGGTACAGTCAACACACATTTTAATATACAATGACATGAAGAAAGGATGTTGCTTTCTTGATGGACTGGATGCTAATGTCATGTGGGTTGACTTGAACTCTAAGTATGTTACACGAACGTAAGATAATCAAGATAACAGTGTTATGCATTACTTGTGGAAAGCAAACATCAGTTACAGCAATCTTAAAATTAAACTGGTGGTGCCAGTTTTGACTGCTGGAGCTGAGCGTTATTTTAGTGACAGTGAAGTAACTGAATGTATTTTTAATTCATTTTTATTGTTTTATAAATTCATAAAAAAATTGAAATATCGTAACCAATAATAATAAAATATATATCATTGTAAACTTGTTGAGTGGAAGTGTTTTAATTAAAAGTACACTATTTTTTCATTTCATTAAATCTGAATTACAATTCATTCTCACCCCTCACCCACTGGAAAGGCCAAGAAATCCAGTGAATTCATAAAGATAATGCAAGAAAGAAATTATTTCTAATCAAACAGATGAGAGACACTTGTGTTGATGTTATAATCAAATATATGCATAACAATTTGAAATAACTGGAAACATTTACAACAGTTGAATCAATAAAGCTAAATAAAATATGAAAAACTATGTTTTAATGCGACCTTGAGGTTATTAAATGGCAAGTATACAAGATGAAATAATGTGGTATACAATGGTAAAATGTTCTATAGGTCAAATTTCAATATTAACAATGAGTGGCTCTTAAAACAGTCTGCATGGAATGGATCATTTTTGTTTTAAATACCTCTCTTGGTCTTTTGACTTGCCTTGGCTCAGAGCATATCTTTCACTTCCTCTGGCAAAAGCTAATGAGGTTTCCTGATGCACAGACAACTATTCTTAACACATGTTCATTGAATCACAAAGCACATCCTAAATTTTCTCAGGATGTATAACAAGGCTTTATGTTTTTTACCAATTTGAGTTTACAATATTTTCATTCTATTAACAGAGGACTTGTCTCAGTTGCATGCCCTTGTTTTACACACACAAACATACACACTAGAATGGTCAATGTTCTTGGGGAAGATACAATCCCAATTTTAAAAAGGTATTCTCAAGATAACTGGTATTTGCATTAAAACTTTAATTAAAGTAAAGTAAATAACAATGTTTTGACCTTCAGGTTATCAAGATGGCTTAAGAATGTCAAACGTTGTTCTGAACTTTATTTTAATTAAAGTGCTAAAATAAAGTGCAGCGTTGAGAATATATTTTTACTTCATGCGAGTTTTTCATCAACACGAATCCCAAATTTTTATTCCCAAAACCTTCCAGACCAATACACCTCATACTTAATAGCAATCTACATCCTGTCATTCAAAGAAGGATACCACCCAGGAAGCTGGAAAATACCATCATTCCAATATCAGCCACAACTTCCTAATAACTTCAGCCTCATTAGTTCACTTAATAACACCAGTAAACTCTTAGAGAAAATCCTCTCAAATGCCTCCTGTAATGTGTTGAAAATAAAAACATTATTATTAACAGTGCAAAATGCTTCTCTCAGTGGAAGTGCCAGGCTGCCGACCACTTATCAGATTTACAGAGACAGTTTTTAACATTTTAACAGAAAAGACATAACAGTTGCAACATTTCTTGACATCAAAAAAGCTTTTGACAGTGTTTGACATAATTCTCCCAGAAATTATCACATGCTACATTGGCAGTTTACTTCATAATAGAAACACTAAAGTCAAAATCAATAAAAGTTCCCGAGTCTTTTTTAATTTCTAGTCGGACTTCTTCAAGGATCTGTGATTAGCCTACTATTATACACTGCTGCCCAAAATCTTAAGGCCAATGAACATAAAGAAAAAATGTATGCATTTTGCATTGTTAGGCTCAACCACTTATTTGAGTAGAGCTTCGAAAGATGAAAATAAGAAAAGGGAAAATAAAGAAACAACTTTTTTAGCATTTAATAGGGAAAGTGTGAACACTATGAAATTAGCCTAAATACTAGCTGGTCAAAACAGGGTAGGAAATGCCAAACAAGAGGTCTCAGTAGTGAGTTGCATGGCCATCATTGCAAATAACTTCAAACATTCTCTTTGGAATGGTCGATACAAGAATTTGCAGAAGGCTGGCTGGAATGTTATTCCAAGTAATAAAGATGGCTTCACAAAGATCATGCACCATTTGAAATTGGTGTCCATTTCTATAGACTTCCATTGCCATCCACCCCAAACATTTTTAATGGGGTTCAGTTGGGACAAACACGTTGGATGATCCAAAAGAATCACTTATTTACCATGAAAAGGTTTGTGTCCTGTAGAAATTGTGGATTGCAACATTGTCCTGCTGAAAAATCCAGTCATTTCCACACAAGCAAGGGCATTCACTCAATAAGGATGCACTCTCCAACATGCCATTGTAGCCAGCTACTGTTTGAGGCCCCTGTATAACCTGAAGCTCCAATGTTCCATGGAAGGAGAAAGCACCCCATATCATGATGGAACCTCCTCCAATGTGTTGTGTAAAAAATGTCTCCGGTGGAATATCCTTATCGTGCCAGTAACATTGGAAGCCATCTGGACCATCCATGTTAATTTTTTTTCTCATCAGATAACAAAACCTTCTTCCACTTTTCTACATCCCGTTCGGTGCTTCTCAGCAAAGTTTAACCGAGCTGTTACGTGATGTGAAAAGAGGTGTAGCCTTTGAAGACATTTATGGTTTTCAAAGCCTTTCTCTCGTACATGCCGTCTTATTGTTCTTGAGCTACATTTTGCATCCGTAAGGGCCTTAATCTGGTTCGACAATCGGCTGGTGTCTTGTCAGACAACCCGTTGAATTCTCCTGCTCAATGCCAGCGAAATTTTCTTGGGCCTATCACTTGAAATTAATGTTCCGTATCCCTCAGTGTCTTTTAAGAAATTTACAACAGCAGTTTTACTACGCCCAATCTCACCAGTGATGACACGTTGAGAGAGACCTTGCATTTGCAGCTTGACAATCTTGCCACGTTCAAACTCTGTGAACTTTTTAGCCTTTGCCATGTTTTTACCCAATGTAAGACAGGAGATGTCAGTGGGAGGTGTTGACAATGCTAATGCTTGAACACAAGTGACTAAATTTCGTTATATGTTTACTGATTAACGCTTCGTTTCAGTATGGTTTTAAACTTTTGATCAGCTAGTATTTAGGCTAATTTCATAGTGTTCACATTTTTCCTATTAAATGCTAAAAAAGTGTTTTATTTTTATTTTCCCTTTTCTTATATGAATCTTTCGAAGCTCTACTCAACACAAAATGTTTTTTTATTGTTTTTTTTTTCATGTTCATTGGCCTCACAACTTTGACCAGTTGTGTACATCATCAAGACATACGGTAGTGCGTCCAAAACAACCTGCAGGGCAAGACATGTTCTTTACTGGGCCCGATATTCATGTACCAAATTTCAAGGCAATCGATTAAGAAATACATGAAATATAAAATGTCCATCTTTGGTTGAATTTCTATTTTCGCACTAAAAATAAAGAAACTTTACTTGACAGAAAAACGTACTTAATTTCTTTGGATTTCTTTTTTTTAATCACAATTTATATGTCTAAAATTATCCAAGAAAACTACTCAACTTTGACCAAAGCTTTCGCACACGTGTACGTAAAGTCAAGTGAGCTATTGGTCTAAAAACATTAATGCAGCTTTACCTAAAAGTAAAAGTGAACCATTTTCTGTTTTTGTCATCCGGATAAAAGGCGACTGATTTATAGAAGCAAAACTGTATGGTGAAACCACGTGCAGATACGTAAATACTAGTTAAACCAAACGTAACAGATTTGCAGTTTTCAGCTGAAAATTTCTAAATAGTAATACAGTGAACGGTTATTATTGATTATTCATTCCCAAATTTTAACCATAAATTTTCTTATTTTTATTACTTTATTTTAATTAAATAGCTTTTAGCGTCACGTGATATTTTAAGGCTTAACCAATTAGCCTGATACAGCTTATCAACCACATGCGGGTGATACGAAACTGTAAATCTAGTTTCCACAGTATTGCTATAAAGGAAGTTATTAACATTATTTTATAGGGGAAACTACCAGCACTTATTTTATATATTTTCGTTGATTTGGTAAAGAATGAGTGTGTTACAATTAATATGGTTTGCGACCCTACGGCTAAAGTTTGTTACTTAGAGTCACTTTCGTATTTGCTCCAGTTTGTTGGTGCGTATTGATAAAATAAAAGTTATATAATTAAAAGCACCTTAGATGTTTAAGAAAAGTGTGACAAAAAACCTGAGCGTGTGACTTACAGGAATGAAACCAAAACTGACAGACGAAATGGCAATTACACATATAGCACTGATAATAATTTTACAGCTAATATTCATTCATTAGTTATTTCGGCCACATACTTTACCCACCATAATGCATCAAGTTGAACAACAAACGCGGCCTGTTTAACTAATGAATGAATATTTCCTGTATAGTTCTTATCGATGATATAAATGTTGCTCCCGGGAGGTTTAAGACGTTCGACTAGTAATCTGAAGATCGCAGGTTCGAATCCCCATCGCACCAAACATGCTCGCCCTTTCAGCCGTGGGGGCGTTATTATGTTCGTTCAATACCACTATTTGTTGGTAAAAGAGTAGCTCTAGAGTTGGAGGTGGGTGGTGATGACTACCTGCTCTCTAGTGTAACACTGCTAAATAGCCATCGTGTAGCTTTGCACGAAATTCCAAAACAAAGAAAAAAATGTTGCTTCCAATTTGGCTATCAGTTTTATTTCATTCTTTAGGTCAGACGCTTAATCCATTTTTTTCACACCTAAAGTGTTTTTGGTCAGATATACGTTTACGACATTTCTTTTCCTGACCTTACATATATATTCATGCATCACAATGTGCAGATGACAAAGAAACTTGGATCACATCACGAGATCCGCTGTTTGCTATGAAGTTCACGTTTCTTTATCCATGTCACAACGTGGTATAAGTTACGTACATTAAAACCGATAAAGATTCAGGCTATCACTTTCTACCGCTGTCATGAAAAAAAAAATAAAAATGTATGTATGTGTGTATATATATGATGTTTTACTAAAACTCATGGGCTCGAAACCAAATTCACATTTCAATTTATTAAATAAATTTATTAAATGTTTCGCTATTATGTTTAACAGCAACAAAAATTAGTCTAGACTCATTATTAGTGTCTCGAAATCTGTTAGATAGAGCCTCAGTCACGAAATATCGTAAACATCAAAATAGGCTGTACCTCAACACAATAACAACCATTTATATGCATATATTAGATCCTTAATTGGGTGTGGTAACAGGCAACATGTCTGACAGGTTACACAATAACTTACAAGTCCTTGAATACTGTCACTCACACAGCTTTCCGTTCACCCATATATACACACCACCTTCCAATCTTGGCATTTTATATAAAGTTCTCAGAACTAAAAAGATAATTTTTAAAATAGTTAACAAATAATATCGGGCAGCAACCAGTCGAAAAATATTAACCAGTAAATTCTTCACACTAGCTTCAACCCCAGTATCATGGCGCAACCAATTGTCTCCTCATAGCTTGTGTAATATGTAATGTACTAACTTATGTTTTTTTGTTCAATTTCTGAACAGCTCTGGCACTATCTGGAAGTAATTTGTTGGCATCCCGATTACGAAAGTCGGTTTTTCTCGGGACCTTCCAGTTTTATTTCCATATAAAAACCAATAGGGATATTAAATCTGTAGATTCTCACCTACTGCTTTTGAAATCATTTTCTTTAGTCACGTATAAAGTGGAAAAAAGAAACTTAACCGTCCAACTGTCTGTAATAAGAGAATTTTTTCTTGGTTACCCCATACGGTTTCCTGACACATGCATGTTTTGTTTTGTTTTTTCTCTTTCTTTTCTCACACGACCTCTCAATGGGTTACAAGAGGGAGGTTAAGAGAAATCTTCCTTCGGAAAACATCCAGGTATCCACCAACATCGACCTGATCCCGGGTTTGAGTCTCAGGACTTACACCGAAAATTCTATCATGTTCAAGGCAACAGCTCAGTGACGCTTTTTCGACTGCCTGACTTTAAGTAGCATTTCTAAATATCCTCCGAACCAAGAAGGACAGTAAGAGAGCGCTGGATTTCTGTTGTTAGCTTTGATGTTTCACTTATAGCTTTTAACGTAGTGTTTACCTGAATTGTTCATGTTATTAACAGAATTATTGCACTGGCTTAGCCACCAATTTTCATTTCATATCTTTTAATCGCTCGTTAATAATTATTACTGACCGTACTTTGTATACAGCTGAATTGCTTTTGGTGTAAATATAACTATTTAAGAATTAGAATGCACAAGTGATTGTGACGGGTATCATCACGTGCTTTTACGATCTACAAAACCTAAAAATACACAGGTACACGTGCGAACTGTAAATTAATGGATATTGTACATAATTGCGTTCATGAAATTATCATGTCAAGTACCATTTAGTCTACATATCAGTTGAATGTAAATCGTGCAGATAATCTGTAAAATATAAAGTGGCATTCTGCAATATTATATTGGTATTTAAATATATGCAAAATATTACATATTGAAACAACAGTATGAGCTAAGCTTTAATACAAAATGTATATATACGCTGCGTACTATTGTAAGTCTGTACAACCTCGTTAACTGTCACCACGGTCCGTTTTTGTTCCAAGTACCGATATCTGATAAAAACCGAATAACTACCGCTTTTAAAGTTGAAATAAGGGGATTTCCTGTAAGTAATTTCAGAACATTTAATTTAGTATTTAACCTGCGGTTATGAAAAAATTATCCTTCAAAAATTGGTGTTCTTTTTAGTGGTAACAGCTAAACCTTGTTTGATTTTCGCAATACTTTGCAACGACAAAGTAAACGGTATCTTGTATATGTACGAAATTTCATAAAAACAGAAGTTTGAGGTAATGTTTTTCATGTTTTTTTTTTTTTTAGATCTATACAATTTGAGGCATAAAAGACGAAAACGTAAGTATCGTATCTCAATTTTGGTTGCATTGGTTTTCCTCAAATTTAAGGTGATCAGACTGGAAGTTATTATAAGTGACGAATTCAGAAAACTTTATAGAAGGGCTACTAACTCATAGGCAACTGAAAATCATTGGTTCTAATACATAACACAGTGTGCTACGTGTCTCATGTTTGCCTGTTCGTCTTTTTCTTGGCCGCAAAAAACACTACTGTGTGTCTTGATGAGCTGTTATGATTACATCTCTATAAGACTTCATACAGTCACTTTTTTAAAAATACAATGTTCTTATACATATTATTGTAAAGATAAACAAAAATATAAGTACTAAGAACATGGCACATCAGAAGTTAAGGGTGGATCTATGATTTTTTTTTAGTAACAAAGAAGATAGATCCTTCTCAAAAAGCACACACCAAAACTATACTACACCATAGATGTCTACTGCATTTGCTGTTGTTTCTACAGTCATGTTGTCATGGAATAGAAGAGCATAATACGTAAATTTAATTAATATTAAGTGTTATGTATCACTTGAACATTATAACAAAAATAATTTGTATGTAATTAAAGGAAGAACAGTAATTAGCAAAGACAAAGAAAAGAAAGATATGAATCCATTTCTAGTAGTTGTGAGAAAAACCCTATTAGCTGATTCATCTCCATAACAAAATCAGATATTTAATTAAGTTTTCTAAGCTTTTCCAAAGGGCATTTTCTTAATTAACAAAAACAGGATTTAAGAAATTTCTTTCCCCATTTGAATAAAATTACAGTAAAGTTTAAAATCTGAAGATAACATTCTCATTATGTCATTCTGAAAATTTGTGCATATATTTAATGGTATTTTTTAATGCCAAGTTACTATATTATTCAAATGTAGTACAGTTTTTCTGACATTTATAAAAGCATAGAAATGTATTGCAATGGCAAGTTCCGTAAATATATTCAAAAACAGTAACAGTTGAGAGGAAGATACCACATACAACATTATCAATTACAAAGGACCATTTGATCCTTCAAGACTGTCCAAACATACCCACCTGTAAGAAATGATAAATGTAGATCTACCTTTCAATTTAAAAGAGAATCATCTATTCACCCCCTTTACATTATTTTAAATTACCAGCTTAAAGTAATGCCAACAGCAACTCATTCCATGAGTCAATTGCCCTATAAGAATAATTAAAAAAAATTTTTGACCAGAGCTTAGTTTACTTTTTCCAAAAGTAAAATTTTATCATTTCATCCTGTTGTCTTTAGAATATAACATAAATTAAATCAAAGGTTTTTATCTTTTAAATCCTTTGAATATCATGATTTTGCAATATTGAATATGATCATTTCTTATCCTTCTTTTCTCAAGATAACCAATCCATAGAATCATCCAACTAATCCTTTTCAACATCCTTTCTTAGACGAGTAAACCAAAACTGCACATAACATCTAATTAAGGCCTAACTAGCAATTTGTAAAAAGAGTTAATTACCTCTTGATATTATTTATTATTATATAAACATATTTATAAAAGTATCCTCAAATTCTGTTAGCGTTACTATGAGAAACAGAGTACTGTCTTTGTGGTTTGCATAACTTAACCATCAGTATGCCAATGTCCTTTTTTTTTTTTAGTTGCACTCTTGAGTGTATCTCTTAAATATATGATCCAAATTATGATAACACATATGCACTACCATGCACTTATTACAATTAGGGACTGTTTGTCCAGCTTTACAGATAGTCATAACCATTCTCTTAGTATTGCAAGACCATCAAAACATATAAAAATACTCTATTTCATTATCGGATTGCACTAATTTATTAGTAATATTCATATCAACATCACAAATGCAAGTGACAAAATCTAAAAGGTACAGGCACTGATTTCCAAGGCACACAAGTAACAAAGTTTGAATGGACTCTATTAAAAACTATGTTTTGCCTTTTCTGTTACCGACTCACCCTATGAACCAATTAACTAGTCTTTCCCTAACCATCACTCACATGATTTTCTTAGTTTATCTTGTGTTATACATAAAGTCTTCCTTCATCCAGATAACAAGTTACATCCTCAAACAAAAGTTAAAAGAAAATTAAGATAATAATGTCCATTCAGTAAATCCATACTGGCTGTCGTTTATAAAATATTTTACTAAATGATTTTGCAAACTTTATTTTATCAGACTACTTAGAAGTTTCCAAATACAGAAGTAAAACTAAGAGGCCAATGATTTTTAAAATTATGAGTGACACAAGTAACTCCAATCTTCAAACACCGACTCACTGTTTATTGTATTAACAAACTGAACATGGTATTTTAACTATTATTAAAATCTGTCTTATTTACTCAGTAATTCAGGTTAATTCCAATACTTCCAATGGAATGATCAGTGTTAGTAATATTACAAGCACTTTCTCTTGTAAAACAAGAACTTGTTCGAAAGCCCACATTTCATAGACTTCCACTCTTCAATACAAAAAAGCCGCTGGTCCCTTAAGTGGAACAATTTAAAATATATATTCTACTATAAACGGATAATTTTAGGCACTGGAAGCAATGTGTGTGGAAGTGCCAAAGTTGGAGTATGTTAAGCAAGTCAGAAGTGCAACAACTGAAAGCAGACAAACAGAAAATTTGATAGGTGGTTCCCTAGAAATGATTTAGAATTACTTTGACAATTTTGGCTAATTTTGATGAAGAGGAGGTCAAATTAAGATAACAACACAAGTGAAATTAGTGCAAAACTATTGCAAATGTCAAATTTGCTTTAGGATTTAAAACCAATTCATAAAAAATAAAATTTAAATCCTATGGCACTTGGAGGTGAGCAGATTACTAATGACCATATCCTCCTGTTCTTATTATGTTGTTGTAATTACTTATGTCATTTCCAATAGTTTCTGTTGCATCTTGTATTTCTTGTCTCCCCTTTATGTATAGAAAGTTTCATTTAAGTGATACTTAATAATGATTCACATCCATAACAAGCCATAAGAACCATAACTTATTGATTCAATGCACTGCCAAACAAGCCAATGATAACACAGTTCTCAATCACATGATGTATGTGTAATTACTTATGTATTGACTCAAAACATTGTCAAAATAGTAAACAAGTCTGTTGCAATTCTTAAACCTCATACCTTTGAAGAATGGTCAAAAACTTGTGTGAGCCAAAGCTTCTAAAGTCAAGCAAGTTAAGTCAATGTTAGGTCTTTACAAATGATAGCCAACACAGTCATAATACACTGATTCAATATGTAGCCAAATTTCAGTTACATGTTGAACTAAGGCATATGTGCCCCAATGAAAATGCCTCAAAAAATATCATTAAAAATGGTATATGTGATGGATCACTGGGTTCACAATACATATACTTTCTCCATCAATGTTAAGGGCATATAAGAAACTGACATAGATCTAATAATCAAAACATGTAATACCTGCATGGGCCGGTACACGGAGCAACCAAACATGCTTCTCTCTCCCACATGACTATGTTACAAACATGCTTCTCTCTCCCACATGACTATGTTACTCTTTGGAAATAGAAATAGACAAATCACAATTTGCCAGAAGATTTTATCCTTCTGTCAATATATTTGAATGTCTCCAGATTTAATCTGACCAGTGAGTACCCTTAGTACTAGCTTTCTGCTTTACCAATTCTTAAAAATGATGTGTAAAAGTTAATTCACATAATAATAAAGGGTATCAAAGAAATAGTGTCACTAATCATTATTCTAATTTCTAAGTGTCTGTTTTTGTTTTTAAATTTCATGCAAAGCTACACGAGGGTTATCTGCCCTAGCCTTCCCTAATTTACAAGTGTAAGACTAGAGGGAAAGCAGCTAGTCATCACTACCCACTTCCAACTCTTGGGCTACTCTTTTACCAACGAATAGTGGGATTGACCATCACATTATAATGCCCCCATGACTGAAAGGACGAGCGTGTTTGGTGGGACAGGGATTCAAACCAGCGACTCTCAGATTACAAGTCGAACACCTTAACCCACCTGGCCATGCCAGGCCATATTTCTAAATGAATCATAAAATTGATAAAAATTACACTTCATTGATTTATCTGTTTCACAGTATATCAGCTGTTGTTCATGTAGTTTTAAAATGTAAATAATGTTTGAATTGCAACTGTATCTATCTTATCTGAGTTGGTCTAATGAGCCCTAGTATTAGACTAGAAGACCTTTTGACAGCCTATATAACACACAATGAGGTTGATATATTTTTTATATTCTGTTCTTTTCTTTCACCTACAAGTTCTTAGAATTCAATAATGTGCAGAATCATGTGCCTGATCAGCTATTTCACAATCACACACCATTAACTATACATATGCACCCTACACTCAAAATTAAAACTAACATGATTTTGCAAATGAAATATATAATACTATATTATACCTTCAATGTTTAATTTGATATTCAAATTTCTTATGCCAACTCCAGCTTTCCTAATCCAAGAACAAGTACTCACATTTACATTTGCCTACATATTTAAAGGTAAGTTCCATTGTTTTTCATAGTTATCCCAAAGTGGGTCATTGTTTTAAAACTTATTTGTAATTGGAACCCAATATCTTATTAGAAAGATACTACATATCTTGTTTTAGTACAACTTGCACTGTCTGTTTAATTCCTTTACAGCTTGACTTTATATTTTCATATCTTGCTAATGTTATTGTAAAACATTAGACAAAAAAAAACATGTTCATGATACTCAATTTTGGTTTCTACTCATTCCTAACTGTATTTTTGAGTTTTCCATGTGCCTAAATCATACAATAATAAAATTTGCTTCTCATATACCACCTCAAATAAGCTAAATGTGTAGCATATACCTCAATTTAATATGAAGTATATATAGTGTTCATCTTACACTTATTAATGCTATAAAAAATTTTGTAACAATATGCATAACATTAAAAACTAGTTATGATTACTTTTATGCCTTAAGTCTTTCTTATAATTTCTTATAGTTTAACCATATATATGTAAATAATTAAATTTTAAATTATAGTTAAAAACCATTTTTAAATTTGCAATTCCCTCCCTGTATAACTTCTTCTCATTATTACAACGTAGCATTGCTAAAAAGTTATCTCAGATAATTTTGTACTTAGATATACAAGTTTACAAATACAAATAACCCAGTGTTATATGGTACTAATTTACATTTGTTAGTAAAGAGTTGCTTTAATTTTTGTTACTGTCATTTTCAAGCATTTTACAAATTAATTAACCGTGTTAAGACATAACCATTTCACTTTGTCTGCTTTCCTTCACAATTATTACATACTGTGGGTAATTTTGTAATGTTTATGCACAATATGTTACAGTTACATCTTCATAACATTTGTAAGTTTAGCAAAACTGGGTTTCAGTCTCACAGTTTTATAAGTACAACACATGTACTTACCTTTATGTAACTAATCTTGACAACAGAATGTAACTGATGTTTCTTAAAGGTAGATATTATGTTATAAAACAACTGCTATCTAATTATACAGTTTTATAAACATATATAAAATACTGGAATGCATCACCTAAGATTTATCTGAGATTACTGAAATGAGGAAGTCAGGACCATAGATAGGTGCATTTAACCACCTTATTCATTATGTAACACTGCTACCAGTACTACTAATAGATACATTATTGCACCAAAACTGCTCAATATTAATTATTCTAAGCAATATTAAATAAAAACAGAAGAATGAAATGGACTGCATATATTCCAACAAAACAGTTCATTTATTAAAAAAGGGTTTCCACATACATTACAGGTTACATTAGGCTTCTTGGTTTATTTTTCTTGAAATAAAGTGGAACACAAAAACCATGGGTAAATGATGTGTGCAAATTAAAAACAACAACAAAGCATTGGTCTTATACATTATTTTATTTTTATTTCTTTTTACAGAAATAACATCTAACACTAAATCGATTGATATTTTCAAATCAAAGTTGCTAAACATTTTACCTTTTCTCCTGGTTGCTGCTGATGATGCGTAACATTATGGAGTTCATCCAATGTTGGACGGTATAAATAACCATGAACGGACATGATATTTCGATAGTAGTCAACGTTTGGTAGAGCTTCCCTTGTATAATGACGTAAACTTCTGATGTTTTGTGTATTTTCATATGTATTTGTATTTCCTGATGTTGAATGAAGTGTTGAAGATCCATGACAGTGAAGTTCCTCCGTATAATCTTCTGAATTAAGAACTGGATTTTCACTGACAAAATCAACTTTGTCTACCTGAAACCTCGATTGTTTAGAACATGTTGTATCTGTGCTTACAACTTCCATTTTTCATAAATTATCCTTACACTTATTTTACCATTTACAAACTGTAAACACGAACTTATGATCAGTATTACCAATCTTCCCGATCGTTTGTTTTTAACAGTGTACCGTTATACCTAGTTTCTGCTACCTATCCTATATTTATAACTATCCACATGCATATATTTAGAGCACGTAATCACGCCCTCTAATGCAGAGAAGAAATTGTTCTAGTTTTTCCGACTTACAACAAAAAAGGTCAATTAACTGATATCATTTTGACACACAACAATGGACACACTTATCCGATAAATATACCTGTTATCATCAAGCAGTTTTCTAAAAACATATATCTCGTAAAAAAAATATTAGCTTGTGAAATATCCTTTATTATCGGAATCATTAAAGCTAGGATGTTTTTCTCCGTTTGAAATATTTCCGGCGAGACCCGGCATGGCCAAGCGTGTTAAGTCATGCGACTCGTAATCTGAGGGTCGCGGGTTCACATCCCTGTCGCGCCAAATATGCTCGCCCTTTCAGCCGTGGGAGCGTTATAATGTGACGGTCAATCCCACTATTCGTTGGTAAAAGAGTATCCCAAGAGTTGGCGGTGGGTGGTGATAACTAGCTGTCTTCCCTCTAGTCTTACACTGCTAAATTAGGGACGGCTAGCGCAAATATTTCTCTTTTACTTTGCGCGAAATTCAAAAACAAAGCATACTAAATATCTGTGTTTTTATTTCTTTATTTATAAACGCTAATTTCAAAATCTGTGTACATCTAAAAATAATGTTTTATTTTTGCATCGTCAAGAGGAGAGAATTTATGTGGACAAAAAAATGTCTAAGATTGACCAGATATTGGTTCAACTCAAACTTGCGATTTATTGTAAAACCAGTATTTGAAACAATTAAGTATATTTTCGTAAAAGTATGATCTTTGGCACACTTGTTGTATACAATATTACAATGCTTTTAAGATATCGAATCTCAGTGGAATCACTTTCTATTAGTTGTGGTGGCCATTTTACAAAATAGCGATGTAGGAGCTTTGGCTTTTCTCTTTTGTTATAGAATTACAGAAGTCAATAATGATTTTCCTCTCACATTGATGCTTTAGGGTAGAAACTAAACGTTCGAAAATGAATTCATATTCACAACAAATGAAATATTTCCTTGATCTAATCGGATTGCAAATATGTGTTAATGCTATTGTATCTAGTTATTGTATTCTACATTGATTGAGTAGAATATGTATTTTGGAATATTCGTAACTGCAAGACTTTATTTTCCTGTTGAATACAGAAAAAAATATTGAATACGGATTAAGCACTAACGGTATAAGCTTTAATATGTTGGAAGTTTGTTTGTTTGTGTTTTAATTTCGCGCAAAACTACGAGGACTATCAGTGCTAGCCGCTCCTAATTTAGCAGTGTAAAACTAGAGGGAAGGCAGCTAGTCATCACCACCCACCGCCAACTCTTGGGTTACTCTTTTACCAACGAATAATGGGATTAATCGTAACATTACAACGCCCCCAAGGCTGAAAGGGTGAGCATGTAGGTGTGACAGGAATTCGAACCCGCGACAATCGAATTACGAGTCGAGTGCCTTAACCACCTAGCGATGCCATATGTATAAAGTGGGATTAAATCTGCGTTGTTACGAACCAAAGCTACTACATCAGAGGTACATAAGTAGCCTGGCATGGCCAGGTGATCAGGGCACTATAATTGCAATGTGAAAGTCGCGGGTTCGAATCCTCTCTCAACAAACCTGCTCGCCCTTTCAGAGGATGGGGCGATATAATGACCAATAAATCCCACTCTTCGTTGTTAGTTAAATAATAGTTCAAACGTTGTGGGTGTGTAGTGATGACTGTTTTCTATCAAAATTACGGACGGCTATCGCAAATAGCCCCTCTTGTAGCTTTGCGCGAATTTCAAAAGAAGCACATAAATACTTGGTCATTTTAAACAAGATGGCTCTAGTATTTTGTTTTTCCACGTCACTTGAACGTCCAGTTTGATAGTTTGGAATTACGTGAAGAGTCACAAGCTGTCTCTAATTTAGTAGTGCAACATGAAAGGGGAGGCAGCTAGTCATCACCACCTACCGCCGATTCTTGGGCTACCTAACGAATAGTGAGATTGATCGTGACATAATCCCGCCCCCACTTCTGAAAGGACAAGCATGTTTATTAATACCAGGATTCAAACCCACAACTCTTAGATTACGAGTCGAGTGCACGAACCACCTGGCCATGCCGAATCACTCGAATGTCTTTCATTGTTACTTACTTTTAAACAACTTTTTATGAACAAACTGAGACTTTAGTTATTATTTCCATCCACTTCTATAGATTAACAATAGAGAATAGTATCCTCATCAGTAACCCTAAGCCAAACCAAACTGTAATATAAATACCGAACTCTATTTAAACTGGTGATTAATTTTATTTACACTAATTACACCATGTAACAAAATGTTTCTTTTTCTTTTCCTGGGCAGAAAGTACTATTTCCCAATTGCTTATGCCTAAAGTAAATAGAAAAGACCTATTTTTCTCTTCAAACTTTGCTTTTGTGATCTGGGTAATAAATTTTCAAATTTACCCATTTTTCGAGATAGATTCAGTACTGACTAGCTGATAGAGAATGTTTTCGAACTTACAAGAATTTTCATGAACCTTTTAAAATTTTCTAGAACTCTTCATAGTAATATATATATATATATATATACAGGGGCTCACTACTTCAATTTAGTTCCAGCTGCCTAAGTGAACACATAGACCTATCTGATTTTATCAGAGATGGCATCAAGAAGCTGCAAGCATTCTCCAGACGCATTCTGCTACGTATGTGGCCTACTGATCAAGACAAGAGAGAAAAATTACTCTGTGACAACGTCTGCTAAAATGTGTGAAGCCTACAAGGCATATTTCGGCATGCTCGTTGGGGACCAAGACGAATCCTGGGCACCTCTTTTTACCTGCAAGCACTGCAAAAAGCTTCCAGAAGGTAAGACGGACAATTTTTGCTTGCTTGAGTAATAAAATTTTATATTATACAAATTTTAGACCTTTTAAAATTTAAATATCTTTTTTTAAAATTTCTAATAGTACAGAAAAAACATCACATATAAAATATTTTGCATGAACCTTTTACACATTACTTGTGGATGAAATAAATTTATTCTTCATAACAACAAATTTACTTTGCAGATGGGCACAGAGGGGAAAAGAGAGCCATGAAGTTCGCCATTCCAAGAAGTTGGCGTGGACCCACTGACCACTCAAGCAATTGCTACTTCTGCTTGGTGGACTCTTCCAAACGTCGGGCTGGCAAGAATACATCTGCTATCATGTATCCGGACCTTCCATCATCCATCGCCCCAATGCCACACTGCCCTGAGCTCCCTGTACCCACTCCGCCAGAGAGAAAGCAGCCATCCTTAGAAGAGAGCAGCAAATTAGAAGATGTAGACGTTGAAGATCCAGATTACAATTTCAGAAGTGCAGCTCGTGAGAGAAACCCATATTAACCCAGCAAAAGAGACCTCAATGACTTGATCATATATCTTGGTTTAACAAAGTCGAATGCCGACTATTCGTTGGTAAAAGAATAGCCGAAACGTTGGCGGCGGGTGGTGATAACTAGCTGCGTTCCTTCTAGTCCTACACTGCTATATTATGGATGGTTAGAGCATATAATCCACATGTAGCTTTGAACAAAATTCATAAAACAAACAAAAAACAAATCTTATGTTGTCTTGCGGTAAATTATAATATTGTATTTATCCATTAATGGAAATATACATTTTGAGTCGCTCGTTGGTTTTGTTTGAAACTTAAGCGAAATCCAAAAAATAACGTATATGTTTATGCTCATCATAGGGTTCCAACCGTGAATTTTAACATTATAAGCTCTTATGCATACCTCTTAACTTCCAAGAGTGGTTGCCTGAATGTTAGTTTTAGGGTACTTCTTCTGACTTATAATAGCAGTCAACAGTTAATAGAATTCTAACATTATAAACTGCAAAATGCAAGTAATTGTGGTCTTGCGACAACCGTTTTTAAGTTTGCAAAAAAATACAGTAATATTGTTAGTAAACATTGTGATGTGCCAAGATTTTAATGCAATTTTTAAACAGGACATTGTTTTCAGCAGCTCAAACTTCTGCTGTCTGCTCTAAAAGTTAAACATTTTATTGAATAATTGATTAATTAGGTGTGTTTTTTGTTTTGTTTTTTTGGAATTTCGCACAAAGCTACTCGAGGGCTATCTGTGCTAGCCGTCCCTAATTTAGCAGTGTAAGACTAGAGGGAAGGCAGCTAGTCATCACCACCCACCGTCAACTCTTGGGTTACTCTTTTACCAACGAATAGTGGGATTGACCGTCACATTATAACGCCCCCACAGCTGTGAGGGCGAGCATGTTTGGCGCGATCGGGATGCGAACCCGCGACCCACGAATTACGAGTCGCGCGCCTTACGCGCTTGGCCATGCTGGGCCAATTAATTAGGCTTAATGTTCTTGTATCTTTTTTTTTTTTCTTTTTGGGTATGAACATACAACAAAAAAAGTATATTGTTGATAATAAAAATAAATTAGGAACATTACGCCATCATCATCATATTAGTTTAATAATAATTAATTTATTAAATAAACAGCCAACTGCAATTTTCTTTACTATTACCAAAGAATCAGATAACTCTGTTTTTAATTTATTTGGGTCATCCAATTTTAGTATGAACTTAGTTAGTTATCACCATTAGATTCCATCAAGGAACATAGGGCCGCAATCGCTTGCGGATTCTTCAACAGGTATTTAAGTGAGTAGGTTGTTAGCCAACTGCACCGAGCCGTCCCTAATTTAGTAGTGTAAGACTAGAAGGAAGGCAGCTAGTCATCACCACCCACCGCCAACTCTTGGGCTACTCTTTTACCAACGAATAGTGGGATTGACCGATACATTGTAACGCCCCCACGGCTGGGAGAGCGAGCATGTTTGGCGCGACGCGGGCACGAACCCGCGACTCTCGGATTACGAGTCGCATGCCTTACGCGCTTGGCCATGCCAGGTCAAGTATGAACTTACAACGTTAAAATCTAGGGCGCGATTTTCTTCAGTGGACAAAGTGCATGCGGTATATTATTTATCTATGCGCTTAGAAAGGGAAGTGCGGGCGAAAAAAATACGACGGCTTCATTCTACCTGTTTTGGAGTATCAAAACAAGAAATTAAAACAATATTAAAAGAAAAATACACTTAAAAGTAAGAATTAAAAATATTTAATACGATTAATTTTGGTTTTATTTACTCTTAAACTGGCCCGGCATAGCCAGGTGGTTAAGGCACTCGACTCGTAATCCAAGGGTCGCGGGTCCCAATTCCCGTCACACCAAACATGCTCACTCTTTCAGCCGTGGGGGTGTTAAAATGTGACGGTCAATCCCACTATTTGTTGGTAAAAGAGTAGCCCAAAAGTTGGCGGTGGGTTGTGATGACTAGTTGTTTTCCCTCTAGTCTGGCCTGGCATGGCCAAGCGTGTTAAGGCGTGCGATTCGTAATCTGAGGGTCGCGGGTTCGCATCCCCATCGCGCCAAACATTCTCGCCCTTTCAGCCGTGGGGGCGTTATAATGTAACGTCAATCCAACTATTCGTTGGTAAAAGAGTAGCCCAAGAGTTGACGGTGGTTGGTGATGACTAGCTGCCTTCCCTCTAATCTTACACTGCTAAATTAGGGACGGCTAGCACAAATAGCCCTCGAGTAGTAAATTTTCTAATGACTTTAAACTTTTGCTTGTTGCTAACTCTGAGGCAGATACAATTGTTTCACAGAAGGATTTCAATAATTATATCAGTTGAATGAATAGATGTCAGAAGACTGATTTTAATAAATGCAAGGTAGTGCATGTGGGATATTACAGTTTGAATTCCAAGTATAATTTTGATGGAATCACCATAATAGTGTGAGGTAAGAAAAATATCTTAGTGTTCTGATTCATCAGTCTCAGGCCACCCAACCAGTTTTCTGTTTCTAGTGGTAGGGCAAATATGTTGTATGTATAGAAATACATCATACCAAATTTAAAGAGGTTATATATAATGTAATTTATTGCATCTACCAGATTTGAAGACAACCCATTCTAAAGGTCAGTCACTGTCTTAGCAAGATAAAGTGACTCAGTTAAAAGTGATTGTAATCTTTATAAATTTGTGTGTGTCCTCTTTCGTTGTTAGGTGCGATAGAAGATGATGTATTAGTATTATTAATTCCATTAACAATCTTAAAAGACCTCTCTCAGTCCAGTTCGCCCCCCTGGATAAAATAATTTCATATGTATTAACTTGTATTCATATGACAACCCTTCCCTCCCAGATATTACCCATTTTGAAACATTTACAATTCAGTGTCCCCTGTAAGGTAAGAAGCCCAAGACTGAATACTGTACACCAAATCAGCCCTAACAATAGTTGTAATAATCATTTAAAACTTATTTTCACTGTTTCTATAAAAACTGTCTGTTCTACCACTGGAAAAGTGATTCCTTGATTGGCATAAAAGACTGTTCAACTCAAACACCAAGATAAGAGACTGTTCACCAAACACCAAGATCCTTTCCCAAGTTTATTCCCATCAAAATTATATTTGTAATTTACATTATGATAACCCACATGCATTACCTTGCACTTGTTATAATTAAAAGCCATCTTCCATTTATTCACTAAAATTACCAAGAAGTAAAGTATCATCCTCATCACAACCAGTCACACCCAACTACTTAATTTTATTAGGATATTTAAGCAACTTGTTGACCATTTTTTCATATATATAATTGATGGCTCACATAACCAATCCACAACCTTTTTTCAAAACTCTTGTATAAATGTTTTCTGGGTCAAAAATCTTATCTACATTCTCTAAACTTCCAAACCTTATGAAGTTCATAGAACTATGATCATCTTGAAGCCACCTGGCAAATGTTCAGGGTGAAGAATATTGCTTCAATATTCATTGGTAAAAATTGAAGAAGATGATGATTTTAGTAACCAAGCCATCTTATAATAAACAGAAATAGGCTCTCATTTATCATCCCTTAAAGGCTGTACTTTCATCCTGTCATTTTGTTTACCTATAATGTATTTAAAGAAATCCTTCCATGGTTTTTACATTTTAAATCTTTTTATCACATATTTTTTATTTGCTATTGGCCTGTTTGACCAACTGTTTTGATCCTGTAAATCTCATATAACAGCACTTGATTTAAATATAATGTTTTTCTTTAATTTTACCCTTTATTGTCCTTGTGAGTCAATCTGGTCTTTTCTCTTTCAGCCACTTTTTTGTTCATGTACCTAATTCTTGAACTAATAACACTACTGAAACACATCTAAGGTAAATATTTATTGATGAATTCAGCAGCAAATTATAGAAAATACAATTAAACGTAGTTTATTTTTATTTTTAATCAACAATTCCAAACCTACAAGATTAACTCATCTTTATAGGCTTACTAATATCACAGGGTTTACTCAAAGTGAATTCATTAATCGTTGTTACTTACATCATATTTGAACATATTGTGTGAAATAAAGTAATACATTAGTGTATAGGGTTGTTGTTTTTAGCTGTGATATAATGGCTCATAGCTCCATTATCTCTTGACAAGTTTGAGATATAATTATAGTTTTGAACTCAGGAGGTCATACCTTTCAATTGATGCATTTGACCACTCCCAATATTTCCTAGATTAATTTACACTAACGCTGCTGAAACAAATCTCAGTATGAAGGCAAGTTGGAAGTGATGCTGGTGAATAACAGAATCAGATGTATGTGCACCTCATATTTGGTATTGCTGATACCGAGAAATATAGATAATAAAAAAGGTAAAAATAGGTCTTTGTGATTAATTTACTTTAATCCTGCCTGAAATAAATTTAAGTTCCATGGCTATTGACGATTCTTTCTTGTTATAAGTTGAATTGTTGCCATTTGATCTTTAAAGTGATCAAGAATGTTAACTTGATAGTCTGTTTGTAACTTTAACATCATGCTCCAAGGCTAACATGTCCAGCACTGTAAGAAAGTGGAAGTATCTTCTTTACATAGAATATTATTTCCTTATTCTTTGCCATTACTATTATAACTTTATTGAATCTTAGTAATACAGTATTTAGCTTAGCTTGTCATTACCATTTGCTATTAGTTGATGTAAAGAATCTGTGCTGTTAAAAGTGAAACTTTAAACATAGTGTTTATCGTACGAGCCAATCAAAAGGCAAGCCTAGTTCATTCCATTTACTATCTTCCTCACTGTATTCTAACATTAATAAACTGATTGAAATAAATATATGTAAGCCTGATATTACTTTTAGTGATATGGAATAGTAGAAAATAATCTGAATACTGGTTATAAAAAATTACAAGTCAAATTTTTTTTTGTTATATGATTAAGATATAAAGTTTAAACCAATGTATGGATCACTGTGTTAACTGTTATTATGATTTTGCACTTGTTCATGGAAAATAAGGATTTAAACTGTAAGAGAACCATCTTAGTTACAATTATCAACTTATGACACATTTATGTCAAGGTTATCATGACCTTCTGGTCCCTATTTGTCATTTTCATAAAGTAGTTAACACAGACTGACTTGTTTTTTATAGAAAAGAAAAGTATTCCATGATATTTTGAACAAGTCAACAAGGTTACTGTTAAAGCCTTGTTCTCATTTTCAGTAAGTTTATTTAGGAGTTTAGTATATTGCTTAGATTCGTTTAGAAAAGCCATGCTTCATGTTGTACTTAGGGCTATCTAGAAAATAACACATATATTAACATTATTGTATAAAAACTCATATTTACATAGACCCATTTATTATGTTCAATGCTTTTTGTAAATTCTTCTAGTCATTAGATTATAAAAGGACTGTGTTTGCTATTTCTAATAGCAATACCAAATTTGCTATCTCTAATAGCAATGCCAGTATTTAAGAAAGATCTTCAGGGCTTAATTTCTAAATAAAAAACGAATTGTGTAAACATTGGAAGGTAATGTTTGGCACATTAATTGATTATTACATCCATGAACATTTTGTTCATATGTCAGTCACCTGTTTTGGAATGTATGAAAGTTTTGTGGGTTTCCTTTTTTTATATAATCACATAATTGTTTGAAACATCTTGATTTCATACAGAGCTATTTCAACTAACTGAAGACAAAAATGATTTAGCTTTTCAACAGAAACAGTTTCTTGCTTAATCAAAAATTCAGTTCACATTTCCCTAAACAAAATTGTATCACATGAATATTTGTTATGTGAAAAATGAAAAGTGCCTCAAAATGAACAAATTACCATGCAGGCTGTCTTGAATTTTATTATTTTAAAATAATATGAAGAAAATTTTCAACAATATCAGTGATAATTAATTTATTCCAAAATATTCTTGTTTTCACAAAGCCTTATTGTAACATAAATACATTAGTGTGGTGGTAAAAATGATGTGCTGACTTGAATAATGGTGATGATGATTTACCCATACATTCTGGAGGAGGGCTATGAGGATTATAGGAAAGCTTGCCATGTGAAGACAAGTTAGGAAATTGATAGTTTTGATCCATCATTTTTTTTTCAACCAATGGTGGCACAAATGTAAATGTTGGTAGGAATCATCTTCAGCCAAGACAGCTTTATTTTTCTAACAGGGTAGATAGCCTTTGAAATATAGTGGATTCAGTAAATATAATGGAGTTTATGATAAAGTTTGATAAATATCTGAATGATAGGTGCTGGCTTTGAGATTTTTCTTTTTTGTTAATTAAGTGGATGGAATGGCCTAGATAGACCAGTATGTCTCTTAAATTTGAAGTTACATTAATAGTTATGATTGAACAGAGATGTGAAAATGGAGCTTGGTATAGTTTAATATTAGTACACCTTTATACTAATGTATTAATACTGAGGAATAAATGAGATTATTTATTTTGTAGTGTAGGATCAACATATGCAAATTAAAAACATCAGAAGCAAACAACAACCCTCAACTTATTGAAGTCGGTTCTAAAACAACAGACTCACTAGAAGTACACAATGTAATAGATCAATGCACACATTATACAATAACCAATGTGAGTGAATTATCTATTGGGTATTCTTCCTGTTATGAATATTCTCAGCTCTAATCATAATAATATTATTTCTCACCAGGTTTGACAAGCCTGAAATAATTAGATTGGTCCAAAATCCATATACATGAAGGTAGCAGTGCAAATAATTTTCATAATTTCTTTATTTCCCAGCAATTTATTACATTCATTTCAAGATTCAATTCCCATATCAAACAAAAAACTTCACAAGGAATTTTAGTGGGAGGTGAACATGTAAGCATGTACATGTATTTAATTAAAGAAGAATTGTTTCCAGCAATATCCACACAATTCTTTAGTCATTCCTAAACAAACCAGTCAAGGAATTTCAAATAATATAAAAGAACCTTTATGCAGAACTGCAGCAACATTGTAGCTCATGCTCACAACTATAAAACTGGTTAGCCAATCTGTGGATTATCTTGCTCAAAAGTGAAAGTTTATAAAAACAAAACAAATAAAAACAGTCTAAATTTTAAAAAATGATAGGACTAACAATTGGGATGATTATTTCCAATTTTACACACAAACCATCAGTTCTATATGTACTACTACAGTTGTCCAGAAGAGCAACTGTACTGAGCATGACACAGTTTACAAAGTTCTGGCATCTCAGGACAGACAACCTCACCTGGAAAATCCCCCTCAAGTAAATTGCAAAGTAGAACAAAACCCTCTTAGTGAAATAAAACAAAAGCCACCAGCTCTTCATGATGGAGTACTTCTTCCAGTAAGCATGAGAAGGATTATCCCACGTTTCCACCACAGTTATTGAATATCCATAAGGCAATCTTTGATGAGGAAGATCACATCAACAATCTGTGTGAGAGTTGGTATTACACTTTCTATCTACTTGTGGGACATGACCAACCAACCATCTTGAAGGCCACTGAAAGTATTATAAAGGATCAAGCTCTTGTACCAACAGTCCTGATTAAGGATTCTCATGGTAAGCTTCCAATAAAGCAAGTCAAATGTATTACAAAGGAGCATCAATAGCATTTGAAGAACCAATGGCTGGACTATGTGAATGAGAGGAAGACTTTGGAGGAATTTCTTAATAACATAGGTCACAGAATCAGGTGGATATAAAATGAACCTTAACACTTAATGGAATTTTCAATACTGTGTTTTATTTATTTGACTTTTCCTAAATACAGCAAGATGTTACTTTTATAGTGCTTAGTGCTCATTTTCATGACTGTGTAACTAATTTGGTGTTCCTGTAAAACAGTAAGTTATAAATTTATAAATCAAGTGTTAATGCATGCTGCTATATAATATAATGCTTTTCTTTTTTTGTAGTCTTATGACATAGTAAACATTTTACATGTCAAAGAAGGGTTCATAAGTTTTAAATGATAAAAAAAATTATGACTTAAAATTTCATATTATTATTTGTACCAGGGAGTTTTGTCCTACACTCTCTGTAAACAGTGTGTTAAATTAAATAATTTTATGAATTAAAAGTCATTATTTTATTTACCAGTGTGTGTAGATTATAACATACATTTCAAACATTAAGTTAAAACAAACGTTTTATTTAATATGAAGCAACGTAAATGTCTCCCACTTCTAGAAATAGTAGAGTCCAAAGATGAAGTGTCTGTGCCCTAAATATTTACGTGATTCAGCAGACCTACTTACACATTTATAACAATAGTATCTTAGCACTTTGATTATAACTTTTCCTTTGATAACTCTGTAAATGTTGAAATGTGTTTTCTAAGCACACTTTTTATTGTTTTTACTACAAATTACAAGGAAGAAAGCCCCCTCAGTAGCACAGTGGTATGTCTGCTGCTCAATATGTTACATCCATACAAGAATTAGTTTTATTAGTAAAGTCTTTTTTTTTAAATAAAATCCAAATATAATGGATTTTTCTAAAATGCAATACTATTAGTGTATGGAAAGTTAATTTATTTTTTCAATGGTAGCAGTATTATTATATTGTTTTAACGTTTTTTGTTGGCGGGTTATTTTAACGTATTTTTTTTTTAAATAATTCCAAGTCCATTCCGCATAAATTATAACAAACTAGTTTATTTCCCTTTTAATATCTTTACAAGTTAAAACATATACTGTTGTAAGTCTACTTATTTGCATTCAAATCTCTCTTTAAAATTTTGCAGGAAGGCATTTACACATTTTGATAAATTGAGCGTAATGGTCGTTTACTACTGAACTTTCATTTATCTAAACATTCCAACCTCTCTAATAATACTAGAATTAATTTAAAATCAGCTTGTACACAGTAACTCAACACGTATGATAGCTAGTTAAGATACAAATACATTACAAATGCGCTGGGACTGATTCATCTCCTTTTTTTTATTATTATTCTTAAAACAACTTCATCTACCATCTTGTAGATTATTTCTTGAAAAACGAAGCCAGGTTTATAAGCTAGTTTCGAATTTACTGAAACACTTGACCACAAATCTTTTATAACTTTCTAGGCCTATCTTAGCGTTATCATCTATGACCCCAGCTGCCCCTAGCTAATTTCTATATAATTATAAAAAATTTAGATTATAATAATATCAGTTATTCTGCTCTTTAATATACTAGTTTAATTTTGTATTAAACCTGAGGTATTTTGCAAGGTAGAAAAAACAAAAATGCGATTAGCAGTTATACATACGACTTTACAAATGACGTGTTTAAAATTGAACAAATAACAACTAGGGTTTCAAAATTATTTTCTAAAATGTGTTATGAAGTAGGCAGCAACACTGTCTACATGGTAGGATGGCTGATACTATTCATCAAAATGGTATGTAAATATGTCCTCAATAGATCATTAGAACTTTACAGTGTTTCCTTTTATAACAATATTTGTGAAATGACTAAGTTACAAGTTCTGATAATGTCTATAAATTTCATAGCAAGAAGTTTAAATTACTTGTTCTTCTACTTTTTATGATACGCTAATTGAAAAACCAAAACATTAGTGTCAACCAATTTCATTGAGGTGACATAATTTCAAAGGAGTATCCACTTTTATAAGCATTATCAATAACTTATTTTGGCCCAGCATGGTCAGGTGGTTAAAGCACTCGACACGTAATCTAAGGGTCGCGGGTTCGAATCCCTGTCACACCAAACATTCTCGCCCTTTCAGCCGTGAGGGCATTATAATGTGTCGGTCAATCCCACTATCCGTTAGTAAAAGAATAGCCCAAGAGCTGGCGATGGATGGTCATGACTCTAGTCTTACACTGATAAATTAGGAACGGCTAGCGCAGATAGCCCTCGTGTAGCTTTGCGCAAAATTCAAAACAAAACCAAACCTTGTTGCAGGATACCTCTTTATTTCAGTATTTCATGTTCGCCTGTTCTCCAGACATTAATATTCATGCTGAACATTTTGTTTTTCAGTTGGTTGATAGTGTCAGCAGGCCTCTCCCTCCAAGGGCTGCAGATTAGTTTGCATCAGCTTACTATCAAGGTTCTTTTCTGTTTCTTAACTCTCAGCAGTTGTCGTCGTTTTAATCATGATGGGGAAGTATTTTTGTTGGGTGGTAAAAGCATTCGCTCGTCGCTTAGATGTTCTAGGGTTTCACTTTCCTTATTCCCTGGACGACTGGCTACTGGCTCATTCTAAATAAGAATCTGGTCATCACACTTATCAGCTGCTCTTGGAATCAGTTTGTGTAGGCTGGTTGAAATTGCGTAAACAGCAGTTAGATACAGTTCAAAAAGCAATAACACAAAGTTTAATATTTAATTAATGTGTACTGTTACGAGTTAAAAGAGACTTAGAATAAACAAACATAGTTTGACGCTATATTTGAATTATTCGGGAAAGAAAGGGAGGGTAATTTTGATTTATTTCGATTTTGTTTTCGGTGGTTACGAGACCAGTTAAATTGACCAATCTTGTTTTGTGCTAAAGAAAATAAAATAACAGACAAAATGTGATGTTTTACTGAAAACAAACATTTTAAATGTAATTAGGAGGTTTTTGAGATTAAACAAATGAAATTTGAGACTTTTGAAATGAAAAAAGTATTTTTAATCTTAACATAAAAATCACTTTGCACAAGAATTATTCAAAATAAATATTCGATATATTCAAGGACAAACCTTTTTTCGCTCATATAAAATACTTCACTAAAGTGTGATTTTGTGTATGTGAAAGACTTATAATGTTAACTAAAAGACTACTAAATTTGATGAAGAAATAATTCGTGATAACGAGAAAACCCACTTGTAGAGAAAATTATATAGTATAAATGGTATATATGTAGAGGAGAGTACAACGTTTTGACCTTTTTCGGTCATCGCCTAACGATGGTCGAAACGTTGTTCTCTCCTCTAAACACTAGCTGTTTTACATATATAATTGACAAAGAAATGCTCACTATATTAAAGTTAGTAATATCAAATGAATAAAACTTTGAATGAATAGAAAGAAGTCATGTGGTTAGCCAAACTGACTGATCACGTGCTTAGAGAGTTATCCCTTTCGCGACTGGACAAGAGTCAAAGACTATGTTATCGAGGTTGTTGACTTGTAGATTATAATTCAAACTTTAATATTGTGTGTGAGTTAGTTTCTTAAATTAAAAGTACATATTAAAATAACTCGCCTAAATATCTATTTTCCTGAGTTACGTGGTATGTTGAATCCAGCATTGGTTAAAATATGATGTTTTTTATGTCAAAATACTAAATTTATAGTTACAAACGAATTAGGAACTCAAATTACCAATATGTTGCTGAGATATGGCATACATACTAAATCAAACACAGCAGCCCTGTCATCTCTTTCAGTATTTGGAAACGTTGCCTTATATATACTTATTTCGATATGTGACAGTTGAACAACCACTTGATGGCTTATAATTTATCCCTCGTAATTTTCTCTTTCATTTTAATCTGTTATTCAAGCATAAATAATTGCAGGACAGTAGAATGACAAAGTTTTGGACACATAAGCCTCTAATAGATATGAAAGAGGTTAAGAAGCTATAATGGAAAAGCTGTGTCGCGTTGAAGGACAGTTCGCAAGTGTGACTTAAACGCTGTGTTACAAACTATTGAGAAAAAGGCAGAACAATGAAAAAAAAAACAAAAAATGTTGAAGCAACTCTCAACAAAACAACTCTCTACCCTAACAAAAACGTTCTGTAGAGGTATTCAGCTTATAATATACAGGGTATATTATATACATTAAATATCCATTAAACACCCATTTCAGTTTACTTAAAGTTCTACATTCATGGCTCTTATATAAATATATGTGTATTAACTGTAAGGTCAGGTACACTGACAAAACAAATAACCACTTGAAAACTAGAGTCTATGAACATTTAAGAGTATCTCATAGAACCAACTTTCCACTATTTAAACCCAGCCACTCATTCATTTGTACACGTCCTGAAACTACAGGACACAATATTTCATTTAACGATTTATCTGTCATCACCACATAATCTTTAAACCTTTAACTGTATATTAAAGGAAGTCTACCTATAGCTGAAGACCGCCTGATCCTTGATGATCCAATAAAGATCATAAGACCTAAAACTATTCTGAATATTCACATGTAACTTTGCTGCTTGTAATACACTATTGGCCAAATGCTTCAGGCCAATGAACATAAAAAATATGCATTTTACGTTGTTAGACTCATCCACTTATTTGAGTAGAGCTTTGAAAAATGAAAATAAAAATAAAGTTTTTTAGCATTTAATATGGAAAATGTGAACACTGAAATTAGCCTAAATACTAGCTGGTCAAAAGTTTAAGACCATACCAAAAAGAACTTCTAAACAAGGTAGGAAATGCCCAACAAGAGGTCTCAGTTGCGAGTTGCACAGCTGTCATTGCAAATAACTTCAAACATTCGCTTTTGCATGGCCGATATAAGCATTTGCAGAAGGCTGGCTGGAATGTTATTCAAAGTGGTGAAGATGGCTTCACGAAGATAATGCACTGTTTTGAATTGATGTTCATTTCTATAGACTTCCCTTGCCATTCACCCCCAAACATTTTCAATAGGGTTCAGTTCGGGCGAACACGCTAGATGGTCTAAAAGAATCACGTTATTCGCTATGAAAAAGTCCTTTGTCGTGCAAGCATTGTGGATTGCAGCGTTGTCCTGCTGAAAGATCCAGTCATTTCCACACAAGTGAGGGCCTTCAGTCAATAAGGATGCACTCTCCAACATGTCAATGTAGCCAGCTGATGTTTGACACCCCCTGTGTAACCTGAAGCTCCATTGTTCCACGGAAGGAGAAAGCATCCCAGATCATGATGGAACCTCCTCCACTGTGTTGTGTAGAAAATGTCTTCGGTGAGATATCCTTATCGTGGCAGTAACGTTGGAAGCCATCTGGACCATCCAAGTTAATTTTTTTCTCATCAGAGAACAAAACATTCCTCCAATTTTCTACGTCCCAAGTTTGGTGCTTCTCAGCAAAGTTTCACCGAGCTGTTTTGTGGTGTGGAAGGAGGCGTGACCTTTAAAAACGTTTACGGTTTTTAAAACCTTTCTTTCGAAGATGCCGTATTACTGTTCTTGAGCTGCATTCTGCATCCGTAAGGGCTTTAATCTGGTTCGACGATCGGCTGGTGTCTTGCCGGACAACCCATCGAATCCTCCTACTCAACGCCAGCGAAATTTTTTGGGCCAACCACTTGAAATTAATATTCCGTATCTTTCAGGGTCATTTAAGAAATTTCCAACAACAGTTTTACTAGACCCAATCTCACCAGCGATGGCACGTTGAGAGACCTTGGTTTTGCAGCTCTACAATTTTACCACGTTCAAACTCTGTCAACTTTTAACCTTTACCAAGTTCTTACAAAATGTAACACAGGCGATGTCAGTGGGAGATGTTGACAACGTTAATGCTTGAACACAAAATACTAAATTTCATTTCGTGTTTACCGATTAACGCTTCGTTTCAGTATGGTCTTAAACTTTTGAACAGCTGGTATTCAGGCTAAATTCGAAGTGTTCACGTTTTCCATATCAAATGCTAAAAAAGTTTTTTATTTTTATTTTCCCTTTTCTTATTTTCGTCTTTCAAAGCTCTACTCAAATAAGTGGTTGAGTCTGACAACGCAAAATGTACATTTTTTCTTTATGTTCAATAACCTTAAGATTTTGGTCAGCAGTTGTATATAAACTGCTTTTTTTCCATCCTTTAACTGCTTTTTCAAACAACTAAATGAACTAAATGATTATGTCACATTACATTATAATTTTAGTAATAATCACCTTTGTAACACAATTTTCAGATTTTTCTGATGATGGAATAAGTTATTCCGAAATGTTGGAACTTGAAAATAAAATATTGTGTGTTTTCTCAACTGTCCTCGTCTTCATTATTAAACTTCGATTTCACTCATCATGAATCCATTGCTAACACGAAAGCAGCTTCGAGGAACTACAGTGCACTTATAAAAAATTAATCTGTTGATGAGCACGTGAAATAAGTTACTTCATCACTTATTGACGTCAAATTCGTTTTTTATTATTGATTGTTGTTTACTAAACGGATTACACCGCTCAGGTATTAAACATGACGAAATAAGCCGGTTTTGATACTGATTAAAGTAGCTCGTGTTGCTTTTTAAAAGGACAAGATGGGTTACATTTCTAAAAGTAACGTAAAGCTATATTGATCATAAGGTCACCTGCAACAGTTCCTTGGCCTATTGAAGTTCAATATTAGCATTTCTTCAGAATCATCCTGAATAGTCAGATAAGTACTTTTAATTTTTTTTCTCCCTATCAAACAATTTATTGGGCCTATGGGTACGAAGACCTCCAAAAATTAGTGATTGTTTCTTTGTTTTGAATTTCGCACAAAGCTACTCGAAGGCTATCTATGCTAGCCTTCCCTAATTTAGCAGTTTAAGACTAGAGGGAAGGCAGCTAGTCATCACCACCCACCGCCAATTCTTGGGCTACTCTTTTACCAACGAATAGTGGAATTGACCGTCACTTATAATGCCCTCACGGCTGAAAGGGCAAGCATGTTTGGCGCGACCGGGATGCGAACCTGCGACCCTCAGATTAGGAGTCGAACAACTAACCACCTGGCCATGCCGGGACAATAAATAAAAACTAAGTGTTGGTCTGTTACGCTCGATTTTTCCGAATTTCTTGAGTTATGCGACCCAATTTCACTTTTTTGTCTTAGCAGAGAATTTTCCAGACTATCTTAGACATGGCTTTATGTGTGTGACACGAAATTATCCACATCATTATGACGTCAAGCGAGGTAGGCATCCAATAGGAAAGTCGAGAAGCCATCCCGTGATCGAAGACACGGAAATGCGTTCGCAACCTATCAACACCTATGAAATATTGGTCAAAAATTAGCGTGAAACTGTGTTTGGAAACTATTACGAAGTCTTTATTAAAAGAGACTGTGGATAACAGTTATCTGTATGGAAGAGGATGACTTTTCATCACAAGTAGAACAGGTCTTCGTATGTTTAATCTTTTATCCAAAAGCACCAATAGGTAGCGTGTTTGCCGAGTTATTTGTAGTGCATTCAGTAGCAATACGTAGAATGTTCTTGGGAAAGAAAATGTTATATTTCTCTCATGTACTTTTTATGCATTTCCAGTTGTGTGCGGAATAGTTTTGGTTTCCAGAGGCTCCCATAATTTTTGACGCTAGTAGCTAATGAAAAGAAAAATGTCTCATAGATTAAGTTAATCCTGTCTAAACGAATTTCAAGTACTGCGGCTATTGAGAATTCTCTCTTGTGTTAAATACACGGGTAAACTCAACGTAAGAGTTGTATATGTAAAATATTCTAGTTTAAATTAATACATTTGTTTTGTTTCGGATTTGTTTTGAATTTCGTGCAAAGCTACACAAGGGCTATTTGCGCTAGCCGCCCCTAATTTAGCTGTGTAAGGCTAAAGGGAAGGCAACTGGTCATCACCACCAACCGCCAACTTTTAGGCTACTCTTTTACCAACGACTAGTGGGATTGGCCATCATATTATAGCATCCCCACGGCTGAAAGGGCGAGCATGTTTGGTGCAACGGAAATTCGAATCTCTAACCGTTAGACTACAAGTCAAACGCCTTAACCACTTGGCTATGCCGCGCCGTAAGAGGATGTATCAGAGCTATGATTTAATATTGAAAATTGACACTTCTTACAAAGAAGATTTTAAAATTACGAAATCGTGATAGTGATACTGTCTAACAATTTTCACCTCTGACGTTTCTGCGGACGTATTAATGACATGGGTGTTCGTAAGAATTTACCAAGTACCTGGGACAAGAGCATAGCTGAAGGCAGTAAAACATTAAACGAGATACATGGACAACCCTGCTTTATGTATATATATCTGTGTGTGTGTGTGTGTGCATATACAGATAAAGCATATATATATATTTATGCAATGTGCTGGTAATGTATACATACTAATTTAAAAAGTCAAATTTATTTATACTCTTTAATAGTGAATCGATTTTCTGGGTTTCAATACTCTTTAGAATAGAAGTATTATAATTTAAAAATGAAATTAAAAATGTGAAAGTAATACAGTTTGAATATATGGAATCATAAAAAGTTAAAAACAACATTGTGAACCATTGCTACATCTTTAAAATAATTTAAACTACATAATATCACAACAAATTGTGTACTCTCTAATTAAATTCACAAATATATTAGTAGATTATTTACATTATAAAAATGAATCATATAGAAGTATAATTTCAAATTACAACAGGTGTAAAACTTACAACAAAACAAAAAGCTAAATTATCAGTTAAACCTCGTTCAAAATTAAAGAAATCACTTCCGTTATTTCTTTTCACAAACTACCTTGATTTGTTGGTATTTTAAAAGTTTGTTACTGACTTTATATAGTAAAGATTTTTTAATGTGTTTTTCTTCGGGGTAGGGATTTATACATTTGTACTTATGGACCATTTCTCAATATTATATTACTTTTTCACAATATTTGTAACATACAATCATTAAGATCTACTTATTTAAAAAAGACATATAAATCAGTAAAAGTCAGAAAATGTATTGGCACCTGCCATAAAACATAATGAGGTGAGTAAATTATTTTCACACAATGTTCTTGGGGTCGCGGTATGGCCAAGTGTGTTAAGGCGTGCGACTCGTAATCTGAGGGTCGCGGGTTCGCGCCCGCGTCGCGCTAAACATGCTCACCCTCCCAGCCGTGGGGGCGTATAATGTGACGGTCAATCCCACTATTCGTTGGTAAAAGAGTAGCCCAAGAGTTGGCGGTGGGTGGTGATGACTAGCTGCCTTCCCTCTAGTCTTACACTGCTAAATTAGGGACGGCTAGCACAGATAGCCCTCGAGTAGCTTTGTGCGAAATTCCAAAACAAACAATTGATTCACTCTGAACGTGTAACAACATTCTAATCTACCTGCCACCACATGGACGGATGATTAATCTAAATTCCAGCTAACAGGTCTTTACATTTTAAAATATGCAACTTATTAAGGTAACAATGACCACAACAAAAGTTAATTTCTAAGAAAGTTTAACGGTTTTGATTGTTCGTGCACAATAAAAAATGTTGTATTATATATAAATCCTTACAACTATCAACATCTTCAGTGATGTATATACACATTCTATGTGCATTTCATATTTATTTCTTCCGATTTGGAGCCTGAGCAGTAGATATATATTAATTATGAGTACAAGCTGATATTGTTTGTTTTATCTTTTTTTCTCATAGTAAAATTCACGTATTTTATTATACAGAGTGATAAAATGCTTATTATATATCTTGTATTAAGGATTCTAAATCCCAGTGTAGAACGAGGTTTTATAATCAGGGATATTAAATAATAAACTTGACCTGTAGATATGATAATATTTTTTTTTATTTCGGCTCACCATTTAACTACAATATCTGCCACCATCCACAGGGACCTTTAAAGTGAGAACTCGGTCATTACGTCCTGTGAATCTGCCACCATCCACAGGGACGTTTAAAGTGAGAACTCGGTCATTACGTCCTGTGACCAACAACATTCACAAAGCATCATGATGTCAGCATTACCGTTGTCTTGAAACGCATACAAGATCAGTCGTGGTACAAAAAACAAACAAAACTGGTTGGCTAAATTTTTGTTGCGATTTCACTTCAACAAAAGCGAGAGAAAGATAAATGTCTTTACTTGAGAGAGTTTGAACTGTTAATCTGATATTTTCTCATATTTTGTTTGTTTGCAATTGAGGACAAAGATACATAATGGGCTACCTGTGCTCTGCTCATCACGGGTATCGAAACCCAATTTCTAGCGGTGTAAGTCCGCAGACATACCGCTGTGCCACTGGAGGTATTTTGTTAGCTTGTACGAAATAAATGCATTTCTTAGTTTTATTTGCCATGAGAGTGAAATTCGAGGGTTGACAAGTCAAACATTTGCTTAGGGCTACAAAATATTAGCGCTAGATATGTACTTATCATTGTGGAAACTAAAACTGAAACTACATGTGATACTGATTTCTAAGTAAACGGATGTAGAGTAGATTACACTGTTAAATGTTTATAGAGGTCTTTCATTGCTAAACTTTTAAAAAGAAATAGCACTAAGCCTTGTAAGTTTTAAACTTACCAATGTTGAGAATGGAATGCATTACTTTAAAAATACTTTTAATATGTAGATCAGCTCATGTGACCATCACAGTCGATATAAAGTTAAAATGGACCAGAAGTTATCGCAACTACATTTTAAGAGTTTTTAACATTCATTGCTTGGGTGATTGGCATACGCTCAGTTCACAAAGATTTCTTTAGCTCGGAGATTTGAAATTTCCAGGATCAGAATACACCTTGGACCCAAGGTAATTGGAAAACTACAGAATAATGACAAACTTGAAGCGCTAAGAGCATCGAGAGTGAGACTTGCAACAAGTGTTACCAATTATATTCGTTAAAAGAAATTGTGTTAAGCCTACAAACATCGCACTTGATACTTGAGGTACCCCAGAGAAAGCTATACACAAAAGTCATCTTCTTTGAAGATTTATTCAGAAGTTTTAATATATTTATTAGGACTTAGTCATATGCTTTTCAATAACATAATATTTAATTAGACTTTGAACACAAAAATGTAGCTAATAAAAAGGGATATAAAAAAGGTATCATAGAATAATTTTCTCTAATCTTACCTAAAAGAATTTCAAGTGCCGCAGCTATTGAGGATTTCCTCTTGTTTTTCTATTCTAAACATACAAGACTTGCAAGACAGTTTAAATGTACTACAATAAACATATCCAAACATAATTTATACGAAAAAGTTGATATGTTTTTGACTGAATAAAAGGTATTTCATTTAAAACGTATTACATATTCACTCTTTTTGCTTGAAGTTAAGCACAAAGCTACACAATGGGCTGTCTATGCTCTGCCCACCACGGGTATCGAAACTCGGTTTCTAGCGTGGTAAGTTCGCAAACCTATTGCTGTGCCATTGGGGTCACATACGATATGATATAATAAATTAACTTATAATCTTAATTTAAGTAGAACACAATGGTAACAGATTTCACTGAAAGGGGTCACCTATTTTGACCACTCGCATCACTATAAGGTACTGTGTTAATACAAGAAAATATTTTATCATTCTTTCCATTTTATTGGGCTAATTATTCCATGGCATTAGAGATCGTAAATTTTAACACTATGATAATGCTTCAATGATCCCTGTTAACGATTGAGTTAGCCAGTGTGAGAACACTTATCATTCTTTAGAATTTCCATTTATTTCTACCAAGGGCACGTCATAATAGTTCTGCTTAAACGAACATCGTGGTAAAACTGAAGGTTTGAAATAACTGTCATAGCATCCCATACAGTGTCTTAACTACATAGAAAGAAGTTAGTAAAGAGTTAGCATATGATACTGGTATATGCTAGAAGAAATTAATTTAATAGCATTCTGCAAATAAACGTTTATAAAATAAACTGTGTATTTAATTCTATGTATTAAGTTTTGTTGTCACAGCACGGGCACAAAAGCGTGGATAATTGTCAGTATAGCAGAGTGTGTATAAAAGCTTTACGTGATGTTGGTTGGACTCTCTGACAAATTGCTGTAGACTTGAAATGCTCACCAAACACTATAAATTGCATCCTAGATCGTTTATGAATTCTTCGGGACAGAAGGAAGACTGCAAGCACGAGGTGAATGACCGTGTGTAGCTTTGCGCGAAATTCAAAACAAATAAATCTTATAAACCGCAGTACGTGTATAATTAGCATGTTTTTACAGTGGAACCAGTTACAAGAACGACTTCGAAAAATTTGCTTCCCTGAATTCTTAGCCTAAATCTCTATTCATATCCATTTTGTTTTTAACAATTTCTAAGAATTCCTTTATATTTAAGTAATCTTTTTTCCCATTATCTGTTTTCGAATTTTTACATTATCGCAATTATTGATATTTTACAGAGTACCTGATAGCACGATAGCCCACAGGAAAGGCAGCAATTCGACCTTACCTACCACAAGTTCATTCGCCACCCCTATCGAACCTTGTAGATGGATTTAGCCGCAGCCAATAGGATGCATCTAACGCGGCGCCAACATGTTTTTGCAATTTCCCTCTGTTTTTTTTTCAGTAACGGCTAGTTAACCGTTGAAACACACTCGGTTCAAATAAAATTAATTTTTAGTAGATTAACTCTTTATACTTTAATAAGATCTTTTATATGGAATAGGACAAAACGATATTAAATAAAATTATACTAAGCTTGTACCTTCACGACAATAGCCTTTATTTTCTCACCATGTACGTTATAGTTGTACGTTAATAAACGTGAATAATAGATAGTTGTTTTTTTGTAACGTATACCTTGGAGATAAGGGGTTGCTGTAACTGACTTACTCATCGTTGAAGTGCAGTTTTTACCACAGAGTTTGAAGATGTCGCAATGAGCAATGACGCAAGAGAGCGAATCCTTTCGTCAACACATTTTTATTTTTATGGATACAAGTTTTATAAAACTTGTTTTGATAATCGAATAAGGTTTATTCATTTTATATTAATATTTGCATCAAATTATGCTTCACTGCTTGTCTGTGTAGATGCACCAACAGACATATTTTTAAACTTTTTGGAAAAAAAAATCTACTTTGTGTTAGAAGAATGAAAAAATAACATTTCTTTTACTAACTTTTAGGCACTTTTTTGTTAAATTAAGCACAAAGCTACATGTCGGTGTTTGGCCTTGTAAGCCCGCAGACATACCGCTGCGCCACTTGGGTCTTTAGGCACATTTATTTGGAATATAGTCTTATATTTAAAGAAATATATTTTGTTTCTGAAATACGTTCAGAACTATACAAGGGCAATCTACGCTGGCCGTTCTTAATTTTGAAATTACATAAGAGAGGGGAAACATCTAATTAACAGCACTCAGCGCCAACTCTTGAAATTCTCTAATTTAATTGTGTGATCGCATTACTATCTTATCACTATTATAATGCGTATTCGATATCAAAGGACAGAGCATATTTTGTGGAAATGGGCCTCGACTCAAAGATTGGTACATTATTTACTATACGTATACGCCACACCCAAATAAGATATAACTGGAACAGAACAAGATTAAAAAAAGTAAAGAAATATTATACAAAAACAAATGTTTGTATTATTACAACTACTGAAGATTAGAAAATAAGTTTTAATAATACTATTTGAACATTAACTTTATTGTCGGAGAACGTACAACTCAATTCGTACAAGTACGTATTTATTCACATCAGAAAATGACTAAAATTCTTACTAAGCATTTCTGAACGGTAGGGAACAAAAAAATTTAACCCTAATGGGTATACACACACAGATATATACTGCTAAAATATGAAACACTAACAGAAAAATAGCAGTTAATGGGATTGTTTAAACGTTAACTCTTCTAAGAATACTGAGACAAGTTTCCACATTGTATTATATTTCAAACTAATGTTTAATATTCCGGATTAAATTAATTGTTTCTCAATTCCGTGAAAAAAAATTCGTATTTTAAGAAATCTCACATAAAAACGAAAATATTTTCATATGATTACTACACCCGCAGATCGAAGCTACTTGTCATAACTGGTTACAAGGGGTTCTTAATAGCCGATTGCGTCCAGCGTATGTTGTATTTAAATAATTCATGTCCGTTTGTATCTTCTCAGTGACTTGCACGAGTCTCTTTCTGAGCCAAAAAAAATTACTATACAAGATTTTGTAACATTTTATTTCGTAGTGGGTGTGGATTCTTTGACAGCAGAAACCAGCTGGTTGCAGTTCGAGAGCTATTTAAGAACTATAAGATGCGAATATTTCAAGAACTTATTCATTGTCGGCACTTGCAGGAATATGTCTGACGGAATCACTCGTATTAGTACCTTATTTCGCAATGAGATTGAAAACGGTGCGTTTGAAAATCCTTTAACTTTAGGGAAAACCGCCAGTGAAGTAGATAACATTGAAATTATTTCACAGTCGACAGCTTACACACCAGCACCAGTGGGAATACGTCGACGAAGCCGAGAGAATGACTTACAACAGTCTGTGAAAACAAGTGGTATCATCTCTCCTCCAGAAACTCTACCTATCTACGAAGAAAGCGTTGCAGGTTGGAGTCAGTGCAATACCCATGACGCTATCCCTCGACTGGAACATTACGTAATTGAAAAGGAAAAAGGAGTGAGTCGACCGACAATTGAAGAGCTGAGGAACCCCCCGAGCGATAATCAAGTAAGACGTATCTTAAAACAGTTATTTGACCCGGCATGGCCAGATGGGTTAAGGCGTCCGACTCGTAATCTGAAGGTCCCGGGTTCGACTACCCATCGCACCAAACGTGCTCGCACTTTCAATCGTGGGGCGTTATAAACTAACGGTCAATCCCACTATTCGTTGGTAAAATAGTAGCCCAGGAGTTGGCGGTGGGTGGTGATGACTAGCTGCCTTCCCTCCAACACTGCTAAATTAGGGACGGTTAGTGCAGATAGCCCTCGTGTAGATTTGCGCGAAATTCAAAATGAGAAAAAAAGATTAAACAGTTATAGTTTTATATAAAAATGTCATTCCTAATTTTTATGAAATACTAAAGTGCACGGTTATTACTAGTTAATTATTTGTACTTTTTTAAAACTAGTTTTTTTAACGGTATTTATTATTTATCTTTTTTTTTTAATTTCGCGCAAAGCTACACGTGGGCTATCTACGCTAGCCGTCTCTAATTTTGCAGTGTAAGACTAAAGAGAAGGCAACTAGTCATCGTTTTTAACTCTTGTTCATAGAATAGAAGCATTTCTGTAAAATCCTACTTTTCTTTAGTCTATGATTTTATTTCTTACTAATTTCTTTTCTACGAATCACACGAATTCATATTTAATTAAATGCATAAAAGGTAGTTAAAAATACTTCCACTTTTGTCATAAACTTATTTTCTCATAGATATTTATTGAATCTTTGAAGAATGCTAATTATTGGCTAGAAGTAGAGAGAAACCGTTTGTTTGGTTGGTTGGTTTTCAGTTTTGCGCAAAGCTTTGCGAATGCAATCTGCGTTTAACCATCCCTAATTTAACAGTGATAAACTGGAGGGAAGATAACTAGTGAACGCTACTTACAGTGATAAACTAGAGGGATGGTAACTAGTGAACGCTACTTACAGTGATAAACTAGAGGGAAGGTAACTAGTGAACGCTACTTACAGTGATAAACTAGAGGGATGGTAACTAGTGAACGCTACTTACAGTGATAAACTAGAGGGATGGTAACTAGTGAACGCTACTTACAGTGATAAAATAGAGGGAAGGTAACTAGTGAACGCTACTTACAGTGATAAACTAGAGGGAAGGTAACTAGTGAACGCTACTTACAGTGATAAACTAGAGGGATGGTAACTAGTGAACGCTACTTACAGTGATAAAATAGAGGGAAGGTAACTAGTGAACGCTACTTACAGTGATAAACTAGAGGGATGGTAACTAGTGAACGCTACTTACAGTGATAAACTAGAGGGAAGGTAACTGGTGAACGCTACTTACAGTGATAAACTAGAGGGAAGGTAACTAGTGAACGCTACTTACAGTGATAAACTAGAGGGAAGGTAACTAGTGAACGCTGCTTACAGTGATAAACTAGAGGGATGGTAACTAGTGAACGCTACTTACAGTGATAAACTAGAGGGATGGTAACTAGTGAACGCTACTTACAGTGATAAAATAGAGGGAAGGTAACTAGTGAACGCTACTTACAGTGATAAACTAGAGGGATGATAACTAGTGAACGCTACTTACAGTGATAAACTAGAGGGAAGGTAACTAGTGAACGCTACTTACAGTGATAAACTAGAGGGAAGGTAACCAGTCATCATTACTTACAGTGATAAACTAGAGGAAAGGTAACCAGTCATCACTAGTTACCGTCAATTCTTGGGCTCCTCTTTTACCAGGTCCGGCATGGCCAGGTAGTTAAGGCGCTTGACACGTAACTGAGGGTCGCGGGCTCGAATCCCCGTCACCCCAAACATTCTTGCGCTTTCAGACGAGGTAGCGTTATAATGTGACGGTCTATCCACTATTCGTTAGTAAAAGAGTTGGCAGTGGGTGGTAATGACTAGCTGTCTTCCCTCTAGTCTGACACTGCTAAATTAAGGACAGTTAGCGCAGATAGCTCTCCTGTAGCTTTGCGCGAAATTTAAAAACAAACATTCGCTGTTTATGATACTATATGCCAACAAAGGTTATATATATAATATACTAAGGCTTAAAATTAACAGCAGCGTAAGAAATTCCGGTATTTATCATCATAGAAAAGCCATTCAAAGAACACAGATTTCAAAACGGTCTTAAATGACACATTTTCACAGCTCATAATAATCAGGAAATGTATTTGTTATGAATTCTATGGAAGAAATAGTAAATTATGTTAAATACTAACATGCAATACATTAATCTGTTTTCAAAATTTGCGAATGGTCATGTGTTGAACGCAAAGATGATATCTGTAATGTTTTTTCTTTGCTGTTAAATACACAGCTATGTAGTGGATTATCTACTTTGTAGAATATAAGGAACACCCGATGCAAGTTACAGTGTAGCATTATGGCTTGAAGATATATTTAATCAAAGTTTTACACCTGAATATTTATGCATGTTATTAATAAACAGTCTTGTACAAAACTGTTGCACATTTTGCTGCATCAAAGATCATTATTATTAACATGGAATACAAATACACTTAGCTCTGCCAAACTGAGAAATGCTTGTTATATTAAACATCTACATGTATAGTTTATATAATGAGATAGATTATATGGACATCATGAACGATTTATTAGAACACCAAACAATTTTATTAGACACCTATAGAAATATATGTAATTCAGCATTTCATGTATCGCAATAAAACCTCACAAAAACAAATATAATTACAAAATGTAACATATAAATATTATAAATAGCGTCTATAACGTAATATCAGTTCATATTAGACATCCAGTACTTGATGGCTCTTTCTTGTACTCTAGTAACCTTCGCAAGGTGATATAGCATGTTGTCTATAAGGTTATTGATGTAATCCACCGTGATATTTTTCCAACTTGTTACTATAAGTCACTGTAACTCCGCTACAACAGCTGATTTAGGGTTCGTGACTAACAGTTTTCCTGTTCAGTTTTGCTCTACACTTCTTGATAATATTACAATATGGAAACTTTGCTGACCATGGCAATATTGTAACATCTTTCTGGTCAAGATAATATTGTACAATAATCGCACTGATGGCAGTGAAGTTGGCTTTCTGAGACATAAAATTACTGCCAAACCTTGCTCTAGCACATGGCAGAAATATCGTTTCCATGTAATGCCTATAGAAGGTGTTATTGACGTTTTCCCGGAAGATATAAAGAGCAGTTTTCATCATGATGAATAGCTGCTTAAACGTGTACTGCACATTTCCTGTGTGTTCTCTGTGAGAAAGACAGGTTTCACTCATTTGTTCTCTTGGTAAACAATGAACGCAAAGATGACATGTCGCTAGTATCCTTACTGTAAGTTGAAAATGCTATCTTGCTTAAATAACACGATGACGGCAGTGAATTATAATTAATATGGTTCTGCAGATGACCTTTCCTGCGAAATAACCTTGCCAGTATCCTATTTACTGTGCTTCTGGATATCTTTGAATGAACATATTCATACCATTCTCCTCGTAAGGTTTGCAAGACGTCTTTTCACTTTGACATGTTAATTTGATCAAAACGTGGTCATCTCGGGTAGTAGCTTCAGGCGTCTATCAGTAGACTTTTCTGGAACGATGCTCTCTGTAGTCCAATGACGTTTCATTTGGGTAGCTCACTCTTCTGGCAATGTCTGTTTGCTTCATGCCATTTCTGAACAGTCAAACAATTTGACACCCTATAACTTTTAGCACATGATGTTGCATATCTTTCACCAAATACAGTGAAACTGTCTGAACAAAGCGTAGCTATGTTTCGGGAAAGATTATACCAAACGCACACTTCCTTTGTACAAAACAGATGCATATGCTTCTTGTGACGAACAAATTATCAAATTAACTTAAACAGACCAGAATAGCAACTCGTACATGTTTATCCGATCATACGCTACCTTGTTTGTTAATCCTCACGTATTTACTCATTAACCATTCACACAATACAGAACTACGTAAACAATTTGGTCAGATTACTCATTAACCATTCACACAATACAGAACTATGTAAACAATTTGGTCAGATTACTCAGTAACCATTCACACAATACAGAACTATGTAAACAATTTTGTCAGATTACTCATTAACCATTCACACAATACAGAACTATGTAAACAATTTGGTCAGATTACTCATTAACCACTCACACAATACAGAACTATGTAAACAATTTGGTCAGATTACTCATTAACCATTCACACAATACAGAACTATGTAAACAATTTGGTCAGATTACTCATTAACCATTCACACAATACAGAACTATGTAAACAATTTGGTCAGATTACTCATTAACCATTCACACAATACAGAACTATGTAAACAATTTGGTCAGATTACTCATTAACCATTCACACAATACAGAACTATATAAACAGTTTGGTCAGATTACTCATTAACCTTTCACACAATACAGAACTATGTAAACATTTTGGTCAGAGCTTTAATTAAATAACGTAAGATTGAAACTGTCAACTCAAGCATTATTGGAATTTCTAATAATTGTTTAGTTAATTTTTTTAAATCAACATCAAACTTTAGATACATCGTAACAACCATTTATGCTTTTAAACTTTAACAGGACATTTATTACCGTTACGCCCACAGTGTTTCAAAGTAATTCATCTTCATTGCAGTTCGTGGTGCGGAGATACAATGAAGAAGATGGTGAAGAAGATGCGAGTATGTCTTACAAGTTTGGTTGGATTAGAGGAGTATTCGTAAGTATTCATATACTAGATGTAGTCTTAGGCGTTTCCTAATAATCAACGCATTACATGCGGCAATTTTCAAATAATTATTAGAGGAATGTTATTGTTTAAAGGTAATTTCTTCTATTACAATGGAGTTGCTTAAATAAATAATTGTTTTACGCGCTATATTCTTAGTTGGGGTGGAAGGAAAAATACGAAAATAATATTTTCTAATAAATAATACACGAAAAACTCGGCATAGGTTTCATAATATGTCTAAAAAAGATGAAACCGACTACTGCTGGTCTGAACTGTTACTTTACAAGTTCTGTTAGATCATACTTTTCGTATAAATGTTACTGATTATCTAATGCATTACTTAATAAGTGACTGGGTAGAAAACATTCTAAAACGAGGTGACAGAGCTAATTTGTGTGAACTATGTATCTAGCACAGTTCACCAACGTCCCTGTCAGAAATTAAATATAAACGAGTGTCCTTATATGAAACAAAAAACAAACGAGATTGTGGTTATCACTGGATCATATCGTTAGAACATCTACTTAATGGCTATAAATGCAGAAATGTTGGCTATTAATAAAGCAGAATAAAAATTTCAATTATTATGCATTTTTATTTTACATTATTCATCGCAACAGGTAATTCTTGATGTTTATGGGTGAAATATTTTTATTGTGAATTTATAAAATGTAGCACGTGTAGAATGTTTACGTAGAGAACAATTTGAAATATTTTATTGATACAAATTTATCGCACGTTTAAAGGAGCACCTGGAAATATATTTTCTACGTGGGTAATTTAAGTAAATAAAATTTTCTCAAAAGTTTAAAAAAAGGACATGTTTAGACACAGTACTGTGCAAAAGTGTTAAGTTAGTTAGCTAGTTATCACCATTAGATTCCATCTAGGAACATAGGGCCGCAATCGCTTGCGGATTCTTCAACAAGTATTTAAGTGAGTAGGTTGTTAGCCCACTGCACCGAGCCGTCCCTAATTTAGTAGTGTAAGACTAGAGGGAAGGCAGCTAGTCATCACCACCCACCGCCAACTCTTGGGCTACTCTTTTACCAACGAATAGTGGGATTGACCGTCACATTATAACGCCCCTACGGCTGGGAGGGCGAACATGTTTGGCGCGACGCTCGGATTACGAGTCGCACGCCTTACGCGCTTGGCTATGCCAGGCCAAAAGTGTTAAGAGAAGAGAATAATTTTTCATTATTTCAATATTATTGGGTTAATGTTTCTATGCCACTACAGAATATAAACAACAACATCATGGTAATGTTTCACTGATCCATGTTGACAAGTGAATGAGTCAAGGTTTGAAAACAAATTCTTTAGAATTTCCACATATTTTACCAAGAGTATGTCATGAAGACTCCGCTTGAATGAACACGATCACATTTAGGGTCTGAAATAACAGTATGATTGTTTAGGAGATATTTTTAAAGACAGAATAATGGGCCAACGCATGCTCCGTCAGATACTGATTCATCATTGTATACCTAGTGATTTGAGTATTATTGGCAAAGGATTCGACTATCAAAAAGATAGTGACGCCAAACACCCATCTGACCTGTACAGAAATTACTTAACTAAGAAAGAAGCTGCTGGAGTCATCTAAATGTTGCAATGTCCATAGAAGCGTTATCTCAACCCAATTGAACAAATCAGAGATCTGATAGATCAAAGACTTTACAAATAAAACGTTACTTCCAAATGAACTTTATAAGACTGTATTAGACAAACTTGGAGCATAATCCCAAAGGACACTTTGATTAAATATGTTACAACAACGCCTGAAAGACTGTCTGTAGTTATTAAATCAAAAGGAGGACACACAAAATATTAACTATTTGCTGAATTCAACCACTTGCGCTGAGTTTCTGTTGTATTAAAGATGAAGATTAATACAATTTTTATGCTTCACTTTCCACTGATCTATGAAAGTAGCCTAAAATCTAATTTTGCCTTCGCTTTAATACTGTTGGCACACTACTGTAGCAAACTATATAAGTGTGCACTCCTTGGATTTAGGACGAGAGCTCCTTCTTTTAGCACTCGTTCCAGACATCAAATTATTAGCTGTGGATCTTGTAACAGGTTTTCGGCAATAGAAGTTTGTGAATACACTTTCAATAGAGAATTACTTCCATTTTTATTTTATTTTTTTCTAAATTTATTTTGTAAACATTAAGTTGAAGTCGAGAGAAATTTTTCTTAAGCTAACGTTAGTGATAGTGAATCATTTCTGTTTTTCAAGTAGGCGTAAACACAGTACGAAAATGTTTAAATTATTTTCTATCAAGAAAAAGATAAGATATATCACTGATGCCCAAAATACGCTGAAGATTTTAATAGTGGTAATCATATTAAATGTTTTCTCATAAAACATTATGTAAATTAGAGAAACAGCTCATATAGACAGTAGGTATTGCCTTCGTATTCCTATCTTCAATTATTCAACTGCCCCCCAGTGGCTCAGCGGTATGTTTGTGGACTTACAACGCTAAAAATCGGGTTTCGATACCCGTGGCGGGAAGAGCACAGACAGCCCATTGTGTAGCTTTGTGCTTAATTCGAAACAACAACAATTATTCAATTTTTAATAATAACATTTAATGTGATAGTAGTGCAACAATGTTTTCCTATTACATGTATCAAATGTTAATTATGCATCGAAATATTGGTACATTATGTCTTATAAGTACAACATGAATCGAATTTTCGCTATTATTTTAGTTAATTATAGTAAAATTCTGTCTTTTGTACTCTTTTGAATGAGGTATATTTTCTCGCATTTTCTGCAGATCAGATGTTTATTAAACATTTGGGGCGTCATGTTATTTTTGAGGATGGGATGGATGACTGCTCAAGCAGGAATTGGTAAGTGAATTAACAAGATTATACTATGTCTAGCATGTTTCACATTTGTCTAGCGTGTTTCACAAAAATACGTTATTGTAAAAATTAATGTAGTTCAACACATTGAAATTTGGAGCCAAAAGTAAAATTATTACTTAATTTTTCTTTTAATTTAATTTGAGAAGTAAACTTCAATAACTTTAGTTTTAAACTTAAAAATAAGAAAGAGGACACAGTTTCACACTTATATCATGAAAAGACAAAACTTATGTTGTTGTGATTAAGTGTTGCATTAGAACAAATCTGTAAAGAAGTACCCGCAATTTTAACACGTTCACCAAAAGGATATAAAGAGAAATAATGAAGCCCGAAACTTCACAAAATATATCGTGTTGTGAACTAGGTTTTTAATATTTTAATTTAAATATTTTTTTTTATTAAACGGAGTTTTTCATAGCGACGACTCAGCATCTAAAAACGTACTGATTTTTGGTGACATAAAAATGCAACTTAAATACCAGACTTACTGAATCATTAAGTAATCTGTATTCAGTTTAATGTCAGTAAGTTAATTAGAAAGTGAGATTTACTGTGTATGTTTCTCAATGGTTTAGTTATTCAATGTTTTTGTTACCCATCAATTAACGAAGCAATTCTACGAGAAAGTTGTGAGGTAAGTTGGGCGTACATTAGTTTCGGAGCTGTTATTAATAAATTTGTTCTTATAGTATAGCCTACCAGTGAAAGTATCCTGTAAAAGAACGTTATTGAAGAAATAAATTAATTTGTTATCTTTTACTGGAATTGACATGACGTCTTTTTCACAAAATAATCAAAAGATTCTTCCATTGGTAGAATACATCACAACACTGGTATCGGAAGTGGAATTATTTTCATGGAAATAGGATATTACTTTGAAGAATCTTTAAGATGACAACACGAGCAGGAAGTGACATCAAAACATTGCTGTGGATGATTGAATATTTAAAAGACGGTCAAAAAGAAAGTTGTTGTTGTTTTGAATTAAGCACAAAGCTATGCAATGGGCTATCTATGCTCTGCCCACCACGGGTATCGAAACCCGGTTTTTAGCGTTTGTAAGTCTGCAGACATACCGCAGAGCCACCGGGGGGCCAAGAAGAAAGAAACAGAAAATGATGATATAGAAAATGAAAAGAGCAAGATATAAAATCCAGTAAATTAGTGTAAGAAGACAGAAAATTGAGAAAAACGTTAAAATAAAAAGATGTAATATTTCCACAAGGAAATGGGAAGAAACAATGGCTACAGTTGGCACATCTGCAATGTCTAAACTATGAATAACTTCCTAATTTTCACAGTTTTCCAACAAGTGGTCGTTTAGGTGTTCAGGAGACACAGGAGTAATAAAACGTTTGTATTGGACTGAATGTCCACAACGTGTAGAAACACAGCGTAAATCGAAGGAGTAAATAGATACTCAAAATAAACATCATGGGCGGCCACACCAGAGCTGTGTTCGAACAATACTCGGAAGAATTGTTGATGATTTTCTATACCACAAAGTAACAGTGGGTATAGATATATCATGCGTGGTAGATTATTTCACCAAATTGTTGATAGTATGTGTTGTTGTTATCCAGGAAACATAAACTCTAACAAGAACATTCCTTAACGAATTTGTTTCCTTATTTTAAATATGCATGAATTTTCATTCGGATTAGGGATGGAACTTTGTAACAAATTTGCTTGTAAAATGTGTGGCATCTTTGGAATAAAAAAAAAAGATTAGGACAGTAGTCCTTAGTTGACCTTCTGACATCATGCTAGAGAGATACAACTTTACACTTTTAAATAAATTAAACATTTAAGTGGAAGAACGTCGGAAAACATTGAATCAAGATCTTTCACTGCCAGTTATTAGTTATCCAATTGTAATGCATGAATCTATAGACCACACCCTATCATCACTAATGTTTGATAAAGAACTTAGAACATCATTTGACATATGATGTTAATGCTGATAAGACTGGTTTCCATCGAGATGGCATGGTATGGCTGAATAACTGCTACCATAGGTGATAACGAACTTTAAAGGTAAGCAGAAGTTGGTAATGGTCATATGTTGCACTGAACAAAAGTAGATGGTGTGGTTAATAGTATCTACAAATAAAGATGGTCCAAGATCATCCACTATGATCTTTGGTTGAATGTTGGTTAACGAATGACAAGGTGAGTAAAAATAGGCTTAACCTTGAGAGAACTTTCCTAGTAACAGAGATGAAATTGATCATAATGGACAAGAGATCATTCCATTGATATACCATAACCCTTGAAGATGAAAGCCATCTCAAAGACGTTTTGATGTCCAACTTGGTATATTGCTTTATTTATGTGTTGGTATTGTTCATAACATCTTACAATTCAGAAAGGAAGCAGCATTGTAAGTAATATTACAGTTTTTTGACTTTGATGTTTATTTGCTGAAGAGAGTTAATCGTTTTTGTGACACAATATATAGTTTCTGAGTTTCTTTTCAAACGCTTATTTCTGAAGATAGGTCTATCAGTGAATATTCCCTACAATAAACGTTGCTGAAAAAAAAAAATTAATTTGTTATCATTAGGAGTTACGCACTTGGAATTATTCTTATCAAATAATCCACAAGAACTCACCTAACAATAACAAGAATAACAGTATTACGTGTGCGGTCAGGTGATTTCTGTCTACTGAAGCAAAAAAAAAAACAACAAAAAAAACAATTGATTACTCGCTTTACTGAAATCTGCTTGTGATATTAAGTTATTAACACTATTGTCGTGAGAACAGCCCTAGAAGACTTACGGTGCTTTTCAAAAATCAGTTTAATAATTATTATTGTTTGAACTGGCACTTACCCCAATAACTTACTTTAAAATATTAGTACTATAATTTTTATAGAAAAGTTTACTTTAAAGGAAAAACATTTTTTGTTTAAAATATATATTTAAAAAGTAATATGAAAAAAATTGGTATCAGATTATTCATTGAATTTTTGTATGGAAAGCTTAAGTTAATTGGTTAATGGTCATCTTTTAAATAAATCTCAAAATTTAATTTAATTTGTTAAAATCAAGGGTAGAGCTATATTAAATATAAGGTCTGTTATATTTCTTTATGAAATGAAAAAAATGTTTTTATTTATAAACCAATCACGTTTGATGCACGGTAAATATCTGAAGTACAATACATAAGTAGATTTGAAATATCTACAAAAGAAGAAAATAACCTTCTAAAACAAAGGTTAAATCGCAAACTCATAAACCATATCCATATGTATTGTTAATATTGCTTTCAGGTATTAACCATTCAGATGTGTAATTTCTTTGCTATATTAAACAGTTTTGAATATGTAGATCAAATTTACACATGTAAATCACGAGGAAGATTTTAGATCAGGAATTTAGAATTTCATAGACAAAAATATTCGCTGTACTTGACGGAAATGAAAAACAAAATATTGTGGGTGAAGAATAGTAACCGAGACTATTCTTAAAGAGACTTGCAACATGTCATATCTCAACTGTGGTTGGCAAAAGGTGGCGTTTTGTAACAGGCGAGAATCTACGAACGAAGAGGTCAGTAGCAGAAGCAGCTAACATGGCTTCGGGAACAGTACGAAATGTAAGCAAGAATAATTTCTGCCTGGGAAAACAACACAAGCAACGTGTGCCAGGCTTCTTCATGAGTTTAAGAATCACATACCTTAAGTAGCTTGAAAATGAAACCGATGTTCATGTTATTCTATACAAAGACATACCAGTTAAATTCGAGGAAAGAAACCTTTGTGGAGTTTTTCGTGTTTTCGCTTTGAAACGGGTACCGAGAACAAACATCTTTTTACACTAGACGTATTACGGAAATCGAGAAAGAGTTGAGGAGATTCCGACGTAATAGCCTTATGAAGGAGACCCTTGCGATGGAAACTACATTTAAAGCTGCTGTAATGTTACAGAGTTGTTGGACAGAGCATAACTGAACGTGGTGATATGGAATATAACGACGTGGTGGGGCTCCAAAACCGTTTTAATGTTGCGTACTCAGTCTTTGTATAACTTTTTTCCCTTGTTGAATGTTAAGAAGGTAACAGTAAGCATTTAAACCAATGAAAATTAATTTGAAATTTCGAATTTTTCGAACTTGCAGGGTTATCTATTGTGATAGTGCTTGTGGCTACCATTGTAACTGGTTTAACAACAATGTCTATGTCTGCTATCTGCACCAATGGCGAAGTGAAAGGAGGTTAGTAGATAATATACAGTTTTTTGGATTAGATGTAAAGAGATAAATACATTAGCATCTTGTAGTTTCAAGTCATTTTATTACTTCTAGTTTCGTCTTCAGCTTACTCATCATGTTGACGAATAGTATATAATAGTATACATTTCTCAAGTATGATAATGATGGAAACATGCAATAAAGGAGGCAAATACGTTATAAATTATTCTATAATGAAAACTATAAACAAACTGATAAGGCAGTAATAGGAGAGAAACTTAGGTAAATTCGTCACGAGTCTGACGAATCAGAAATAAACGACGTTTAGAAATCTTAGAACTGTCCATTAGGCCCGCTTTGATGACGTTGTCAGTGACACATTTGACAATAAGAATTCCTGTCTAGCTAGCTGCATTTTAAGAACGGTCAAATGAAAAGCTTATAAATCACAACACACGAATAGCCTTAAGCCTAAATTTCTGTGAAAACAGGTCAATTCTTTAAATGTATGTTGCTTAGGAAGTGGAAAAGTTGATACTGACGTGATGCTGATAATACATTTGAGGCCATGTTTTTTTTACTTGTTTCTAAATACTTTAGATCGCCATATAAAGTGACGTAACTACATATGTCTTTTTGTGGGATAATGCACAGTAAAATAGGGTAGAGTGAACTTTATTACGGCTGAGAAAAGAATTTACAATATCTTCATCAAGATATTTCACACACAAATAAAACACTTAAATTCTCTTGACTATAAGAGTATTATATTAGGCAACTGGTTAACTCAGGAATACATGAATGATACAAATCAGTAAAAACCTATGTGGTGGGCAGAGCACAGATACACCAGTGTGGAGCTTTGCACTGAACAACAAACAAAACTAATAAACACGAGATAGGTTTAGAAAGTGGCTAAGAACAGGTGCTTTAGGTACGGTGGTATAGGGAAATGTTGAATGAGAGAATATATTTTTATCATTAATTATCATACTTTTATGGGATGACAAATTGTATGCTCAAAATATTTACGAAATGTTTGTGTAATGAGAGGTTGATTAATTAGACATTCTAGAACGTGTCAAACTTTATTATAGAAATGACAGAACAACAGGGTTATCCTGATTAGGATAATTAAGAGTTCTTATAATCTATTAATTTAGATCAAAACGGATGTTGGGAAGGTAATCTATGATGATAAGAAAAATTTCATACAGGAAATGAATTTTCGGCAGCAATTGCATATTGTGTGTACATGTGTTAAATAACCAAATCAAAGACCATAATATTCAGGTATAGTTGACACGAATTTTGAATTACTTACCAAAAGTAAGACATCTAGACAGAATAAATCGCTAGCATTTAGAACAGTAGCGTGTGATTGACTGTCACATTTATAACGCTCCCACGAATTAAAACGCGAATTTGTTCAGTGACGTAATGTCTTTAACCCCCATATACTTCGATTCGCAGCATGATATGTTAAGCACTAATCACACCCGGTGCAATTTCCCATACTATAAAAAAACGTTTTCAATGCTGAAAACAATAATCTGAGGGCTGTGGGTTCGAATCCCAGTCATACCAAACACACTTGTCCTTTCAGCCGTGTGGATGTTATTATAAAGTGAAGGTCAATCCCATTATCCGTTGGTAAAATGTAGTTCAGGTGGTAGGTGATAATGACCAGCTTCCTTCCCTCTAGCCCCCTAGTGGCACAGCTGTTTGTCTCCGCACTCACACCGCTAGAAACCGGGTTTCGATATGTGTAGTGGGCAGAGCACAGATGGCCTATTGTGTAGCTTTTTGCTTAAGTCTAAATAAACAAACAATCCTTCCCTCTAGTCTTACACTGCTAAATTAGGGATAGCTAGCACAGATAGCCCTCGTGTAGATTTGCACGAAATTCAAAAACAAACAACCAAACAAAATAAGAAAGAAAACTTTTCATTAATTTAACCACACAGTTCAGGATTTTAAACACAATTGAAGAGCTTTATCAGTAGTTGTAGTTAATAGTTGGCTTCCAAACATTGAACTAAAATTTAATATGATGAACGATTAATAAATGAAATCAGAGACTGGAGTATGAAAAAGTATTCGCTATCGAATCTCTACAAGAGAATTACGTAAAAAGAAGGAAAAGCTAAACAATGAATCGAGATTCAATGAACCAATATTTTTAGCTTAGCTTGCAATAAATTATGTCAAATGATTGGACTTTTAGAATGAACATAAATGTATCAAATTAAGATGCGAATTTGATTAGTTTAACGACATTAGGTGTAATAAAGTCCTCCGCTGTAGTCTACAGATTTGCAACTCTAAAATCAGAGGTTCAATTCCCCTTGGTGGATCCACCGCTAGTACAGCGGTAAGTCTAGGGGTTTAAAACCCTAAAATCAGGGGTTCGATTCCCATTGGTGGACTCAGAAGACATATTGATGTGGCTTTGCTATAAGAAAACAAACACGCACCTCTGTGGACTCAGCAGATAGCCCGATGTGGCTTTGTTATAAGACAAAACACAATACAAACACACTTTTGCCGATTAATAATTTAAAAGGAAATAATGTGTTTCTATAATAATTAACGAACAATTCTAAACGACTTGTAAAAACAAAAGGATTATCACCATTAATAAGACGAGAACAGAAAGATTTGTTTTAAGAGCTGCTTGTTGAGAGAATTAATTATTTCTTCAAGGTTTCATGCACAGCCACAGTTCTTCATAAGAAAGCACCTAAAATAACTTAGCAAGTAAACTTGTTATATTTATATTTCTTTATATTATATTTTCAGCTTTACCTTTCTTTATTTTCATCTTTAGTTTGGTTTGATTTGTTTTGGATTTTGCGCAAAGCTACACGAGAGCTATCTGCGCTAGCCGTCCCTAATTTAGCAGTGTAAGACTAGAGGGAAGGCAGCTGGTCATTACCACCCAACGCCAACTCTTGGGCTACTCTTTTACCAACGAATAGTGGGATTGACCGTCACATTTTAACGCCCCCATGGCTGAAAGAGCGAGCAGGTTTGGTGCGACGGGGATTCGAACCCGTGACCCTAAGATTACGAGTCGAACGCCTTAACCACCTGGCCATGCCAGGTCCCATTTTCATCTTTATCTAAAACCGTATTGTAACCGTTAAACAACTATTCCACACTACAATATCGAATAATAAAACAAGCGCAATGTGATAATATCATTCATAAACCAGAATTGATTCAGTTTACTATGTAGTGAGTTAAAGGCATTTAAAAATACATAAATATTATGTCGACATTTTATAAAGTGGAGATACTGATTAGCTATTTTCTATATAGGGGGCTCATTCTTTTTGATTTCGAGAACACTGGGTCCAGCATTTGGAGGATCAATTGGGATTATTTTTTCTTTTGCAAATTGCGTTGCTGTAGCCATGCATATCGTAGGAGCAGCAGAAACTGTTCGAGACTTACTTAAGGTAAGTTATAAATTTAATTTTAAAAATATCACGCACTTAGGGGAATAGTGTAACTTTTACTAATCTATCAGAGTAATTGTTTTATTTACAAAAGCTTCAGAATTTTTTTTTAAGCCACAGAATCCATGAGCTACTTTTTCACAATAAATTTTTAAGCCAACGTTTGTTTGCTTGGAGTTAATCAAAATAGGTTGTCTGTGCACTGACCGCCACCACGGCTATCGAAAGCCGGTTTTTAGTGTTGTAAGTCTGCAGATACACTGCTGTGGTACTGGAATCAAGTGATTGTAATTCAATAAATTGTATAAGCAAAACAAACTGTCTTTGAACTTCTCAAGTACTTGTTTATTTTAGAAGCATGGTTATAATTAATGATATATATTTACAAGATAATTAAAAATTGGTAATTTGGAAAGGTGAATATGGATCGTCAAAAACTTACAAGAACTAATTAAAAGAAAATAGGACAAATATTATATTTTCAAGCCTACGAATAGGAACTTTAAAAACTTAATAGGCTGAAAGAAGTGTCCAAATTATTTTTTCAAGCGAGAAGTCCATATTTTGATTCCATTTCGAAGTCTTTATTTTGGTAGCGAAAAATAAGAAACTAGAAAATTTAAATGGTAGTAATCTCGACTTTCAAGAAGTAACTTAAAATTAGCCATACAACATTTGCGACAGTTTTTTTAGTCGCTGGGCACAGATTTTGGACCAATATACCTAGCTGTTTTAGCTGTGGACTTTGGTGTTTGAATAAATTCGAAGAGAAATGTGGGGGACCCCTCGCTAGTACAGCGGTATGTTTCCGGATTTACAATGCTAAAATCAGGGGTTCGATTCCCCTCGGTGGGCTGAGGAAATAGAAAAACACAAAGCACAAAAGTAACGGTTAAAAACTCAAATTTTTTCCCTCTTTTTCCAAAATCAAAATAGAAACAGCTCCATGACCTGCACAAGAGTTTTCTGGTAGTTTTGTTCAGGTTTTTTTTTCTGTAGGCTTGCGAATAATAAGGATACGAAAGACAAATGGATGAATTTTGTCTAAAAATAAAAGAAAAATTAAACTATCTCGCTATTATCAATATTTTAGCATCTTTACGTCTTGAGCGCTGTTTCCAGAACAGATATGCTTTATAAGATGGTACGATTTGTTAGATCAAATTCCTGGGCTGTTACTATGACTCAATGTGTAGTTTTGTGATTAATAACAATCCAACCGAAATATATGTATATTGTCCAAGCATGATAAAGGTAACTTTTTCTAATGAAGCCAATACACTTCAGGAACATCCATACATAATATTTTTCGTTCTCAAGATGAACAACGTAGGAATAGTTGAAAACCCTAGTGGAACCAATGACGTTCGTATCGTTGGAATTATTCTTCTATTTCTTATGACATCAATTACTTCAATCGGAATGGCTTTCGAAAACAAGGTAAATGTTTAAATATTTAACATTTCAAAAATAATTAAAAAAATTAATTCAGGTTTTTCTTCCCCAAGAAAACTGCCTAACCTTTAAAATATATAAAATTTTGGTATTACACACCTTATAGACGAATGGTTAAATTGTGTTAAATAATTTGTTTTAGCAACAAATTAAACGTCACTGTTCCTTAAATGATGTTTACGTAACGTCAGCGAGAATTTTGTTTTGTTGCAAGTTTTCTTCAGAAATGTAATATATATATATTTAATATATATATAGATTTAATAATATATATATATATATATGGATAAATTTTTATTTATTTATCTGGCTTTTATAAATATAAGTGAGTCCTTATAACTCTCTGTTTCGTGCTGCTTTTTAGTTAAATAGATATTTTGTTTATTTAGTGGAAACAATATAAACTGTAATGCATGTTCAGAGGTTTAGGAGGTTTGAATCAACTGTTGATTAGTTCGAACTTGATAAAAACATCAACTATTAGAGATACAGTTTCTTTTCTCTGTGTGCCCTCTGTACAAGGATAAATAGTGAATTTTCGTTTAACGCAATTTTTCAGGCACAGATTTTCTTGCTAATCATTCTACTAACTGCGCTAATGGATTACTACGTAGGGGCATGTCTGAACCCTACACTGGAGCAAACGGCTAAAGGATTTGTTGGTTGGAATTGTAAGTAACCTTTTCAATATTGTAACGTATAATGATTAGTTATTTACCTCAATTAATACGGTTTTGCTTTCTAAATGGCACATTGTCTCTAAATGAATTACGTCTCTACATGTTTGTTATGATAAAAAACACACTTAAATTAAGTCATGAAGGAAAAAGGAGAAAATTTTTATAATAACCTGAACCATGAATTCTCCATTAGAATAACAGAAACGATCTTACAAATATATGTTTGTTACTAATTTTAAATTGAATATTTACTTAATAAACATTGTAAATGTACTTTATATATGTATATTTATTTATTGGCATTGGACAATAAATCGAACTCGTTATTCTGTAAAGATTTTCTATACCCGTGTTAATTGACTACAGTTATTTCGATATTTTTAATGTAGTTATTTCATATATATTTATTGTATAGTTGTTTAATACGCGCTCAAGTATTTGAGAAAGGAAGCACATTATATCAACGACTTATAAGTATCATAAAGTGATTCATTTTTTGGGACAATATTCTTTCTTCTACTGGTATGAAGAAGGCAGGCCAATGTTGGGATAAGGTTCTTTTCTTTCACTGGTATGAAAAAGCCAGGCCAATGTTGAGATAAGGTTCTTTTCTTCTACTGGTGTGAATGAGGCAGGCCAATGTTGGGATAACGTTCTTTCTTCTACTGGTATGAAGAAGGCAGGCCAATGTTGGGATTATGTTCTTTTCTTTCACTGGTATGAAGAAGCCAGGCCAATGTTGAGATAAGGTTCTTTTCTTCTACTGGTGTGAATGAGGCAGGCCAATGTTGGGATAACGTTCTTTCTTCTACTGGTATGAAGAAGGCAGGCCAATGTTGGGATAACGTTCTTTTCTCTACTGGTATGAAGAAGGCAGGCCAATGTTGGGATAACGTTCTTTTCTTCTACTAGTATGAAGAAGGCAGGCCAATGTTGGGATAACGTTCTTTTCTTCTACTAGTATGAAGAAGGCAGGCCAATGTTGAGGTAACGTTCTTTTCTTCTACTGGTATGAAGAAGGCAGGCCAATGTTGGGATAATGTTCTTTCTTCTACTGGTATGAAGAAGGCAGGCCAATGTTGGGATAATGTTCTTTTCTTCTACTAGTATGAAGAAGGCAGGCCAATGTTGGGATAACGTTCTTTCTTCTACTGGTATGAAGAAGGCAGGCCAATGTTGGGATTATGTTCTTTTCTTCTACTGGTATGAAGAAGGCAGGCCAATGTTGGGATAACGTTCTTTTCTCTACTGGTATGAAGAAGGCAGGCCAATGTTGGGATAACGTTCTTTTCTTCTACTAGTATGAAGAAGGCAGGCCAATGTTGGGATAACGTTCTTTTCTTCTACTAGTATGAAGAAGGCAGGCCAATGTTGAGGTAACGTTCTTTTCTTCTACTGGTATGAAGAAGGCAGGCCAATGTTGGGATAATGTTCTTTCTTCTACTGGTATGAAGAAGGCAGGCCAATGTTGGGATAATGTTCTTTTCTTCTACTAGTATGAAGAAGGCAGGCCAATGTTGGGATAACGTTCTTTTCTTCTACTAGTATGAAGAAGGCAGGCCAATGTTGGGATAATGTTCTTTTTTCTACTGGTATGAAGAAGGCAGGCCAATGTTGGGAAAACGTTCTATCTTCTACTGGTATGAAGAAGACAGGCCAATCTATTGACGAAGCATGTAGCATGTTCCTCCCCACTAGAATATCATATCACTTCATTATGTTCATAAATCGTTGGTTGCTAACTTATTATTATAAGCTTGACTATTCAATATTTGTGATTCTCTTATATGTGATAAATCATCAAGAACCGAATCATTATGATTAAAGCGAATCTTTTATCAGTTTTCTTGGAATTGTTTCGTAAGTTTTTTGCTGTTTTTTTCGCAGACTTTGAACAGCAATGAAAAAAAACATGTAGGTTTTTCTCTTCATCTTTGCAATAATATTGCTGACATATTTTAAAACATTGTAATTATCTATCACACCTGTCCCCCGCTAGTCCAGCAGTATGTCTTCGGATTTACAACGCTAAAATCAGGGGTTCGATTCCCCTCGGTGGGCTCAGCAGATAGCCCGATGTGGCTTTGCTGTAAGAAAATACATACAAACACATACCTATCAGACCAATAGCTATTTAGACAATCCGTTTATTCATTTCAAGTTCAAAGGTTGTGAATAATCTGTGATGGGTTTACACTACTTAAATGATGACAACACGGAAAAATTCTGTCTAACTGATGTGACTGGTTACATACACTGCTGGCCAAAATCTTAAGGCCAATGAACATAAAGAAAAAATATGCATTTTACGTTGTTAGGCTCAACCACTTACTTGAGTAGAGCTTTGAAAGATGACAATAAGAAAATGGAAAATAAAAATAAAAAACATTTGCAGTATTTAATAAAGAAAATGTGAACACTGGGAAATTAGCCTAAATATTAGCTTGTCAAAAGTTTAAAACCACACTGAAATGAAGCGATAATCGGTAAACACGTAACGAAATTTAGTCACTTGTGTTCAAGCATTAGCGTTGTCAACATCTCCCACTGACATCTCCTGTGTTATATTGGGTAAAAACATGGCAAAGGCTAAAAGATGAGTTTGAACGCAGCAAAATTGTCGAGTTGCAAAAGCAAGGTCTCTCAACGTGCCATCGCTGGTGAGATTGGGCGTAGTAAAACTGTTGTTGCAAATTTCTTAAAAGACCTCGAGGGATACGGAACACTAATTTCAAGTGATAGGCCCAAGAAAATTTCGCTGGCATTGAGTAGGAGAATTCGACGGGTTGTCCGACAAGACACCAGCCGATCGTCGAACCAGATTAAGGCCCTTACTGATGCAAAATGCAGCTCAAGAACAATAAGACGGCATGTACGAGAGAAAGGCTTTGAAAACCATAAATGTCTTCAAAGGCTACACCTCCTTTCACATCACGAAACAGCTCGGTTAAACTTTGCTGAGAAGCACCGAACGGGACGTAGAAAAGTGGAAGAAGGTTTTGTTCTCTGATGAGAAAAAAATTTAACCTGGATGGTCCAGATGGCTTCCAACGTTACTGGCACGATAAGGATATCCCACCGGAGACATTTTTTACACGAAACATTGGAGGAGGTTCCATCATGATATGGGGTGCTTTCTCCTTTCATGGAACATTGGAGCTTCAGGTTATACAGGGGCCTCAAACAGTAGCTGGCTACAATGGCATGTTGGAGAGTGCATCCTTATTGAGTGAAGGCCCTTGCTTGTGTGGAAATGACTGGATCTTTCAGCAGGACAACTCTGCAATCCACAATTCCTGCAGGACACAAACATTTTCATGGCAAATAAAGTGATTCTTTTGGATCATCCAGCGTGTTCGCCCGAACTGATCTCCATTAAAAACGTTTGGGGTGGATGGCAATGGAAGTCTATAGAAATGGACACCAATTTCAAATGGTGCATGATCTTCATGAAGCCATATTTACTATTTGGAATAACATTCCAGTCAGCCTTCTGCAAATTCTTGTATCGACCATTCCGAAGAGAATGTTTGAAGTTATTTGCAATGACGGCCATGCAACTCACAACTGAGACCTCTTGTTTGGCATTTCCTACCCTGTTCCGGACTTCTTTTTGTTATGGTTTTAAACTTTTGACCAGCTAGTATTTACGCTAATTTCATAGTGTTTACATTTTCCCTATTAAATGCTAAAAAGTGTTTTTTATTTTCCCTTTTTTATTTCATCTTTCGAAGCTCTATTCAAATAAATGGTTGAGTCTAACAACGAAAAATGCATATTTTTTCTTTATGTTCATTAACCTTAAGATTTTGCCCATCAATGTACCTCTTTAAAGCGACAAGTTTTGAATTCCATACAGTAAAGGTATTTTTTATCCAAAGCTATCGAGCAAATACAAATGATTACTAGCTTTCTTAATTACCCGGACAAGGATACCACTGTTCGCTTTGTTGGTGATATTCGACAGTAAATATTTTAGATGGATAGTAAAGATGAATAATGAATTCTCCATTTTAATTAAAGAAAATTGTGTGTGGGTTTTCTTACAGCAAAGTTGCGGCAGGTTATCTGCTGAGTATACCGATAGGAATTGAACTCCTGATTTTATCGTTTGTAAATCCTTAGACTTAACGTTATGCCAGCTGGGGATTAAAGACTAGATCTGGCAAATATATTTCTCTGTTTGGCTTGACTTTAAGAGTTTCTTTTGCTGTACCCTTTGAATTTCACGAAACTTACACGAGGGTATCTGCGCTAACTGTTCCTAATTTAATAAAATACAACTAGAAGGAAGGAAGCTAGTCATTAGTATCCACCGCCTACTTTTGGGCTACTCTTTTACCAGTTAGTAGTGGGATTGACCGTCACATAAAACGCCCCCATGGATGAAAGGGCTCGTTCTTTCAGCTGTATGAGCGTTATAAAGAGACAATTAATCCCAATATTTGTTGGTAAAAGAGCAGCCAATAGTTGACGGTTGGTAGTGATGACTACTTGCCTTCCCTCTAGTCTTATACTGCTAAATTAGGGACGAGTAACGCAGATCGTCTTCGTGTAGCTTTGCGGGCAATTCAAAACAACCAAACAAATCTTTCCCTGGAACGTCGTGTGCTTTGACTATTACACTGTTTAGTAGTATAGCTGTATGAATATTTCCCTTGGAAAGGGTTAGCGAATAACTCTTAGCGATGAGATATTCTTGGCAGTATTACACGCCGAATGTTTGTTTGTTTGTTTGTTTTTGAATTTCGCACAAAGCCACTCGAGGACTATCTGTGCTAGCCGTCCCTAATTTAGCAGTGTAAGACTAGAGCTAAGGCAGCTAGTCATCACCACCCACCGCCAACTCTTGGGCTACTCTTTTACCAACGAATAGTGGGATTGACTGTCACATTATAACGTCCCCACGGCTGAAAGGGCGAGCATGTTTGGCGCAACGGGGATGCGAACCCGCGTCCCTCAGATTACGACACGCCGAATGATTTGGAATTCACTGTGAAACAAACGTTTGTTTATATATGTGTATACACTAAACGTGTCATGCATGGCATTAAGTCCAGTTTACTGTAATGACGTGGCAGCGTATTAATACATGCAAACATTTCTTAAAACGTGTGACCTATTGTATTCCACATATCGATGTTAAATGGACCGTGAAAAAGAAGACTTAATTTGTTGTCAAATATTACGATGTTGTACGAGAACAAAACTAATTTAAACTATTTTGAGCATTGTGAGCTATTTTGTGGCTACGAAACGATAATGGATTTGGATAAACAGCTATTCTTATAATTATTACTAGTTATTCATATGTTTATTGGTTAATAATGTCCTTTTCGCTTCATGAGGGTTTTCAATGTTTTTTTTTTTTTTCTTTTTTTTAGTGACTGTTGGAACAGAAAATTTTGGTCCAGACTTTAGAGGAGTGGATTTCTTCACTGTTTTTGCTGTGTTTTTTCCCTCTGTCACGGGGATTTTAGCAGGGGCTAATATCTCAGGTGACTTGAAGGTAAGTTTGTCTCACTAAAGGTGTACAGGTGACTTGAGGGTAGATTCGTCTTACTAAAGGTGTACAGGTGACTTGAGGGTACATTCGTCTTACTAAAGGTGTACAGGTGACTTGAGAGTATGTTCGTCTTACTGAAGATGTACAGGTGACTTGAGAGCATGTTCGTCTTACTAAAGGTGTACAGGTGACTTAAGAGTATGTTTGTCTTACTGAAGGTGTACAAGTGGCTTGAGGATACGTTCATCTTACTGAAACTATACAAGTGACTTGAGGGTACGTTCATCTTACTGAAACTATACAAGTGACTTGAGGGTACGTTCATCTTACTGAAATTACACAGGTGACTCGAGGGTACGTTTGTCTCACTAACCTGAGAGTAGATTCATCTTACTAAAAGTGTACAGATGACTTGAGAGTAGATTTGTCTTACTAAAGGTGTACAGGTGACTTGAGGATACGTTCATCTTACTGAAACTATACAAGTGACTTGAGGGTACGTTCATCTTACTGAAACTACACAGGTGACTCGAGGGTACGTTCGTCTCACTAACCTGAGAGTAGATTCATCTTACTAAAAGTGTACAGATGACTTGAGAGTAGATTTGTCTTAATAAAGGTGTACAGGTGACTTGAGAGTAGATTTGTCTTACTTAAGGTGTACAGGTGACTTGAGGGTAGATTTGTCTTACTAAAGGTGTACAGGCGATTTGAGGGTACGTTCGACTTACTAAAGGTGTACAGGTGACTTGAGGGTAGATTCGTCTTACTAAAGGTGTACAGGTGACTTGAGGGTACATTCGTCTTACTAAAGGTGTAAGGCGACTTGAGGGTACGTTCGACTTACTAAAGGTGTACAGGTGACTTGACAGTATGTTCGTCTTACTAAAGGTGTACAGGTGACTTGAGAGTATGTTCGTCTTACTAAAGGTGTACAGGTGACTTAAAAGTACGTTTGTCTTACTGAAGGTGTACAAGTGACTTGAGGATACGTTCATCTTACTGATACTATACAAGTGACTTGAGGGTACGTTCATCTTACTGAAACTATACAAGTGACTTGAGGGTACGTTCATCTTACTGAAACTACACAGGTGACTCGAGGGTACGTTCGTCTCACTAACCTGGGAGTAGATTCATCTTACTAAAAGTGTACAGATGACTTGAGAGTAGATTTGTCTTACTAAAGGTGTACAGGTGACTTGAGAGTAGATTTGTCTTACTAAAGGTGTACAGGTGACTTGAGGGTACATTCGTCTTACTAAAGGTGTACAGGTGACTTGAGAGTAGATTTGTCTTACTAAAGGTGTACAGGTGACTTGAGAGTAGATTTGTCTTACTAAAGGTGTACAGGTGACTTGAGAGTAGATTTGTCTTACTAAAGGTGTACAGGTAACTTGAGAGTAGATTTGTCTTACTAAAGGTGTACAGGTGACTTGAGGGTACATTTGTCTTACTAAAGGTGTACAGGTGACTTGAGGGTACATTCGTCTTACTAAAGGTGTACAGGTGACTTGAGGGTACATTCGTCTTACTAAAGGTGTACAGGTGACTTGAGAGTAGATTTGTCTTACTAAAGGTGTACAGGTGAATTGAGAGTATATTTGTCTTACTAAAGGTGTACAGGTGACTTGAGGGTACATTCGTCTTACTAAACGTGTACAGGCGACTCACGGGTGTTTTCGAGTTGCTAAAGGTTTACTACATTAAAAACATTATAACTTTCATAAAAATATTTTAAAGGAATCAATGAGAACATTATTGATTATATTTATTTTTTTTTTAAGTTTCATTATGGGGTCGTTCTACTATGAATGTATTTTCACCTAAATGTTTTCTGCTAGTAATTTTGAAAAATCCGGTTTTGTTTCTTGTAGAATAAATAACCACCTGTAATTATTTCAACTGACACTTATCGAAATGACTGTTTGAATTTTTCGTTAATTCGATATACAAACAGTAAAACACAAGATATATGACATTTTTACAACTTTCAGGATCCCTGTGAAGCCATTCCAAAAGGAACATTTTTGTCTATCATCACCACTTCAATAAGCTACATTCTTGTAATCATATGGATAGGGTTTACATCAGTGAGGGACTCAACAGGAAACGTAGAGGACGTTTTGAATGGAAACTTTACCAACTGTCCCGATAGAACTTGTCAATACGGAATGCATAATTATATTCAGGTTATAGAATATATATATATATATATTGATCCACTGTAAACATTATCGAAGCTTCAGGTGTTAATTTAAATTCGTTTATTCCCCTCGAATAGTAATATTTCAATACTTGTTTGTTTGTTTTGAATTTCGCGCAAAACTACACGAGGGCTATCTGCGCTAGACATCACTAATTTAGCAGTGTAAGACAAGAGGGAAGGCAGCTAGTCATCACCACTGACTCTTGGCCTACTTTTTTACCAACGAATTATGGGATTGGCCGTCACATTATAATGCTCCACGGCTGAAAGTTCGAGCATGTTTGGTTGTGACGGGGATTCGAAACCAGGCCCCTCGGATTACGAGTCGAGTATCTTAACCACCCAGCTATGTCGGGCCGACTTTCAAGATTTAATAAAGGATCATGTTTCTGATAAACTTTTAGCTTCGTTAAAATAATTTATCGTTTACTAAACTTTTCTTTGGCCCATTGTGGCCAGGTGATTAAGGTACTAGACTCGTAATCCGAGAGCTGAGGGTTCGAATCCATGTAACACCAAAAATGCTCGCCCTTTCAGCCGTGGGAGCGTTATAGTGTGACGGTCAATCCCACCATTCGTTGGTCAAATAGTAGCCCAAGAGTTGGCGGTGGGTGGTGATGAGTAGCTGCCTTCCCTCTAGTCTTACACTGCAAAATTAGGGTCGGTTAGCGCAGATAGCCCTCGTGTAGCTTTGAGCGGAATTGAAAAACAAACAAACTTTTCTTCTTTAGAAAGGTTTTTCGAACTGTCTCTTAGAAAGTCTTAACTTCAACTACTGAAACGTTCTTTTTATTCTTTCCGTATATAAATATTTTTATTTTCTTGTTTTTATTTTTTAATCCTTAATGTTAATTAGTAAAGATGTTTTTTGTTTAGTTGTTTTCATGGTTTTTATACTTCGAAAAAATAATAAAATATATGTTAAAATAGTTCATGAAACTAAAACAGGTGAAAATCTCGGAAAAAAAATCCAAGTTTATTGTGCTATTTAGTGTGAAAATTAACCTTAGGAAACCAAAAGAGAAACCAAAAACAAAAATTAACCAACGGCTAATTTTTAAGTTAACTGAATATGTAAGTAAAATTTAATATTTGTTTTGTGAAAAGGCTATTATTGAGGTTTGTTGTTATGAAACAAATTCAGTAATTGAAATGGAATAGAGTTTAACACTAACTTTACTAACTGAAGAGTAGCCATTAAAGCTATAAAAACGAAAAGGTTGGAACCATGTGGTCTTCAACAAGTTTTACAGAATGTGTTACATATTATGAAATCGTCATAATATCTCAGGTGTATTAGATTATAAAAATCTGAAAATTAAATATGGTTCCAAACTTTTGGGTTCACTCTGTATATATGTGTGAAAGCTTAACTATTTGTAAGGTCTGATACCACATAAATTGAGTAAAAACAGAGATCTTTCAAACGCCACTTTGTGTCTTATAATAAAATCAAGTATATTATTTGGTTATAGATTATGGGAATGTCATCGGGATTCGAACCTTTGATATACGCTGGTATTTTTGCTGCAACGTTATCTTCAGCATTAGCTGCTCTCATCAGCGCTCCGAGAATTTTTCAAGTAATTTATTACAATATTTGTTGTGTAGGCTCTGTTAATTTTAGAGTTTAATGTGCAACAATGTCCCTTTTTTATTACTTATTGTGTAAACTATTTTCACTTTGTTTATTATTGTATAAAATGTTTCACTTTTGTTATTTACTGCGACTTTGTAAACAGTTTTATGAGTCACATCCTGTATGGACTTTATGTGTATTTTAGAATTCAGTTTCCACTTTTAATAACTTAATTTGCTGTATTGAATACATTAGTCGCATTATAGAGAGCGCTTATAAAGAATAATTTCGTAGATCAGCACCTAATATAACACAAAATGTAGTAAAGGAAAGTTAAAATACAAATGTTACCACAACTGTCACATGTTGCCACCAATGGCACTCACGATGAACCAATGTTTGATCCAAGCAGTTTTCCAGAGTGCATTAAACATGTTCCAACAACGGATGTGAAGCAAACATCTACAATTCATATAATAAACATGCCACTTCCAGAACGCTTTGCATCCTTAAGGTCTGTAACTGTGTGCGAGGCTTCCCATGATGCACGCGTGACTTCAGACATCTCCACATTCAGAATAAGATTATTGTTAGGATGGTAGTAGATGTAACCATTCACAAGGAAAGCGATGTAAAGCCATTCTCTTTTGAAACTTCATCGGTAAGACGTGACTTACCTGGTTAACAAAATGTGGGAGTTTGCACCATCCTGTATAACTGTTTTCCATTTTGCTGCTTCAGTATGGGAACCATATTGGTTGTTTACATTACATGATACCGTCCAGCGCTGACTGAGCAGGTTTGCAGTCCATGTGGTAGTAGTAATTTAAAGACATTCTGCCCAATAACAAAGTCAGTAATGAAACCATGCCATATTATCACATCAGCATCACGAAGGTGTGCGCGGTAAATGTTATTCGTTCAGATGGTCAGTTGCTCATGCTGGCACTTCGAACCAGGGTGAAGTATGCTTCATCAAGCTATAAGATATAGGCGGACCAATGTCAGGAACTGCAATCCGTCTCCTTTAGTACTTGAAGATATTGTAAGTGAACATCCGTAAATTTGATCAAAGAAGGCTTACGAACAGTGAAATTCGCCATCTAGAAACCACGAAATATAATGTTCATTTCCCTACCCATGTGCTCGTTTATTATACTATGACATGTTTGACCTCAGTGATAATTTCAGTTGGTGTTAGAGGTCTGTCTGTACGTGGCTTATGACAAGCGCAATCTACAAATACTCAACTTATTTCATGACTTGGGGCACAGCAATAGTAGAACAAGACCCTCCATAGAAGTCATGAATCCTGCAGTAATCTTTAAGAGCTGCCTTGGAATTCTATCCCTTCTAGCAGTACAATTTCGCTATTTCACTTCTTTTCACACTTGCCAATGTTTCTTATTGGTTGAAGGAGGTACACTACCAATCGATCGACAAGCCTATTTTTACTCACGTGGAAGAGACACCACAGCTGTGTCGTGACGATTGTGATATTTCTATCAGCATGAAGCAAATTAACATTTCTGTCCAAGTTTGTTTTCCTATGTATACCGTTTGGAAGATAGAATACATTGGGCTGCAAAACTTTGTTTAAAATCATTTTGTATCTGTAGTACAAACTTTAAACCTGATATTTTAAACAGTTAAGACTGAAATAGCTCATACCAGATGTTTTCAATCTGTCGTTTGGCAAATAAAACAACAGAATAACTTATTATTCATTGGTTTGTTTGCGTAAAATAAGTTTTGAGAGGCACTGGCCTACTGGAAATGAGACACAAAGGAAGTTTTAAGTTCAAACATAACCCTTTAAGCACGTATTGTTTCATTCATATTAAACTAAAAATTATCGTCAGATAACTTAGATCCAAAGCCGAATCATCGTCAAGATCCACAAGTCCATTTGACCCTTCAAGTGTTAAAGAAGTGGAGCGACTTGACGCCATTTTGTCATAGAAAATTAAAAAATTATTTAGCCACAGATATTACCAATTTTTTGAATAGCAAGATACGAAATGTTGATGACAAAAAACCCAATATTTTATAAAATAAGGTTGGCAGATGGCTTGAAAGGGAAGTAAAAATAATTTCCTTCACTACTTAAGCCTTTTCCAAACTTTATACACCATGTTTGGATACGAACCGACGGCTACGATCATTGTCTGTGCAGAGTAGGCTTTGTCTCTTGATTCACCTTTCTAACGGGAAGTATAACCCACATTATATATGATCATACATAATAACAATGAGCTTAAATATCTTTCACCCCTAAATATGAATTATAAATACAGCAATCCGCTACCGTCTGCTAAACGTACCTAACACATCATTTATGTAGTGTATATATTATGTATTAAAAGGGGTTTATTTATGTAATTACGTGTAAGATAGGTTACAAGATGAACCAGCACTGAATTATATGAGTGTTTATAATAAGCCAGACATTAGCAAAACAAATGAAGTAAAAAGTACAAGTGATGAACATTGAACACAACTGGACATGTGGCTCTTATAGGGGTATAGTAACCATGACAGCGACAGTAAGTGGTAAAACCACGTGATGCACAGGGAAGGAGGGGAAGCATCATACCTGACCCCCCCCTCCCAGACAGATCCTGATAAACAGTTAATGGGTTAATTTAAAGATAATGTTTTCTTAGCATTCGAATGTTGTTCGGGCATGTAAATTGTTAATATCAGTTGTTTATTAATATAATTTATACGTTTCAGGCTGTGTGCAAAGATAGGCTGTTTCCATACATTCATTTCTTTGAGAAAGGCTATGGAGAAACTAATGATCCACGCAGAGCAGCTGTTTTAACGGTTATTATTTCCATCTTATTTACGGTCATTGGTAAGATATTTTTTGCCAATATTTCGCTAGATTGTAGATTGTAATATTTGCTGTCTAAAAAGATATTTATTTTAATAATCTTCCATGACATTGATTCGTTACATTATAAACAATGTCTTATATCAAATTAATAACTGCGACCACGCTTTATTTAACGTATGACAAAAGAAACGCAAGGTTTGAAAGTTTCTCTAATGTGGGTGTTTTCGAGAAATAGACGTTAACGACTGGTTTATTGGGAGTTTAATTTGAAGTTTGTAAAATTGTGTAATTCTATGTGTTCAAGTAAACGGAGCATAAGAGAACTACTTCAAGATGTGTATGTAATACAGAGATGGTATCGAATGCTTCAAAATGTGTATGTAATACAGAGACGGTGTCAAATGCTTCAAAATGTGTTTGTAGTACAGAGACGGTGTCGAATGCTCCAAGATGTGTATATAGTACAGAGATGGTATCGAATGCTTCAAAATGTGTATGTAGTACAGAGACGGTGTCAAATGCTTCAAAATGTGTTTGTAGTACAGAGACGGTGTCGAATGCTTCAAAATGTGTTTGTAGTACAGAGACGGTGTCGAATGCTTCAAAATGTGTTTGTAGTACAGAGGCGGTGTCAAATGCTCCAAGATGTGTATATAGTACAGAGATGGTGTCGAATGCTTCAAAATGTGTTTATAGTACAAAGACGGTGTCGAATGCTTCAAGATGTGTATGTAGTACAGAGACGGTATTGAATGCTTCAAGATGTGTATGCAGTACAGAGACGGTGTCAAATACTTCAAAATGTGTTTGTAGTACAAAGACGGTGTCAAATACTTCAAGATGTGTATGTAGTACAGAGACGGTGTCGAATGCTTCAAAATGTGTTTGTAGTACAAAGACGGTGTCAAATACTTCAAGATGTGTATGTAGTACAGAGATGGTGTCGAATGCTTCAAGATGTGTATGTAGTACAGAGATGGTGTAGAATGCTCCAAGATGTGTATATAGTAAAGAGATGGTGTCGAATGCTTAAAAATGTGTTTGTAGTACAAAGACGGTGTCGAATGCTTCAAGATGTGTATGTAGTACAGAGACGGTGTCAAATGCTTCAAGATGTGTATGTAGTACAGAGACGGTGTCAAATGCTTCAAGATGTGTATGTAGTACAGAGACGGTATCGAATGCTTCAAATTGTGTTTGTAGTACAACGACGGTGTCGAATGCTTCAAGATGTGTATGTAGTACAGAGACGGTGTCAAATGCTTCAAGATGTGTATGTCGTACAGAGACGGTGTCGAATGCTTCAAAATGTGTTTGTAATACAAAGACGGTGTCAAATACTTCAAGATGTGTATGTAGTACAGAGACGGTGTCGAATGCTTCAAATTGTGTTTGTAGTACAGAGACGGTGTCGAATGCTTCAAGATGTGTATGTAGTACAGAGATGGTGTCGAATGCTTTAAGATGTGTATGTAGTACAGAGATGGTGTAGAATGCTCCAAGATGTGTATATAGTACAGAGATGGTGTCGAATGCTTCAAAATGTGTTTGTAGTACAGAGATGGTGTCAAATACTTCAAGATGTGTATGTAGTACAGAGATGGTGTAGAATGCTCCAAGATGTGTATATAGTACAGAGACGGTGTCGAATGCTTCAAAATGTGTTTGTAATACAAAGACGGTGTCAAATTCTTCAAGATGTGTATGTAGTACAGAGACGGTGTCGAATGCTTCAAAATGTGTTTGTAGTACAAAGACGGTGTCGAATGCTTTAAGATGTGTATGTAGTACAGAGATGGTGTAGAATGCTCCAAGATGTGTATATAGTACAGAGATGGTGTAGAATGCTCCAAGATGTGTATGTAGTACAGAGATGGTGTAGAATGCTCCAAGATGTGTATATAGTACAGAGATGGTGTCGAATGCTTCAAAATGTGTTTGTAGTACAGAGATGGTGTCGAATGCTTCAAAATGTGTTTGTAGTACAGAGACGGTGTCGAGACTAACATTTTAAAACCTCATGGCACATATATTAATTTCACACGGAATTACATAAATATGTCGCATTTAAATAATTATGATTTTTTGTTTGTAGTTGAGCGAAAAGTTACACAATTGCCTATCCGTGCTCCGTCCACCACGAGTATCAAAACCCGATTTCTAGCGTTGTAAGTTCACAGTTGTGCCGCTGGAGAGGATGCACTCGTAGGGCAGCAGGATATCTTCTCATATAATGGACAACGGTTAGAAAAGGTGGCATTTTCTTTCAAACTTCCCAAATAATTTTGCTGTTCTAATAATGATGAAAAGAATTCTAAAGTCATTGAAATAAGAGAACGGGTTGCGAGAAATGGATCCTTGAGACTGTTGCCAGTGATTTGCATTTGATGAGAAAAATAACTGAACCAGTAATTGTCCGTAGAGAATGGATGTCTTCACTGTTGTCAGTTTATCGTGATATAGTGCTTCTGGTTCTTTCATTATAGCATTCAGTCACAATATTCCTGAAGGCATATTTTGCTTCTCCTAATCCTGGATTATCGTACTTTAACCAAACAAATCCATAGTCTGAATCCAGAACACTAGACATGGTATAAATGAAATTAAGAACGAGACATCATAATTTGATCTTAAAACGAAGATATGGCTTCGAAAGTTCGTCTCTGATTGAGTACCATACCAGCGCTGAAAATATTCCATGTAGGAAATAAGTTTATTTCCAGCGAATGTTTCATATTTAAAACTTTTGCATATCACGAATTTTTCATTTAATTTCTGGTCGCGCGCTCAGACACACATATGCCTGTAATGGCATACACAAAATTCAGTATTTTGTTTCATATTTCTTTATGATCAGCACATATAGGTAATTTTAAGACACGCCACCTTCTGGGCTAAATGTTAGAACAACTGTAAAAACTCGCTTATTCTTGCTGATTAAATGCTCTTTATATTTATATAAGTGATCTAATCATGAAATTGATTATATTCTTTATTTAACCTTCACCAGTACACGTTAAAATATTTACCTTTTAGTAGTTTGACTGTGTGGGTATTTGGGTATTGATGTTGTTAAATACCCAGGAGGGTCAGGTACATTTGACCTCTTCCTCCTTACCTTTTAGTACACGTTAATATGTTTGTTTGTTTGAATTTCGCGCAAAGCTACAAGAGGGCTATCTGCACTAGCCGTCCCTAATTTAGCATTGTAAGTCTAGAGGGAACACAGCTAGTCATCACCACACACCGCCAACTCTTGGGCTACTCTTATACCAACGAATAGTGGGATTGACTGTCACTTTATAACGCCCCCACGGCTGAAAGGGCGAGCATGTTGGGCGCGACGGGGATGCGAACCCGCGACCCTCAGATTACGAATCGCACGTCTTAACCCACCTGACCATGCCGGGTCTTGAAAAAGTAGAGTTTGAGCAATGTCAGTTCTGATCGATACTGCTGCGGACTTATAACGCTAGAAAGTCAGTTTCGATACCTGTGGTGGGCAGAGCACAAATAGCTCATTGTGAGCTTTGTGTTGAACTAAAACAAACAAATCTTATTTACTCACGTAGAATGGTGATAATGAATATATCGATCAACCATTAAAACATATTAAGATGAACCATATAATATATTTACTTTATTTGACATCTTATATTATTGACTGTTTTTTAGTTGATTTTATGTCGTACTTCTAGGTGAACTTAATGTGATAGCTCCCATAATATCTAACTTCTTCATGGCGAATTACTGTCTCCTGAACTTCTCCTGTTTTCATGTGTCATATATAAAATCTCCAGGTAAGGAATGGATTCTCTATTTCATTTTTTTCTAAGTCTTTTTGAATATGTAAAAATGTGTTCATGATAATAAAGCGACCTGATGTTATTCATTATATTAAGGCATCTATAAATATACGTCATTAAGTACGTAAGTGTTCTCTTTTCCTTGTATGATATTATTACAAACATCTGTGCCCCCAGTGACACAGTGGTATGTCTGCGGACTTACAACACTAAAAACCGGATTTCGATACCCGTGGTGGGCAGAGCACAGATAACCCATTGTATAGCTTGATGTTTAATTCGAAAGAAACAAACGAAGATATGTCATTCTTTTTTGTTGTCTTATGAACTTTCTTAATTTACGTCCAGTATGTGTTACAATATACATTTCTATAGAAGAAAACACAACACATTTAAGCTTTATGGGCTGTAATATAATATAGAATGATAATTTTGATGTTGTATTTTACAGGTTTCAGACCCGGATTTAAATTCTTCAACAAGTGGTTAAGCCTTATAGGCGCACTTCTTTGTCTAGCTGTGATGTTTATTATGAACTGGATTACTGCTCTTATTACGTTCATTGTCGTTTTGGGATTATACGTGTACGTTCTGCGAAACAAACCAGGTACTTTTAGTTAATATATTAACCAATTACCTAGTTAGTGACTAGTTATTCTTCTTAGTTTGAGAGATGATAATAGCGTGTGGTATATTTGAATGTTCTACAATTACCTGTTCTCATTTTGTAACTTAACATTTATATAAAGAAAACGTAAAGACATGCGATCAAGCGCATATTGTTCTTAAAACACGAAATTATTTCATCTTACCAGTCGTTGTATAAATACACAAGTATCTTGTCAATAAGTACTGTCACAATCACAACCGTTCAACAAAACTTGCTGATCATTTATTATTACGTTGAATCCATATTTAGATTTCTCGTGCATCGATAGTTTTAACAAGGACGTCATGGAAGAGATTCATCGAATGATGCAATCAGTTAAAGACAGTCGTAAACAGTTTAAAGTCATATAATCTATAAGTGTATCATGGATGATCTGGTGTGTATCATATCGCTTCATTAAATAATTTCTGGAACACATATAAGACATACAGATTAAGTTTTTATGACGCAGCTGAAAGATGATGACGTTATTAGCACGTGTTTTTTCCAGTGAAGTAATGCTACACATCCAACTGCACGAACTGGTTTCAACGAATAAATGATTTTGTTTGTTTATTTGTTTGTTGTTGTTGTTTTTAATTTCACGCAAAGCTACACAAGGGCTACCTGCGCTAGCCGTCCCTAATTTAGCAGTGTAAGACTAGAATGAAGATAGCTAGCTAGCCATCACCACCCACCGCCAACTCTTGGGCTACTATTTTACTAACGAATAGTGAGATTGACCGTCATAATATAAGGCCCTCACGAATGGGAGGGCGATCATGTTTGGTGTGAAGGGAACTCGAATCTGCGACCCTCAAATTGCGAGTTGACCCTAACTACCTGGCCAAACCCATGATTAGATGAATAAAGTAGGAAACACTTAATCTCCCAAGAGTTGATGTTGATTAACTATCTGTTAATGTATTCTCAAGACGGCTGATACCGGTATTACAACTTTAACGAACTCTCTTTGTTAAATAGTTGAAGATGACCTCGGAAGATCGCAACGTTGTTTTTGTATTTTATTGTATTTGAAGTTTTAATACCCATGTCAGCCGTCTTGAGAATACATTTTTATTTCAAGTGGGTTTCTCGTCATCTTGAAAAACTGTATATTATTTGCAAGTTAGAGACGGCTAGCACAAATAGCTCTAGAGTATCTTTACGCGAACATCTCCAGGAAAACAAAGAATCCAAGCTCATCAGAATGTTTGGAAAATGGCGAAGCTGCCTATGAAGTACAGTGTTATATCTACAGAGATTATATTGAGGAAAAGTAGGCTATTGTACATTTATAGCTAATACTTTTCAAAATGTGCTCCACAATGTTTGGACACCTTGTATAAAATTTTAACAGCAGACTTTGTTTTACAACACTGCTGCCGGCCCGGCATGGCCAAGTGTGTTAAGGCGTGCGACTCGCAATTTGAGGGTCGCGATTTCGCATCCCCGTCGCGCCAAACATGCTCGTCCTTTCAGCCGTGGGAGCGTTATAATGTGACGGTCAATCCCACTATTCGTTGGTAAAAGAGTAGCCTAAGAGTTGGCGGTGGGTGGTGATGACTAGCTGCCCTCCCTCTAGTCTTACACTGCAAAATTAGGGACGGCTAGCACAGATAGCCCTCGAGTAGCTTTGCGCAAAATTCAAAAAACAAACAAGCTGACACGTATGTGGTAACATTCGCTCAAAGAATATATGATAAAACAATTTGTTTATGTGGTATCTCAACAAAGTTATGTGAAGTATTTAGTCAGATACTAACATTTTTATATATATCGTAGTAAGACCATTTAATAGTATGTGTTCATTTTAAATAGATGTTAATTGGGGGACATCTACGGAAGCAGCTTGCTACAAATCTGCTCTTGAAGCCACTTTGAAGCTAAATCTCACTGAAGATCATGTAAAGAATTATAGGTAACTAGTGAATCATAACAGTTTCTCTGAACCAGTTATTCACCTGGATAAAATGAAAACAAGTATTGAAAACAGTTGATAAGAACTCATAGATGTGTGTGAAAATGAATTTTAATCAGTGTATTTTTATTGTCTGTGATTCTGTGGAGTCCGATGCCCTGCTTTGTATGTTATCTGTGAAAACACAATCTTGTTTTGAGGGGTTAATAGAGCAAACAAACAGAATATCTGCTTAAGATTACGTTACTTATCGTCTGTTTTTCTTTCAGACCAGCTATTCTTGTTCTCACTGGTAACCCAAGTAGCCGACCTCCTCTGGTTGATTTTGCATATAGCATCACAAAAAAGACTGGCTTAATGGTCTGTGGTCATGTGATTCAGGTAGAACAATTGATTCGTGTTATCGAATTGGAGGCTTACTGATCGATAATTACTATTTAATTGTTATATATCTGTTTTTTGTTTGTATTCTTCCACTTACGTGGTCAGGAAATCCCTTTAAAATTGATTTATTTTGTCACAATGTAATTGAAACACGTTTCTCAAAACTCAGTCTTGTTGTATGATTTACAAGCAATTAATTGTTTATGTGTGACTTGCTTGAGAGAATTATCTTACAGGCAACGTTTGACCTACCTAACGATTATTGTTTACTGTTAGTTATTACTGTTTAAGATATTTTAGCAAAGTAACATTTATATTACACACCTTTCCCAGTATCACAGCGATACGTTTATAGGCTTATAACGCTGAAAGTGAGTTTCGATACCTCTGGTGGGGAAAGAAAACACAGATAGCCTATTGTGTAACTTTATGCTGAACTACCAACAAATAAATTCCCTTCAGCGTTACCGCCAGCAGGAAGGGGTTATCAGCAAATTTACATCATGCTGTTTTATAATTATAAAAGGAAACAAAGCTTTAAAAAATCGATTATTCATTTAAGACATAAATGTATGTAAGCCCAAGATCTGACGGGTGACAATCATAAGATATTACTGTTTTTTTGTTTTGTATTTTCACAACTGTGTAAAATAACTCTCTGGATTAAATATATGTATTTATCAATAGGTGTGCTATTACAAGACAAAATATGTGAATAAAGAACAACTCTGTATTAAACACACGAGTTCTCTTCATGTTACCAAATACTTTATAGACTGCAGAAGGCTTTGACTATTTACTTTGTAAATTTCATTTACATTATTAAAATTAAAGGTGGCTTTTCAAGGAACATTTATCTATGTCTAAAGAAACAGTCCAGGTGCGTTACTCATAAAGAAGGTGTACTTTTTTGTTTGCTCAGTTATATAAATTATTAAGAACCTATAAAGTCTTAGATTTTTCCTAAATGTCAACCAAAAGTTGCAAAATAAATATAATTTATAAAGTATGTAATTTTGCAATATAATTTTACGTGTTTTATGCCCGCTCATCTAATTATATCTTTCTTAATAATAAACATGCCCTTCCCACATAACTAGTTCATTCTTAAAAAAGTACATATATACAGTCAGTCAGTGGATGTTCCTGGTTGGTCAATATTATAATATAAATGATATAATTAAAAATACCGTGATATATTTTACTATACAGAATACAATTTTTTAGTTACTTTCAATTTGAAATATTCTAGATTTATTAATGGAAATCCTTAAAACACCCAGTAGAATAGCGGAATGTCTGCGCCCTTACAACGCTAGAAACGGGGTTTCGAAGCTCGTAGTGGGCATACCACATATAACACAATTGATAGCTGTCTGCTCGATTCCGAATGGCAAAATCATCAAAAACAAATCACTTTTTTTGTTTCTTTCATATATTGAATTATTTTTCCCTAAAACATACTTATTTCGTAAAACCTAATTTCATTATGTATTTGTCCCAAATAGAAAAACTATATTTTTTAAGCTGTACTGTGTGTATACTAATAAATTTATTTGACCTTAAAATTCTCAGGGACCACTTCCCCGAATGTTGAGAACAGCTATGGTTAAACAGAATACTACATGGCTTCAAAAGAGGAAAGTGAAGGCATTTTATAACTTAATAGAGGCAAAATCCTTAACAGAAGGAACTAATGGCCTTCTTCAGGTAAACTTGAAAATCAGTTAGTCGTTTGAGTATAGTAACAATTTCTTACAAACTATTTTAAAAGAGCACTACTTGATGTGGAGTAGTAATATCTACGTGATTATAAATGGCAGTAAACATTATAAATTCATCTTTAACTCGTACAGTTTTTTTATATATCATGTAATAGTTGTTTTGAAGTATCGCGAGCGGTACGTAACTATGAATTAATATAAAACAACAAAATATGATAAAATGTTGTACTACAATAATTACAATTTTATAACACAGATCTGAGTTTCGATATTTGTAGTTTGCTGTCATCAAAAATATGAAAATAACATGAAAATCGTTTTTTACATAAAAACACACGACGACCTCTAAATTTTAAATATTTTTAAAAGGTAAAAAATTTCCACAAAAGATTTATTTCTGATTCTTTGTTTATATTTATTGCATGGTTTTTACTTTTTTCGTACTTCCAAACAATTTCATATATTTCTTTGTGTGTTGACACAAAACCTATATTAGTACTATGTGATATGCAACATCTGTTATATCAATTTACCTTCAGTTGTACTTTTGTCTGCTCAATATACAACTAACAAGAATTTTAAAAACTACAGAAATATGTTAGAAATGTGTTAATACATTTTAATGATAAACATGTTAGAGCTATGTCAATACATTTTAATGGTAAACATGTTAGAACTGTGATAATACATTTTAATGATAAACATGTTAGAGCCACGTTAATACATTTTAAAGATTTTAACTCATGCAGTATAGCGTTTGCCCCCTTTGTTTTTCTTTTATTGTCTTAACTTGAGGGTAGGGCAGTTGTATTTTTACATAATATTACAAATTATTGTAATACGCATGAGCTTTCACAAGTTATTGTTTACAGTTTGTGCAAAATGTCACAGGTGTATCGAACGTATGGTATATAAACACATTTAATTTACATGTTTCGAAAGGATTTAGTGTCACATTTATTATTAAGACTAAACTAACCTGATACTGTCATTATTATTCTTTGACATTTATTACATATACAGCTCGTTGGGATTGGAAAGTTGCATCCTAATATCTTGTTGATGGGTTATAAAAAATCGTGGATTACATGCTCAGACGAAGACCTTCAGGAATATTTCAACGTCATTCAGTGAGAATTACTATGTGTTTTTTTTTCTCGTCTTATTCTTCAATGAACAGTAATACATAGCAATAAGTTAGATGTCAGTTAAAATATATAGTGAGCGTATCTGTTGTTTGTTTCTAAATCTCCATCACGTGTCGTATACACTGATCGTCCACTTTTGTGGTTAGTTATTTGTTTAACTAACATTTGTGTAGATTATTATGGGGTCTGGAATGCTAACCCTAAAATATAAGTTTTTTTTTTAATTATTATCTTAAGCGGTGATGTTTTAATGTCGTTCTCTATAGTTATTATTTCATTATCACCTTACCACAGCTAGCTGCAAATACTGAATGAGAATAGAAATGTAGGACATTGCAGGTTTGAATAGCCACATTTCTACGTCTTCTCTCTTTCTTTGCAGTTTGTGAAGCAAGCAGACAGAGATCAACTATCCTATACGGTGTTTGTTTAACACTGTGGTATTATTTGTTTCAACAAAAACATGTGAAACTGCGATATATTTCATAATATTCGTCTTGTAACTTGTATCTTAGTGTTTTATAGTTTGTTTTTGTTTTAACGACCACTTGATATGAGTGATGTTTAATTTCTTCGAAAGGGGAATGAAGGCCGCCTGGAGTTACAGTAAGATGTCTGTTAGTCACTCAGTAGACACCAAAATGACGTCATATAAGAAATTCTTAATGTTTATTTGTACGTGACATCGGTAAAACGTGTGCATACCACGAATCACGAGAATAATTATGTAACCCGTAAGCTACAACACAGCATGACATATGAACTTGAAAAACAAGAAAAAATATTTTCCTCTTAGTTTGGGTTTTATTTACTCCGAAACAAAACACTTTTGGGGATCCTGCGAAAGTACATATAGTTTAGTTATTATTTTCATGGGTATTAAAGTGACATTTGAATGTTTTATTTCCAATGAAGCAAAATATGATTAATTGTCAGTTTTGCTATAAATATACGTGTATATATCCCTATATTCTTTTTAGGCCATATTCATATGTAGACGTTTTGTTCAATAACATAAGAGTATGTTTAGAAAATTATTCACATTATAAAATCTATCTACCAGTTTTGGAATGTTTAACTAGTTTTAATCTTCTTAAATCCTGTCATATCTTGGTAATTAAGGGGCTCGATTCGCATTCTGAGGGTCGTAGGTTCGAATCTCCCTCACTGCATATACTCACTCTTTTAGCAATGTGTGTTTGTTATGATGTGAACATAATTTCCACTATTTATTAGTAAACCATGAGTTGGATAAGTTAGGGGCATTTATAATAAATAGCCCTCGTGCAGCTTTGTGCGAAATTCAAACCAATCCTGTGGAATTAGTCATTTCTATTTTGTAATAAGAGTTCGCCCCCAACTAGTACAGCGATATGTCTACGGATTTACAACGCTAAAATTAGGGGATCGATTCCCCTCGGTGGGCTCAGCAGATAGCCAGATGTGGCTTTGCTATAAGAAATACACATACACACACACCAGTAAGAGTTTTCCCGTAACACAGCTGTTTAGATGCCTGTGGTGAGCAGAGCACTCGTAGCTCTTGGTGTAGCTTTGTGCTTGATAACAAATATCTTATATATGGTTTATTTCCCATATAAAATAGACTTACAGTATTTGTTTTGAGCTTTTAATGATTTAATAAATATAATTTTATGACAAACATATTTTATCCAGACGAAATTATATTAGAACGATGTATCAGTATTAACGATAACAATACTTGTAATTAAGGTAGACATGTTATTCATACGCAGAAAAGGTTCTCAAACATTTTTGTTGGGACTCCTTAAAAAAATACTCCAGACTCTCTCCTCACAAATACACACGAAACTATAGCAAATTTTAAAACTACATAATCTAAAATATCCGTTATTGCAATATTTTTATGAACATACGACCCCTCTACAACAGCCTTGCAATTTCCTTTTGGATAAAAATTCCCCTTTTGAGAACGGTTACTATAGAGGGCAGAATACAGTGTTACATTGTTGATAAAAGATTATAATTTACTTTTCCAAACCTTGGGTTGCCTATCATAAGGGCCCGGCATGGCCTAGTGGTTAAAGGTGAATTTTCAACAAATTTAATAATTGCCTTAGAAACTGTACTTTTGTTAGGTATAATTCCTGTGTGGTTGCCATATTTTTAAACACTTTAGTTTTTAAGTAAAAATTGAAACCAAATATGCGGGTCCTCAAACTCAAGTTCCTCTCGGTCGTTCGGCTGTTTCCGTGATGTTTTACAACTATGACGTAATAGTTGCCAAACACGCTTCGTTGCGCGCCGACCATTTTGTTCCTTTTAGTGCTGGTGTTTTATGTAAATCTATCGGTGCTTTTTTCGGATTACATACTTTGTGAGACTATTTTTTGTCTTGATATTGTTACTTTATGTTTGTTTTATGATAACATGGTTACTGGTCAGTCAACAAATTCATAGTATGATGCTTCCAAGACATCGATATTCAGGCAACTTCCATCAAAGCCTCGAGTCTGGGTAATGCACTCTTCATCTTTTAATCGGTTTGACACCTTGTCGTATGAGCGACAACAAACGCACTCTCTCCTGGTTGGCATCTCCTAGCATAAACCACATCTACACCTTGCACAAATATACGGAATATGTCATATAAATTATACAATTATGGGAAATGTTAAATTAACTATTCAGACTGCTACATCTGGTTTGATTTTATAGACAGAATTATGACGTATAATTGAAATTAATTTTGTTACGAGTCACATAAATACCCTGTACAATGATTGTGGAAGGGCCGAGTATTAGTTACCATAGTCCGCAAAGTATAAACAAATAAAACCAAGTCTGTGATACCAATAATTTATAAACACCAGACAAGTTTCGAGATGCTTAAAATTGCACGTGAAATAATACAGACCATATTTGTTGTCATGACTTAGGCTTACCATTCTTCCACTGGAGGTATGACCGACTCGCAACCGGCCTGGGCGCTATCAGTATCACTCACTGTTTCGCTACTCTCGCTCCTGGAACTGTCCTCATCACTAGAACTTGTCAGATCTGTATCAAAAGTAACTGCTGTTCTAGGTTCGTTCAGAGTAGGTTCGAATTGATATGGAGCTACTCGACACTGTTCAGAACACAAAGTTAAAACAGACTCCGCCTCTGTTTCTCAGTATGCACTGGCCATGTTTATTTACATTAAACGCGCTGGCGTTGGCGGTTTATTGGCAACTATTACGTCACAGTACTTTTCCTAGCGGCAAACGTAAAAACTAAAACGTTCGGATTGCCTCTCGGAAAGGGCTCTTTCTGCACCAAGTTCTATGTTTCATTTATTAGCACATATATTTTATAAAAAATGTGAACCTGCAAAATTAATCAGTATGAGTAGTTTTTGACTGCAAAGGTTTTTTTTTCTGTAAAATTCACCTTTAAGGCACTCGACTCATAATCCGAGGGTCGCGGCTTCGAATTCCCATCACACCAAACATGCTCGCCATTTCAGCCGTGGGGTGTTATAATGTTTCGGTCAATCCCTCTATTCGTTGGTAAAAGAGTAGCCCAAGAGTTGGCGGTGGGTGATGATGACTAGCTGCCTTTCCTCTAGTCTTACACTGCTAAATTAGGGACGGCTAGTATAGATGGCTCTCGTGTAACTTTGCGCAAAATTCATACCAAACCCATCATAAGTAATGTAGTGAAGTTTAATAGGAATAGTCATTTCCCAATTAAAGGGTAATAACATCTAAAGAGAATGTCAGTTTCTTAGAAGATACGTTAAGGTTTAAGGGCTATAAACTACAAATTATTATAATTTTTAAGCCGGTTGTAATGTTCTGATTACCTATTTTTCTTATACGCGATCGTCAGGAAGACTTTAATATTTTAAGAACATCTGAATATTATTAGAACTGGCTTTAAATATGTTTTATCATTTGACTGGTGACTGGTTCAGCATATCAAACCTAGAAAGACCAACTTCGTGTGACTGAACTCATCTCAGCTTATTCATTTTACACTTGAATTAAGCTGGTAATGGAGTAGGATGGACGTCCATTTATTACTGACCAATTTAAGTAAGAGATTTACAGTTGTTGTCATGTTGTAATAATTGTCTATCGTTGGACTCTGGGAGTTTTATAAATGTGGAAATCAAGAGAGAATTTGTCAACAAACAAATTCCTACAGTTACGCTAAGTTAAAAGTATGGCGGATGGGTGTTTGTTAAATATTGAGTGGGGGTTCTAACAATGAAATAATTTCTCATATATTACGTCCGCAATCTTTAATTATTTTTAAGGTTGACTTCCACATTCGCAGACAACCGAGAACAGTAAATAGTTGTACGTTTGAGAACGTTGTGGGATCACCAATTATATAATCTCTATTTGATTTTCTGTCAGCTGTTTAGTTTTCATCAGCATATTTGAATTTTGTTTAATATCTATTAAATGTTTTTAATAGATAACCCCAAATCTTTTTGAGAGCTATTAACGCAAACATATTCTTTTAAAAGTTATTAATTTTGTATTTTTATGACAAATGGTATAATTAATAATTTTCTTGTTTACTGTGTGTTACTAGCACGATAATGGATTGGTTCGGCATGGCCACGTGGTTAGGGTGCTCGGTTCGCAATCTGAAGGTCACGGGTTGGAATCTCTGCTGCACCAAACATTCTCGCCCTTTCAATCGTGGGGGCGTTATAATGTTACGGTCAATCCCACTATTCGTTGGTAAAAGAGTAGCCCAAGAGTTGGCGGTGGGTGGTGATGATTAGCTGCCTTCCCTCTGGTCTTACAATGTGAAATTAGAGATGGCTAACGCATATAGCCCTCGTTTAGCTTTGCGCGAAATAAAAAACAAACAAACAATGGTTTTATTGTGTTTAGACGTTTTTCAATAAACACATTATGTGTCTGAAATTTATTGTAAATAATAATTCTAAGTTTGGGTCCCATTCTTGATATTTCGGTTTCTACTGTTTTTCATGATTTATATATGTTGAATTTATTAACAATATGCACATGGTATGGCTTATAGTTTTACACTTTTTATATAGCGATTTTTTTTCTACCTGTTTATAAAACAGACAAGTGTTTGACATGCACATGGCCCTAGGAATTCTTCGCCTCCGGGATGGGTTAGATTACACATTTTACTTCGAGACAGAGATGGGTATTCCTTATAATGAAAACACCAATTCAACCAACTTACCTTCCCCAGAAGAGCCCCCTGAATCAGTGGTAGAAAGATGCGGTATGGTTAAATTTATTTACTTGTATAATTTTGTAAATCTTTTTCGTTACACGTGTTTCTTACAAAATCAAGAATTGCAACCTAACTATATGTATAAACATCTGTTCTGTAAAGCAGTAACTAGAATTTAGTACTTTTTAAAATTAATGACAAATAATTTGCGCACTTTGTTTTTTTCTCAGTTTAATCATGATTGAGATTATGGAAAACAAAGCATTACAATTAAGAATGCAAAGAGTAAATACTTAGGTAATATGAGCTTATTTATCATTACGTATATACAATTCAATAGGAATGCAGTGCATCCTCACTGAAGTTAATATGGTGATATTCTTCACTGGGTAGTAGTGTTTAATGCTAGGGCCCGGCATGGCCAAGCGTGTTAAGGCGTGCTACTCGTAATCTGAGAGTCGCGGGTTCGCATTCCCGTCGTGCCAAACATGCTCGCCCTTTCAGCCGTGGGGGCGTTATAATGTGACGGTCAATTCCACTATTCGTTGGTAAAAGAGTAGCCCAAGAGTTGGCGGTGGGTGGTGATGACTAGCTGCCTTCCCTCTAGTCTTACACTGCTAAATTAGGGACGGCTAGCGCAGATAGCCCTCGAGTAGCATTGCGCGAAATTCCAAAACAAAACAAACACTCGTTTAATGCTAAGTTAAATACCAGTGAAAATATACAGTGGTTCTTTAGGTTTAAATTTGCGTCACAAGTGGTATGTAATTTTGTTGAGATATGTTTTTAATATAATTCTACCTCTACAGGTCGCGTAGATGATGACGAGTCAGTAAATGGGGTATTCTATATTCCGTCGGACGATGTAAGACTTCCATCTTTGGGCAAGTTTCGTCGACTTGACAGTCACGAGGCTTCACGGCACCATGTTCAAGAAATACCATCAGACGTACTGAAATGTGTAAACCAGTTTCAGCAGAAACAGAAGAAAGGCACTATCGACATCTGGTGGTTATATGATGACGGAGGTTATTACTTTGATTTTCCAGTTTTTATGTTGTTTAAATATAAAGTTTGTACCAAATAATACAGTCTTTGATTCTATACTCAGAGAAATTGGTTTACCTTTAATTTACCTAATTCTTTTTGCTAATAATTAAGCACACAGTTACACAATGAAGTATCTGTGCTCTGAGTACGACGGGTATCGAAACCTGGTTTCTGGCATTGTAAATTCTCAGACATTACGCTCTGTCACTGGGAGGGCTGATGAATAAATGTTTCAGCTACAAATGAAAAGGGCGAAATAATTATCTTAATTAAATCAGGAATAATTCAGATTTTCGCTTGAAGTTAAGCACGAAATAACACAATGAGCTTTCTGAGATCTGCCCATCACTGGGGGGCTGATGAATCAATGTTTCAGCTACAAATAAAAAGGACGAAATTATTATCTTAATTAAATCAGGAATAATTCAGATTTTCGCTTGAAGTTAAGCACGAAACAACACAATGGGCTTTCTGAGATCTGCCCACCACGGGTATTGAAATCCGGTTTCTGATGTTGCAAGTCCGCAGAAGTATCATTGGGTCTTGGAGGACACTTTGTCTTCGTTGTCTCTGGCCTTACGTTTCTGAACGTCCTCCTTTGGGACAGTGGTAAGTTTACGGATTTACATTGCTAAAATCAGGAGTTCGATTCCTCACTGGGGACATAGTAGATAGCGCGATATGACTTTGCCATAAGAAAACATATACACACAAGTACACATATGTTTTTGAAATACAATATCACTGTCATTACGTATATATTTTTCTCTTTATAGGCTTAACGATGCTCGTTCCCTATCTGCTGACAATAAGATCTCAGTGGCGTTCTTGTGATCTGCGAGTGTTTTCAGTTGTCCACCGGGAGAATGAATTAGACCGAGCTCAGTTAAGGTATTCTTCAGAAAGAGTTGATATATTTAGCACAATATCAAAAGAGGTTTGCTCTGTTCTAACAATTGCCCACAAATGCGAAATCATCATTATTATACTGGTAATATAGACCATATGTTTTTATATTAGATTATGTTGTAAAATTGTTTTCAATTATTAGGGAATGTCGTTGTATGTTTTTTAGTAGATTATTTGTTAATTATTTTCAGTAATTAGGGTGTTTCGTTGTTGTATTATTTTAAATAAGTAGTCATTAGAACCTTAAGATATTCGTTGAATACACGAAAGCCATTAATATGTCGAATTATTTGTTACACAAATCGTCATTACAGGGGGTTGAGTACGGTAAAATCTTTTTTGAGCCTCACCATGTGGTTACAGTTCATGTCGCTAGATTCGGTCATGATCTATCTGATAACCGTGCATCTCGGCAATAGCTCTGGAACGTAATTTCCAATGTAAAATCCTTTGCTGTACGGCTGTCATGCTCAAAGCACACCACTTTTCCTTCTTGGGTTTCATATTATATATGTGTCCCGGGATGACGGTTTCCCAGTACCCAACCGTCAGAAAGCATTAGATGCATCATCTGGAGACTTAGATGTTTGGTTTCAAACAGAGTCTCTCAATAATTATATTGCTTGCTGTTTACTGGTGTACGTGGACGTCTTTTGACATTTACCTTTGAGCTTGTGGACTTTCATCTGCTTCAAGACACCGTATTTTGAAAACCCTATACCCCTGGGTTATAATTTATTTTGATTTTTATGAATATTACTGCACGAAGTGTTTTTCAATGTCATTAAGCACAGGTCTTAGAAAATCTAAATACCGATCTGATCATATTTTTATGATCTAAATTAAAAATGGTTGTTGCATACCTTTCCCAAGTGCGACCACTTCTTGGTGACATGGCACTACTTATGAAATATCAAACAACGTCAAAATGTAGTGGTAACACTTGGCTCTCCACCTTGACTTTGTATTGGTTGTGGCTGTCATGTGACTCGCCGACTTACCAATTCAAAATCGTTTTGATACAACATGCTCAACCTTCTTTAGAAGTTGGGTCAGTTTTAGCATGGAATCTCAAGCATCAATCAGTACAAAATTGCTATATGAATGCCACATGCAAAGACAATATAGACAACAGTCGTATTATTACTTACGTCTGTTCAAATTCAATACTAGTATCGTTGCTTATATATTTTCTATTGTGCTGTGTAGATGCGCTTCTTTCTCAAGTTATGTAATATATTAAGTTATCCATCCTGTAACTAGAGTCATAGCTTTATTTGAAATTATAAAAAACTTAAGGAAGTTTTATAACTTCATTTTCAGCTTAACAGCCTTACTGAAAAAATTCCGGATTGACACATCTGCTGTCACTGTCTTATACGGAGCAGGTGAACCTCCTAAATTGGAAAGGTGAGAAGAACATTTTAAACATTTGTTACACCGGTATGTCTTGTTCTTTGGTTTTAGTGTGTAATCTTGCTTCCGACAAGAACGTTGTTAAAAGAGTTGCTGTCATTGTAAAATAGTGTCAACAAATAAATTATTTCTATGAGTTCAACTTCTAGGATACACAGATTTTAAGTACGTGGAACGTGTTTCGATCTTTCTGGTTCCCCCCTCCCTGAGATCACTGTTTATATCAGGTGTTCTCAATAAAACACTACATTATGGTAAACCTGTTCAGATCAAGTGTTATGAATCAAACACTACCTCATGGTAAACCTGTTCACATCAAATATTATCAATCAAACACGATCTTATGGTAAACCTGTTCACATCAGATGTTATGAATCAAACACTACCTCATGGTAAACCTGTTCACATCAGATGTATCAATCAAACACTACCTTATGTTGAACCTGTTAACATCAGATGTTATGAATCAAACACTATCTTATGATAAACCTGTTCACATCAGATGTTATCAATCAAACACTACCTTATGTTGAACCTGTTCACATCAGATGTTATGAATCAAACACTATCTTATGATAAACCTGTTCACATCAGATGTTATCAATCAAACACTATCTTATGATAAACCTGTTCACATCAGATGTTATCAATCAAACACTATCTTATGATAAACCTGTTCACATCAGATGTTATGAATCAAACACTATCTTATGATAAACCTGTTCACATCAGATGTTATCAATAAAACACTACCTTATGTTGAACCTGTTCACATCAGATGTTATGAATCAAACACTATCTTATGATAAACCTGTTCACATCAGATGTTATGAATCAAACACTATCTTATGATAAAATTGTTCACATCAGATGTTATCAATAAAACACTACATTATGATAAAACTGTTCACATCAGATGTTATGAATCAAACACTACCTCATGGTAAACCTGTTCACATCAAATGTTATCAATAAGACACTACCTTATGGTAAATCTGGTCACATCAGACGTCATCAATGAGACACTGTTGTGATAAACAAGTTATTTATTTCTCGTCCTTCTAACATTTTTAAGTTCAATAGTAACTGTAAGTTAATATGAATTATTTATAGTATATAGTATTGTTATGTTGTCAGTTCACTGGTTTTCAGTTTACTTCGCTATTTATGTCTACACAGCACTTACTTTACCTTATAACAAAATACAATGTTATATTATGTTCGGCGTATGGAAGCTTGTTTTTATGTAGAATAGATATGTTTTGTTGAAATAATACTTAGGCTAGGCAGTGACACACGTTTCTTGCGTTAGGTTATAACTTTTTGTCATATTAATGTATATCCTGGCGATAAATAAAAACACAGTACAACAGAGTAAATAAACAAATAGACCACTAATATCCGTACGCTATTTTACCTTTTGAAATCATTGGAGAGAGAACAAAATAATCACATATTTTTCGTATTATTGATACGTTGCATCTAACTATTTATATTCTGTGTTGTGTTTTTTAATAAGGATGTTACTGGTTTGATCGTATGAATTCTAATTAAGTGCTAAAAATAAAACGCCCATCTTTAGTTTCTGCATAGAATAACACATTTATTTGTTTGTTTTGTTATTAAACGCAAAAATACATATTCGATTAGCTGCGCTGTGTTCCTCCTGGAGAATCAAACATTGGATTTACCGTTACAAATTCTTTAGTGACCCGCTGCTCCACAAAATAACTTGTACATGTGGTAAAGGGATAACAATAACACTCACATTTCCCTCTTGTTTACTATAACCCAAAGTGAGAAAAAAAACAACTTAAATTTTAAAAGTGAATGTTTGCATTACAAACAAGTAACACTGGTAAAACAGAGCAGCTAGAAACAGTAAAAAAAAGATTTAACTTGGTGTTTGGTATTTTAACCTGAATGGTGTAAACGCCCAGGACAGAAACCCCTAAGATTCTGGCATAACTACTTCTAATTTATAACTTCTGATCAAAAGAAGGTCAACAAGTTAATAGAACCCATCGCCCGTGTGATTACTCTTAGCTGATCAAGGAGACTGCCTGTCACGTATAAAGATACCCACTTTCTAGCAAATCTCTTTGTATTCCAAGCGTCTACCAGATAATTAAGTGTATAATAAATCTTATTAAAAGATAAAATGAAAATACTGCTTTAGTTCCAGTAAAATGTCCGATTTTTATTTATTCATTTATTTTTTTCTATATTTTTTTCCACCAGTCAACTCCAGTTTCAGAATCTGATATCCAAATGGATGGTAGATGAGAACACTACGAAATCGCCGTTAGCGATTACGCCAACCCATCTGACCTCTAATGCGAAAAAAGTAATGTTTAATTGTAGTTAAGCCACAATGTGAGATTGTAATTAATTAATTTTTTGTTAAAAGTAAAATAAACAAACGGAATAAGGAGCGTAAAATAATTTATATGTGTAACAAAACAGTGGTATAAAGTATGCACTTAAACTTAAACTGAGTGTGTAACAGCCAATAACGACGTAACGTATATGGATATTTTGAATCTGTACTACTTCGAAATGTATATATATTTTTAGACATAATACTAATTCCAAGAAATTAATGATATATGAATGTAAATACAGTGAAATGGTCATTGTCGTTAACAATTATCGAACTGTGATTTTTCTTTCTCTTCCAGACTAACAAACATCTTAGCCTAAGAGAAAAACTGTGCCATTATTCAAAAGACGCTACTTTGATTGTGATGTAAGTTGACACAGATAAGTGCGCTTCGTTGTAGTAAAGTTTGATTTAAAGACGATTTAATAACCTCTTCTGCCGTTATATTATTAATTAATTAGATTGAGGTGAACAATTCTGTGTCGTGTTATTTGAACTTTGACTTACTGTTGACTTATACTATAATGCCACACACACAAAAAAAACTGGTTTATTGGTTTCTACGTACAAAACTGCACGTGCTGTGTCCACCATATGGAATAATTTTATAGTATTTGCATTCGAAACTCTCATATAAATAAATATTGACAATTTTGCTCTTAAATTAACGCTCGTCGCGTCTCTCTGTGTGTGTTTCTTAGAGCAAAGTCACATCGGACTGTCTGCTGTGTCCACCGAGGGGATCCTAGCCCCTGAGTATAGTGTTGTAAATCTGTATACTTACCGCCGTCCCAGAGGGAGACACGTTCATCGTACTTTACACTTTACTAATTCTCATCTGTTATAAAGACATCTAATATTTTTTTGCTACACGTTATATAAGTGGACAAAAATAAACTTAGCACCAGTTGGCTTGTATTGTATAACTACCGAAAAAAATGTCCATTTTGTTGTTTGTTTGCACAAAACACACGAACATTAATGAAGGGTATTTTATTAACATTTCGCAATGCATGGTTAGTGCTGTACCATACCATATGCACCTTCAATAAAAGAAAACCTAAGATTTGGGAATAGGTTATATTGTTAGCACTATTGATGTGATTTTAGTAAGAAAAGATTTTGAAACAAAAATAATCGATAGGAATAATTAAAAATGTACATAATAAGTGAGAAGATATCTGATTCGCGGAGTTTAAGTGTAAGCGCCACCTTGTGAAATGAAATTTTACTACACATTGTTACTGTTTCTTTTTTGTACTGGAGACGAACTTGCTACATTTTGTTACTTGTTGTCAGGTTTAAATTTCGCGCAAAGCCACAAGAAAGCTATCTGCGCTAGCCGTCCCTAATTTAGCAGTGTAAAACTAGAGGGAAGGCAGCTAGTCAGCACCACCCACCGCCAACTCTTAGGCTACTTTTTTAAACAACGAATGATGGAATTGACCGTAACATTATAACACCCCTACGGCTGAAAGGTCAAGCACGTTTTTTTGTGACGGGGTTTAAAACTCGCGACCCTCGAATTACGTGTCGAGTTCCTTAACCACCTGGCCATGCCGGGCCAACTTGTTGTCAAAGCTATTATTTTGTATACATTTGTTACCGAATAAGGAAAACGTAAAATGGATACTTCAGTATGAAACATTGTTTTTAGAATGAACATGATTGATTTACGCATTTCTGACTGACATACAACAACAATATCACAATTAAGCAACATTAAAGCCTCCATTCCGTTCGTGTTTTGAATCCATTTGTCTATCTGTCTGACTGCGGGTGGGATTAAAAAAAAATTCCTTTCATTGAGTTCCTCATACTTACTGAGATATTAGGCCCGGCATGGCCAAGCGTGTTAAGGCGTGCGACTCGCAATCTGAGAGTTGCGGGTTCGCATCCCGTTCGCGCCAAACATGCTCGCCCTTTCAGCCGTGGGGGCGTTATAATGTGACGGTCAATCCCACTATTCGTTGGTAAAAGAGTAGCACAAGAGTTGGCGGTGGGTGGTGATGACTAGCTGCCTTCCCTCTAGTCTGACACTAGTAAATTAGGGACGGCTAGCACAGATAGCCCTCGAGTAGCTTTGTGCGAAATTCAAAAACAAACAAACAAAATTAAGATATTAAATGTAAAAAAAAAAAAACTAAAAACGACATTTCTTCATCCAATGAAACATAAATGTTTACGGTTCTATTTGACCACATACGTCAACATAATTACTGTCATCAGGCTTTCTGATGGTAACTGTGTTACTAAACTAGTCGACAGAAACAATAGATAAAGCGTTTAGTTTTCATTATGCCAAAAAAAAACACCTCAGATTATTTCCTTTTAGATGAAAATGTAGGGCTTATTTACCGTATAAACTAGGTGTCTCTATTTTCTCACACAGTATAAAAATCGTATTATTTTGATTACACCATCTTATCGCTACCTCCTGCACTTAACTACGAGGTCACTTTATTTTGTAGATATAAATTACAATCACTATATGATTGGTCATTGTAGTTTTGCTACAATGTTTGATAACAGACAATTGATGTTTTCTTTTTGTTTTATTTCAGGACTTTACCAATGCCTGTGAAGAATGTTTGCCCAGCTCCACTATACATGGCCTGGTTAGAAATCCTGACACAAGATATGCCCCCATTTTTGCTTATTCGTGGCAACCAAACAAGTGTTTTGACGTTCTACTCCTCTTAACCCTTAAAGACAATGGTAATCTAGGGAGGAAGTGACCAGACAAATATAGTGTGTGGGTTATCTACGATGAAATAGGCCACAAGGCTCTAAACTATTATTTTGTCGTAACTGCTTCTTTCACATTCAATATATTTATTTTCGCAATTATTCAGAGTTTGTTTGAAATCACATATTCTGTTTATTTAGCTTAGTTTTCAATCAGCACAAGTTCCTTGTCTTTACCGATATTCATTTAGAAATTTCATACTTTAAGCCAATCGTTTTAGTAGTGGCTGTGGATTTTGATACTTTTTTCTAGTTCACCTATTCTGTCTAAAATTATATTTATCTAAAGGTGAAAAGCATCTCTTAAATTTACTTACAAGTCAACAATAAATTTAACATGCAAAATTACACTCGTTACAAAGTGCCCTCTTCAATTCACCTTTTCATAAATCTACCAAAAATATCTACTTTAAGATCAATTATGGATAAAATAATATATAAATTCGGTGTATTATATGCTTCAGTTTATTTTTTCGATAGACTTGTTTGATTATTGTCCGTCATCTTTCCTCTATATATTTAGTTTCAAATTAGTTTTTCAAGCACCATGTCCCACACTACACTTATTACGAAATTAGCTCATTGAAATTTATTTGAAATAAAAATATCTTATTAATTGAAGATAATTACACTAAGGATAGCACATATTGTTAAATATATATATTTAAAAATGATATTTTTCACGTTGAATATATTTTGGTGTATTTATTTAAAAATTGTGTGTATAAAACTCAGTTTTTATTGTTAATTATAATAGATTTTCCGAGGTTAATCAACTTTGATAGATTTATTTCAAAAGGCTACAACATTAATTTCTGTAAAGGTTATTTACAAAAACAAGATAAGTTTCTGTGATAACCAAAGCTTTATTTTGGTTGGTCTTACATTTCACCTGGTTACATATTTCTTCTATCAAACTTAGATTATCGACAATTAAAAAATGTTATTCGTTTCATTTAAAAAACTAATATAATTTATACTTCATCTCAATTTTGCAGTATACTTTATTAAAACTGTGTGATATCAATTGGCCTAGAACTAGATGGCGTTAGGTTGTAATTTGTTTTTTTTTTTTATCTTAGTTTGTCCATTACAAATTTCAAATCAAAGGAGCGTCAAATCACATTGAAGATCTCTTATCTCCCGTATGCCACCACCTAGAATATGTCAACTGAGTGGTGACATATGGGACACACACAAAGAAGAAAATGAGAGAAATCCGTACTGAACAAATTACTAGAGACATAAAAGAAAAACATATTAGGCTTATTGATTTCCGATCCTTAACCAGCTTTCTGTATCCAAATCGTAAATTTAAATATGTGGAACAGTTTGTAATTCTGTTTTTTTTTTCTGTAAATAATTGTAAAATAGTGTGAGATAATTTATTTTGACATTTAAGTACTTACTTAAGTCATACTTTACCCATTATACATTTGCTATTGAACGACTGAAGAGACAAGTCACCATGACAATAACGTTGTGAAAAACATACCTACATCTAGGAGCGTACCTAAAGTATTTGGCATTCGGGACGGATCCTTCCTTTGGCACCCCACTCGCATAAATAATTTTAAAACTTAAATACACAGAAAAATATATTACGTTTGCAAGTAGATTTCAAAATAGCACACTGCTGTCATTAGCAAATTGAAAATAAGTAATATGCAGAACATTAAAAGTTCAGTCAAGAGGTACCAATGATTTTCATTAAAAAACACAGTAAATCTAGCTTCAACGCTAAGCCTATTCTTCAAAAGTAAATAGTGAGGATTCACAGTCTCTCTCTACTTTCTCGCCTTAATTTCTGCAAATTGTTTAATGATCAAAATTTACCTTCTTTTCATATTCATGTTAAATTGAAAGTAAAGCCAGATTTTGTCTGACTCATGGTCGAATGAAATAAATTTTTATCATTTTGAATTTGAAAAAAAAATTCTTTCACATGAAGCAATAACACATAGTCAAAATGAATCTCAAATACAGTGACAAGCTTGGTATAAATTCACAAAAATCCATTCATAATAAACTCCAGAGATTGCAGTGCTGCTCATTTCTCTGCCTCTTCAACGCTGATTTGACAGCTTCCAAATGCCTTCGAAGTCGTCCTGTTCCCACACTAGTATCGTCATTAGAGAATTCATCGAAAATCTGAGTCAAATTTGGAATTCACTTTCAAAGCTCTTTTGTTGCAACAACCAAATTGATTGGCTGAATAACAGTGAAGACTGACAAAATTTGATCCATTGTCTCAGAACGAATCCCCATTTCTTAATAAAAGCAATCAAGACATTCAAACACAACCCTTTTTACATTCTCTGGTAATGTGAGACCAGCATCATTTGTCATCTCTCTTGGCATCCTTGTTCGGACCTTCACTCTCCCTCTTCTCTCCATAGAAATGTCCATTTCCTCACACTGGCTCTCTTCACAATTTCATTGCGCTGATCTTCATGAAACAGTTTTAGAGCTTAGAGCTTCACAATGCACTTTTTAAGACTGATTACAAATACTTTTTGTGAGATTAATTTCTTCCAAGACCTCACACCAAAAAGTCTTTTGACTCTCTTGCCTACATTCTCCATCAAAATTTTCCATCGATGACATGAGACGGAAAAGAGGGAGTAAACTCTCTTCAAGGTTCCAAAAAAATCGCACATGAGTAAATGCTTCCAAATGAATGCACTCTGCAAAGGTTCAGAGAATGACTCACAGAAGGCACAAGCAAAGACTCGGGATTAATTTCTCTGATCTTTGACTGAGCACCACCATGAATCCCAGCCATAGTTGCAGCGATGTCAAATCTTTGACCACGGCACACGTTTATGTTCAGTACGTTTCTCTTCAGATATCTCAGGATATCCTCTGTGAGCTTAGCACCAGTATTTCTGGCAATAGAGAAGAATGATTCCTTTACTTCAACATTGTGTCATTCAATATGAACGTATCTAATCACTTCACATATTTGAGCAATGTGAGCACATCAGAAGTACTGCCAGAAAGAATTCCCAAGTACTTTGCTTTATTGATATCATTCACTAGTTTCTCTTTGACGTTTTTTCCCCAAAAGGCAAATGAGCTCATTCTGAATATTTGTAGATAAATACTAAATAACTCTTCTCCCAAATAGAATAAAATACTTACTTTTTACAGAATATTCTTTCAAAACAAGACCATAATTTGACAGCAGCTCTACAAATTCCTTGAAGTTTGTTTGCTGATGACATATCCTCTTTGTAGCAACAAAAGTGAAGATTCTGGTGAGTCAGAAACAGCGTTACGTCCAAGAGACGATGTAAACTATCTCTACATTTCTGTTTCTCACTGTCTGTTGCTGCTTGATGAACTTTATCAATGTTTATTGAAGCTTCAACCCTGCTTCTGAGGTCTTCCATTTCTGAAGACATGAGAGATACTGCTCAAGAAGCCTTATGGTTAGACACCTTTGAGTTTACTGTCCACCATGCTTGAAACCAAATGACAAAACTGGATGTTTCATTTTCTTTGTCGTCAAGCACAAACATTCTGCAACAAAAACAAAAAAACAATCCATTTTTTCTAAGCTTTCTCGCCATTCGGCAGAGCCTTATAAAACTATGCAGTGATTAGCTGTCGGCTCTTCCCTTTGGATTTCTCTACTTGTCTTTGAAAAGTTCATCCCTATTTTGGAAAGGTTTACTTCTCCTCTTGATGAAATCAACTCTCAAGTCATTTTGAACCGAAAGTGGTCAAGCAGCGACATCAGAATCAATTAAAAATCTATCCATCTCCTCTTCTTCATTAGATTCTTTTTCCTGTTGGTGTAGAGATCTGCTGGCATCTTAATTCGTTTCATTGCTCTTAGAAGACGAATTACCATCCTCCAATCCTTGTTTTCTCTCATCTGGTGAATATTCTTCTTCTATTTGCTCTTGAGATTCACCAGGTTGAATATTTTTAGGACTTTATCTTTTTGCACTTGATGTTGAAGATGTCACATACTTCAAACTTGATCCAGACATTGCCTGAGCTACCTGTTCTCTTGATCCAGACGTTGCCTGAGCCACCTGTTTTCTTGATCCATACATTGCCTCAACTACATGTTCTCTTGCTTTCTTCTTCGTTTTTCCTTGTTGAAATCCACTAGGTCAATTTCGCTTCATATGAATGTATTCTGAAAAAATTGCCTGATCCACCTGTTCTCTTGATCCAGACATTGCCTGAGCTACCTGCTCTCTTGATCCAGACATTGCCTGGGCCACCTGTTCTCTTGATTCAGACGTTGCCTGAGCTACATGTTCTCTTGCCTTCTTCGTTTTTCTTTGTTCAAATCCACTAGATCAATTTAAAGGGCATAAAGCATGAACGTGCATAATAATGGTTATCAGATTATCAACCCAGACAAGCAGGGACAATTAATTATCATGCCATTGCACTAACACTAATTCAGTATAATATGGTATAACGTTAGCTATTACAATTGAACAATTATTCAATAGCTACTATAATATTTTCACGATGACATTTAGAAGCTGAATATTGAGTTGGTTTAATCCAACGTCTGTCGCTTACAAGGTGTCTTAATTGTCTGCTGTTCCAACTCTACTCAGAGTAAGTTTCACAACCCCAAGGCAGCATGGACAAAAAGGAATTTCTTCTGATTTTCCTTTACAACTTTAAACTTGAGATGAAAACCTACCGAAACTGTACGGAATATCAATCAGGCATTCGACCGTGGATCTGTTACTGAATATACAGTTCAGCCTTGGTTCCAAAGGTTTCGACATGGATACGAAAGTATTGAAGACCACGAAGGTCGTAGAAGGAAGCCATCCTTAGATAAAAACACATTCAGGGAAGCAGTTGAGACAGATTCTCGCATAACAGTACGTAAGTTTGTAGAAAAGTTAGGCACAAGCAATTCAAGCATTGCCAACCATCTGAGTGCGATTGGAAAAACAAAAAAGTTGGATAAGTGGATTCCGCATGAAGATCAAGAAAAATCGGCGTTACGAGACTTGTCAAGGATGACGCTCCAAAAATTGAAAGAATTGGAAATCGAGGTTTTGCTTCATTCTCCTTATTACCCAGAACTTTCTCCTACATATTTTCATTTTTTGAAGCACCTTGAAAGCGTTTTAAACAATAAACGCTTTCAAAACCAGGCAGCTGCAGAAGAAGCTTTCAGGGAGTCCACTGACCACAAACTCTTTGATTTCTACATCAGGGGCAAAAAAAGTGTGTTGAAGCAAATGGCACTTACTTTGATTAAATCATGTTTTACAACGCTTGTTTATACTTTTCCAAACTTCGCAGTTCTAAAACGACATGTATTTCTGGACAACCTAACAGTTTGAACATTTAATTTTTTTTCTCACTTTGACGAATTTTGCATCTGATTTGAAGACTTGTATGGTATTTGAACTCTCCCGATAGCACCCCACTCCCGGCTAACACCCGGACAGCCCCTCTCGCACCCTTTTATAACGCCATCTATTGGATGATTGTCGAATATTAATATATATCTTTTCAAACAAATTAATTATTTTTGATGAAAACTTGCGTGTTAAATAATAAGCGATCGAATTTTTTTGATCATCAAATGGTTCTCTCATTTATTAACATGGCCCACTTCTAATAGCTTCGATTTCAATTTATGAATAATTTTTCGCAGTGTTTTTTTCCAGAAAACACAAAATCTGACAAACGCATGAGTTACAATATGTTATACATAATATTCTTCATCTGTTAATTCTATTTAATAAACTTAAGTAGCTTTGTGCGAAATTCAATAAGACAAAAAACAAACAAACCCTCTAGTCTTACACCGTTAGATTAGGGACGGCTAGCATAGATAGCCCTCGAGTAGCTTTGCGCGAAATTCAAAACAAACAAACAATCTTATGATCAGTAATGTTCAGGTCTAATCTAAATAGTAGTTTTAGTTTTGGTTTTAGTATAACTTTAAAAAAAAACTATTGAACTTTGCTAGAGTACACATCTGAAATTATATTTATTGAAAATAAATCACCGATAATTAAGTGTATACTTGTTACATAGTTAACCCTAAAACAAAATAAAGAATTGTAACATCATGCTCTGCTTGACTGATCTTGGTGTGTTTGTGTGTATGTTTTACAAATACATTTTTTTTCAAAAGCGTGTTTATGTTAGAGGATTAAAAAATAGAATAAACAAGAACAATCTGAAATGTATATATTACCGAATGTATTAATCTATTTTTTTTTAATGGAAATACGTTTTCTATTCGTTACGGACACATCAATTAAACGTACTAACTGATAAAGTTTTATTGGCAAATGCAGATACAGTAATAATAAGAGTTATTGTATTCTAAAGATGTCTGGTATAGGTATTAAAACTTTGTTTAGAATAAAGTACAGAACAACGTATCGACCTTCTTGGGTCAGCTTTAGGTTAACAAAGAGAGTTTGCAGCTTACCGTTGTTGAGCATGTGTCTCAGGGTCTAAAGTGTGAAACGGTACGAGATTTAGGGGACGTTGCAATTAGATGTTAGGCTATTACTTAGTAGGCCCGGCATGGCCAAGTGTGTTAAAGCGTTCGACTCGTAAACCGAGGGTCGCGGGTTCGAATCCCCGTCGCATTAAAGATACTCGCCCTTTCAGCCGTGGGAGAGTAATAATGTGACGATTAATCCCACTATTCGTTGGTAAAAGAGTAGCCCAGGAGTTGGCGGTAAGTGGTGATGACGAGCTATCTTCCCTCTAGTCTTACACTGCTAAATTAAGAACAGCTAGCGCAGATAGCCCTCGAGCAGCTTTGTGTGAAATTAAAAAACAAACAAACCTAACTGCAACGCTCTCTACAATCTCGTACCCCTACACGCTATCTTACCTAAGACATTTGCCTAAGAACGGTCAATTGCAAACTCTGTTTTGTTAACTTGAAGATGATCTAAGAAGATTGAAACGTTGTCCTCTACTCCATTTTAATTAAAGTTTTAATATCCATATCATCCGTTTTTAAATTACATTTTTACTTCAAGCGGATTTCTCGTCATCATGAATAAAAGATCTTGTAAGCTTTCACATTAATTTGTTTTGTTAGATACCAGCCAACAAAAGACAGTTTGCATATTTCTTTAGAGAAAAACTTAAGTTTCTTACCAATGAATATTTTCTCAACGTTCCCTAATAGTGTCTTCAGATGTAAAAACAGAAAAAAAATAAAAACGTGTGTGTTTTGTTTGTTTTTGAATTTCGCACAAAGCTACTCGAGGGCTATCTGTGCTATCGCGTCCCTAATTTAATAGTGTAAGACTAGAGGGAAGGCAGCTAGTAATCACCACCCACCGCCAACTCTTGGGCTACTCTTTTACCAACGAATATTGGGATTGACCGCAACATTATAACGCCCCTACGGCTGGGAGGGCAAGCATGTTTGGCGCAACGGGGATTCGAACCCGCAACCCTCGGATTACGAGTCGTACGCCTTAACACGCTTGACCATGCCGGGCCAAACGTGTGTGTAGTATGTGGTTAATGTAGTTGAAAAAATCGCTATAAGCAATGAACTGATGAAACAGTGAAACTTAATCTTCATCAGTAAGAAAATATATCTAATTATTTATATTCACTACCCAATTGGAGTTTATATCTACTATATTCACTACTGAGTCGGAGTTTAGTTCCGTCCAAGTGGATGGCTATCTTTCTCTGATCAAACGTTAATATTACCAGTTAAAGAAATTATATATACATGAGCATCACTTCTAAAGTAAGTAAATATTAATAAAGATTTACCCAAACAATTCCAACTGATTTTTTTTAATAAATAAAAGGTTTTACTTTCTTTGTGAACCAATATCGATTATCTTATATATTGAAATTCATTTAACTTCAGTTGGTGTGACGTTTTTAATGAACTGAAACTGTCTGTTGAAAGGAAACAAAACAACGTTTTGGCTTCTATACTGAGGCGTTCCATTATACATGGCTTGGTATGACCAGTTGGATAAGGCACTCGACTTGTAATATGAGGGTCGTGGGTTCGAATCCCCGTCACATCAAACATGTTCACCCTTTAGCCAGGTGGTGTTATAACGTGACGATCAATACCACAATTCGTTGGTAAAAGAGTAGCTTGAGAGTTGGCGGTGGATGATGACGACTAGTTGCCTTTCCTCTAGTCTTACATTGCAAAATAAGGGATGGCTCGCGTTAACAGGCCTCGTGTAGCTTTGTGCGAAATTCAAACCAAACCAAATCCATTATATCTACTTTGCCTAAACTTTCGTTCACGCACCATTCATCTTTAGTTGTGGTGCTTTTCCTTACACTGTGGGATAAAATTTGTGATATACAGTGATTAACAACAACAACCGTTTGGGTATTATCTGCATTATATAACACAACCTTTTGTTTTCTTACCTTAAGATTTCCCCTACAGATGGCGGCTGCTCAACTATAGTTCAACTGTTCTCCTGAGCACATGAAAGAAACATAATAATGATTTAATGCATATTGAATTAATAATTTTAAACAAAATAGGACAAAGTAAAGAAGGATAGTTTTATACAACTAATTATATCAAGCAACGTTTTTATAATGAATTTCGCACAATTTCATTTAGATCAAATAACCCCTGAATGTACGTATATAAAATGGACATGGCTCAAGTTATAGTAAATGAAATATATTACCTATGCTTCCAATTTAATGCGACTTAACAAGCCAAATATAAGGCATTAATCAAACATTTGTATTTTAGGTAGTCAAAGTCTGTAACAGATAAATAAATATGTGTCTGTATGTGGAAATAAAAAAAAATATGTACGGGGAGGATTGTACCATTAATATAATACTTATGTTTCTTTCTTTCTCAAACAATATAATCAGTAATATTTGCTATTTTATTTGTAATTTAACTGTATAGTATCTACAGCTGTACTTCAACTCTGCTAGTAACAGCTGGTACTGTAATATATCAAGCATTTCATCATCATTCGTGGAACTGTAGGCAAAGTGTGCCTTTCTCTCTTTATCATCCGACTAAATCTGTGAATAATTTTATCAATATGTGGTATAAATTACATGTCATTGATGGTGACGATTTTGTAAATATCAAACTTAATTATAATGTCTGATGCTTTTTGTTTGAACTATTCTACATTCAGTATACAGAACGTATTAGTCCTTGTAATCTTATTTTTAAAACATTAAATGCACGTGTTTATAATCACATTATTAGCGCATGTAGTTCTTCAGTTTTACTTCAAAAACACTTAGAGTTTAAAATATAAAAACAACAAAGACATTTTATATATACAACAAAAAATTTGTTTTATTTCATAAAAACTGACAGTTACACGAGAGCGAAATCCTATTTTGAATAATGTTTATTAACATTTCTGAGTCACATTCCTCTGACGTAAAAAACACAGCGAAAAAATATGGGAATACGGGTGTTTTTGAAATTTGCTCGTAATTCAACCTTCATGTCTTGTTGACCATAAGCTCTGCTAGGCAACTCTGATATCTGGCGGTGACACTTACAAGACGACAGGAAAATTCCTAATGTAGATATGGATCATTACATTGGGGGAGAAAGTGGATTCTAACCTCAAGAACGTAAAAGAAAATATGATGGATTCTATTACTAGCAGTCATCGAATTTCCTACAGTTCTGATCCTATACTTTACTGAATCTGAAATGACGAAAATCTATTTGCTGAAGCTGAGTTAATCTTGCATTCGTAAGAAGACATTTGAAGTTATCTTGGAATCAAAAGATAAACCTTTCTTGGCCTAAAATAACATATTATAGAAGCCTACAGTTGCATTGAATTGTAATAAACATCAACCCTGTTTTGTAGTTAAATTTCATAATAATATTTTAAAAAATCGACAAAGATTGGGTTTTTAATAATGTATCTCAGATCTGCTGGTATGGGTATTAACACTTTTATTGACAAATAGAGAACAACGTTTCGGCCTTCCTAGGTCATCTTCAGGTTAACAACCTGATATGGTCACATATCAGGAAGGCCGAAATTTTGTTCTCTGCTTATCAATAAAAAATGTTAATACCCATACCAGCCGTTCTTAGATACATTTTTATTTCAAGTGGATTTCTCGTTTTAATAGTATATTAAAGATGTATTTATTATTTACGTGAATTAAATCATTGGCATGTTTTAAACGTCATTTTTGTGAAACCTTTGAATTTGTATTACCGAAAAAAAAACATTTTGTTAACAATATCCTGAGTATATTGCTCTGATATTAATGTTAAGAAATTACACATTTCTAGTTAGACTGGTATTTTGAATTAACTACATTATTTTTAAAGGGTTAATTATGAGTTCCGTGATTTATGTAAATAGATTACTTTAATTACAAGTTATTGATAACTACTGAAGGAACTGCTTAACTGTTTCATTTCAGTTATCTCTTCCTTATGTCAACTTAAAATGTTTGATTTGGTATTTCTGAAATAAAAATGGATAAAAATGTATCACCTATCAGAAAAAACATCATCAAATAGTGAGAATAAATCATGTCATTTAAATAAGATCTGTTTTGGTTTACTTTTATTGTTTGTTCTTTTAATATATCTAATTAACTAGTGAATAATTTTTAAACTTCATAGGCAAACATTAATTAATTTAAAACAGTTCAATATACTCTTTAAGATATGTTATAATCAAGTTTTGCTTAAAGATGTTTCAAATTATGTTTTATCGGGAAGCCATACGCTCGCTTGGTGTTTCTTAAACCCAGTCACCAAAATAAATACGAACACAGATTTTTTTTTCTTCTAGTTTAGAATTTCGCTGTAAAGCTGTATAAAAAGGCTATTTGCGTATAGATGTCCTTAATCTCGACCAGACAGACTTGAGGGAAGATAACTAGCCAGTTACAGAACCCCCTCCCCATGATCAACTCTTGGGTTAGTCTTATATGACTCAGTATGGGAAGTTGACCACCACTTTTATAGCACATTTACGGTCAACAAATTTTGCGACAACTGGAGGCGAGCCATAAACTCGTTAATTCGCATTCAGACCAAACTCCTCTGCTGTGTCCTGTGCTGTGTCTCTAAAAGTAACAGTACTGGCAACACATATATGCGTTTTCTTAGTTAATTTATACAATAATTATTTTTAAGTTATAATTTTTTTAACTTGTTTCTACAATTTATTGTTTTTAAATTTACTTTGTTAACAAAGAGCGCCGAATTTTAGGCTTAGAGTTAGATGAATAATATCTTTAAATAAAACAAATCGGAAACTCATTTTAATTTTTCTATAACTCAGTTTGTTTTTGCTTTTTAGTATAGCCGTGGTATTCCAATAAAAATGTACACAATATTCGCGAATATTGCCCCCTAGTGGCATAGCGGTATGTCTGCGGACTCATACGATACCTGTTGTGGGCAGAGCACAAATAGCCTATTGGGTAGCTTTTGGGGCTGAATTGTAAACAAACAAATCACGAATATTTCAAAATTTTTTCTCGTGTGCGTTATATTTTGTTAACTATCTTATGAACAACTGTATTTGAAAGTTATTTTATATGATATATCATGAAATAATTCTCATTAAAAAAAGCAACATTAAACTATTTTCCAAACTTTTCGTAGTTCGTCACACACTCATGTCATTACTACTGGAACACTGATCATTAGATCAAAGGCGGAACGTACAACCAATTTCTCGACCAAAACGTTTTACAACCAGAAACTGGTGCATTAATAGGAAGTAGGAAGAGCACACTCAAGGAAAAAAGGAAACTATTCATGACATCGGAATCCGAAGACATTTTATTTATTGCATTTCTATTTAACTCATAAATTTCAAATAATAGAGCTGACATAGAACAATTATAGAACAAGTAAGAAGCATAAGAAAACAACTGGTATTGAATACCCCAGATTTACTCCTAACACTCAGAAAACTATATTGTTTTACCTCACTTACTCACATCATAATCCATGTATTTCAGTAGTTTCTCAAGTTGTATTACTTATTTTCAGGTGGGTTAAGGCACTCGACTCGTAATGTGAGGGTCGCGGGTTCGAATCCCCGTCGCATCGAAAACATGCTCGCCCTTTCAGCCGTGGGGATGTTATAATGCAACGGCAATCCCAATATTCCTTGGCAAAAGAGTGGCCCAAGAGTTGGCGGTGGGTGGTGATGACTAGCTGCTACCTTCCCTCTAGCCTTACACTGCTAAATTAGGGACGGCTAGCGCAGATAGCCCGCGAGTAGCAAGTAATAAGAATATTCCTTTTTATTTTTATATATTATGAAGTACCCTATGACAATATTTTTCTGTTTATGTTGATTTAAAACACTCAAACTGTGGATTTGGCTTCATGTTAAATAAAGAAGAGCACCGACGGTTTTGGTTTTTACTTTTTTCAGAAGTAAATATCATTTTTTGTCAGTAGAGTACTGTAAAAAGTAAAAACTTCAAATGAAATCGCAAGTTCAGGAAATTACTTTACAGCTAACTGTTTACCGGCAATAACGTATTTAATTGTGTTTATGTTTCTAATACGTTATTAAGTTCAACATAATTAAAAGTGTTTTGCTCCTGATTTTCGTTTGTATTCCGGTGCGTCACGTTGCAGTGTCCAACAGTAATCAGCAAGCATTGACGGATTCCAGTTGCCTTAATATCGTTTTTCCATTGTAGCAATGTCCTGGTGAAACTGAAGATTTCGATGAAACGGTACGTGATGGGCAAATTTTGGTGTGCTTTTGTGATCAGCAACCAAAAATCTATAAGGAACACCCAACAGTGTTCAAGAAGCAAAAACTTCATTGTGCAGTATAATCTTTCCTGAAATTAGATGGGATAGTTATATAATCAGAAATTATATATAACTGGTTTGTTTGGTTTGTTTTGAATTTCGCGCACAGCTACTCGAGAGCTATCTGCGCTAGCCGTCCCTAATTTAGCAGTGTAAGACTAAAGGGAAGGCAGCTAGTCATCACCACCCACCGCCAACTCTTGAGCTACTCTTTTACCAACGAGTAGTGGGATTGCTAGTCATCACCGTCACATATAACGCCCCCACGGCTGGGAGGGCGAGCATGTTTAGCGCAACGGGGATTCGAACCCGCGACCCTCAAATTACGAAACGAGCGCTTTAATCACCTAGCTATGCCGGGCATATATATATATATATATATATAACTGATAATCTAAGTTTGTTTGTTTGCTTTTTGAATTTCGCGCAAAACTACACGAGAGTTATCTGCGCTACCCGCTCCTAATTTAGGAGACCAGCTGGTCATCATCACCCACGCCAATTATTGGGCTACTCTTTCGCCTACGAATACTGGGATTAACCGTCACATTATAACTCCCCCACGGCTGAAAGGGAGAGCAAGTTTGTTGTGATGGGGATTCGAACCCGCGCCTCTCAGATTATGAGTGAAGTGTCCCAACCATCTGGGCATGCAACGCCAGTAATCTAAGTAATTCATATAAATTGCATGACACCGTGTTAAATAGAAATTGAAACTAGGCAAATGCAGCTCACCTACTGAGCTTTCTTTTATAGTCGCTAAAGCTCTTGTAAAATTAGAAGACGGGATATTTTATCTGAAGTAATACTAGAGTAAGATTTTATTTTGTATATCTTGCAGTACAGGTTACCATCTATTGTATAACAATATAATGTTATATAATCCATTAGTAAGAGTGTCTGGGGTCCCCCGTTGGTACAGCGGTAAGTCTACGGATTTAAAATGCTAAAATGAAGGATTTGATTCCCCTCTGTGGACTCAGCAGATAGCCCCATGTGGCTTTGCTATAAGAAAACACATAAACATATATACGTACAATAGTTTCTGGGTGTGTATCCTCGTATAACTGACCAGTTTCTGGACGATTATCACCAAACCACAGGGTACCTTAGGGAATGACATGGAGTCAGTGGTTCAGGAGGAAGTCTACGGACTTATATGTGATGACAATATTAAGAGCTTATATTTCTCACATATATATTTTGAATAGTAATTTTAGGTCCGTTTAATGTCTTTATTAACAGCGTTGTTGAAATGTAATTCACACACGCTCCATTTTCATGACTTGCTTGTTTCTTCCGAATTTCGCGCAAACTTAGATTGAGAGCTATCTTTGCTAGCCGTCTCTAATTTAGCAGTGTAAGACTAAAGGGAAGGCAACCAGCTAGTCAATACCACCACCCACCGCCAAATCTTGGGCTACACTTTCAACAACGTGTAATGAGATTGACCGTCACATTATAACGCCCACACATGTGAAATGGCGATCATTTTTGATGTGATGGGGATTCGAACCCCTTCATTTCTAACCACCTGGCAATGCGAGACTTCCTCTTTCGTGGTTTTGAAAATGTAATAAGTTATGTAGTGTTAAAAATTTAATAGGCCTAATACTGACGACTTACGACAGGTGTAATTATTTACGATAGTGTTTTTCTAGTTTAGAAAAGGCGTTCACACCAAAACAATTACTGTAAAATAAGAATCCCTTTCAGTGATAGATTTCACATTTCTACGATTTGTCTTCACAAGGTTTACGTAATTTTAGACTCTTAATCTCATGCGCGAAGATTGGAACAAATATTTATAGAATAGCCAGAATCGTTCACTTCAGTACGTTTTGCTATTTAATGTGATAATTACGGAAAGTCTATATGCTTGTTACAGGTGAAACAATTGCACTTTAGTTTCTCAAAACGTTGCCGCTTGTGAAAGGTTTCTCCTGGAGAATTCCGAACGTTTCAAACTAAGTTGGATTCGGATAATGATCAAACTCCTGTGATCGCGTTAAGATTTTTAAAGCGAATTAATTGCTTAGCTATTCAAAAATCAAACCTTCCAACTGCCGGCATGTACATTAATTTAATCATATAAAAAGCGAGACAGAGACAGGTTAATGATTTCCTCTGAAACAAAGCGGCGTGACTGTGAATTTTCTTTTCATTTCTCATTCAATATAGATCGTGATTAGCGGAAACGATTCACAAAGAAACATACATGTGTTATTGCAATTTCAAAACTCTGATATACGGATAGTCTGGACTATTAAAATAATTTTATATTATTGTCTTACATTGACAGAGCTGAGCACATTTTCTTTGAAGTATGCCGATCAGTGACGTGCAACACTTCACAAATGAAGATGCAAGCCAGTGAAGGCGTGCTCACGTGTGATTGAATCATGGCAAATAACAGTTTTTTTTTTTAAATTGATTTCCTGTTTGCGCTAGCCGTCCCTAATTTAGTAGTGTAATACCAGAGGGAAGGCAGCTAGTCATCACCACCCACCGCCAATTCTTGGGCTATTCTTTTACCAACGAATAGTGGGATTGATCGTAATATTCTGACGCTCCCACGGCTGAAAGGGCGAGCATGTTTGCTGCCACCGGGAGTCGAACGCCTTAACACGCTTGGCCATGCCGGGCCCTTGAAAAACCTATACTAAACATTAGAAATCCTCCAAAAATGCTTGAATCGTAAATATGTCGTTTTTAAAATTTATTTCAATTGCAATAGACTAGATTGAAAGTAAAGAAGCAAATATGCGTGATTACATAGAACTTGTGAGCCTGCTTAAAAACTATGAAACTGTTTGCGCTGATAATGTACTACTACTGCTCGGAAATTACCTTCCGAGTTAAAAAAGAAACACAACAATTATAAATTAATTCTCATAATTATTCCCTTGTGTTTAGTGTAATAAACACCTCTCATTAGTTAATTATAAACAAGAATGTTAAATTTACTGAAATTAACCGTTATCTAGTTACAGAAACTAATTATTTAATTGTATCCGAAACTAGTTTTCCCAAAGTATTTCATTATTGGAATGTTTCAGTAAACTTTGTAAGCTTTTCTAATTAATTTATAATTTGTTAATATGGCGTAATCTCTTTTGTTAATAATTAAAATGCGAGAGATATGTGATATAAATCTTTGTTTTATATGTTTCAAATTAAAAAAACACAAAACGCAGTTGTTAAAAATTTTAACATATGTGACTGATTTTTACTACAACACGACGAACATTTAACGTCTAAACCGAAAACAGTTTGACCGTAAAATGAAAAGAAAAACACAACAAAAGTAACGCCAAGGCAAACTTTATTTGTTGCGCTTGTTTGTTTTTAAATTAAGCACAAACCTACAAATGAACTATTTGTGCTCTGCTCATCATGGGTATCGAAACCCGATTTCTCTTGGTATTAGTTCGCATAGATACCGCTGTGCCACTGGGGGCGTTTGTTAAGAAGAGGGCGACAAAAAGAAGGGATGTCAAAATGTGGCCAAGGCAATCAATATTGTTGGTTACATGGTTTAAAACTAGCTGTAAAAATACTAAACTAAACTTTTGTGTGAGATTATATACGTAAAAAGAGAACAAATGACATGTCACTCAGATTTGTGCTATTGTTAATTAAATTCAAAAATACAATAAAATAATTCTAAACCTAATATAAAGTTTCCTTTTCTATTTGTTTGTTTCGAATTTCGCGCAAAGCAACACGAGAGCTAACTGCGCTAGCTGTCCATAATTTTACAGTGTAAGATTAGAGGGAAGGGAACTAGCCATCACCACCCACCGCCAACTCTTGGGCTGCTCTTTAACCAACGAATAGTGGGATTGACCGTCACATTACAACAACCCACGGCTGAAAGAGCGAGCATGTTTAGTGTGACGGGGATTCTTACCAGAGACCCTCAGATTACGAGTTTAGTACCTTAACAACCTAGCCATGCCCGACCGTTTACTTTACTAGACAAGTAATTTTAAACTACGTATACAATAATATTGATTGCCTTTGTCATACTGGTATCCATTCTTTTAGTCACTATTGTCACAACAAATAACACTGTTATTGCTCGCAGTTTTTACAGTAAAATGTTTTTTGTTTAGATATATCTTTTGTGAAACATTATAAGTTATCTGATACTTAACATCAAATAAATAATATTTACTTCTAAAATTTTTATATAACACTTGTGGTAATAGTACGGAAGTGAGTTTAGACCTTTTTTCTCGAGGCTTGCTTTTTACTTTTGCCTCCTGCTAGTGTCCATTATTGCACTACGATTAATTAATTTGGAAGATGTTTGAACAGGTTAAAGTGTGCTCATGTGTTTATGTTCGTTTGAGTCCTTCATTCTGATAAGCATATGCATATAAGCTAAACTTAGCTGTGGTAGATGAATATTCAATTGATGTATTATAGCTTAGGGATGCACATATTGTGTCCAGTTGGATATTCAGAAGACATATTAAACAAAAAATCTGTTTTAAAGCTGACAAGTCTATTTACTTTACTAGCTTGTTTGTTTTTCTTTCGAATAACATATCTATGTCACTGTACTGGTTTTTAACATAAAAGTTGCTTTCACATCAAGGACAGACTGTATACAGACCTATGTCAGAGTTATTCTCAATGTCTATTTGTCCATTAATTATCTATTCCTAGGTCACTGGGCAACCTCAACAAAATTTTGTTGGATAGTAGTTTGTAACAAGGATCATGTTAATGAATGTGGGTTCACAACCTCCATCACTCCACATTCATTATATTGTTATTGGGCAGTTATTATCTTTGACGTAAGTTAGCATCAACTATATTCATAGGTAGCGCCACATCCGTACACCTAAAACAAAAGAAAACCATTAATTTTTTGTAACATAACATACACACAGTGTAGGGGAGGGCGAAAAAACATATTATATATCTTAAACAGTGCGATAGCACTCTCTATAAAGGAATGTAATGACACAAAATGGCGTCACTTTTTAAATAATATAAAAAACTCAGCTGAAGAGTCTACTCCAACAGCCACCATGAGATTGTTATGAGGAGCCGTTTCTTGAGTTATACCCACTTGCTTCTTTGACCTTTCAACTTCGGCCGAAACTCTATGGATGGATATTAAGAGCTGGGTGTTGAAAGTTGGTGACAGAAAGTACACCTACCAACCACTATCACGTTTTCCACTACATTTTCCTTCAGAGTCACATTGGCAGAGCATGTTATATTTTAAGTGAGTTCTTAAAGCTTGTACAACACTTTTGTTAAGGGTGGAATGGATACTATAATAATATTTTATGTTTTAAGTAAATTGTGCGAAAATTATAATTTGTGTGTTATTTATCATAACATCCAACCTCACATTTTTTTTTTTTCAAATCTTAATGCAACACAGGAAGGGTACCTCAGCTTGGGATACAAGCAAGCCCTATGGTTATGTAGACAGCACGAACTGCACGCGGCCCGGCATGGCCAAGCGTGTTAAGGCGTGCGACTCGTAATCTGAGGGTCGCGAGTTCGCATTCCCGTCGCGTCAAACATGTTCGCCTTTTCAGCCGTGGGGCGTTATAATGTGACGGTCAATCACACTATTCGTTGGTAAAAGAGTAGCCCAAGAGTTGGCGGTGGGTGGTGATGACTAGCTGCTTTCCCTCTATTCTTACACTGCTTAATTAGGGACGGCTTGCACAGATAGCCCTTGAGTAGCTTTGTGCGAAATTCCAAAAACAACAACAAAACAACGAACTACACAGCGCATGCGCACTAGTACATAGTACATAGTACATTGGTGGTCCACTTTTCATCTAGCTAAGACTGTACCAGTATTGGTGGTCCATTTTTCATCTAGCTAAGACTGTACCAGTATCGGTGGTCCACTTTTCATCTAGCTAAGACTGTGCCAGTATTGGTGGTCCACTTTTTATCTACCTAAGACTGTACCAGTATTAGTGGTCCACTTTTCATCTAGCTAAGACTGTACCAGTATTGGTGGTCCACTTTTCATCTAGCTAAGACAATACCAGTATTGAAATTTATATGCAAAAACGGCTCGTTTGGGTTGAGAAAATATTTTACATAGAAGAGCGAACAAGTTTCGAAACGTTGTTCGCTCTTCTATGTAAAATATTTTCTCAACCCAAACGAGCCGTTTTTGCATATAAATTTATCAACAAGTGGGTTTCTCGACATCACTGATTAATACCAGTATTGGTGGTCCACTTTTTACCTACCTAAGACTGTGCCTGTATTGGTGGACCACTTTTCATCTAGCTAAGACTGTACCAGTATTGGTGGTCCATTTTTCATCTAGCTAAGGCTGTACCAGTATTGGTGGTCCACTTTTCATCTAGCTGAGACTGTACCAGTATTGGTGGTCCACTTTTCATCTAGCTGAGACTGTATCAGTATTGGTCCACTTTTCATCTAGCTAAGACTGTACCAGTATTGGTGGTTTATTTTTCATCTAGCTAAAACTGTACCAGTATTGGTGGTCCACTTTTCATATAGCTGAGACTGTACCAGTATTGGTGGTCCACTTTTCATCTAGCTGAGACTGTACCAGTATTGGTGGTCCACTTTTCATCTAGCTAAGACTGTACCAGTATTAGCTTTGTGCGAAATTCCAGAAACAACAACAAAACAACGAACTGCACTGCGCATGCGCACTAGTACATAGGTTTATGTGTAAATTTTACTCACGGGCGGAAGTAATTTCAAAACTTTACAAGCTCTTCACAAGAAAGTTCTTCGTCGAAATCCACGAATTTTGTACAAAAACAAAAGTATCAGAAATTTAAGATCTAAATTTTGTCTTAGATAAGCCGAGCTCTGTAAGCCACAAAACGTATTGTTTCGAGCCACAAGCAACGTTACTAGTAGAGTAAATACGCAGGAAGTGTTCATACCGGTTCCAAACAAAGGTTTATATGATGGCTGAGGTTTGCAGAAAGTGTTCATACCGGTTCCAAACAAAGATTTATACAGTGGCTGAGGTTTGCAGGAAGTGTTCATACCGGTTCCAAACAAAGATTTATACAGTGGCTGAGGTTTGCAGGAAGTGTTCATACCGGTTCCAAACAAAGGTTTATATGATGGCTGAGGTTTGCAGGAAGTGTTCATACCGGTTCCAAACAAAGATTTATGCAGTGGCTGAGGTTTGCAGGAAGTGTTCATACCGGTTCCAAACAAAGGTTTATATGATGGCTGAGGTTTGCAGGAAGTGTTCATACCGGTTCCAAACAAAGATTTATACAGTGGCTGAGGTTTGAGTATCAAACATTTGCGTCATAAAACCAAACTGGGTGTGTGAAAACAAAGAAAACAAACAATACTCTCGTATTCAGCTGGGAGAACTTTTGGTTCGTGAAATTTGTTTAATTATGATGTGTTAACTAGTAACGTCTTTATGGTTTAGATTCTCAAATATCAAAGGTGTCGCTGTTACAATGGGTGATTTTTTTAAATGAAACCTATTTTGTACACAAGCATGCCATGCAAATAACTCTGGGTTGTGACAGCATGTTTCGGGGCATGCTTGTTTACTTTTTCCTTGGCCGCGTGACTCAATACCGTAAGTCTTGCTGTACACATAATCATACGAAACGTATTTTTAGTTTTTATTTGTGACTTTGAAGGACCACAGACGTTGCTCTGTCGATATGTCAGATATTTAAATTTTGATACCTCTTAACTTTCGTGAAATTCCAGTTAAAAAAGAAACCTAACAAGATTTTTGGCGGCATAGAAAAGTGGACTACCAATACTGGTACAGTCTTAGCGAGAAGAAAAGTGGACCACCAATACTGGTACGATCTTAGCTAGATGAAAAGTGACCACCAATACTGGTACAGTCTTAGCGAGAAGAAAAGTGGACCACCAATACTGGTACGATCTTAGCTAGATGAAAAGTGACCACCAATACTGGTACAGTCTTAGCTAGATGAAAAGTGGACCACCAATACCGGTACAGCCTTATCTAGATAAAAAGTGGACTACCAATACTGGTACGGTCTTAGCGAGAAGAAAAGTGGGCCACCAATACTGGTACGATCTTAGCTAGATGAAAAGTATACCACCAATACTGGTACAGTCTTAGCTAGATGAAAAGTGGACAACCAATACTGGTACGGTCTTAGCTAGATGAAAAGTAAACCATCAATACTGGTACAGTATTAGCCAGATGAAAAGTGGACCACCAATACTGATATAGTCTTAGCTAGATGAAAAATGGACCACCAATACTGGTAAGTCTCAGCTAGATGAAAAGTGGACCACCAATACTGGTACAGTCTTAGCTAGATGAAAAGTGGACCACCAATACTGGTACAGTCTTAGGTAGATAAAAAGTGGACCACCAATACTGGTACAGTCTTAGCTAGATGAAAAGTGGACAACCAATACTGGTACAGTCTTAGCTAGATGAAAAGTGGACCATCAATACTGGTACAGTATTAGCCAGATGAAAAGTGAACCACCAATACTGGTACAGTCTTAGCCAGATGAAAAGTTGACCACCAATATTGATACAGCCTTAGCTAGATAAAAATTATACGTTGTTTTCTAACAATATTTTTAAAAGGGCTGAAAGATGGACCACCGACACTTATACATCACTAACCTGATAAAGCGTATGCGGGTTTTCCAAAATGTATTTTAAACATAACTACAAAAGTGGACCAGTGACACTTGTACAACCTTAGTCTGAGAAATCACATATGGTTTTGTAACAAAATTTTAACAGAGCCAAAAAATGGACTATACAATCTCAACCTGACAAAGTATAAAAGGTTTTTTTGTGTTTGTACACTTTGTAAAGGGCCATCTTGACACTTAGCTGCAATAAACGTGACTTTAACATTATTTTCGTTGCGTGTAGTCGTCAAACCTATCGTAACAAATAAATCAGCACGAAGAGAAATGTAAGAAGAAAAACCACGTCTTCAGTATTTAATGAAAACTTCTAGTTAAACGAAGTATTGTATTTAAATTAATTAATTAATTATTAATTATTTAACTCTGAGAAAATACAAATATTTCCTGAATTTGAAAGTATTAATATTTCTCAGAATATAATTATATGCGTATCAATTTAATATTTGGAAATGAATTTACTTTATATCTATGTGACAAACTGTAATCAGAGGTCTTCTTAGTTTTTGGTACTTTTCCCACAAAATGAAAGAATTGTTGATATTAAATATACATTACATTCACTCCTTGTTTTTAATCTGTTACTATAACTACATCTGATTTTTTCGTATTATAATTTGCACTAAACCGACCAGAATAATTACTTTAAATTTATATTAAAAATACAATAAGCATATGACATACGTAAACGGATATTTTCCCAGCGTTCTTAAGCCACGTAATTACCATTACGTTTTTTATTGTATTTTCAACCGAATCTGCCAGCAGCTTGTGACAACAGATAAACATCGACCTGATGCTATATTTGATCTCTAATTTTTGGATTGAGCTTTTTTTTTTTTTTTTAATTTTGCGCAAAGCCACACGAGGGCTATCTGCGCTAGCCGTCCCTAATTTTGCAGTGTAAGACTAGAGGGAAGGCAGCTAGTCACCACCACCCACCTCCAACTCTTGGGCTACTCTTTCACCAACGAATAGTGGGATTCACCGTTACATTATAACGCCCCACAGCTGAAAGGGCGAGCATGTTTTGTTAAGACGGGGAATCGAACCCGCGACCCTCAAATTACGAGTTGAACGCCTTAACTCACCTGACCATGCCGGACCTGGACTGAGCTGTCAATGAGATTATCATGAGTCTATAAGATAATATTATTATATTTTTTATTATTTATAGCAATTATAGAAATTATTTATAGCAGTAAACATGAAAAATATGATATTACTTCATTTTTTACACATTCTTCCATCATATGTTTTAAATATCTTTGTGTGAAAATTAAGAACTATGCAAACATCTTGATACGATGTGTAAAAGCAAATAAAACATGGTTCTATTGATTGAAATGCAAGTGACTTCCCATGTAATAATGCACTTACAAACAAGTACTCAAAATCTTTCACGTTCTTCTATTTCCAGGTTCTGAGTAGTATACAGGAGCACAATACGGTTTCATGTGCAACGAATAACATTGATATATATTGAGTAGTCGCCTTCAATATATCTGTTCGATTTTCCTATAAGTCTCATAAGCTTCATGCGTATGACTTTTGGAGACGCGACATGAAATTCTTTATTCTAATTCTGTTATTTCTTGAGAGATATTGATTGTTTTTAAGAGAAATGGCTTGGATTTTTATGCGACATTGTTTTTTTTTCTATCGTGAATGTTTAAAAACCACTAGATAGATCTTTGGACTTCAACTGCAAGCTGTTCGAACTTGGTCACATCTTATATTCCTACCTACGCCTGTGTTCGAGAGTTGAAAACGATATTCATAAGATAAAACAGTTTTTGTGCACACAATGTGTGCTTGTTTAACTTTATAAGGGAATATATAATGTTGAAAATTAAAGATTCAAGTATATTAATAGAAAGACTCGAGTGTTCAAACTTTCATTCCTTCTCAGTTTCAGAAACATAAGTTGGTATGTTCCATTTCATTTTTTATTTCAGACTTATAAATGAAATTCCTATTAAAGTTAAAAGTTATAAATCTTATGCAGCAGCTTGAGTACACAGAAAAAAATGTATTAATTCTAAGCTTTCACGGTGATGTCATTCTAAGACTTTGGATTAATTAAGTTTTGATTCTTTGCCATTATTATTTTGTTCAAGTTGGTTAATTGAAAGGTATTTTTTAGTTCTCCGTGTATATATATATTATATATTAGTTTTCCTTTCACTGAAGTCTGCATACAGATGCATGTTTCTGACAAAAGAAACAAGTAAGAGTTTGATTTGTTTTGAATTTCGCGGAAAGCTACACAAGGGCTATTTGCGCTAACCGGCTTTACTTTAGCTGTGTAAGACTAGAGGGAAGGCAGCTAGCCATCACCACCCACCACCAACTCTTGGGCTACTCTTTTACCAACGAATAGTGGGATTGACCATAGCATTATAACTCCCCACGGCTGAAAGGGCGAGCATGTTTAGTGTGATAGGGATTTGAACCCTCAGATTTCGAGTCGAGTGCATTAACCAGCAATTATATTTTATAACAGTAAAACAATAATAAACACTATGTAACACAAATTTTGTTTCTGGATAGTATGTGTTATTTCTTAATTGCTTATGTTGTAAAAGTACAGAAAATGGCCATTATTTCCTTCAAACTTAGCTTTTGTGACCTGGATAATGAAATTTAGAAATTAACCTATTTTCTATATAAAAACAGGCGAATTTGCACATTTTCATTCACGTAAGGTCTGAATAAAACAACATATGAATCAAGATTTACATGTATTTATACTAAAGTTATACAAAAATGTTCAGAAGTGAGTAGTTTTTCCAGATTTGTGACTGTAATGTAAATCACTTTCACGTATCAGCTCCCAAATATAGACTCCCATCATGTTTTCGTTATGCGCTTCCAGGTCACAAAAGCAAAGTTTGAAGAGGAAAATAAGTCTTTTCCACTTACTTTAGGCATAAGCAATTGGGAAATAACACTTTCTGCCCAGGAACAAGAATAAGTAAACATTTTGTTACGTATTGTAATGGTATTTTATAACCTTATAACAGCAACAAGTAAGGGCATTTTATAACAGTTAAACAAGGTAGGATATTTTGTAACAGTAAAACAACAAGTAAGCGTATTTTATAACAGTACAACAACAGATAGGTAAGGGTATTTTATAGCAGTGCAACAACAAGTAAGGGTATTTCATAAAGTAAAACAACAAGTAATGATAATTTATAACAACACAACAAAAAGTAATTGTATTTTATATCAGTACAACAACAAGTAAGTGTATTGTATAAGAGTACAACAACATGTAAGGGCATTTTTTACAATAACAAGTAAGGATATTTTACAACGGTACAACAACAAGTAAGGATATTTGATAAGGGTACAATAACAATTAAGGATATTTTACAACGGTACAACAACAAGTAAGGATATTTTACAACGGTACAAGAGAAAACGAAAAAAATATTCCTTAAAAATTAAATTTCTGACGCCATTTTGAATAACAATTTCTTATTTTTACAAGTGTATAATTCTTTCCATTTGAAATTAAACAAAACAAAACAAACAAACAAACCTTTCCATTTAAGTGACGCTTTAATTGTCCAAATTCAAATATTGATTTTCAGGTAAAACCTAAACCTGAACTATTTATTAAATTAGGCCCAGTATGGCCAAGTGATTAGGGCACACAACTCGCAATTTGAGTGTCGCGGATTCAATTCCCCATCACATCAAACATGTTCTCCCTTTCAGCCGTAGGGGCGTTATAATGTGACGGTTAATCTCATTTCGTTGGAAAATAGTCCAAGAATTGGCGGTGGGTGGTGATGACTTGCTGTCTTTTCTCTGGTCTTACACTGCTAAATTAGGGGCGGCTAGCGCAGATAGTCCTCATGGCTTTGCGCGAAATTCAGAACAAAATCAAAACAAAACGAATGTATTAAATTAAACTAGAATATTCTACGTAAAACCTATAGAGTGGATTTTAATGAGAAAGACCTAGTAATACGGAACGTGTAAATATAATAATCTTTAACAATGGGCATGCGCAGTTTTACTACTCTTCCAAAAAAGAGCTTCTGATTACTTTGATTATACCTTGAAGGCAATACTTTACGAAATTAAATTTTACGCAGTTTGTTTTCACTACGTGACTGTATTATGGATGTGTGAAACTTCTTAATATAAATCACATCAGTACATATTCATTTATTCAACACCAGGGTATTTGTCTCTCATTGTCTCTCATATTTCTCGAACCTATGTTGTTTCACACATAGACACTCATATGTATGTAAACTTATTTTACACACACACATATGTATGTAAATTTATTTTACACACACACACATATTTATGTACATTTATTTCACACATATATATATATGTAAGTTTATTTCACACACACATATATATCTAAATTTATTTCACACACACATATATATATAAATTTGTTTCACACACACACATATATACAGGTAAATTTAGTTCACACAAATATACAGATAAATTTAGTTCACACAAACAGACAGGTAAATTTAGTTCACACAAATATACAGGTAAATTTAGTTCACACAAATAGACAGGTAAATTTAGTTCACACAAATATACAGGTAAATTTAGTTCACACAAATATACAGGTAAATTTAGTTCACAGAAACAGACAGGTAAATTTAGTTCACACAAACAGACAGGTATATATAATTAAATTTACGGTAGATGAAAATACAAAAATATCAATTTTAACAGAAATTAGATTTATTTTACTTAAACTTTCATCGGTTTACATAAATATCTAATTAATTCAGACATGTCTTTCTAACCTACCTCCCAATCCCATAAAGCTTCGTAGCAATGATTTGACCAGATATTTTCGACAAATATTCTTACTATCGGCTGCCGAAACGCAAATTAGTTATAGATTACATCAGTGGTTTCTTACTTTTATATATACGTGAAGTATTAACTATATTTTGAAAGGTTTCATTAAGTGAATAATGAAGATTTTCACAACGTAAATCACATCAATAAATAGCACCTATAATTTAAACAAAACTGAAACATGTTGAAGAATTAATATAATAATGGTGATGAATTTGGTTTGGTTAAACAAAGGTCTTGAGGTTAAATATGAAACTTTATTTTTTAAATCAAACTTGTGTTTCGATTAAACTAGATGAAAGCTTTGTTGCTAATTTTAATATATCTGTCAGTCTCCAAGTGTAATCCGTAACTTAGAACAAATAACATGATCAAATTCGCTCTAATGATGGTTTTATAATTTAAATTTTAGAAATACGTAAATAACTAATATCAAGAGATTGAATATGTAAAATTATTTAATAAAAATATAAAACAAAATCGACAAAGATTACTAACAATCGAATGAAGATTAGAAATATTGAAATCTCGAATAAGTAAACACTGTCATTTTAAACCAGTACGACACGATATGTAATATATAAATTAAACGAGCAAACCAAAGACCCCTAGTGTTCAACTATAGTCACACGTAGTTATAAATTACTGACTAGATGGAAAGGGAAGGCAGCCAATCGGCAATATTCCCAACTGAAAGCACTTTGGGTAGTTTAGCGGTACCATGGTTCAAACCCAAGATCCTATGATCTGCCACTTTAATCACCATACTGAAACCAAATCATTGAATACGTTGTAAAGTACGTTTAGAAAAAAGCAACTTTGATTGGTTAATGGAAAGTATTAGTTAAAACTCTATATTCTTACGCAGACACATACACAAACACATATATATATATTGGAACTTATTTAGAAATTTAGCATGTTTATGGTATAAATGTCTTAAAAGGAAAATAAATTACAACTAATTACAATTAGAATATAAACGAGCTATTTTGCTCTGTGGAATTTCTAAACCACACAAAATGTCTTTTATACGTTGTGAGATCTATTCAATTGTTGACTGAAATATATTTTTTGTTACAGTTTTACAGCCAAAAGTTTCACGTGACACATCGATGATTCTAGCACAAACAAAGGAAACGAGTACTAAAGGTGTAACATTGTCATATGTAGAAAAATCTCTATTACTGTAAATAAATGTAGTTTTTACATGTGGATCAAGTAGCACAGTACTAACTAAATGTCGTAGTTACTTTTAAATGTATTGTTTGTTCATTCAGCATCTGTTTAATACATATATGTTTCAATAACAGTTACTTTACAAGATGATTTACTAAAATTAGATTGTTATAAGAACAACTAACATGCAATTGATAAAAAAGGTACTTACCGTGACGAAAGCCTATCATACTTAATTAGACATTTCAGAATCTACTAATTCCAATATTACTGTGGCCTAGCCTGACTAGATGGTTAGGGCGATTGACTGGCAACTTGCAGCTCTCGGATTTGAATTCACATCCCACCAAAACATATTCGTCTTTTCAGCCGTAGGGGTGTTATAATGTAACTGTTAATCTCATTATTTCTTGGTAAAATGTGACCCATGAGATGGCAGTGAATGATGATGCTTAGCTGCGTCCCCTCTAGTCTTTCACTGAAAAATTAGGGACAGCTGATGCAGATAGTCTTGGTGTTGTCTAGTGCGAAATTCAAAACCATCATTAGCGATATGTAAAAATATATACATTGAATATGATATATAAGATATGTACGAGCACAATATATGTATTCCTATATTATCTCCAAAATATATATTATTACAGATTATTAAAGGCCAAAGATGTATCATCATTGGAACTTAAAATGAACCAATGTGGTTCAGCATACAGCAATAGTAATCATACATTTAATCACCTAAGTATACGTGTTCAAATTATCATTAAATATACGAAATTAAAATATGCTATAGGTGTGTGTGCGTGCGTGTGCGTGCGTGTGTATACATGCAAAATTTAGACTGTAAATACTATAAATACATTTACAATATTATTTGGTGATAGGCCTAAATCCTTGTTTAGTTCTTAACAGTTGAGCTGTATTTTATGCATTAAAAATATAACTATCAGGTAAAGAACATGAAGTGTTTCTATTTTTTTTATTCATTAGCAGATTAGGTGGATAGTGACACATCAGGTTTGTGAAGTTTCACGAATTTTCCCTTCGCTTCTTGGATGTGGCATGATATGCATATACATAGCATCCTTATGATATCAAACATTCTTATTAGTAGGCCTAATGAGATATGTCGGAAATCCATTCTTTAATGTCTTGTTAAGGAACACAATGACATAAAACAATTAGTACATGACTGCCTTAAAGGGATTAAAATTGGGGTAAAAATTGTCATTTTTGGCCCAGCATGGCCAGGTGGATAGGGGCACTCGATTCGTAACCCGAGGGTCGCGGTTTCGAGTCTACTTCACACCAAACATGCCTGCCCTTTCAGCCATGGGGGCGTTATAATGTGACGGTCAATCCCACTATTCGTTGGTAAAAGAGTAGCCCAAGAGTTGGCGGTGGGTGTTGATGGCTAGCTGCCTTCTCTATAGCCTTACACTGCTAAATTAAAGATGGCTAGCGCGGATAGCCCTTGTGTAGCTTTTCGCGAAATTCAAAACAAACCAAACCACATTTTTTAAAAACAAATCGACCAATCGACTGTTACTCTTGATTGTTTTACTTATCATTACAATTAATTTTATGTATATCATTCCAAGTAAAACGTAACAGTTTCATTGATTCATATTTCAAATTGTATTCTTTATTTGTTTTCTATTTTTCGTAATACGGCTTATTTCAAATGCTATGGATAACCTAATTTTATTTTTTATTACTTTTTGTATCCTTCCGTTCTGAAGTCTTTTTTTTATCTCTAAGTATTTTGAGATCTCAGGCCTAAGATTGCACTTATGATTAATTGCTTGTTTTTGTCTCTAAATAATTTGGGAACTGAAGTTTAATAGTGCACTCATGTTTAATTGTTTGTTTTCATCTCTAAGTAATTTGGGTTCTCAGAGTTTAGAGTGAACTCATACTTAATTGTTTGTTTTCATCCCTAAGTAATTTGGGTTCTCAGAGTTTAGAGTGCACTCATACTTAATTGTTTGTTTTCATCCCTAAGTAATTTGGGTTCTCAGAGTTTAGAGTGCACTCATACTTAATTGTTTGTTTTCATCTCTAAGTAATTTGGGTTCTCAGAGTTTAGAGTGCACTCATACTTAATTGTTTGTTTTCATCTCTAAGTAATTTGGGTTCTCAGAGTTTAGAGTGCACTCATACTTAATTGTTTGTTTTCATCCCTAAGTAATTTGGGTTCTCAGAGTTTAGAGTGCACTCATACTTAATTGTTTGTTTTCATCTCTAAGTAATTTGGGTTCTCAGAGTTTAGAGTGCACTCATACTTAATTGTTTGTTTTCATCTCTAAGTAATTTGGGTTCTCAGAGTTTAGAGTGCACTCATACTTAATTGTTTGTTTTCATCTCTAAGTAATTTGGGTTCTCAGAGTTTAGAGTGAACTCATACTTAATTGTTTGTTTTCATCTCTAAGTAATTTGGGTTCTCAGAGTTTAGAGTGCACTCATACTTAATTGTTTGTTTTCATCTCTAAGTAATTTGGGTTCTCAGAGTTTAGAGTGCACTCATACTTAATTGTTTGTTTTCATCTCTAAGTAATTTGGGTTCTCAGAGTTTAGAGTGCACTCATACTTAATTGTTTGTTTTCATCTCTAAGTAATTTGGGATCTCAGAGTTTAGAGTGCACTCATACTTAATTGTTTGTTTTCATCTCTAAGTAATTTGGGTTCTCAGAGTTTAGAGTGCACTCATACTTAATTGTTTGTTTTCATCTCTAAGTAATTTGGGTTCTCAGAGTTTAGAGTGCACTCATACTTAATTGTTTGTTTTCATCTCTAAGTAATTTGGGATCTCAGAGTTTAGAGTCACTCATACTTAATTGCATTTTTCTTTTAAGTGTGCAGTCATGACGTCACTTGAGTCGAACAGCTGTTGTTATCCGTTGCTTTAGTGGCGATTACTATGATAGGTTAGTCAATGAATTGGTGCCATAAGCATAGTTCAGTTTTATGTGTTTCGTAATTATCACCTGCTTTTAATGCTTCTAATACCTGCTATAAAGTAAAATTGCTTGCAATTTATTGTACGAGAAACTCTGTACTCTTGAGAGTCGTTTAAGGACGGTGAGGTATAAACTCCACATTATATCTCATTATTCAAGTATGTCTATTATGAATCTATTTACATTACATTAATGCATTGATCTTCTTTTAACTCTTGAATTTCTCGATGGAAGTTTCACTGGCAAGTATAGTATATGTCTATACTATATTTAATGATACATCTGTAGTATTTATGACATAAGTTTCTATTAAGTTATTTATACGTTCAGCTGTAATTTACCCAACACACATACCTATACATATTTGACAAGAAATTATTTCATTTCGTAACTACAGAGAGATTTGAATGAATTATCTGTTTCATAATAATATTTACTATCAATATACCATTATTACAGAAATTGTTATTGTATTAGTAATGAAGATACATTTTTGTAAGCGTTTGAATTAGTTCTTCATAATACATACAAATATAAAAATAAACCAGCTTACAGCTCTGTAGTTTTATTGTTCAAATAATACATACAAATACAAAAATAAACCAACTTACAGCTTCTGTAGTTTTATTGTTGAAGTTATTTTAACCTGCCCTTTTTTATTAGCAGGATAGTTAAAAAAATCATCGACTGGAAAAATAATAAGGAAATATAAAAAGTGTAGGAAAAGTATTGTTAGTTAACAGAAACGAGTGTTAGTGAGTCTCTCTTATGACTGTATAATTAAGGTTATTCAATGTTGTTTTTAATATGTTCCATACGCACTTCCAAAACACAAATGTATATACGATATTAAATCAGTTATTTAAATAAAAAACAAACAAATAACCGAAAACGTTCTTTATGGAAAATACACATATGGAGTCATACTTGAAAAGCCTCTATAAAAGGTAGGCTAAAAGCATTCTCCTGCAGCTGTTCCTACAAATCATATAAATAATGTCATAGTTTAACATGATCCTGCTGTCATAAAGAGTCTCACAGAATATTCAGACTGCTGTAGATGCAAGGAAACGTGTAAAACTGCTGCGTATTACATGTTTGAAAGGGTAGTTACCTCTTGCTATATTAATAGGTTCATTTACGAAAAGACGCCAAAGGCAGACAAAGTACAAGAACCACTCCCGACCATAACGCCACCTATGTTTTTACATTGTAGTAACTTTTAGTGTATAACGTTTCATGTGTGATTGAAAATTTGGGGTACCTTTCATATTAATAAAACTTTCGAAATATTAAAATGTCCTTAATAATACTGTCACGAAGTATATTCACAAAACCCCATTTCATATTTTTAATAATTAATACCCTAAAGGTTTTCATGTTTTACCTATTTCTTTCTTAACGAACGTTTGAATGAAACTAGAATGTTAGTGCATGTTGACAATTATATGTTTACATTATTTGCAAATATATACACATACGTGTTTTTTTTTAGAGTATAATTATACGACTGTTCAATTCCTCAGTTCCATTAAAATATAACATTATATGGTTACTAAACTGTATTGTTTATTCACAAGGGTTTACATGTTTCTGATGTTGAATTAACTATTTATATGAAATAATATATAATTAGAAGGTGGAATTTACTTCATATATATGTAATTAAAATAATAACCTGTATAGTCAGTGTGTGCGTGTGTTAGCGCTAGCTTACATGGAAACCCGATGTTTGTATTGGTTAATTGTGCAATGATTATTTTACTCCTATACGGGTGAACGACAATTAACGTGTATTGTTTCATACGAGTACAAAACTACGACATTTATAACATTAAATGTAAGGACTATTATTTCAGTGACATTAACAAGCACGCAAAACAAAAGCACATAAAATAAATCCTCGATTTTTTCGTAGCCTATAAATAACGTAATACTATTACATCTCAGCATGAATTTCATCAGGTGTATAAAAAAATACGATTACGTTTGCGTTTAAAGACAAAGACAAAGCTACTCAAGGCCTATCTGTGCTCTACCCTGACCCCGCTAGTACAGCGGTAAGTCTACGGATTTACCACGCTAAAATCAGGGGTTCGATTTCCCTCGGTGGGCTCAGCAGATAGCCCGATGTGGTTTTGCTATAAGAAAACCACTGTGCTCTACTCACTATTGGTTCTGATATGCAATTTCTAACGTTGTAGGTCGATAGACGTAACGCTGAGGCGCTGGGTTTGAATGGGAGAGAGGGGCCTACAATTATGCCTAAAATTTAAATATGCTTTTACGCCAAGTACAAGTTTACTGGTTTTGTCATCTACAGCAGTTAATCTTAATAGTCACTGCTCTAACTCAATTCGTTTTCGATGATATTTAGCTTACACACTGCATGGAAAAAAAATACAGATTTCAAATAACATACAGACGCGGCTGAGAAACTCACACATATATATACAATACATTCACACACAAAAACAACAAATCGGCAGCAGCTCATTTTTACACGTCTTAATACCACAGGTTTAAAAATTCACTATTTTATAGTTATTATACGTTTACAACTATCCCAATACAGGCGTTTAAAAATCGACATCTAGGCCTAACGTTTAAGTTCTCTTCGTACCCAAAAAAAACGAGTTATCCGCTAGAGGAACGAAATATTACGTAATTTCCGCTATTGCTGGTACTAGAACCGAGAATCTGTTGATACTCAAGGGGAGAGTAGAAAAAAGTTGATGCCATTATGGAGGGAAAAATTTAAATAACTGAAATAGCCACAAACAAAGACAATTGATTTTTACACTCGTGACACTACAATTTAAAAATTCACTATTTAATAATTGTAATACGTTTTCAACTATCATAATAGGTACATAGTAACACAGAGAGTTAACTGTGCTGTAGTTGCTTGTTCTTCCTCGTATATCTTGAGTGACGAGTTTAGTGAAATAGACTAAGCGAGATGAAACATTTCTATGTTGTCTTTTTGTTGTCACCATGTTGTAATTCTCAGCAGAAGAGTGTGCATTGCAAACACGTCTTTCATACATAGTTGTTGTTGTTGTTTTTTTTTCAATTCCTACGAGCAATGCACATATGTTGAATATTACGGAACAAAGCTGAAAGGTAAGAACTTGTGCTCTGATTTTGTAAACATTATAGGATAACAATTATATGCTGTAAGACGCCTTCTGTAATTTTAATTGATTTATTAAATACTGACAAAGTATATGAGTCCAAGAACTTAAATTACCATATAATGCCAAATAAAAAAATAATCACAGCTGAATAATGTCCCCCGGTGAGTTGAAAGTTAGTTTACGGAATTACAAACCTAAAATCCTTTGTTTGATTCCCTTGAGGTGGACAGATCTCTTATAACCTATTACGTAATTTAACGCTAAGACAGCAATATATTAATTAGTTGCATTTCTTAGAGATGTTCACGAGAAATAATAATCTCATTTGCCGCTTTTTAAATAATTAAAATAATTCACAATCTGCTACTACTTAAATATTAAGATTAGAGCATTTATATACGGTAAAAAAGTGTTTCGAAACTAAACATTCTGTGGACATATAAACGATGGCATTATATAAGCGTATAAAACAAATGATTGTTTGAAATTAATCACAAATTTACGTGGTAGATTATTTGTGCTCTGCCCACCACGGTTATTGAAACCAGGTTTCTAGCATTATAAGACCACAGACATACCGCTGTGCCACGGGGGGGATAACACGAATGAAAAAATACGTAACCCAGTGGAATAGCGGTATGTCTGCAAAATTACAATCCTAGAAACTGGATTTCGATACCCGTGGTGGGTACAGCACAGATAGCTCTTTGTATAATTTTGTGTTTAATTACAAACATTATATATGTAGGTATTAATAAGTATATATAAATATATGTTTTTGCGTAATCTGGATATGTGTTGAATGAAAGTTTCTTTCGACAATATAAATATATTCTTATTACATGTATGGTTTGTTAAAGCAAGCTTTGCAATAAATTTTTAAGTAGGTTTTTCCTCAAGTAATCGATTCGAAATTGATTTGGACACACATTAGCGACTAAACTTTAAGGGTAAATTTAATATTTAATTAATACAGTTTTCTTTTGTGTCAAAGCTTTCTAAGACATGGTTTCTATTTTTTATCGCTAACCAGTTCTCTTTGGTCTACTTTAGAATAGATGAAATGAGTCATATCATTACATAACAAGTGTGGCACTCAATGGAGTGCATATCTCAGACACAGAAAGAAACCGATTTTGGCAGAACAATGAGTAATACTATTCTATATATACAGTATATACGTTAAGTTTTATAAAAATCTGATAATATTTGACTGAATTACAGTCAGCAAAAATCGGTATCTATGTCAACCAGTTGGGACTGTTTTGATTTTTGTGAGCTTGCTGTAACCTTGACCCTATAAAAAGTGATCACTTTTAAATTAGGTCATAGTCCAAGTGTGTACTAACTTTGTACCAAATCTTTTTAGTCGTTTTAGAGAAATGTTTCTGACAAACAGGCAAACAAAGAAACACACAAGGGTAAAAACATAACCTCCGTTACATCTTCAGTGCTGGAGGTAAAAACATACATTTAAAATTCATTATATCACGAATGTGTGTGTGTTTTCTTATAGCATAGCTACATCGGGTTATCTATTGTGTCCGAGAGGAATCGAACCCCTGATTTTAGCGTTGTTTGAAAGTTTGCTGCAGCAAACAGTAACATGTTATTAGGAACTACAAACAATATTTTGTTTTGGAATCACGCTGACAAAATTCGAGAAACTTCTAACAGAAAACCTATTGTTAACAACTCATTTCTACGGCTCTCCAGTGGCACAGCGGTATGTCTGCGGACCTACAACGCTAGAAACCGGGTTTCGATTTCCGCGGTGGGCAGAGCACAGATAGCCCATTGTGTGGCTTTGTTGTTAAGCTACAAACAAACTTACACGGCTCTTCCTTATGCAAATCGGTTTAATTAGGTGACATCCCAGGGCTTAAACAGAATTATCAAATAATTGTACAGAGGTGTGTGTTTTCTTATAGCAAAGCCACATCGGGCTATCTGCTGAGCCCACCAAGGAGAATCGAACACCTGATTTTAGCGTTGTAAATCCGGAGACATACCGCTGTACTAGCGGGGGGCTTGTTCAGAGGATAATTTAAGAATTTTCAATATCAATTCAGTCTGTGTAGAAGAACAGTTAATCTTGTCTTCATAGACCGAAAGGGAGCACATAAGGCTTAACTTCTCTACAGATTGAATTGTGCTCATTATGAAGGCGTTAACGGAATGGTTTGTTACTTCTAAGTTGGGGCACCATAAAAACAATTGATTAAAGTAGCAAGAGTCATAAGTTAAAGTTTTAGTTTCAAACAATTTCGTTCTGAACATACCTGTTTCAAAATTTGTGCAAATTTATAGAAGTATGGGTCTTCTGTGGGGAAAAAATAACTAAAACAAAATACAGGACAACAGGAATTATAATTAATGCTTCATCAAAACAGTTTAAAATTTTCCTGGTTTAATTGAATTTTTTAATACATTAATCTCGTTGTCAAACCGTTAAAATTCGTATTGTTATCTCACACGAAATGTCACATATACACGTAAATAGACTCGCATGTTCATGATTATTAACTTATAACAATTTATGAAAAGTTACAAATAGGAAGCTATCATATTAGAAACAGAGTGCACGAATGCATTAACGGAGACCCGTGTGTCATTTTCGTACAACTAATGTTCCATATGTGTAATATATTTATAAAGGAACCCATAAAAGGCTTTAGGTATGGATAACTTAGAAAAAAACAACAACGATTTATTTGCTCATTTTAAAACTTTGGCGCAAAGTTACATAAGGGATACATATGTGTGTGTGTTTTCTTATAGCAAAGCCACATCGGGTTATCTGCTGAGTCCACCGAGGAGAATCAAACCCCTGATTTTAGTGTTGTAAATCCGTAGACTTATGGTTGTACTAGTGGGGAACGGGGATATATATATATGCATATTTGTCCCTAATCTTAAATATATAGTCCTAGCCAACAGCACTCATCAACAACTCTTCAGTTAATACTGTCTTTTCAAACAGTGGGATTTGATTACTACTCCTATAACACACTCAAGGCCTGAAACAACGGAACGCATTTTTGTAATATGAGGCTTGGAAACTCTAAATAACATTTGCTAACTTATAAAGGCTCCTTCTTCTATTTAATTTAACTCTATAACAAGGGTGCGCTGGTAGTTAAGGAGATTCGACAAATCGTTTTATGAAATAACATATATGAGCAAATATATTCTACTATCATAAATTAAACAATGAAATTTTACTTCGCGATTAAAATCTATCTAATGCTTTTACTTTTCTCTAAACATCTTACCCAATGAAAGCAATGCCATAGCTTTATGTTAATCTAACGTTTTAATCTTTTAATGTACAGTTTATGGAAAAGTACAGAGAGAACATATACAGGGAGTGGACAAAAAAGTGCCCCCTTCCCCAAAATGTTGTTACTTTGTTATATATTTTGTTAGACGACAGAAAAATACGAAAAACTATACGGATTTAGAATACAATCGACGAGATCTGTTCATATATGATTTGAAATTTATCTTTTAACTCTGGCTTTCGTAAATACCTGAACTTTTCATGATTTTGTGTGGCTTTGCGCGAAATTAAAAAACAACAACAACAAACAAACAATACAGTTGATCCACCAGGGAAAGCTCATAACAAAATACGCATTCTTGAAAGAAACATAAAAAATGTTATTTTTAGGAATTTCTATAACCATTGATAAGGTTAATTGTAACTTGAGTCTAAATAAGTTGTCTTTCGTCTCGAACTTAATTTTTCTAAAACCCTACATAGTTTAGTTTGAAATACTGAGTTTTTTTTGCAATCCAACTAATTCTAATTAATTATTTTTATTTTACTTTCCATACTCTATCACCGATTAATTATGTGCCGCTCTTCTTCATATCTAGTTCTTCTTTGCACTGTGTTTACTTGTGCAAACCTACTCAAGGATTACCTGCGCTAACTGTGCTTAATTTCAACTGATAGATTAGAAAGAAGGCTGCATTGCATCAACTCTTAATATACTCTAATCGAATAGATGGATTTGACCGTTACTTTTATAACGCAACAACAATCCTAAAATGCAGAGCGGGATTTTGCAGCAGGGGACGCGAACCCTGAATTCTTAGACTTACAGTCCGGCAGCTAATAACCTGGCCACACCTGATCTGTCACGATATACCTTGTCTATTTATTTGTTTATTTCAGAGCAAAGCCACACTGGGCTAGCTATTGTGTCCATATTTGGCAAATGAGTCCCAGATTTTAGTCTTGTAAGTCTGAAGCCTTACCATTGTCTTACTGGTGGGCGTGCAATTGATGTTTGTTTTAATTTTTGAATGTAGTTGCATTAATCCTACACGTCCGCGAGGGCTCGCGCACACACAAATTTATATGCTCCAGTTAGTCCACAATGTCCTAGAAACTTAGTATTTGCGCAGTTAAGCGTGAACGTTCATATTATTAGTTGTAACATTTGAAACAACAAACATAATTTAATACGTCAACATTATCTGAAATTAGAATTATATATATATAATTAAAATCACGTATATAACACGAAAGTTACTTCAGGTATTATAAATAAAACTGTTACACACACACGCACATTATATAACTATTTTGTCAATAAAAAAATGTTAAAATCTCAAAGTAATATATTCCAGACTTCAGAAAAAAAAACGAGAAATAAAAATGAAACGTGACAATATAACTATGAAAATCAGAAACGGTAATTTTGAATATACTTGAATTTAACGGCTTCTGCTAAAACACCCATTGTATGAATAGGTTTCAATCATTATGTGATACAAACAAACTCTGTCTATCCATTTTGGCCTGTTTTCAAAGCATAAAATCTACTGAAGTTCCGTCTAAAAATGAAACCCAGCGACCGAGAGAACAAGACGGGTGCCGTCCACGCACCGCCAGCTTGAAACTCTAGATACAGATAGCATGGACTCGAAATAATGTTTTTGTATGTCAATCTATACATAGAAAGAATGATTAATGAAATATATGAAACTATAAGTTGAGAAATTAAATCGATAAAAGCTTTTATCAATAAATATCGAGAAAAGCACATTAATTAGATTAGCACATATATATATACTCTTCAAAACAAGAAACGCAAAAAAGATATATTTCTTATTTTAAAGAGAAATATATGTAATAACGTTACAAGCTCAGAGTATGTGATGTTGCACGTGTTAAGGCACTGATTGTCAGACCAAAATGACAATAAAAGTTGTGCACTTTGAAAACGGAGGAAAACATCGGATTTTTCGCCAAAACGCATGCGTGTTCAATAAATTTGTTTGAGAGAGCTGCATGTTCTGCAAGTGCAACATGTGCAAAATCCCTATAAAAGTGACGGGTTCTCGGTTTCTATATCTCAGTGTTAAGCCACCGACACGCAATAAAGTTACGCCAAGACTGACTGAAGCACTACGCAACAACGCCATTGGTCGCTTGGAAGCAGGCGAATCTCGATCAGATGTTGCCAGAGCTGTAAATGTCCACCCAAGCACCATCCCAAGGCTATGGAATCGTCACCAACAACATGGATCAACGCGTGACCGTCCACGATCTGGCAGACCTCGTGTGACCACGCCCGCACAAGATCGCAACATCCGGTTACGTCACCTTCGGGATAGGACCACCACTGCGACGTCTACTGCCTCAACCATACCAGGGCTGTGTAGAAATTCCGATCAGACCGTACGCAACCGTATACGAGATTCTTAGGCCCCATATGCAACACATCATGGTGAACGTCAACGAAGTTTTTCAACATGACAACGCCCGTCCTCACACAACCCGACTCACCACTGTCTTCTTGAGACACCACAACATCAACGTTCTTCCCTGGCCCTCCAAATCACCAGATTTAAACCCCATCAAACATTTTTGGGGCGAGTTGGACCGACGTCTGCGACGGCGACAACCTCAACCGCAGACTCTACCTCAGATTGCAGCAGCTTTGCAGGCTGAGTGGACAGTCATTCCACAGGATGTGATTCGTCATCTTATCGCTTCCATGGGCAGGAGATGCCAAGCAGTTATTGATGCCCACGGGGGGCATACTCGTTATTGACGTTGAGTGACGTTAAACTTCATCTAGTGAGCGTGGACTTCGCCTTTGCAGACTTTGGATGTTCAGCAGTGAATGTGCAAAGTTTCACACATGTCATACAGAACTACCCGGAATAAACTTGTTAACAAGTTGTCTCATATTTTGCCTTTTGCGTTTCTTTTTTTGAAGAGTATATACATATATATATGTGCTAAAATTTTTTACCCCAGGATATTTTCTAAAAATATGCAACGTATTTCGTTTAATATCAATGAGTTTTGTTTATGGCTTAAAAATTAAAGGTTATAATATAATTAATCAGAGGTTGTAATTTGCTTTTTCTAACGCAGTCCTTTCTCATGATTTGTTTACTTATTTAAGTTCATTTAAATGTAATTATTTAATTTCACCAAAATCTAGGATACATTTTATAATCTCACGTGCCCCCAGTTAGTACAGCGGTATGTCTTCGGATTTACAATGCTAAAATCAGGGGTTCGATTTCGCTCGGTAGGCTCAGCAGATAGCCCAATGTGGTTTTGCTATAAGAAAACACACGCATAATCTCACGTTGTAGCTTGTGACCTAGAATCTTTTTTTCAAAAAAATATGCAGCGTGTTTTTTTGGCATAAAAATGTGTGGTTATAATATATATATACATGTGTAAATATGAAATTATTCTAAAAACAAACACTGTAATTAAAATAGTTTTCTTTTAGCTTACTCCAGATAACAAAAAGGCCCTTACGGTAAATTAATTTCAATTTAAATAGTTATATTTAGCAAAACGTATGTTGCTATTGTTTTGTATGGCTACGTAGAGAATTCCATTTGACGTATTCTTTGTAACGACAAAAAAAGAAAAAAAATTGATTATTAAGAATTGAAACTACCACGTGGTTACAATAAGGTAATTGTAAATGCAATTCGATTTCAATTAGCTCATTTGATTTGGTTATGGAAGACTGACTTTCTGCTCGGTGATTATTTTATCGAATATTGATAAAATAACCATAAGTTAGTACTTAATAAAGAACACAACACTTCGACTGAACTTTAGTGAAAACGCGTTAAATATTTGATATTTGTTTTTATTGTTTGAGATTAATTTTTCGAACTACAATGATTTTATATTCTTTAAATTAGCTCAGACTTCTTACGAAAAACGAATATAACAAAAAGATACACTTTTCATCTTACTTTTACAACTTTTTTCTCAGAGTTTCAGTACGATTTTGGTAAACTATGCAATCTTCTCTCTTTGTCGTCTTATTATTTACCGAGCTAAGCTTTCAAACTTCAAAGCCATACAATTCGATATGAGAATTTGCTCTCCTTTATAGACGAAAGGAGAGAGTGAACTCTTACTACATTATACGACACTTTTGGTAACATGTGCTGGCCAAGATTTGCTAGGCAATCAATAAATGCTGCTCATGTCTCTTAGAGAACTACACAGCATAGTAAACCAGACACTACAGATGACCTTTTTATGGGTCATTTAGATGAACGCTTCCGGAAAATGATGACTTAGCTTTGAATTTATGGTGTCCTTCCCAAAGTCACGACATAAATTAGAAAAACAGATGTCATTACTTGCTAGTGAAAGACAAGTGACTTGTGTAACAAAATATATACCGATATACACAAATAACCGTGAAAATATGTATTACCAACTCGTTTTATAAGCTGTTTGTATCAGTATAAGAACATTTTATGTTAGTTTTGTGCTACATTGAAAACGGGGAGAGTTTGTAATTATTCATAAGAAACTCATCTGTGAATCATAATTTGCTCATTTCAAATGCGAAAAATTACATTTCATGTTTTTCTTTAAAGATCCTAGGAAAATAAAATTTCCTATTTGTATAATGTTTAAGGAATTACAATGAGATCTATCTAAGTGTAAAAAACATACAAAAACGAATAATGTCTTTAGGCACTTGATTTGAAAATTTGTTTCCGTTAAAGATTAACATTACGGTGGATCAAAAATAAGGAATTATGATTTTTTTTTCGTGTTTACGAATGCTAGTTTTCAATTATAGAAGGTGCATAATAAAAGAGTATTAATATAAAAATTGCGTTTCTAGAACATAGTGGGCTTGAAAGTAAACGCATGTTTTTAAAATAATGAAAAACACTATAATATAATACAATTTGTAATACTAGTGCTAGGCCCGGATTGACCAGGTGGTTAAGACACTCTACTCGTAATCAGGGAGCCGCAGGTTCGAATACCCGTTACACTAAAGATGTTCTCACTTTCTGCTGTGGGGGTGTTATAATGTGACTGTCAATCCCACTATTCGTTGGTAAAAGAGTAGCCTAAGAGTTGGTGGTGGGTGGTGATGACTAGCTGCATTTCCTCTAGTCTTACACTGCTAAATTAGGAACGGCTAGCGCAGATAGTCCTCGTGTAGCTTTGCGCGAAATTCAAACCAGTGATGCTACTTTTGTTAAACACTAAGAAATATCTAGAGGTTTGCTAAATGCATTACTTTCAATCTTTGTAGAACAACTGATGGGTTTATCTGAATAACTTCACTGTTCTAGCGGTAATAAAAAAGTATTCCTATGAATATGAACTGAAGTATTTCAGTTTTATTAGCATCGTGGGATTATTTACGTCTGCTATATATAAACGTATTTTTTTTTTTAAGATTATAAGGTTTATATCGGCTACTGATATTCAACCATTGTACCTACAATATCTTGGTCATCCGTACAGTATTGTGCTTATCTTTGTTTCTCGTGCACATTGAGAGACAGCATAATTACCACTCTTGTGAACTGAACGATCAAGTTGTGTACATTTGATTGTAGGTTCTGTTCCTGTCTTCTGTTTTACTTCTCTTGCTGGTTGGAGACCAGTAACTATGTTTTATTCAGTATTATTGCCTAAGTCAACAAAAGAGTGCGATTGCTTTTGGTTCAATAGTTATGTTCTTCATTCTACAAGCTCATTTCTGTTTTTACATATAATCATAAATTCATATATCAGTTCATAATTCATAAATATTTGATAACTACTCCATAATTAATTCATAAATACTTTAGAGTATATTTATAATACTCTAGTAAATACTTTTAACATAATTCTCTATTTCGTTCCTGTTGTAATTATTTTGTTTAAACATCATTATTTATAATGATAACTCGTGTTTTTCTCTTACATATCTGGTTTCGTTTCTGATGACAAAATGAAAAGACTTGATAAAGTTTATTTTGTTTGGTTTCTACTATAATATCAGGAGTTTTACGACGTAAGGTTTTTCGCCCGATCAACAAATTTAACGTTTTTCTTCGCATTTTATGCTCAGTTAAAGACATCGAGTGGCCCGGCATGGCCAGGTGGTCAGGGCGCTCGACTCGTAATGCAAAAGTCGCAGGTTCGAACCCCTGTCAAACCAAACATGCTCGCCCTTTCAGCCGTAGGGGTGTTATAATGTTACAGTCAATCCCACTATTCGTTGGTAAAAGAGTAGCCCAAAAGTTGGCGGTGGGTGGTGATGACTAGTTGCCTTCCTTCTAGTCTTACACTGCTAAATTAGGAGCGACTAGCGCAGATAACGCTCGTGTAGCTTTGCGCGAAATTTAAAAAAAACAAACAAACTTTACTCTATTCAATAAGCCTATTTTACACATCTTGAATATTCTGCTCATCGTATGTTCTGTAAAATGCATGATGCAAACCATAGCAGCTTTTTTTTTGACGAATATTGTTTGTTGTGTTTGTAACGATTTAATTTAATGAGTTGTGCTTTAAAACCAGATATAAAGATGTGTGACGAAGACTGTTTGATCAGGCATGGTCTAGTGGCTAGGACGATCGAGTCGTAATCTGAAGGTTGCGAGTTCGAATCCTTATCACACCAAACATGCTCACCATTTCAGCCATGGGGACGTTATAAGGTGACCAACTATTCGTTGGTCAAAGAGTACCTCAAGGGTTGGTGGTGTGTAGTGGTGACTAACTGCTTTCTATCTGGTATTACTTTGCTAAATTAGCGACGGCTAGCGAAGATAGCCCTCGTCTAGCTTTAAGAAAAAATTCAAAACAAGCAAACAAACGAGCACCCCTGAATGTTGGGTGGACAACGATGCAAAAAATATGATTTTTTTTTAATTAAATAATATTTTATCGAAATTCGAAACAAAAATCCTATTTTATTTAAAGACTTACACATGTTTATTATCCTATTTTATTTAAAGACTTACACATGTTTCTTAAACTACTTAATAGTTTAGTAAGCTTCCATCAAGGCCCTTTGTATTCAGAGGGATGATGTGATACACCTTTCATTATGTCACGACCAAAAGGGTGATGTGTAGTTGCTTAGTAATGTTGTGACTATAGCTGCTTTGTGGTCAAAATGTGTAATGTGTAGTCACTTGGTAATGTTCTTACCATAACTGCTTTGTTATCAAAATGTGTAATGTAAAGTATTTTAGTAATGTTGTTACTATAGCTGCTTTGTGATCAAAATGTGTAATGTGAAGTATTTTAGTAATGTTGTTACTATAGCTGCTTTGTTATCAAAATGTGTAATGTAAAGTATTTTAGTAATGTTGTTACTATAGCTGCTTTGTTATCAAAATGTGTAATGTGAAGTATTTTAGTAATGTTGTTACTATAGCTGCTTTGTTATCAAAATGTGTAATGTGAAGTATTTTAGTAATGTTGTTACTATAGCTGCTTTGTTATCAAAATGTGTAATGTGAAGTATTTTAGTAATGTTGTTACTATAGCTGCTTTGTTATCAAAATGTGTAATGTGAAGTATTTTAGTAATGTTGTTACTATAGCTGCTTTGTTATCAAAATGTGTAATGTGAAGTATTTTAGTAATGTTGTTACCATAACTGCTTTGTGATCAAAATGTGTAATGTGAAGTATTTTAGTAATGTTGTTACTATAGCTGCTTTGTTATCAAAATGTGTAATGTGAAGTATTTTAGTAATGTTGTTACTATAGCTGCTTTGTTATCAAAATGTGTAATGTGAAGTATTTTAGTAATGTTGTTACTATAGCTGCTTTGTTATCAAAATGTGTAATGTGAAGTATTTTAGTAATGTTGTTACTATAGCTGCTTTGTTATCAAAATGTGTAATGTGAAGTATTTTAGTAATGTTGTTACCATAACTGCTTTGTGATCAAAATGTGTAATGTGAAGTATTTTAGTAATGTTGTTACTATAGCTGCTTTGTTATCAAAATGTGTAATGTGAAGTATTTTAGTAATGTTGTTACTATAGCTGCTTTGTTATCAAAATGTGTAATGTGAAGTATTTTAGTAATGTTGTTACTATAGCTGCTTTGTTATCAAAATGTGTAATGTGAAGTATTTTAGTAATGTTGTTACCATAACTGCTTTGTGATCAAAATGTGTAATGTGAAGTATTTTAGTAATGTTGTTACTATAGCTGCTTTGTTATCAAAATGTGTAATGTAAAGTATTTTAGTAATGTTGTTACTATAGCTGCTTTGTTATCAAAATGTGTAATGTGAAGTATTTTAGTAATGTTGTTACCATAACTGCTTTGTGATCAAAATGTGTAATGTGAAGTATTTTAGTAATGTTGTTACTATAGCTGCTTTGTTATCAAAATTTGTAATGTAAAGTATTTCAGTAATGTTGTTACCAGAGCTGCTTTGTTATCAAAATGTGTAATGTGAAATATTTTAGTAATGTTGTTACTATAGCTGCTTTGTAATCAAAATGTGTAATGTGAAGTATTTTAGTAATGTTGTTACTATAGCTGCTATGTTATCAAAATGTGTAATGTAAAGTATTTTAGTAATGTTGTTACTATAGCTGCTTTGTTATCAAAATGTGTAATGTGAAGTATTTTAGTAATGTTGTTACTATAGCTGCTTTGTTATCAAAATGTGTAATGTAAAGTATTTTAGTAATGTTGTTACTATAGCTGCTTTTGGATCAAAATGTGTAATGTGAAGTATTTTAGTAATGTTGTTACTATAGCTGCTTTGTTATCAAAATGTGTAATGTGAAGTATTTTAGTAATGTTGTTACCATAACTGCTTTGTGATCAAAATGTGTAATGTGAAGTATTTTAGTAATGTTGTTACTATAGCTGCTTTGTTATCAAAATGTGTAATGTGAAGTATTTTAGTAATGTTGTTACTATAGCTGCTTTGTTATCAAAATGTGTAATGTGAAGTATTTTAGTAATGTTGTTACTATAGCTGCTTTGTTATCAAAATGTGTAATGTGAAGTATTTTAGTAATGTTGTTACCATAACTGCTTTGTGATCAAAATGTGTAATGTGAAGTATTTTAGTAATGTTGTTACTATAGCTGCTTTGTTATCAAAATGTGTAATGTAAAGTATTTTAGTAATGTTGTTACTATAGCTGCTTTGTTATCAAAATGTGTAATGTGAAGTATTTTAGTAATGTTGTTACCATAACTGCTTTGTGATCAAAATGTGTAATGTGAAGTATTTTAGTAATGTTGTTACTATAGCTGCTTTGTTATCAAAATGTGTAATGTAAAGTATTTCAGTAATGTTGTTACCAGAGCTGCTTTGTTATCAAAATGTGTAATGTGAAATATTTTAGTAATGTTGTTACTATAGCTGCTTTGTAATCAAAATGTGTAATGTGAAGTATTTTAGTAATGTTGTTACTATAGCTGCTTTGTTATCAAAATGTGTAATGTAAAGTATTTTAGTAATGTTGTTACTATAGCTGCTTTGTTATCAAAATGTGTAATGTGAAGTATTTTAGTAATGTTGTTACTATAGCTGCTTTGTTATCAAAATGTGTAATGTGAAGTATTTTAGTAATGTTGTTACTATAGCTGCTTTGTTATCAAAATGTGTAATGTGAAGTATTTTAGTAATGTTGTTACTATAGCTGCTTTGTTATCAAAATGTGTAATGTAAAGTATTTTAGTAATGTTGTTACTATAGCTGCTTTGTTATCAAAATGTGTAATGTGAAGTATTTTAGTAATGTTGTTACTATAGCTGCTTTGTTATCAAAATGTGTAATGTAAAGTATTTTAGTAATGTTGTTACTATAGCTGTTTTGTTATCAAAATGTGTAATGTGAAGTATTTTAGTAATGTTGTTACTATAGCTGCTTTGTTATCAAAATGTGTAATGTAAAAGTATTTTAGTAATGTTGTTACTATAGCTGCTTTGTTATCAAAATGTGTAATGTGAAGTATTTTAGTAATGTTGTTACTATAGCTGCTTTGTTATCAAAATGTGTAATAAGAAGTATTTTAGTAATGTTGTTACTATAGCTGCTTTGTTATCAAAATGTGTAATGTGAAGTATTTTAGTAATGTTGTTACTATAGCTGCTTTGTTATCAAAATGTGTAATGTGAAATATTTTAGTAATGTTGTTACTATAGCTGCTTTGTAATCAAAATGTGTAATGTGAAGTATTTTAGTAATGTTGTTACTATAGCTGCTTTGTTATCAAAATGTGTAATGTAAAGTATTTTAGTAATGTTGTTACTATAGCTGCTTTGTTATCAAAATGTGTAATGTAAAGTATTTTAGTAATGTTGTTACTATAGCTGCTTTGTTATCAAAATGTGTAATGTGAAGTATTTTAGTAATGTTGTTACTATAGCTGCTTTGTTATCAAAATGTGTAATGTAAAGTATTTTAGTAATGTTGTTACTATAGCTGTTTTGTTATCAAAATGTGTAATGTGAAGTATTTTAGTAATGTTGTTACTATAGCTGCTTTGTTATCAAAATGTGTAATGTGAAGTATTTTAGTAATGTTGTTACTATAGCTGCTTTGTTATCAAAATGTGTAATGTGAAATATTTTAGTAATGTTGTTACTATAGCTGCTTTGTAATCAAAATGTGTAATGTGAAGTATTTTAGTAATGTTGTTACTATAGCTGCTTTGTTATCAAAATGTGTAATGTGAAGTATTTTAGTAATGTTGTTACTATAGCTGCTTTGTTATCAAAATGTGTAATGTGAAGTATTTTAGTAATGTTGTTACTATAGTTGCTTTGTGATCAAAATGTGTAATGTAAAGTATTTTAGTAATGTTGTTACTATAGCTGCTTTGTTATCAAAATGTGTAATGTGAAGTATTTTAGTAATGTTGTTACTATAGCTGCTTTGTTATCAAAATGTGTAATGTGAAGTATTTTAGTAATGTTGTTACAATAGCTGCTTTGTTATCAAAATGTGTAATGTGAAGTATTTTAGTAATGTTGTTACTATAGCTGCTTTGTTATCAAAATGTGTAATGTGAAGTATTTTAGTAATGTTGTTACTATAGCTGCTTTGTTATCAAAATGTGTAATGTGAAGTATTTTAGTAATGTTGTTACTATAGCTGCTTTGTTATCAAAATGTGTAATGTAAAGTATTTTAGTAATGTTGTTACTATAGCTGCTTTGCTTTGATCAAAATGTGTAATGTGAAGTATTTTAGTAATGTTGTTACTATAGCTGCTTTGTTATCAAAATGTGTAATGTGAAGTATTTTAGTAATGTTGTTACTATAGCTGCTTTGTTATCAAAATGTGTAATGTGAAGTATTTTAGTAATGTTGTTACTATAGCTGCTTTGTTATCAAAATGTGTAATGTAAAGTATTTTAGTAATGTTGTTACTATAGCTGCTTTGTTATCAAAATGTGTAATGTGAAGTATTTTAGTAATGTTGTTACTATAGCTGCTTTGTTATCAAAATGTGTAATGTGAAGTATTTTAGTAATGTTGTTACTATAGCTGCTTTGTTATCAAAATGTGTAATGTGAAGTATTTTAGTAATGTTGTTACTATAGCTGCTTTGTTATCAAAATGTGTAATGTGAAGTATTTTAGTAATGTTGTTACTATAGCTGCTTTGTTATCAAAATGTGTAATGTGAAGTATTTTAGTAATGTTGTTACTATAGCTGCTTTGTTATCAAAATGTGTAATGTGAAGTATTTTAGTAATGTTGTTACTATAGCTGCTTTGTTATCAAAATGTGTAATGTGAAGTATTTTAGTAATGTTGTTACTATAGCTGCTTTGTTATCAAAATGTGTAATGTGAAGTATTTTAGTAATGTTGTTACTATAGCTGCTTTGTTATCAAAATGTGTAATGTAAAGTAATGAGTATTTTAGTAATGTTGTTACTATAGCTGCTTTGTTATCAAAATGTGTAATGTAAAGTATTTTAGTAATGTTGTTACTATAGCTGCTTTGTTATCAAAATGTGTAATGTGAAGTATTTTAGTAATGTTGTTACTATAGCTGCTTTGTTATCAAAATGTGTAATGTGAAGTATTTTAGTAATGTTGTTACTATAGCTGCTTTGTTATCAAAATGTGTAATGTGAAGTATTTTAGTAATGTTGTTACTATAGCTGCTTTGTTATCAAAATGTGTAATGTGAAGTATTTTAGTAATGTTGTTACTATAGCTGCTTTGTTATCAAAATGTGTAATGTGAAATATTTTAGTAATGTTGTTACTATAGCTAATCAAAATGTTAATGTGAAGTATCAAAATGTGTAATGTGTAAAGTATTTTAGTAATGTTGTTACTATAGCTGCTTTGTTATCAAAATGTGTAATGTGAAGTATTTTAGTAATGTTGTTACTATAGCTGCTTTGTTATCAAAATGTGTAATGTGAAGTATTTTAGTAATGTTGTTACTATAGCTGCTTTGTTATCAAAATGTGTAATGTGAAGTATTTTAGTAATGTTGTTACTATAGCTGCTTTGTTATCAAAATGTGTAATGTGAAGTATTTTAGTAATGTTGTTACTATAGCTGCTTTGTTATCAAAATGTGTAATGTGAAGTATTTTAGTAATGTTGTTACTATAGCTGCTTTGTTATCAAAATGTGTAATGTGAAGTATTTTAGTAATGTTGTTACTATAGCTGCTTTGTTATCAAAATGTGTAATGTGAAGTATTTTAGTAATGTTGTTACTATAGCTGCTTTGTTATCAAAATGTGTAATGTGAAGTATTTTAGTAATGTTGTTACTATAGCTGCTTTGTTATCAAAATGTGTAATGTGAAGTATTTTAGTAATGTTGTTACTATAGCTGCTTTGTTATCAAAATGTGTAATGTGAAGTATTTTAGTAATGTTGTTACTATAGCTGCTTTGTTATCAAAATGTGTAATGTGAAGTATTTTAGTAATGTTGTTACTATAGCTGCTTTGTTATCAAAATGTGTAATGTGAAGTATTTTAGTAATGTTGTTACTATAGCTGCTTTGTTATCAAAATGTGTAATGTGAAGTATTTTAGTAATGTTGTTACTATAGCTGCTTTGTTATCAAAATGTGTAATGTGAAGTATTTTAGTAATGTTGTTACTATAGCTGCTTTGTTATCAAAATGTGTAATGTGAAGTATTTTAGTAATGTTGTTACTATAGCTGCTTTGTTATCAAAATGTGTAATGTGAAGTATTTTAGTAATGTTGTTACTATAGCTGCTTTGTTATCAAAATGTGTAATGTGAAGTATTTTAGTAATGTTGTTACTATAGCTGCTTTGTTATCAAAATGTGTAATGTGAAGTATTTTAGTAATGTTGTTACTATAGCTGCTTTGTTATCAAAATGTGTAATGTGAAGTATCAAAAGCTGTGTAATGTGAAGTAAAGAGTATTTTAGTAATGTTGTTACTATAGCTGCTTTGTTATCAAAATGTGTAATGTGAAGTATTTTAGTAATGTTGTTACTATAGCTGCTTTGTTATCAAAATGTGTAATGTGAAGTATTTTAGTAATGTTGTTACTATAGCTGCTTTGTTATCAAAATGTGTAATGTGAAGTATTTTAGTAATGTTGTTACTATAGCTGCTTTGTTATCAAAATGTGTAATGTGAAGTATTTTAGTAATGTTGTTACTATAGCTGCTTTGTTATCAAAATGTGTAATGTGAAGTATTTTAGTAATGTTGTTACTATAGCTGCTTTGTTATCAAAATGTGTAATGTGAAGTATTTTAGTAATGTTGTTACTATAGCTGCTTTGTTATCAAAATGTGTAATGTGAAGTATTTTAGTAATGTTGTTACTATAGCTGCTTTGTTATCAAAATGTGTAATGTGAAATATTTTAGTAATGTTGTTACTATAGCTGCTTTGTTATCAAAATGTGTAATGTGAAGTATTTTAGTAATGTTGTTACTATAGCTGCTTTGTTATCAAAATGTGTAATGTGAAGCATATTTTAGTAATGTTGTTACTATAGCTGCTTTGTTATCAAAATGTGTAATGTGAAGTATTTTAGTAATGTTGTTACTATAGCTGCTTTGTTATCAAAATGTGTAATGTGAAGTATTTTAGTAATGTTGTTACTATAGCTGCTTTGTTATCAAAATGTGTAATGTGAAGTATTTTAGTAATGTTGTTACTATAGCTGCTTTGTTATCAAAATGTGTAATGTAAAGTATTTTAGTAATGTTGTTACTATAGCTGCTTTGTTATCAAAATGTGTAATGTGAAATATTTTAGTAATGTTGTTACTATAGCTGCTTTGTTATCAAAATGTAATGTGAAAGTATTTTAGTAATGTTGTTACTATATTTTAGTAAGTAATGTTGTTACTATAGCTGCTTTGTTATCAAAATGTGTAATGTGAAGTATTTTAGTAATGTTGTTACTATAGCTGCTTTGTTATCAAAATGTGTAATGTGAAGTATTTTAGTAATGTTGTTACTATAGCTTTGTTATCAAAATGTGTAATGTGAAGTATTTTAGTAATTTGTTACTATAGCTGCATCAAAATGTGTAATGTGAAGTATTTTAGTAATGTTGTTACTATAGCTGCTTTGTTATCAAAATGTGTAATGTAGTAATGTTGTTACTATAGCTGCTTTGTTATCAAAATGTTGTTATTTTAGTAATGTTGTTACTATAGCTGCTTTGTTATCAAAATGTGTAATGTGAAGTATTTTAGTAATGTTGTTACTATAGCTGCTTTGTTATCAAAATGTGTAATGTGAAGTATTTTAGTAATGTTGTTACTATAGCTGCTTTGTTATCAAAATGTGTAATGTGAAGTATTTTAGTAATGTTGTTACTATAGCTGCTTTGTTATCAAAATGTGTAATGTGAAGTATTTTAGTAATGTTGTTACTATAGCTGCTTTGTTATCAAAATGTGTAATGTGAAGTATTTTAGTAATGTTGTTACTATAGCTGCTTTGTTATCAAAATGTGTAATGTGAAGTATTTTAGTAATGTTGTTACTATAGCTGCTTTGTTATCAAAATGTGTAATGTGAAGTATTTTTAGTAATGTTGTTACTATAGCTGCTTTGTTATCAAAATGTGTAATGTGAAGTATTTTAGTAATGTTGTTACTATAGCTGCTTTGTTATCAAAATGTGTAATGTGAAGTATTTTAGTAATGTTGTTACTATAGCTGCTTTGTTATCAAAATGTGTAATGTGAAGTATTTTAGTAATGTTGTTACTATAGCTGCTTTGTTATCAAAATGTGTAATGTGAAGTATTTTAGTAATGTTGTTACTATAGCTGCTTTGTTATCAAAATGTGTAATGTGAAGTATTTTAGTAATGTTGTTACTATAGCTGCTTTGTTATCAAAATGTGTAATGTGAAGTATTTTAGTAATGTTGTTACTATAGCTGCTTTGTTATCAAAATGTGTAATGTGAAGTATTTTAGTAATGTTGTTACTATAGCTGCTTTGTTATCAAAATGTGTAATGTGAAGTATTTTAGTAATGTTGTTACTATAGCTGCTTTGTTATCAAAAGCTGTGTAATGTGAAGCATATTTTAGTAATGTTGTTACTATAGCTGCTTTGTTATCAAAATGTGTAATGTGAAGTATTTTAGTAATGTTGTTACTATAGCTGCTTTGTTATCAAAATGTGTAATGTGAAGTATTTTAGTAATGTTGTTACTATAGCTGCTTTGTTATCAAAATGTGTAATGTGAAGTATTAGTAAAAATCAAAATGTGTAATGTGAAGTATTTTAGTAATGTTGTTACTATAGCTGCTTTGTTATCAAAATGTGTAATGTGAAGTATTTTAGTAATGTTGTTACTATAGCTGCTTTGTTATCAAAATGTGTAATGTGAAGTATTTTAGTAATGTTGTTACTATAGCTGCTTTGTTATCAATGTGTAATGTGTGTAATGTGTTACTATAGCTTTGTTATCAAAATGTGTAATGTGAATTTTAGTAATGTTGTTACTATAGCTGCTTTGTTATCAAAATGTGTAATGTGAAGTATTTTAGTAATGTTGTTACTATAGCTGCTTTGTTATCAAAATGTGTAATGTGAAGTATTTTAGTAATGTTGTTACTATAGCTGCTTTGTTATCAAAATGTGTAATGTGAAGTATTTTAGTAATGTTGTTACTATAGCTGCTTTGTTATCAAAATGTGTGTGTGAAGTATTTTAGTAATGTTGTTACTATAGCTGCTTTGTTATCAAAATGTGTAATGTGAAGTATTTTAGTAATGTTGTTACTATAGCTGCTTTGTTATCAAAATGTGTAATGTGAAGTATTTTAGTAATGTTGTTACTATAGCTGCTTTGTTATCAAAATGTGTAATGTGAAGTATTTTAGTAATGTTGTTACTATAGCTGCTTTGTTATCAAAATGTGTAATGTGAAGTATTTTAGTAATGTTGTTACTATAGCTGCTTTGTTATCAAAATGTGTAATGTGAGTATTTTAGTAATGTTGTATAGCTGCTTTGTTATCAAAATGTGTAATGTGAAGTATTTTAGTAATGTTGTAAGCTGCTTTGTTATCAAAACGTGTGTACATTTTAGTAATGTTGCTGCTTTGTTATCAAAATGTGTAATGTGAAGTATTTTAGTAATGTTGTTACTATAGCTGCTTTGTTATCAAAATGTGTAATGTGAAGTATTTTAGTAATGTTGTTACTATAGCTGCTTTGTTATCAAAATGTGTAATGTGAAGTATTTTAGTAATGTTGTTACTATAGCTGCTTTGTTATCAAAATGTGTAATGTGAAGTATTTTAGTAATGTTGTTACTATAGCTGCTTTGTTATCAAAATGTGTAATGTGAAGTATATTTTAGTAATGTTGTTACTATAGCTGCTTTGTTATCAAAATGTGTAATGTGAAGTATTTTAGTAATGTTGTTACTATAGCTGCTTTGTTATCAAAATGTGTAATGTGAAGTATTTTAGTAATGTTGTTACTATAGCTGCTTTGTTATCAAAATGTGTAATGTGAAGTATTTTAGTAATGTTGTTACTATAGCTGCTTTGTAATCAAAATGTGTAATGTGAAGTATTTTAGTAATGTTGTTACTATAGCTGCTTTGTTATCAAAATGTGTAATGTAAAAGTATTTTAGTAATGTTGTTACTATAGCTGCTTTGTTATCAAAATGTGTAATGTGAAGTATTTTAGTAATGTTGTTACTATAGCTGCTTTGTTATCAAAATGTGTAATGTGAAGTATTTTAGTAATGTTGTTACTATAGCTGCTTTGTTATCAAAATGTGTAATGTGAAGTATTTTAGTAATGTTGTTACTATAGCTGCTTTGTTATCAAAATGTGTAATGTGAAGTATTTTAGTAATGTTGTTACCATAGCTGCTTTGTTATCAAAATGTGTAATGTGAAGTATTTTAGTAATGTTGTTACTATAGCTGCTTTGTTATCAAAATGTGTAATGTGAAGTATTTTAGTAATGTTGTTACTATAGCTGCTTTGTTATCAAAATGTGTAATGTGAAGTATTTTAGTAATGTTGTTACTATAGCTGCTTTGTTATCAAAATGTGTAATGTGAAGTATTTTAGTAATGTTGTTACTATAGCTGCTTTGTTATCAAAATGTGTAATGTGAAGTATTTTAGTAATGTTGTTACTATAGCTGCTTTGTTATCAAAATGTGTAATGTGAAGTATTTTAGTAATGTTGTTACCATAGCTGCTTTGTTATCAAAATGTGTAATGTGAAGTATTTTAGTAATGTTGTTACTATAGCTGCTTTGTTATCAAAATGTGTAATGTGAAGTATTTTAGTAATGTTGTTACTATAGCTGCTTTGTTATCAAAATGTGTAATGTGAAGTATTTTAGTAATGTTGTTACTATAGCTGCTTTGTTATCAAAATGTGTAATGTGAAGTATTTTAGTAATGTTGTTACTATAGCTGCTTTGTTATCAAAATGTGTAATGTGAAGTATTTTAGTAATGTTGTTACCATAGCTGCTTTGTTATCAAAATGTGTAATGTGAAGTATTTTAGTAATGTTGTTACTATAGCTGCTTTGTTATCAAAATGTGTAATGTGAAATATTTTAGTAATGTTGTTACTATAGCTGCTTTGTTATCAAAATGTGTAATGTGAAGTATTTTAGTAATGTTGTTACTATAGCTGCTTTGTTATCAAAATGTGTAATGTAAAGTATTTTAGTAATGTTGTTACTATAGCTGCTTTGTTATCAAAATGTGTAATGTGAAGTATTTTAGTAATGTTGTTACTATAGCTGCTTTGTTATCAAAATGTGTAATGTAAAGTATTTTAGTAATGTTGTTACTATAGCTGCTTTGTTATCAAAATGTGTAATGTGAAGTATTTTAGTAATGTTGTTACTATAGCTGCTTTGTTATCAAAATGTGTAATGTGAAGTATTTTAGTAATGTTGTTACTATAGCTGCTTTGTTATCAAAATGTGTAATGTGAAGTATTTTAGTAATGTTGTTACTATAGCTGCTTTGTTATCAAAATGTGTAATGTGAAGTATTTTAGTAATGTTGTTACTATAGCTGCTTTGTTATCAAAATGTGTAATGTGAAGTATTTTAGTAATGTTGTTACTATAGCTGCTTTGTTATCAAAATGTGTAATGTGAAGTATTTTAGTAATGTTGTTACTATAGCTGCTTTGTTATCAAAATGTGTAATGTGAAGTATTTTAGTAATGTTGTTACTATAGCTGCTTTGTAGATCAAAATGTGTAATGTGAAGTATTTTAGTAATGTTGTTACTATAGCTGCTTTGTTATCAAAATGTGTAATGTAAAGTATTTTAGTAATGTTGTTACTATAGCTGCTTTGTTATCAAAATGTGTAATGTGAAGTATTTTAGTAATGTTGTTACTATAGCTGCTTTGTTATCAAAATGTGTAATGTGAAGTATTTTAGTAATGTTGTTACTATAGCTGCTTTGTTATCAAAATGTGTAATGTGAAGTATTTTAGTAATGTTGTTACTATAGCTGCTTTGTTATCAAAATGTGTAATGTAAAGTATTTTAGTAATGTTGTTACTATAGCTGCTTTGTTATCAAAATGTGTAATGTAAAGTATTTTAGTAATGTTGTTACTATAGCTGCTTTGTTATCAAAATGTGTAATGTGAAGTATTTTAGTAATGTTGTTACTATAGCTGCTTTGTTATCAAAATGTGTAATGTGAAGTATTTTAGTAATGTTGTTACCATAGCTGCTTTGTTATCAAAATGTGTAATGTAAAGTATTTCAGTAATGTTGTTACTATAGCTGCTTTGTTATCAAATTGTGTAATGTGAAGTATTTTAGTAATGTTGTTACTATAACTGCTTTGTTATCTTTGTGAAGTATCAAAATGTGTAATGTGAAGTGTAATGTGAAGTATTTTAGTAATGTTGTTACTATAGCTGCTTTGTTATCAAAATGTGTAATGTGAAGTATTTTAGTAATGTTGTTACTATAGCTGCTTTGTTATCAAAATGTGTAATGTGAAGTATTTTAGTAATGTTGTTACTATAGCTGCTTTGTTATCAAAATGTGTAATGTGAAGTATTTTAGTAATGTTGTTACTATAGCTGCTTTGTTATCAAAATGTGTAATGTGAAGTATTTTAGTAATGTTGTTACTATAGCTGCTTTGTTATCAAAATGTGTAATGTGAGTATTTTAGTAATGTTGTTACTATAGCTGCTTTGTTATCAAAATGTGTAATGTGAAGTATTTTAGTAATGTTGTTACTATAGCTGCTTTGTTATCAAAATGTGTAATGTGAAGTATTTTAGTAATGTTGTTACTATAGCTGCTTTGTTATCAAAATGTGTAATGTGAGTATTTTAGTAATGTTGTTACCATAGCTGCTTTGTTATCAAAATGTGTAATGTGAAGTATTTTAGTAATGTTGTTACTATAGCTGCTTTGTTATCAAAATGTGTAATGTAAAGTATTTTAGTAATGTTGTTACTATAGCTGCTTTGTTATCAAAATGTGTAATGTGAAGTATTTTAGTAATGTTGTTACTATAGCTGCTTTGTTATCAAAATGTGTAATGTAAAGTATTTTAGTAATGTTGTTACTATAGCTGCTTTGTTATCAAAATGTGTAATGTGAAGTATTTTAGTAATGTTGTTACTATAGCTGCTTTGTTATCAAAATGTGTAATGTGAAGTATTTTAGTAATGTTGTTACTATAGCTGCTTTGTTATCAAAATGTGTAATGTGAAGTATTTTAGTAATGTTGTTACCATAACTGCTTTGTTATCAAAATGTGTAATGTGAAGTATTTTAGTAATGTTGTTACTATAGCTGCTTTGTTATCAAAATGTGTAATGTGAAGTATTTTAGTAATGTTGTTACTATAGCTGCTTTGTAATCAAAATGTGTAATGTGAAGTATTTTAGTAATGTTGTTACCATAACTGCTTTGTGATCAAAATGTGTAATGTGAAGTATTTTAGTAATGTTGTTACTATAGCTGCTTTGTGATCAAAATGTGTAATGTGAAGTATTTTAGTAATGTTGTTACTATAGCTGCTTTGTTATCAAAATGTGTAATGTAAAGTATTTTAGTAATGTTGTTACTATAGCTGCTTTGTTATCAAAATGTGTAATGTGAAGTATTTTAGTAATGTTGTTACTATAGCTGCTTTGTTATCAAAATGTGTAATGTGAAGTATTTTAGTAATGTTGTTACTATAGCTGCTTTGTTATCAAAATGTGTAATGTGAAGTATTTTAGTAATGTTGTTACTATAGCTGCTTTGTTATCAAAAAATGTGTAATGTGTAAAGTATTTTAGTAATGTTGTTACTATAGCTGCTTTGTTATCAAAATGTGTAATGTGAAGTATTTTAGTAATGTTGTTACTATAGCTGCTTTGTTATCAAAATGTGTAATGTGAAGTATTTTAGTAATGTTGTTACTATAGCTGCTTTGTTATCAAAATGTGTAATGTGAAGTATTTTAGTAATGTTGTTACTATAGCTGCTTTGTTATCAAAATGTGTAATGTGAAGTATTTTAGTAATGTTGTTACTATAGCTGCTTTGTTATCAAAATGTGTAATGTAAAGTATTTTAGTAATGTTGTTACCATAACTGCTTTGTGATCAAAATGTGTAATGTAAAGTATTTTAGTAATGTTGTTACTATAGCTGCTTTGTTATCAAAATGTGTAATGTAAAGTATTTTAGTAATGTTGTTACTATAGCTGCTTTGTTATCAAAATGTGTAATGTGAAGTATTTTAGTAATGTTGTTACTATAGCTGCTTTGTTATCAAAATGTGTAATGTGAAGTATTTTAGTAATGTTGTTACTATAGCTGCTTTGTTATCAAAATGTGTAATGTGAAGTATTTTAGTAATGTTGTTACCATAACTGCTTTGTTATCAAAATGTGTAATGTGAAGTATTTTAGTAATGTTGTTACTATAGCTGCTTTGTTATCAAAATGTGTAATGTGAAGTATTTTAGTAATGTTGTTACTATAGCTGCTTTGTTATCAAAATGTGTAATGTGAAGTATTTTAGTAATGTTGTTACCATAACTGCTTTGTGATCAAAATGTGTAATGTGAAGTATTTTAGTAATGTTGTTACCATAGCTGCTTTGTGATCAAAATGTGTAATGTGAAGTATTTTAGTAATGTTGTTACTATAGCTGCTTTGTTATCAAAATGTGTAATGTAAAGTATTTTAGTAATGTTGTTACTATAGCTGCTTTGTTATCAAAATGTGTAATGTGAAGTATTTTAGTAATGTTGTTACTATAGCTGCTTTGTTATCAAAATGTGTAATGTGAAGTATTTTAGTAATGTTGTTACTATAGCTGCTTTGTTATCAAAATGTGTAATGTGAAGTATTTCAGTAATGTTGTTACTATAGCTGCTTTGTTATCAAAATGTGTAATGTAAAGTATTTCAGTAATGTTGTTACTATAGCTGCTTTGTTATCAAAATGTGTAATGTAAAGTATTTTAGTAATGTTGTTACTATAGCTGCTTTGTTATCAAAATGTGTAATGTGAAGTATTTTAGTAATGTTGTTACTATAGCTGCTTTGTTATCAAAATGTGTAATGTAAAGTATTTTAGTAATGTTGTTACCATAGCTGCTTTGTTATCAAAATGTGTAATGTAAAGTATTTTAGTAATGTTGTTACTATAGCTGCTTTGTTATCAAAATGTGTAATGTAAAGCATTTTAGTAATGTTGTTACTATAGCTGCTTTGTTATCAAAATGTGTAATGTGAAGTATTTTAGTAATGTTGTTACTATAGCTGCTTTGTTATCAAAATGTGTAATGTGAAGTATTTTAGTAATGTTGTTACTATAGCTGCTTTGTTATCAAAATGTGTAATGTGAAGTATTTTAGTAATGTTGTTACCATAGCTGCTTTGTTATCAAAATGTGTAATGTGAAGTATTTTAGTAATGTTGTTACTATAGCTGCTTTGTTATCAAAATGTGTAATGTGAAGTATTTTAGTAATGTTGTTACTATAGCTGCTTTGTAATCAAAATGTGTAATGTGAAGTATTTTAGTAATGTTGTTACTATAGCTGCTTTGTTATCAAAATGTGTAATGTGAAGTATTTTAGTAATGTTGTTACTATAGCTGCTTTGTTATCAAAATGTGTAATGTGAAGTATTTTAGTAATGTTGTTACTATAGCTGCTTTGTTATCAAAATGTGTAATGTAAAGTATTTTAGTAATGTTGTTACTATAGCTGCTTTGTTATCAAAATGTGTAATGTGAAGTATTTTAGTAATGTTGTTACTATAGCTGCTTTGTTATCAAAATGTGTAATGTGAAGTATTTTAGTAATGTTGTTACTATAGCTGCTTTGTTATCAAAATGTGTAATGTAAAGTATTTTCAGTAATGTTGTTACTATAGCTGCTTTGTTATCAAAATGTGTAATGTAAAGTATTTTAGTAATGTTGTTACTATAGCTGCTTTGTTATCAAAATGTGTAATGTAAAGTATTTTAGTAATGTTGTTACTATAGCTGCTTTGTTATCAAAATGTGTAATGTGAAGTATTTTAGTAATGTTGTTACTATAGCTGCTTTGTTATCAAAATGTGTAATGTGAAGTATTTTAGTAATGTTGTTACCATAGCTGCTTTGTTATCAAAATGTGTAATGTAAAGTATTTCAGTAATGTTGTTACTATAGCTGCTTTGTTATCAAATTGTGTAATGTGAAGTATTTTAGTAATGTTGTTACTATAACTGCTTTGTTATCAAAATGTGTAATGTGAAGTATTTTAGTAATGTTGTTACTATAGCTGCTTTGTTATCAAAATGTGTAATGTGAAGTATTTTAGTAATGTTGTTACTATAGCTGCTTTGTTATCAAAATGTGTAATGTGAAGTATTTTAGTAATGTTGTTACCATAGCTGCTTTGTTATCAAAATGTGTAATGTGAAGTATTTTAGTAATGTTGTTACTATAGCTGCTTTGTTATCAAAATGTGTAATGTGAAGTATTTTAGTAATGTTGTTACTATAGCTGCTTTGTTATCAAAATGTGTAATGTGAAGTATTTTAGTAATGTTGTTACTATAGCTGCTTTGTTATCAAAATGTGTAATGTGAAGTATTTTAGTAATGTTGTTACTATAGCTGCTTTGTTATCAAAATGTGTAATGTGAAGTATTTTAGTAATGTTGTTACCATAACTGCTTTGTTATCAAAATGTGTAATGTGAAATATTTTAGTAATGTTGTTACTATAGCTGCTTTGTTATCAAAATGTGTAATGTGAAATATTTTAGTAATGTTGTTACTATAGCTGCTTTGTAATCAAAATGTGTAATGTGAAGTATTTTAGTAATGTTGTTACTATAGCTGCTTTGTTATCAAAATGTGTAATGTAAAGTATTTTAGTAATGTTGTTACCATAACTGCTTTGTGATCAAAATGTGTAATGTGAAGTATTTTAGTAATGTTGTTACTATAGCTGCTTTGTTATCAAAATGTGTAATGTAAAGTATTTTAGTAATGTTGTTACTATAGCTGCTTTGTTATCAAAATGTGTAATGTGAAGTATTTTAGTAATGTTGTTACTATAGCTGCTTTGTTATCAAAATGTGTAATGTGAAATATTTTAGTAATGTTGTTACTATAGCTGCTTTGTTATCAAAATGTGTAATGTGAAGTATTTTAGTAATGTTGTTACCATAACTGCTTTGTTATCAAAATGTGTAATGTGAAGTATTTTAGTAATGTTGTTACTATAGCTGCTTTACTCTATTCAATAAGCCTATTTTACACATCTTGAATATTCTGCTCATCGTATGTTCTGTAAAATGCATGATGCAAACCATAGCAGCTTTTTTCCTGACGAATATTGTCTGTTGTGTTTGTAACGATTTAATTTAATGAGTTGTGCTTTAAAACCAGATATAAAGATGTGTGACGAAGACTGTTTGATCAGGCATGGTCTAGTGACTAGGACGATCGAGTCGTAATGTGAAGGTTGCGAGTTCGAATCCTTGTCACACCAAACATGCTCACCATTTCAGCCGTGGGGACGTTATAAGGTGACCAACTATTCGTTGGTCAAAGAGTATCTCAAGGGTTGGTGGTGTGTAGTGGTGACTAACTGCTTTCTATCTGGTATTACTTTGCTAAATTAGCGACGGCTAGCGAAGATAGCCCTCGTCTAGCTTTAAAAAAAATCAAAACAAACAAACAAACGAGCACCCCTGAATGTGTGGGTGGACAACGATGCAAAAAATATGATTTTTTTGTAATTAAATAATATTTTATCGAAATTCGAAACAAAAATCCTATTTTATTTAAAGACTTACACATGTTTATTATCCTATTTTTTTTATAGACTTACACATGTTTCTTAAACTACTTAATAGTTTAGTAAGCTTCCATCAAGGCCCTTTGTATTCAGAGGGATGATGTGATACACCTTTCATTATGTCACGACCAAAAGGGTGATGTGTAGTCGCTTAGTAATGTTGTAACTATAGCTGCTTTGTGGTCAAAATGTGTAATGTGTAGTCACTTGGTAATGTTCTTACCATAACTGCTTTGTTATCAAGATCAAAATGTGTAATGTGAAATATTTTAGTAATGTTGTTACTACAGCTGCTTTGTGATCAAAATGTGTAATGTGAAGTATTTTAGTAATGTTGTTACTATAGCTGCTTTGTTATCAAAATGTGTAATGTGAAGTATTTTAGTAATGTTGTTACTATAGCTGCTTTGTTATCAAAATGTGTAATGTGAAATATTTTAGTAATGTTGTTACTATAGCTGCTTTGTGATCAAAATGTGTAATGTGAAATACTTTAGTAATGTTGTTACTATCGCTGCTTTGTGATCAAAATATGTAATGTGAAGTATTTCAGTAATGTTGTTACTATAGCTGCTTTGTTATCAAAATGTGTAATGTGAAGTATTTTAGTAATGTTGTTACTATAGCTGCTTTGTTATCAAAATGTGTAATGTGAAGTATTTTAGTAATGTTGTTACTATAGCTGCTTTGTTATCAAAATGTGTAATGTGAAATATTTTAGTAATGTTGTTACTATAGCTGCTTTGTTATCAAAATGTGTAATGTGAAGTATTTTAGTAATGTTGTTACTATAGCTGCTTTGTTATCAAAATGTGTAATGTGAAGTATTTTAGTAATGTTGTTACTATAGCTGCTTTGTTATCAAAATGTGTAATGTGAAGTATTTTAGTAATGTTGTTACTATAGCTGCTTTGTGATCAAAATGTGTAATGTGAAGTATTTTAGTAATGTTGTTACTATAGCTGCTTTGTGATCAAAATGTGTAATGTGAGTATTTTAGTAATGTTGTTACTATAGCTGCTTTGTGATCAAAATGTGTAATGTGAAGTATTTTAGTAATGTTGTTACTATAGCTGCTTTGTTATCAAAATGTGTAATGTGAAGTATTTTAGTAATGTTGTTACTATAGCTGCTTTGTGATCAAAATGTGTAATGTGAAGTATTTTAGTAATGTTGTTACTATAGCTGCTTTGTTATCAAAATGTGTAATGTGAAGTATTTTAGTAATGTTGTTACTATAGCTGCTTTGTTATCAAAATGTGTAATGTGAAGTATTTTAGTAATGTTGTTACTATAGCTGCTTTGTTATCAAAATGTGTAATGTGAAGTATTTTAGTAATGTTGTTACTATAGCTGCTTTGTTATCAAAATGTGTAATGTGAAGTATTTTAGTAATGTTGTTACTATAGTTGCTTTGTGAGGTAAACATCTAACTGCAAGTTGGTATATTTTGTTCTTTGATGAAAAAACAAACAAACAAAGGAAAAAAAATCAATGCATTTGATTGAGAGGAATCTTCCGTAAAAGTTTTCGAACAAATATAATTTTTTTAAAGAAATGTACGAGACCGTATTATGCTATTGGACTTACATTTCAATATAATTGATGATGTTTTTAACCGTACTATTTTCACTAATCCTTTGTTGGTTTCCTAACAACTTTTAAAATATTTTGAATTTCTCTAATCCATCAAGTGATCCACAAAACTTTGTTTTCATTACTATCTATTTTTTAGGGTCAAAAAAACAAAAAACAAAACGAGTGTGAAATATAATGACAGCCTATTATTAACTTCTTACGTTCATTAATAAGTTGGTCGGTTTTTCCAGACTGGCACCAGCAGTTTGTCGTCGGAACATTTTTACACTGAACTTTAATATTGTGTACACATTCGTCAATGTCAATATATCTTTTCACAATTCAAAAGTTTGCTTCACGATGCGTACAAAGTAATAAAACAAAAGTTATTTAGATCAGTGATATATTGAGAGAGTTTCAATAAATCATTGTTCTTTCTTCGTTCACATTTGTACAGTAAACGTCTTTGATTGTTGTTTTGAACGTTTTGATGCAGTAAAAATGAAAGTATTTATCCTCACAAACAAATGTTTTCAAATTTTAATGGTTTTGTTATAGTTGCTGCTCCTTTTAGAGACTAGGTTAAATATTCTTTTGAAGAGACTTGTCAAGTTATGTCGTAGTGTATTTTAACCTCCAGTTTCTTCAGTTTACAGTGACGTTTACAGTTTCTGAAGTAATTTCTTCTGTCAAACAATATAGTCAGAGATTAATTATAGAGAAAGTAGGTCATCTTCGCACATTCAGGCCTCAAACTACGGAGTTTCATTTTTGCCATCTCATTTTTTTACTTAGTTAGACTTATTACGTTGTCAACCTTTTACATCGTTAATATTTAATTTTTTTTATTGTAGTTTGTACATTAGGGATGTCCGTAACCATGGTTTATTCTTCCAAAACGGTTGTTTTGGGCCAATAGTTAGTTGTATTAAACAATGTGACCTTCATTTTATTCACTCGTATCACAGATTACGTTAAAGTTGATTGGTTGTTTTTCAGCGCAAATCTACAAAATTGACTATCTGTGCTCTGACAACCGCGGGGAATCGATACATTTTTAGTGCTGTAAATCCATAAGTCCACCCCTAGTCCAATGTAGGATCGTATTGTTGAATGTATAGAGAGTAGAAACAGTAAGTACCTTATCATGGACGACTTCAACCTCAACTTACAAAAATTCTCAAAAGGAGTGAATTATAAATAGTTTATAGAAAATATAATTTTGTTTACAAATTAAAACTGTCACATAATTTTAACAGTTCAGAAATCTATACTATAGTGTCTTTTAGTACATATCTTCAGTTGAAGTAAGGTTGGAAAGTAGCAGAACGCCAAACTGAATCATGAAGAGTTACCATGTTATTACTGATTCTTCAGTTAAAATCCATATTTCCATAGATAATTATGCTAAACACCTTCTGTTATTACACGAATATGGTGTTATTAATAGGAATAATAGCACTATGTGAAAATAATTTCGTATTTATATGCATATGTTTGGTTAACTTTTAATGTCGTTTGTTTTTCTTCAAAAATGGTAATGATACATGGTGTAGATAACAAAGTAGAAAACTGGAATAGTCTTGAGATTTAGTATCCCAGGATGGTAAAATTTCGCACTAGATACGTGGTTGTTTTTTCTTTCTTGAATTAAGCTCAAAGCTACACACTGAGCTATCTGTGCTCTGCCCACCACGGATATCGAAACCTGGTTTTCAGCGTTGTAACTCCACAGACATACAGCTGAGTCACTGGGGGGCAAGACACATGGAAGTAGTGTGGTATTAGTTACAAAACAGACAAGGGAAACATTAGTCATTATTCACTTCAGAGCTACTTTTTTACTTATTCGTGTTTAATTGATAGACGTTCGATTTCTATCAGTTGAAGAAGGTTTGCTCTTCTTTGAAGTTAAAACGTTAAAATACCAAAAATAAGATAAAAGAAATTTTGTAGTTAAATGATGGTCCTTTTAAGTCAAGAACAGAATTGAACTATGATTATAATGTAGAAATAATATTTATTAACTAAATACTTTAAACTAAGCTAATTCATCAATTTGTTTTTGTAATATAGTAGTAAGTAAATTGACCAACAATAATTTATAAGTATAACGAAAACGTTATGTAGTGAGCGTAAGATAAGTGTCTCCACATACAAAACTAGTTAAAGTATGGGTTTTACTATATTAAATTAGATGAAATGGTAACGTTTGTCTAAGAACAACTGGTATGAAGTCACCTGGAATTGACGTTACTAGGTGCGCTGTGTCTGAAGAAATACAACAAAACGCTGTTCGTGGGATATGGATGAGGACATTTTTCTAGACCAGTTAATCTTGTCTCTGAGTTATTACGCTAGGTGGCTCGTTAAACATGACAGTGGTATTATAGTGGATCAAACTTAAGATTGCCCTAATTGTACCCGGATTCATTCAGTATACTATATATTAGTAATTGTACCCCAAGAGAGACAAAGACACATCATTACATCCACCTCAGAGCATCCATCAAAACGGTTATATTCAATGACGTTTAGCTAAACTTATTCATCACTGGCCCTACATACACTAACTTCTTTATCATTTATAATTATCTGATATCATTGCACAACAGTTTTTCGAAAAGTTTTGCTTCCTGAAAAGGTTTTGCTGATTGTGACAGGTGCCTAGTTTTGGTTTTGTTTCATCACGTAGGAACTCTGAGAAATAGACAGTTAACTGTTTACCGGCAACAACGTATTTAATTGCGTTTATGTTTTTAATACGCTCTTAAGTTCAACATAATTAAAAGGTTTTGCTCCTGATTTTCGTTTGTATTCAATATCCAGTGCATCACGTTGCAGTGTCCAACAGTAGTCAGCAAGCATTGAATCTTGAGTGACATGTTGTACTTCATTGTTTTGTTTGCTTTGAGAAATTTGTCTACCAGCTGAATGTAATGTATGGCTCTGTAATTGCCAAGAAAATTGTCAACAACGTCTTTCAAGGCTTTCCAGGCAATATTTTCCGGCCCAACTAACAAATCTTCGAACCGCTTGTCACTCATAACATGTCTGATCTGAGGGCCAACAAAAATACCCTCTTTGATCTTGGCTTCAGTTATTTTTGGGAACATCTGTCTTAAATAACGAAAACCTTCGCCTTCTTTGTTCAATACTTTCACAAAATTCTTCATAAGTCCCAATTTTATGTGAAGAGGAGGCAAATAAATCGTTGCCGGGTCGACAAGCGGTTCATGCGCCACATTTTTCTGTTCTGGAACTAACTTTGTACGGAGTGGCCAGCTCTGTTTAGAATAATGTGACTCTTTGGCACGACTGTTCCATTCACAGATGAAACAACAGTACTTTGTATAGCCAAGCTGCAGTCCCAGTAACAGAGCAACGACTTTCAGATCTCCACAGATATTCCAGTTGTACTTGCTGCACTGAATGTGCTTCAGCAACATTTCCATGTTCTCGTAGGTTTCTTTCATGTGTGCTGCATAGCCAACAGGTATTGAAGGGTGAACGTTGTCATTGTGTAACAGAACAGCTTTGAGGCTCAACATTGATGAATCAATAAAGAGATGCCACTCTTACGGGTCATGGTCACAACCCAAAACAGAGAAAAATCCTTCGATGTCAACACAGAAACAAAGATTGTCAACTTGTGCAAAGAATTTGGTTATATCATCTTGACGGCTTCGAAAAACAGAAATTTTCGCACCTGGTGACAGCAAACACCATTCCTGCAGTCTCGAACTCAGCAATTCAGCTTTTGCTTTTGACAGACCCAAATCTCTGACCAGATCGTTTAATTCTTACTGTGTTATGAGATGTGGATCGCCTGAGGAGCACGGTTCAAAATCCGGATCAATGTCACTGCCAGTTTCCTGCATTGCAGTTTATTCATCTGGTTCGTCTGAGGTCCATTCCTCTGGTGGTTTTGGAATTGGAGATTGTCGTCATGTGGCACGGATCTCATTGCTGAAGGCAGATTAGGGTATTCAATTGACTATTTTTGGCAGAGAAACCAGACACATTAGTCAAACAGAAGTAACAGTCCGTCACATTGTCTTTCTGTTCTCGCCATATCACCGGGACAGCAAACGGCAATGTTTTCGAGTGCCTCTGAGCCAAACTCTCAGACAGACAGCATATGTCGCACAACAAATGTGAGGCGCCCTTTCCTGGTCTTGATCACCAATTTTACAGCTGAAGTACAGATGATATGATTTCTTCACAAGAGCAGTCATTGAGCATCTCTGATGAACAAGCGTATTCTCGCCACAAATATAGCAGAATGTATCGCGGCTGTTGCGACATTGACGAGACATATTGATCGACACCAATCGTCCTGTAAAACGTCTATAACATCTAACTATATTTGTTACAGTGCTACTGAGGCAATGCTATATTTTGAAACTATACGTACACACTATAAGGTCTATATTAATCCAATGAGCAGCATCTGTGTATGCAAGCCACTTTTATGGCCTGCTGAGACAGTGTCAAGCTGGCTCCGGCCTGCCCAGGCATGCCCGGGCTGCATACTTCGACAGAACAGCTTCCAACCTGACCCGATTTCATGCCTGAATATGCCCAGACTGCACGAAACATTGTTCATAGGTCTCTTACAGAAACGGAAATTTTTGGACACAAATATAAGAAAAAACATGACAAAACTGAAGATTTCGATGAAACAGATCGTGATGGGCAAATTTGGATGTAATTTTTGTGATCAGCAGTCAAAAATCTACAAGGAACATCCAACAGTGTTCAATAAGCAAAAACTTTGTTATACAATGTATTTTGTAAAGAACACATACGCTCTTTGGTATCCTTGCCAGTTTTAGAGAACATGATAAAAGCACAAGGGAGCTAATGGGATTTAATCCAACGCACAAGAAGGACTTTTGGACGATAAACCAGACTTATGAAGTCTGTTCTTGGGAGTTTGACTGCTACTAATCGCTTTAGATTCAACGAGACGTATGTTGTTAAAGGCTTGTTGAATTAAATAACATTTTTATTTACAGACAAAGATAAAAAATAGAAATATTAAAACACGATACTTAAATTTTAAAATTGCGTTTTGTTCAGAAACATTCGTCCATTCTATAAGATATTAATATTTAAGTTTAATAACTAATTTCCTTTTTCAGTGTTCGCTCCTTCTTTTCTCTGAAATGATGTGCTCGTGCAGGTTGTTTGGCAAAGTTTCTATTCTTTAGTTTTTACTTTTCTCAGTACTTTTTGTTTTCATAATGTTTGTTTGTTTGTTTGTTTTTGAAATTCGCACAAAGCTACTCAAGGGCTATCTGTCCCTAATTTAGCAGTGTAAGACTAGAGGGAAGGCAGCTAGTCATCACCACCCACCGCCAACTCTTGGGCTACTCTTTCACCAAAGAATAGTGGAATTGACCGTCACATTATAACGCCCCCACGGCTAAAAGGGCGATCATGTTTGGTGCGACGGGGATGCGAACCCGTGACCCTCAGATTACGAGTCGTACGCCTTAACACGCTTGGCCATGCCGGACCTTTCATAATGTTTATAAGTGATACCTGTAACAGAAATAGTATTTCTATTCTCCATTATGGTTTGTAGTTTGTTGCGTTTTAAAGTTATTGAATTGTGTTGGGTCTTTTCACTGAGCCTGTCTTTGTTTTGTATATGTATTCTTTAAGTTTTTGGAGAGACCTTTAACTTAGGGGAATAAGAGTGCTTGTCGAACTTTCTTACACTTTATTATTGGTATTTATTTGTTTTTATTGAGTCCTTAGGGTGGCCATTGTCAGACCGGTTAGAAGTGACGTGTTTTTCTTCCGTCGGCTCAGCATCTTCTGTATCAAATATCTTGTTCATTCTGGAAACTGGGGTGTCTTAAAACTGTTGAGATGGTTTGATTTTTAGTCAAGGCATTTATCAGTATTTCTAAATTTCTTATAGACTTCTGTGTTATAAGAGCTACATGTACTTGTAACCATCACGTCCAAGAACGATAATTTCTTTTTATTCTATTTCTATTGTGAATTATATGTTTATGTTGTTTGTTTAAGCAGTTTACGAATTTTGGAATCTTCTCCATAAGAATGTATCGCAAAATACGTGAGCTAGTTTCTAGGTGCTAATTTAGCTGTTATGAGGGTATTGTGTTTGAAGTGTTCCATGTAAAGGTTACTACATTTTGGTGATAGAGGAAAATTGATGGCTTAGCCTTTGTGCTATTAGCAATATTTATCGTCTTATTGGAAGGAGATTGTATTGATATAGAAATTTATAAATCTGTTACCCTGGATATTGCCACCTTGGTTCGTTCTTGAGAATTCTATAATTTTCAAGCAATTGATGGAAACTCTTTGTTTATTCTTGAATTTCGCGCAAAGTTACACGAGGGCTATCTGCGCTAGCCGTCCCTAATTTAGCAGTGTAAGACTAGAGGGAAGGCAACTAGTCATCACCACCAACCGCCAACTCTTGGGCTGCTCTTTTACCAACGAATAGTGGGATTGACCGTCACATTATAGCGTCCCCACGGCTGAAATGACGAGCATGTTTGATGTAACGGGATTCAAACCTGCGACCCTCAGATGGAAATTTTTTTTATATATACGAGGAATGGTATGTTTGTGAATAGATTGGAAACCACGAAGCTAATTATTTTGTTTGAAAGGGTATCGTGAATGTTTTTATAATATTTAAAAATTGGACTTAGTAATACATTAAGTATAAGTGAACACTTTCACTATGGGCGTCCTTTTCTGCGCACATCAAGAGGACTTGTTCAGTTACGTTCAAAATTTAAAGTACCTCATCATCATTGTATACGAATACACTTGACATCAGAATGTAACTGATTTCAAACAGTATAGTCAGAGATTAATTTTAGACAAAATGGGTCATATCTGCACATTCAGGCTTCAAACTACGGAGTTTCATTTTCGCCATTTCATTTCTTTACTCAGTTAGACTTATTACGTTATCAACTTTTGTTGGTTTTACATTATTAATATGTAATTATTTTATTGCAGTTTGTACATTATGGATGTCCGTAACGATGATTTCTTCTTCCAAAATGGTTGTTTTAGGCCAATAGTTGTATTAAACAATGTGACGTTCATTTTCTTTACTTGTATCACATATTGTGTTGTAGTTGATTGGTTGTTTTTGGCGCAAAGCTATACAATGGACTAACTGCGCTCTGACAACCGCGGGGAATCTATACATATTTAGTGTTGTGAATCCATGAGTTTATTGCCGGTCCAATGGAGGATCGAATCGTTTAATGTATACAGAGTAGAAACGTCTCATTTTATAAAGTGTGTGCTTGTGTGTCTTTCTGATAGAAAAGCCACGTTGGGCTTTCTGCTGTGTCCACCGTATAGAGTTAGGTTAGATATAGTAACCGATAAATATAATACTTGAATGAAACAGACAGAAAAAAAAAGAGTTTTAAAATCAGTTAGGATGTCTTAGAAATTACATAAATGAAATGTAGGATATTTTCAGATGAAGAAAAGTATTTTTTATCTTGATATGATAATCACTTTGCACTTGGAGCAGTCAGCACTTAGACTCCATGTGTCTCTGGAGAAATGTTTAGTGAAATATTGCTTTCCTGGAGAAATCTTTAGCAAAAATATTGGGTTAAAAATTCTGATTTTTTTTTTGTCCAGAAAGGACACTTAACATTTATTAATATACTGTGAAATTTCATGAAGATACAGAAAACGTAGATGTGTTGGAATTTACAGTATGGAAACTATAAAGGTGAATTTGGGGTTACGAACTCGGCCGTGACTTTAGCGAGAGTGGTGAAGCTATTCCATCTGCCTAGTCTCTAGAATGAATAAATTTTATAAATAAAGATAATCCTAAAACAGAGGAAGAAAAATACCGTAACCCTACGTTACAATAGCAACTCTAAAGACACAAGCAAAATAAAAATAAAATAACCATTCTACGTCCGCCTGCAGTTCCAAACGAAAAGACACCATACAAGGTGATATTAACTCGGCTTTTCTGATTGGTTCTAATAATGCTTACAAGAATTATTTGGAAAGGGTACCAAATTAGCAGCAGAAGCGTATGAAAGAAAGTAATTTATATCTAATTTATATGCAAAAACGGCTCGTTTGGGTTGAGAAAATATTTTACATAGAAGAGCGAACAACCCAAACGAGCCGTTTTTGCATATAAATTTCTCAACAAGTGGGTTTCTCGACATCACTGATTATAATTTGTATCTAATGATACACAAACTCTGGATACGAGCAAGAAAAGTGACAGGTTTGTTTTGAATTTTCCAGGGTAAGACTAGAGAGAAGGCAGCTAGTTATCATTACCCATCTCCAACTCTTGGGCTACTCTTTTACCAACGAATAGTGGGATTGACCGTCACATTATAATGTCCCCACGGCTGAAAGTGCGAGCATGTTTTATTGTGTTTTTATTTTGTTTTACGACCCGCTTTTTTGGTGTTATTTCTTTATGTATACTAAAGCCTACTTGGCCGGTGAATCAGAATTATCAATGGTTGTTGAAACACTGATATATTTTAACACATTTATTTTAACTTGTGTACACTCTAACATTTTATTTGCGATAGCGTATACTTTCAATCAGTGTTACAGTTTTATAATTCTAGTTGCTTTTGTCTTTCCGCATAATAGAAGACTTTTCAACAGCAAACTGATGTAATAATGATTTTTAAGCTTTTTAAGTAAGAACATAAGAAAATTTAGTTTCTTTTGAATTTCGCGCTAAACTACACAATGGTTATCTGCGCTAGCCGTCCCAACTCTAGCAGTGGAGGAATAGATGAAAAGCAGCTCGCCATCACCACTAACCGCTAACTCTTGGTCTACTCTTTTACTAATGAGTATATAGGGATTGACTGTTGAATTATGATGCTTCCACGACCAAAAGGGCGAGCATACTTGGTGGGACTCAAACCCGCGACCCTCAAATTACGAGTTGCCCTCCTTAACCCACCTGGCCATGCCGGGCTCTTTATTTTCTAATTCAAGATGACTAAATAACTTAAGCTTCCAGTTAGTTTTAAGTAAAAATATAACAAACAAACAAGATGACATTTGGATCTTCAATGCTTTTCTTCCCACTCACTCTTTCTTTAAAAATAAAAATTCAAACCTATTCCATGTCCCCCTAAAATCGTCAGTTCCCCTCTAATTCCCACGATTACAAATAATCAGGGTTAAAAATATCAAGGCTTTCGTTTCCAGAGCAAATAGAAACTAGAGCAAATCGTGTTGGTTTCTTGTCTGAGTTATTGTTTGTTTTGGAATTTCGCACAAAGTTACTCGAGGGCTATCTGTGCTAGCCGTCCCTAATTTAGTAGTGTAAGACTAGAGGGAAGGCAGCTAGTCATCACCACCCACCGCTAATTCTTGGGCTACTCTTTTACCAACGAAGAGTGGGATTGACCGTCACATTATAACGCCCCCACGGCTGGGAGGGCGAGCATGTTTGGCACGACTCGGGCGCGAACTCGCGACCCTCAGATTACGAAGCGCAAACCTTAACTCGCTAGGCCATGCCAGGCCCTGTCTGAGTTAATAATATTTAAAACTACAATAATCGTATTTGTTTTCTTAGATTTAAGTAAGTGTAATTTGATTCCACTAAATAAGCTTAGTTTATACGCGAATAAAAATAAATTAATTTGGCTTTAAAATTAAAGTAAATGTAAGCAGTTCTAATAATTTTTTGCAATTAAAAATGATTTATTAACATTTCCAAATATGGATCATGCCAGTATTGTTGAGTAAACTTTTTGTTAATATATATATATTAATGCACCTTCTGCATGTACAAAGACGAAATGTATAATTTATTTACTTATTAATTCCTCTGAGCCAACTTGGCCAATCCGAAACAAGATACGTGTACGAATATTACGAGCTATGGGGGATGTTCTAGAGGTCTCAAAATTGCACTTAACCCTATTTTTATTTTGTAAAGCCTGTTGGTTAATTACTTTCAGCCAATTGTCAGCAAATTGACGCTTTAGGCAATGTTGACTGTTCTAAAGGGATTCAAAATTAAAGTATGGATTTTGTTGGATTGTTTTCTCATGATCAATGAGATGTTGGATGTTTAAATGTGGGATCGCATCAATATCTTTATTATTTGTGTGTTTAAATGTGGGATCGCCTCAATATCTTTATTATTTGTATGTTTAAATGTGGGATCGCCTCAATATCTTTATTATTTGTCAGTAGATGGAGAGCAAACTGCAAATGTTTATAAAGAAACTTTCTTGTATATGCGTGTTTCTTACAGCAAAGCTACGTCAGGCTATTTGTTATGTCTACAGACTGGAATCGAACCCCTGATTTTAATGTTGTAAATCGGAAGACTTACCGCTTTGTTATGATTTAAAATTTTTAAATATAATATATGTTCAAGTTATTACTTTGAACCATATGCTTATTGTTAAACGTGTGTTGTTTTTATTACTTATAAATACTCCAGTCAATTGATGGGCATTTCATCTTAGTTGAAGTATAACTGATATTTCTTTGTTGAGTTAGCTGAAGAAAATAAAAATCTATAATGTTTATAATGAATTCCTTAAACCTCAAAGATTCTATTGTACGATAGGTATTTTATTGTTTAATTTAACATAACTATTATAATGCATTCAAATACACCTCAGTTATAGCAAGAATTCTCAACTTGTATTTGAATACACTGAAGACACATTTATTTTTTATAACGTATAATAATGATAATTCCCTTTCAACAAGTGTCTGTGTTTTATGTTTCCAACAAATTCATATGTTACCTTGTGATATCAATAGTTTATAACGGATCAATCTCCTTCTTGTTTGAGAAGTTAGTATCATTTGTGACTATATATTCTAAGAAGTTAGACCAGAAAAAGAAAAATTTTTGGCTTATGTTATATACAACATTGTTACAAATGTCAGAATACACATAAGCGCACGTGTTATTGGGTATCATAACAATACACCTGATATGGTACATTGCGCTTTAGTTTCCTGTGATATCTTCACGACTAACAGCTGAGCTTTAGGAGTAGCATAAACAGTGATATACAATCAATTCCTCTCACATTGGATGGAAACTTAGTCTTCGAATTTAAACACCACCTATAGTTTGCAGCTGCTACAAAATACCAATAATCTGGATCTTTCAGCCTCAGAAAACATTTAGATATTGTTAACTTCCCATAAGGAATGTAAAAAAAATACAGGTTAGGCCTACTCAATACTATTTTTTTCTTGAAATAGGCCTAATTTATTTTTGTCCAAATTAATCCAGTAAATCGCTTTCCTGTACTAAATGGAGTATTTGACAAACTAAAACTGTAATATGAGCGTCTTGTTGGACTATAAAGTTTGGAGGCTCTGTGTGTGTATTTTCCAGTTTAGTAACAACTCATTCTTAAGGACAGTTTATTGACCGCTTGTAGTTAACACTACACAAAATAAAAGGAAAGAAGATAAAATTAGTTTTAATAAAACTTAAGATCACTGTCAGCAAGTGTGAGTCGCTATAGGCCCGGCATGGCCAAGTGTACTAAGGCGTTCGACTCGTAATCTGAGGGTCACGGATTCGAATCCCGATTGTACCAAACATGCTCGCCTTTTCAACCATGGAGGCGTTATAATGTGACGGTCAATCCCACTATCCGTTGGTAAAAGAGTAGCCCAAGAGTTGGCGGTGGGTGGCGATGACTAGCCGTTTTCCCCCTAGTCTTACACCGTTAAATTAGGAGCGGCTAGCGCAGATAGCCTTCGAGTAGCTTTGCGCGAAATTAAAAAACAAACCGAATTACCGCTGTACTAACGGGGACCGATTTAGTTAGCAAGTTTTTTTAATGTATTTGCACACTTGTCTTTTTTTTTTGTGGCGAAAATGTCCATAAAGAAACTAATTTAATCAGATATTCCTTATCCATCAAAGTTCGGAAAAGAAATTGCTTTGACAAATGAAAAGGAATTTATTATTTTGAACTTGAGGGTTCCTTAGGTGGTACTTGGACAAAACGACCAGGCGAGAGAACCAAAGGTTCAAGTACAGCTTGTCATAACTTAGAGATTCTGACAAGAGAGAGGATTATTAGTTGGCAGTATCCGCCACCTATATGGTTACTCTTTAGCGAATACAGATGGTGTTCTGCTCTATCATAATACATCCAGAGCTTCAAATGAGCATTCTCCAACATCTCGCAAAATCAAACCTTTGATCCTCCGATATGCATAGATGACAATTGGAGTAGTTCTGTATCGAGATACACTTCACCAACTTTAATCATTTTCCATTTATAAGCTCATGGAAAACGCCCGGCATGGCCAATTGATTGGAGCACTTGCTTCGCCATCTAAATGGCATGGGTTCGAATAACCATTTTACCAAACATGCTTTTCCTTTTACCCGTTATGGCGTTATAAGTGACGGTTAATCCCACTATTCGTGGGTAAGGGAGTAGCAGTGGTAACGACTAGTTGTCTTCCCTATAGACTTTCACTGCTAAGTGAGAGAAGACATTACCGTTCTACGTGTGTAATATTAATATGTTTTGTAAGTAAGATGTATAAGGATTTTGAATAAATTGTGAAGGATTTTATTCATCCAAAAATGTCAAATATTAAAGAAAATATCATTTTAAGATATAATAATTAGTCTAATATAATATCCACATTTTGTAGTGTTTTGAAAACTAAATTATCAAAATTATTTTTTGTAAAATTACAGATCGTGAACCTTTTTTGTCAATTGTTTCTTTTATAAAAGAGCTATAAATATTGTTTATTCATTCTATTTAGATCTGTTTGCGGTGAATCCAAGTATTATTAAAACTCATCAATAAGGATTATTTTAATTTGTTTTTTTTACCATAGCTTTAGCGTCCTAACTGATTTTAAAAGCCAATTTGACTAAAGGCATAACCTTGAAAGACGGTTTGTTTTGAAATTCTCACAAAGCTACTTGAGGGCTGGTCATCACCATCCACCGCTAATTCTTGGGCTACTCTTTTACCAACGAATAGTGGGACTGACCGTCAAATTATAACACCCCCCATAGCTGAAGAGGCGAGCATGTTTGGTGTGACGGGGATTCGAACCCACAACCCTCGGATTACGAGTCGAGTGCCTTATCCACCTGGCCATACCGAGTTAAAAGAAGCATAAACAAAATAGTATTCGTTTCCTGTGTAGTTTAGTTTTAATATCGTTAAATAAAGAAACATAAAGCTTTCTTTGAAACTAACGTTTTTATTGCAAATACCAAAAATAAAACTCGTTAGTCGTAAAAGCGTATCCGAATGTGAAAACTATATGAAATCCGCTACATTGAACAATATTTTTGAGTTCTGCTTGGCAACATCCAATGGCAATATTTTAGGTAAATGCTCTACTGTATAGGCCATGATTTATTCCCAAAGGATTTAAGAGAGAGAGGTAAATGAGGTAGAAGACGTTTAGTGACGTGAAAGTATACGTAACACTATTTACATAATGGTGAAGAATCGATATTATTTATCATTACATGATGTTATATATACATTTTAAATGATTAAGTTTCATACCTTTTAATACTTTTCACACCTCATAAAATCGTCTAATTTTTTTTCTACGCTCATTTTTCGTGTTTATTTTTGTGTCAATTGAACCTGAAAGTGGCAAATTTTATCTCAACACTTGTATGAAATATCGACTTGGGACGGGTGGTGATTCTATCTTGTTTTTCCCATCAGTATGACTGACTAGTGAGCGTTTGATACAGCTGAATCAGTTAAAAAAGTAGGAAATAGGTATACAAAGTCATAATGAGACTGACCCATAAATAAAGTAACATATCTAAGACTATTCACGAAGCTAGCTAAGGTAGTACTTATTATTTTTAATCTTTAATTAAAATACATAAAAAAAATATTTTCCTGCTTCGATCGTTAGAGGTAAGTTTACTTACACTGTGTCAATTACATATCCAAAAATAACCTAATTAATAAATAATGCAGTCTTTTCAACGAAACCAATCATCGTGAACATTATCATTATTGAGTTATGTCTTTTGTGTTTCTAGGTTAATGAAGGTTTAATTTCAAGATTTCATCAGTAATTTTATAAAATTTAGACTGATTGAAAACAGAAACAAAAATCGTTTCATCGAACTCGAACTACACATTAACACAAACTACACATTATCACAAACTACACATTAACACGAACTACACATTAACACGAACTACACATTAACACAAACTACACATTAACACGAACTACACATTAACACAATCTAGGGATACGGATCATGATGAACTTAGCAAGAGACTTTAATACCATCTCCTTAAGGAATAATTGTTGTATCAAATTACTTTAAACAAATATGAACTAAAATGAACTAAACTGCTTGAAAAACTCAATCTATATAATGCATTATCTAATTGGGGGAATGAAAAGCATAAGAACTCCATCTGAATTTGCGATGTTAGATTTCACAAGAACTAAAGTGGAGTTTAGACTACTTTAAAACGGTTTATTTGAAATATAAACTGGGATATTTTTATTTCCTTAGAGCAAGATATTAGTTGGTTTTGAATTTCGTGCAAAGCTACACGAGAGCTATCTGCTATAACCGTTCTTAATTTACAAACTAGAGGGAAGGCAACTATTCAACACGATCCATTGATTGACTGTTATTTTATAACGCCCCCACAGCTGAAAGGACGAGCATGTCTGGTGTTACAAGGATTCGAATCCTCGACCCTTAGATGGCGAGTTAGTGCTCCAACCATCTGGCTAAGGCTGAGCTTCAGGAAATTAGAACTAGCTGGAAAACTGAATTGTTCTTAATAACTTTCTAACTAAAGAAATTAATAATAATTTTGCAAAGAAAATCTTCACTAAAGCTAAATTTTGACACACATATATATTTCGTACGTCCAGTTATTCGAGATTCTTTAATACGTATATAAAAGCAAAAAACAGCAAACAAACATGTGTTTCCATCTGTTAGTCCCTTACCTAACTACTCCTAGGTCGCTGTGGAATCTGAATCAGCTTGTGTGAGATAATAGTATGGAAAAAAGGTCATGTTGATAGAAGAATCACAACATCCCCTCTCATTATTGTCGTTATCATGATTTTACTATATGTGACGTAAGTTGACATTAATAATATTCATAGATGCGCCATGACTTTACGACAAAATAAAAACAGGCAAAATTTTATTAGATTTTCAATAATGCGGCCAATTATCGTTAATTAATTAATCACGTGAAGGCCAAGCAAACACACTTTACCCTTAGTTCCACACTGTTTGACCTTTACCTTAAAGTGTTACTTTGTAGTTTCCAAAACATTCAACTTTGTGAAGTGCACACACAAACTACACTCCTGCATAAATGTGTCGAGATGTCCTAACGAGTTTTGAAGTCATCGTATTCATGGAAATAATAATAAAAAAAAAAAACAATCAAGAAGATGGAAGAAAGAAAATGGCAAAAGAAACGACTACGAACAAGCTCAAGATAGAGAAAGAATGACTTAAAGAAGAGCACAATAGACAGCTGATATAACTTACTTTACACAAGAAAGAAAGCATGAGAGAAAGAATGAAAGAATCAGTTACAGAAACTGCCGCTAGGGTAGAACAAGATAGACAACATGAAGATCAAAGAAAGGTTACTGTTACTGAATGTAGATGTAGAATTTATTTTAAAACAGCTTATGATTATGATATAAATCATGATTATAAATCAGAATCTGTATATGAAGACCTGTAGAATGTGATTTTTGTAGAACAATAAGTTATTTGAATGGAAAGTCAGGACTGTGTTGTGATAATGGCTTAATGTACTCCTGGAGGGAAATACTGAATAATCTAGAAACACGCAAACCAATATACATAAACCTGAAAAAAAAAACCTGTGAGTCTGTCTGTTTGTCTGTCTGTTACCTAACTGCTTGTAGGTCGCTGAGCTAATTTAACCAAACCTTGTTGAACAACAGTTTGGACCAACGGGAAAGAAAATCTGTAAGTCTGTCTGTTTGTTTCTGAGCTAATTTAACCAAATTTTGTTGAACAACAGTTTGGATCAAAAAACATGTTAGTGGAGGCCGTACAACCTCACCACATTTGTTATTGGTGTTACTGAGCATTTATTATCTTTCATCTCAGTTGAAGTTAACTACGTTCATAGATGGCGCCACGTCATTAAACACTGTGGAGGGGGGGATGGCACAGAAGCATCTTTATATATATGTCAGAGAGTACACTAGCACTCTATGGAGGAATGTAGATAAAAAAAAGGCCACCACTATTGAAATAATAAAGAAACTCACCTGAAGTTTTACACTAATAGCCACAAGAAGGTTGATACGAAAAGCCGTTTCTTGAGTTATACTCACTTCCTACTTTCACCTATGATCTTTCAACAACAGCCCGTAAGACACTTCTGTCGTCAGTGAGCATCTATTATTTAATCATGCGAAAGACTGTGGAAGAATATTAAATTCTGGGTGTTAAAAAACAGGTAACAGAAAGTACATTTACCGTCATTATTTTAGCTGCTACCTTTTCCTTGAAAATCACCCTGACTTCCATTCAATGTGTAACATGTTTTAAGTGTATACGTAGAGAGTTTTGTGATATAATAATGAATACCGTTATAATATGTTATTTTATATATAAGTTGGTGAAAGTTAGGGTTTTTGTTTTATTTACCATCGCTTCCACACCACATATTTTTCAATTCATATCCCAGACATAAAAATATTAGCTGAGATACCTCTCTTTTACAGCATATGAAACCTTTGGTTTAAATTATTCTGAATTTTGTAAGTTTTCCTAACGCAAAAAAATGTTTGAAGAAATGTTTCATATTATTGACTTATCACAAGGATACTTACATGTATGTAAATATGTGTAATATTCATATTTATTTTTCTGTAAAGTATAAATTATAATGTGATAGGAATTTAAGAACATATAATAGAACATACTCGAAGTTCCCCAGTAAGGTTACGGACCTGTAATTCAACTACCTGGAGTTCGATTTCCCGGGTCGTACACAGCAGGTAGTTCCACGTGACTTTGTGCTAAACCAATCATACACAACACACAAACTCTCAAGAATAGTTCCATTATTTTCAGCGATAAATGCTTATGAAAATCAATAAGTAATCTTGATCTATAGAATATAACTCAAAATAGAGAAGGTAAAGGAAATTACTCGAATGAGTAATACACATATATATATATATATTTATATATATATATACATATATTTAAATTTTTATATGTACCAATATACAAGAGCGATAAACTATCACTTTTATTTTTTGGTTAGGTTTCTCTACAAGAATGATTAATGTGGTATTAGAGTAAAAATAAAAGAAGTTTCTAAGTTGTAAAAACTTTCGAATAACAGGTTTCTGTTTTTTTTTAGACGTTTGTACATGAAACCCAATATTTTCAGGTTAGTAATTATGGACAATGAACAAATGGTATTTTCTCACAGCATTTGCAATTATGACACAAAATAACGACGTATTTCGTACAGTTCGTTTATTTTATATTTATTAGTCGATACACTAATGAAAATATAGTTTGAGTATTTTCTATTATACTTTATTCGGTAAGTGATGTTTGAAGTATAGATGTTTGTAATCTTAAAAGTAATTTCACAGTAAATTAATAACTTTAAAACGTAGACGAATGGTTAGTGTTTATTAAACCCTGTTATATTTGTTAGAAGTTTTCAGAAACAGTTTAATAATGTATACATTTCTTGATTTTCAATGCATATGGTGATTTATGGTAATAATATGAAGAAAATCACAAATTTTACATGCTATTCCAAACTTCACTACACTTCAATACTTACAAAAGCTTATTCAAATTTTCTTTGTTCTGCTGTCTTAACCAAACCAATATCTTATGCAAACCACAGTGCTTAGTTTCACTACATATGAAATTTACACGTTTTCATAACGCTTTTTAAGCTTTTTAGGAAACGATGTGCGCAAAGAAAGTAAAAAAAGCGAAGTTCTGATCATCGTGTATTGAAACAGAAATTTCACTTGATACTGGAAACGTCTGGAAGAGACTTTTATAAAATCATGCGCCCTATTAGATTGTAAGTTTGGAAAAAATCATATAGTTTGAGATATTAATCATGTTTCTTCTTTTCTATGATTATTTTATTTTATTGAAGACATCTGTTTTATGACTGAACTGTTCGCTTGCAATTAAAGATAAAAACTACACAATGGGCTATCTGTTCTCTTCCCACCAGGGTATCGATTGTTAGTTAGTTTGTTTGTTTGTTTTTTAATTTCGCACAAAGCTATCGAAGGCTATCTGCACTAGCCGTTCCTAACTTATTAGTGTAAGACTAGAGGGAAAGCAGCTAGTCATCACCACCCACGCCAACTCTTGGGCTACTCTTTTACCAACGACTAGTGGGATTGACCGTCACATTATATCGCTCCCACGGCTGAAAGGGCGAGCATGTTTAGCGCGACGGGGATGCGAACCCGCGAACCTCAGATTACGGGTCGCACGCCTTAACACGCTTGGCTATGCCGGGCCCAGGGGAATCGAAAACCAGATTCTAACGTTGTACGTTCTCAATTATATGTTGACAATTATATGTTTACACTATATGCAAATATGCATACATATGAATACTTACTTACAGTATAATTAAATCTTTCTAATATGACTGTTCACTTCCTCAGTCTCATTTTTATGTTTCTGATATTGGATTAACTGCTTACATGAAATACTATACAATTAGAAGGGGGAATGTACTTCATATATGTAATTACTCTCTTGCTGTGCATCTTTCCAACAAACTAAGAAAACGGCAACGCTAAGCTATTTTTTCTGTGGGTAATACAACTGTTTTTTTGTATCTATGATACTGTGATAATATCTTATTTTCTATCTTATTTCAGTATTGAGTTTAGAGAAAAATAATCCCATTTCTGATTACAAAACTGTTCATAACTGTTCGTTGTCACCGAATGGCTGTAGATCTATTTTTAATTGATAGTTATCTTTGAGTTTGAGGCTCGAATTGTTTCAAATTCACTTTACGTCCAGATCTAAATACAGAAATACTTTTCACTTACACTTACCCAAACGTATCATCCCTCTACAGTGATTATCTTTCATTCCTGGTAAGACATGGTTCGAGTCTCTACTCGTAATCTGATGATCACGCATTCAAATTCCAGTCACACCAAACATGTTTGCCCTTTCAACCTTGGGAACGTTAAGCTCTGATAAAAGAGTAGCCCAAGAGCTGGCGGTGGATAGTGACGAGTAGCTGCCTTACCTTTGGTTTTATTCTGCTAAATTAGGAAGGACTAGCGTAGATAGAACTGAAGCTTTTGTGTGTATTCTTATTAGTAACCTAACTCAGTATAATGTTTTTGTTCATTATCATTCGCGGCTTGATAGACTTTCGGTCGACATGGCCAGAAGGTTAAAACACTCGACTCGTAATCCTAGGGTCGCAGGTTTGAATCCCACCACAACAAACATGCTTGCCCTTTCAACCGTGGGACGTTATAATGTGTCGGTCAGTCCTACTATTCGTTGGTAAAATAGTAGTCCAAGAGTTGGCGGTGAGTGGTGATGACTAGCTGTCTTCTTTTTAGTCTTACCATTGTAAATTAGGGACAGCTGGCGTAGATAGTCCTCGTGTAGCTTTGCGCAAAATTTAAAAAAGATGATAAAACTTGAGAACAAATTTTACATTATACTTTCTTCATTGAAATAACTTGTTAATTTGTTAGAACTCGTTGTTAACTCTCATATATTTCGAATAATAAAAAAATATTATTATTAAAAGAAATTAATATTAGACAAGTTACTGAAATGCAATAATTTTGTATTGGCAATCAGGTGACTGAGAGGTCTCCACGTACATCGCTGACAATCAGGTGACTGAGAGGTCTCTACGTACATCGCTGACAATCAGGTGACTGAGAGGTCTCCACGTACATCGCTGACAATCAGGTGACTGAGAGGTCTCCACGTACATCGCTGACAATCAGGTGACTGAGAGGTCTCCACGTACATCACATTTCATACACATTACTGTTAAAACTGTGTTAGGACAAGAAACTGTCTTCTTTTGTTTCCATTTTATGGTGGAAATTCTTTCATGTTATTTCAACCCCGAAGAAATATTTCAATCATTCCTGTTGACAAATGAATGAACCAGAGTAAGAATATTTATCATTCATTAGAATTCCTTTATACTTGTACCAAGAGTATGTTTTAATTATACTGACCAAACTTGGGGTCTGGAATAACTCTCCTGGTACCACATGCAGTGTTTTTTACAATATAGAAAGAAGTTAGCAGGGAGCTAGCATATAGTGTTGGTATATGTTAGAAGAAATTGGGTAAAAGCACTCCATAAAAAAAGTTGATAAAAACAGTCCTTAACACTATAAATTAAGTTTTGTTGTCATGCTACGACCCAAAAAGCGTAGAGTTGTCAGAAGAGAAGATAGTTCCCATAACAGCTCTTCCTGATGCGCTTTGGAATCTTCGAAAAATTACTGCAGGCGTAAAACGCTTTCCAAACACTGTCAAGTACACAATAGATCGTGAGACCGAGACAGGTAAATTTGAAAATAGAAAAGGCAGAGGCAGAACACCGGCACTGAATGAAAGTGATTTTTAGTATCTTTGTTTATGCAGACGTCGGGACAGAAGGAAGACTGCCACTGATCTCAAGTGTGACATAAACGACTATGTACCAAATGACAGAAAAGTTTCCAGATATACAGAATCAAGAACACTCATCGAGAATGTAGCAGTTTGATAAAACAACAACTTTTACTTCAATATTTAAATATATGAAATTTTCTAAAACGTACAAAAACTGTTGATGGTTGAAAAAAATGTGATGTGGACAGATGAAATATTTGGCTCAAAATCTAGGTTGTACGTCATGTGAAAGATACTTACCTCAAGGCATAACACCCATCATGAGTGTGGGGGTAGCAGTATGATGGTTTAAAAACGTTTTTATGCTGAGACAATAGGATATATTTGTAAAATATATGAAATAATGGACCAACACAAGTACCATCAATGGTTTGTGGTTTGTTTTGGAATTTCGTGCAAAGCTACACAAGGCCTATCTGCGCTAACCATCTCTAATTTAGCAATGTAAGACTAGAGGAAAGGCAGCTAATCATCGCTACCTACCACCAACTAGTGGGCTACTTTTTACCAATAAATAGTGTTATTGACCGTAACATTATAACGCCTCCACAGCTGAAAGGGCGAGCATGTTTGATGTGACAAGGATTTGAACCAACGACCTTCAGATTATGACTCGAGCGCCCTAACCACTTGGTCATGCCAGGCTTCAGTGGCTTGTGTATTACTGATACAAGATTCTGCTACTAGCAATATAGTTAACCCAAACACTCATCCGGTCTGGCATGGCCAAGCGCGTAAGGCGTGCGACTCGTAATCCGAGGGTCGCGGGTTCGCGCCCGCGTCGCGCCAAACATGGTCGCCCTCCCAGCCGTGGTGGCGTTACAATGTGACGGTCAATCCCACTATTCGTTGGTAAAAGAGTAGCCAGGAGTTGGCGGTGGGTGGTGATGACTAGCTGCCTTCCCTCTAATCTTACACTACTAAATTAGGGACGCTCGGTGCAGTGGGCTAACAACCTACTCACTTAAATACCTGTTGAAGAATCCGCAAGCGATTGCGGCCCAATGTTCCTCGATGGAATCTAATGGTGATAACTAAACTAACTAACTAAACACTCATCCAATCTATACATAAATGACTTATCTAAGAAATAAAAAGTTGTTGGATTTATTACAATGATGCAACGGTCCCCACAGAGCGCTGATCTCAACCCAACTGAGCAGATATTTAGAGTAAAATTCCAAAGGCCACTTTAATTAAATATGTTGTAAAAACGCCTGAAAGACTGCGTGCTGTTATCAAAACAATAAGAACACACACAGCATTAACAGTTTGCTGAACTCAAGCACTTCCACTGAGTTTCTGTTGTACTAATTATGGAGATTTATACAATTTTGATTGTTTATCTGTGATTTACCTTCCATTGTTCTTTGAAAGTATAATAAATCTAATTGTTGACTTCACACGAACACTTTTCTACAGTACTGTATTGTCTCCAAAATGAACCTCTAAAATATACATGTTTAAATGTTGTGATACTTTCGGGCTATTTCCAGGGATTTCACGTAAACGGTTCTTTCTCTGTGTATTTCAACCAAAAGACAACACTACTATTTAAACTAAAACTTTGACACTTTATTTTGCACAGCACAAAATACTTCCTTTCGTGGTTGCACTTTACTAATACGTGCAATCGATGTTGCACTGAATCTATGAGTTATCAATACATTCTGGAGCGAGTTAATTACGCTTTATGAGAACAATTTGTACATGGTAATTTTCTGATTTTTCGCCACAATTGGTTCTACATGCGGCATGTTTAGTTCGTGTAAATTTGGCTTGTGACGAATTTATAACTATTCTACTGTAAAATGTCACCGTTAATATATTTATGGCTCATAGAATACGCCCTATCCGTTTCTGAGGATGTTTATTTGTAGAGAAGGTTACCTCATTGGGACAGTGGTAGGTTTTAGATTTCCAACGCTAAAATTAAGGGTTCAATTCTCGTCAGTGTACGCAGCAGATTGCTCAATGTGGATCTACTCTAAAACACACACACTCGTATAGAAGGTCTGTTAGTAGATGTACAGTTAAAGGAAATAAAGTGTTAAAGCAGGTAATTTCAATGTCCTTCACGAAAGCACAAAAACAAAACAAGAAAACTCACGTAACAAGGTTATTAAGTTTGTTAACACGAGTTCAGCTATCCAGGGTTAAACAGGACTTGTATTCCAAATTTGTATATATATAGTTGAGGTTAAGTTGGTCTGAAACAATACCAAGAATCAGAAGCAGGAATAAAACTAAACATGTGTATGTTTGTTTTCTTATAAGGCATTCGTTCCAAATTCATTGAAATTATATCTTATAACGTCTGTTATTGATAGCATTCAAGTTCATGTTTATATCAAAAGTACAACTTTACAGACAAACGATAGAAACAAATAACAAAGTAGCAGAACAGTGAGGAGAAAACAGTGACCATTAAAAGTTGTGCTGAGGCAAAATTCTTGATATATAAATGAAAATAACAGATTTCATTTGGTAAGTCCAAGGTTTCATCAGATCTTTCTGAATGCCACGAGACAGTTGTAACTTTTAATAAAAATGCAATTATCTATGTGGACGCAGTAACATAAAATATTATTACAAAATGATTTTGTAAACGTTGTATTTAATTAATTTGAAATTTTATAACTACTCGTTTTATATGCAACGTGTGGTGCATAAACATTTATATATACAAATATTCTACAAGTTAGCATGCTATAATTTACAGATAATGTTGCAATAAACATTCTTTACTTGGGCTAATGAATGTGAATAGCGCATACCAAAGGTGTAGATCAGCATATATTCTTCGCAGTTTCCATAAATAATCCTAAGAGTACGAGGCCAGTGGTATTATCCATCAGGAAAAAAACAAACAGATTTCTCTGTAGTTTAGAAACGTTGATAACTCTGGTGCTATTTTTTTCACTATATTGCACTAATCAAATATTCTCAGGAGTCTAAAACTTTAGGTTTCCTCATTAAAAGAATAAATAATTTAGTTTTTTTAAGTAAACTCATCTTTTGTAAAGAAATTCAACTGGTGTCTTTATTCTAAACGAGACATACGTTAATTCGAACTTTCAGGTGATTAGAGAATAGAAAATACGCCTGAAGTTCCGAAGCGTTTGAGTTATCTAGATCAAATTCCCAAGAAACTTCTAACACGTAAGTACTTGTGTTTCTACTAATGAAACAGTTTGTTGAATTTTTTAATGCTAAATTATTATTTATTTTGTGCGAATAGAATAATAAAGTGCTGTACACTTTCATTTTTTACACAAACAATTAAATTGTAACAATGTTATATTTGGTGAGTTTTAGTACGAAATGAAAGCCTGGCTATATGACATTGTACCTTAGACCAATCAAATTTAAAGGAACCTTCATAGTTGCACCAATATTAGGAAAAGGGCCTCATAAAGTTTAAAAGAGATTAGCATTAGGACTATTATGTTTTTAACACTGTATTATTTATCTAGTCCTTTAACGATTTTTAAGTATTAGAACATAATATGATAGTATTTAAACCAAACTATGACCGCCCTATTCATTGTCGAATTGAGAAAAAAAGATTAGAACAATATATAACAATAGTATTTTAACCATGCCATGTCAACAATATAAGTTGCCGAGACAGATTTCGCTCATTCAGAGACAACCAGTCCAGGTAGAAACAAACAAACAACACAATAGTGGTTGAAATAATAGTTATATTTTAGCCGTTTGTTGACAGTAATTGTTATGGTGTAAATGCTTTCCATAACATCATTATATATTCTGTAATTCTTGAAAATCCCTGAAGTACTAGAAAAAATAATGCTGTATTGAAACTACAACAGGCCTAATACTAATGTTTTACGACAAAGATAATTAATGAAGCACGTGCTTCGACAGTTTGGAAATAGCGTTTGCCCTACAGCAATTAAACTTTAAAAGAAACGTTCACTTATCGATTCTTTCTGTTTATGTACACGAAACAATTCAGAATTATCATTAAATATTAAAAACAAATATATAGAACCTAAGTTTATTAGAAACTATAAACTTATGAAGATTTGCTTACGTATAACACCTAAATATAGGTTTAAATATTAATAATGTGACCTTTTACAGATCTAAACAGATTGGTAATATAAAAGTATCGATTAATGAGACAGTGATATTAAGACCTACAATTGTAAGCCACGAGGCCAATAAAAGAATAACCACGTGCACCCCAAAACATGCTATCATTACCAATATTTTTTTACATAACATGACTGTGAGGCCCGGCATGGCCAAGTGGTTATGGCGCTCGACTCGCAATTTGAGGGTCACGGGTTCAAATCCCTATCACCCCAAAAATGCTCCCTTTAGAGTTGTGGAGGCGTTGTTATGTGTGGTCAATCGCACTATTCGTTGGTAACAAAGTAGCTCAAGATGATGGTGGGTGGTGATATCTATCTTCCTCCAGCCTTACACTGCTAAATTGAGGACATATTGTGTCCAAAATCGGTTCATCTGAAACTCGTACATTGTAATAATTACACCTTATACATTTGCGAATTTAAACCATGAAGACATTATTTGTCAGAACAACAAAAATGAAACGAATTTCTTGGACCATTGCCAAAATATAGCCAAGCAGAATCTGACCACATTATTCATTTTCACACACCCAATTTGTTTAGACGGCACGCCCGTTTAATTTTCAAACTTCAGTCATGAACTAAACCTTTATTCGATTGCTTTGAAATTTATATCACTACTTCCTTCATGTGCACTCTGTTAGAAACAATGTTTGGGGCTCGAAATAATAGTTTTTGTGGCTCAAAGGGCTGGTTTTATCTGAGACAAAATCGAGATTTTAACAATTTCTTTTAAAGTTTACAGGGATTATCAATCCGATTAATTTTGTTTTTGTGCAAATTTCGTGGGATTTTGACAGAGTTTTCTTGAAAAGTGCTCGTAAAATTTTAAATCTTCGGGTCCCATGGATTGAATTTAGGCCGACTTCCCGTATAATCACACGAGACTCGCGAGTGTTAATTTATTTATTGATAATAAACAACAACACAAGTGTTATTTCGCCGCTTTTTTGTCTATACTAATAAACACATAGATATACCGTTATCGTTAATAAAACTGACAAAAGTAATAAGGAAATAATTCCAAACCAACTATAGTTTAAACTAAAGATCCAATAATATCGAATGTGTTTGCTGCATTCTGATTTCAATTATTTTAGTCGATGTTTGTATAACTTTTCACTTGGCCACGCTCTTGTTTTACAGCCGAGCTGTTTTGGGTTTAGACTTGTGTGTGTGCGAGTGTATATTTATACAAACGTTTATCCATTAACTCTTAATTGTTTGTTGATGTTACACTTGTCTGAGTGTCAGGAAGGGAAACTCACGTAATATTCGTAACAAAAGTATTAACGGTTTACTTGTAAAATAATAAACTACCAAACAAATCTCCCGATAACGGACAAAGATGATTTTAGAACCTGGTAGGATTATGGACCTGAAGGTCAAATATTCGCGTGTCGTTATTGAAAACAAAAAAATCGAACTCCATACTTGTAGGTCGTGAATTCATTATAAAGAATACTGCCAAGTTTTTACTATTCGGTAGTTTATGGTAAACGTATTTGTTGAAAATTAGATAACCCTTACATAGCTTTGTACGAACAGCCATTAACAGATAAACAACTACTATCCGAGAAATAGTATTACGATCTCGTTAACAACGTACGTTCTTTTCCGATTTAAATACCTGAATAAACTTACGTTTGAAACATAAGTATCTGTTTTATTATTTACTGAACGTTTGATGTTCGTAAAAGTTTACCAAGTGATAAAAAATTTCAAACAATATGTTTGGTAAAAATCATGTATCTTTTTCATAAACTCTTGATAGAAGTTTTATCAGTGCTTTTGAGATTTTCAGGTAAGTTTCACTGACCATACAAGGTATTTATTCATTATAAACGTCAGGATAGGATGTGTTTTTCCCGTTTCGTATAATACTAGTAGTTATTTTCTTATATAAAAACTCTGATAAAACACAGAGTTAATCTGGAATTTTTTCTTATCAAAAGTAACAATGGAAATAACATAGTATTGAAAACTTAGTGTTTTTATTAATTATTTACTGCGTTACTACTGAGGCTACCTTAGCCAATCAATGACCAAAGTCTTATATGAGTCACTATCAACGCTAAGAAATTGACTATCACTCTTGTAACACACCCACAAATTAAATTGCGAAATCCAGAGCTTAACCACAGGGCTAAACTGTGTCCTGTCACATCGTCGATTAAAAATAAATACAAAATCCAATACACAATATTTTGTAGGAGTGATTTGGCAGATTTAGCGGAACAATAGCAGGATGGAAACAAGAATAGCACTTGTAAAAACGGCAGCAACCAATCAGATTATCGAATCACACGATGCAATCCTAATATAAACCTTCATTAAATTGTTCTACCAGAAAAGTAATAACTTAGTAAACCCGAATGTTTGTTTAAACTAGTGGTCAATGATTAATTATGCTAGTGGACAATGTTTGTTTATACTAGTGGTCAATGTTTGTTTATATTAGTGGCTAATGCTTGTTTATACTAGTGGCCAATGTTTGTTTATACTAGTGGCCAATGTTTGTTTATACTAGTGGTCAAAGTTTGTTTATACTAGTGGCCAGTGTTTGTTTATACTAGTGGTCAATGTTTGTTTATACTAGTGGCCAATGTTTGTTTATACTAGTGGCCAATGCTTGTTTATGCTAGCGGCTAATGTTTGTTTATACTAGTGGTCAATGTTTGTTTATACTAGTGGCTAATGCTTGTTTATACTAGTGGCCAATGTTTGTTTATACTAGTGGCCAATGTTTGTTTATACTAGTGGCCAATGTTTGTTCACGCTATTTGCCAATGTTTATTTATACTAGTGGTCAAAGTTTGTTTATACTAGTGGCCAGTGTTTGTTTATACTAGTGGTCAATGTTTGTTTATACTAGTGGCCAATGTTTGTTTATACTAGTGGCCAATGCTTGTTTATTTTAGCGGTCAATGTTTGTTTACGCTAGTTGCCAATGTTTATTTATACTAGTGGTCAAAGTTTGTTTATACTAGTGGCCAGTGTTTGTTTATTATAGTGGTTAATGTTTGTTTATACTAGTGGCCAATGTTTGTTTATACTAGTGGCCAATGCTTGTTTATGCTAGCGGTCAATGTTTGTTTATACTAGTGGTCAATGTTTGTTTATACTAGTGGCCAATGTTTGTTTATACTAGTGGTTAATGTTTGTTTATACTAGTGGTCAATGTTTGTTTATACTAGTGGCCAATATTTGTTTATTCTAGTGGTCAATGATCTTATCAAATGAGGATCCTTCATTTCACTTTTATTTGCATATGTATGTAAACAACTCTTAGTTGTTTCACTTCCATTATTTTTAACTTGGTGTATTCCACAATTACAGAACGTTGTTAACTAAAGGACAACCTGTTCCATCACTAAAGTTTAAAAGTAACTTTTTTTTTTTTTAGTTTTAAGGTGAAACTGTTGACTTACTTATATGCATTTGTAGTTTGTAATTAAGACAGTTATGGTTTACGTCAAAATTATTGAACGTAAGAACCATGTTACATAATTAAGTTAAAACTAATAGATTAGGTAAAACAATAATAATTATTAAATTGTATTAACGCTAACAAGATAAGGTACGATTAATTCTGGTTATGATAAATACTAATGGGATTGCTTTCTCATTCTACATATTACACTGAAATCAATTTTAACCAATCGTTATTGTTTTTTTGTGCTAAGAGATGAATTGCGAAATTGCTATCCAGTTCAACATATAATACCAAACTTTGTTTTAATCCTAGCGACGTGCGAAAATAGGTTTTGTAACTGCTTTTTTTTAAAAAAAAACTAAATAAAATTGACCTCGCTCTAAGAAATTTTTCTTTCTTTCTGAGAATTACTGATTGCACATTTCCTGAGATTTATTATGGTTTACCCAAAGTCCAAAGACTTGGTATTCCACTTAAATAAGCTATTTCTGCTGTTAGTGTTTATCTTTAATTTGAAAAAAATGTGGCTTGGTTTCGGTCTCTAACATATTTCACATTTATCTTATTAAATATCTGTCGACTCGTAATCCGAGGGTCGCGGGTTCGAATTTCCGTCACATTAAACATGCTCGTCCTTTCAGCCTTAAGAGTGTTATTATGTGACGGTCAATCCCACTATTCGTTGGTCAAAGAGTAGCTTACGAGTTGGCGGTGGGTGGTGATGACTACCTGACTTCCCTCTAGTCTTACACTGCTAATTTAGCTAATTTATAAACGCTAATTTCAAAATATGTGTACATCTAAAAATAATGTTTTATTTTTGCATCGTCAAGAGGAGAGAATTTATGTGGACAAAAAAATGTATAAGATTGACCAGATATTGTTTCAATTTGAAACTTGCGATTTATTGTAAAACCAGTATTTAAAACAATTAAGTATATTTTCGTAAAAGTATGATCTTTGGCACACTTGTTGTATACAATATTACAATGCTTTTAAGATATCGAATCTCAGTGGAATCACTTTCAATTAGTTGTGATGGCCATTTTACAAAATAGCGATGTTGGAGTTTTGGCGTTTCTCTTTTGTTACAGAATTTTAGTCATATTTCTTAAGTCAATAATGATTTTCCTCTCACATTGATGCTTTAGGGTAGATACTAAACGTTCGACAGTGAATTCATATTCAGATAGCGTAATTTTACAACCGTTTAAAATTACCTATGAAAATTAGCGTTTTCAATTTTTTCTGTTTATAATAAAGCATAAACCGACAAAATAGGCTGTCTGTGTTCTGCCCATCACATGTATTGAAACAAGTTTTTAACGTTATAAGTCAATTGAGTTTTTGCTCAGCCATCGAAAGATTCTATTTCCTGTCACGTGACGTCTACGCGAATAAGCAATATGACCTTTGTTATTTTTCACTGAATTTTTTATATTTATTCATTGATTATAAATTTGAAATATTGTAAACGTTTTAAATATTATAGAACTGAACCCAATTAGTGTGCATGATAGCTAATTAGTTATTTAACTAGTATCAATAATAAAAGGTTATTTGTTTTTGAATTCCACGCAAAGCTACAGGAGGGTTATATCCGCTATACGTTCCTAATTTGGCAGTGTAATACTAAAGGAAGGCAACTAGTCATTACTACCTTCCGTAAACCTTTTGACTATCCTTTTATCAATGAGTAGTGGGATTGATCATCAAATAAAACGCCTCCACGGCTGAAAGGACGAGCATGTTTGGTGTGATAAGGCTTGAACCCGTGATTCTCGGATTACAATTCGAGCGCCTTAACTACCTGACCATGCTGGACCAATAATGTAAGCATAAGCAGGGAAAACAACCCAAAATTTATAAGTTTAATATTGTTTTTATTATTTTAATTTAATGGTGTATGTGACAAGCGATATTCTGCCTGACTTTCATTTCATTAAATCTCTTCTGCGCCTTGAAAGAGGGAACCGAAACATAAATACCAGAACTCGTAAATGATAAAACTATCACTTGAATTCCAGTCCTCATATCAATAATAAGGCTACGAAATTGTTTTACACAAAATAAGTTTATCAAGTTTGTAATTAGATTGTTTGAAAAAAATGCTCACTTGAATTCTAGAATGAATACATGAACTAGCATATTTGGACAAACTACCAAGAAAGACAAATATTCAAACTTGTGTCAAAATAAATGATCTAAGTCTATATATAACTGCTTCTGAAATCTGTTATTGGTAATATGACTGTCTATTAGAACACTGTCTAGATTTTTGCACGCTTCAGCGGTTGGTACAATCTTGGTAACTACATAGCATGGGCATTCTCCAAATATGTAACATCAGCCAGCTCATTCATCAAAGACTCTTTTAATTTCAAGTCTAATCTTAATGAACTTAATCATAAAGCCTTAATGGCCAGTTTCGATGTTATATCCTTCTTTACCGTCTAGATTTATTTTTACCACTCATAATTCTATTCACACTTGCGTAGTGGGGTGAGATGTAAGCCAGTTTTGAAGCACTGTCAGTGTCTCTTATATACCCACTTGGATCCACATTGGATAAACCTTTAGCTGGCATTGCTAAATCAGTGTCTCTTATATACCCACTTGGATCCACATTGGATAAACCTTTAGCTGGCATTGCTAAATCAGTGTCTCTTACATACCCACTTGGATCCACATTGGATAAACCTTTAGCTGGCATTGCTAAATCAGTGTCTCTTACATACCCACTTGGATCCACATTGGATAAACCTTTAGCTGGCATTGCTAAATCAGTGTATCTTACATACCTACTTGGATCCACATTGGATAAACCTTTAGCTGGCATTACTAACTTTGGGTAGAAGGTTCTGTTGGCAAAGTGATGGCATCTCCATGATTCGCAACAAAGAGTGGTCCTACGTGTGTGTACTTGGATAAACAGCTCCTTTGACGTGCTGCCATAGTGCGGCTTTGACTCATGGAATTACATCTTTTGTCCTTCCTCTTGAGGTGTAGAGATTATTTAAGAGCCTTATTGGTATTCATGCAGTTGCTGGTTCTGTCGTACAGATGGTAAATGAGAAAGAACAAGACATCTTCAGGGTAAGCTTTCCTCTTGTCCCGTGCTGTTTTCTTGCCAAAGTTTGCAAATGGGGACACCGTATAATAATATTCTGTGTAAGCATGACAAATGGGAAGCAACTGAGCTTTCTCAGGGACTAGAAAAGTAGCAGTCTCATGAGCTAACATATACGTGAATGGTTTTCCAGACCAAAGAGAAACCCAGATTTGTTCGTGTTGATAGAGTTACACGTGTGGTATCTTTCTAGAGACGACAGTGTACGTCATCTTTATTTTAATCCGTGAAAACCCACTAGAAGAGAAAAATATATGTATAAAAACGTCTGGTATGGGTTGAGAAAATTTTATGTAGAGGAGCGAACAATGTTTCGACCTTCTTCGGTCATCATCAGGTTCACAAAGAAAGAAAGAGGTAACTGACTGATAACTGACCACACGTTTGAAGGGGTTGTGTAACTGAGTGTAGGAATATAGAGGGCGAGCTTAGATGTTTGATTGTACTTATTAATATAGGTATAAAGGTGTTTGTATTATTTTATTTTGGGCTTGAGTTGTTCTATAAGTAAGGCTTTTTTAATTTTTCGTTTGTTTATGTTTGATTGTATTTATTAATATAGGTATAAAGGTGTTTGTATTATTTTATTTTGGGCTTGAGTTGTTCTATAAGTAAGGCTTTTTTAATTTTTCGTTTGTTTATGTTTGTTTCTTTATTTAGTATTTGGATGTTTTTATTGTTTTTCTGTATATCATCCTTATTTTGTTGCTGCAACTTGTTTAAAAGTAGAGATTTGACATCATCTAATTTACCAACAAAACAAGAAGCTTGGTCTTATTTTCACTTCTTCTAAGAAACTGTTGCCAAACAAACTAATTTTTCAACTCTTATTGGGTAAACATTCTAAAATAAAATAGCTCTTGTATGTTACTTGAGGTAACCAACTATAACAGATTAATAGTAACCCAGATAGACATTAATAATGTATTATCTTTGTTACCAATATTATAAAAATTAACATCAATAACAAGAAATGATTTGGTAGCTTTGGAATTAGATATTACTAAACTGAAGTTGTGAATCTAAGCATGGAAGCAATGTAGATATGTATACAAATAAAACAATAATAATAATATAGAGATAATTTTAATATTAATTGATGAGCGTGTGTTTTCTTATAGTAATGCCTATCGGGCTATTTGCTGAATCCATTAATGAGAATTGAACCTCTGATTTTAGCGTTGTAAATCTATAGCCTTACCTCTGTATTAGCGGGAGACATTAATTAATGAAGACATGGTATTTCTAACATATATAAATATTAACACACGAAGCAATGCCTTTGCTTTTCATTACAAGTGAACCTGCCACAGGTGTCAGCACAATAATGTGACTTGGTCACGTGGTTATGACGTTTGACGCGCAATCTGTGGGTCGCGGGTTCGAATCCCCCATTCGACCAATAATATTCGCTCTCTTAGCGGTATAGGCGTTACCTAGTGACGATCAACGCTACTATGACTAAACCTTATGACTAAACATAAATATAACTGATTATATGTAACTGAAATAGCATGAAAATATGATTAAAAGGTTCTTTATATTTCTGTCATATTGTCGTTTATCATCATACGTTTTTGTTTTTCCCTAAATATTATTTCACATGCTATATGCTGTGGATTTAATGTAACTGTTCAGACCTAGTATTGATTGAATAGCTTCCTAAGCAATTACTTGTCGTAAAAATAGTTCAAAAATATAATTTCTTTTTACTTTTTATTTCAGATTCGTAAGGTATAAATCAGAGACAATTAAATATTTCATGCCATAGTTTAACAAGTTATCGAACCTTCTCCATATAACATGAAGAAATATTTCTCAAAAACTCATTTTCGAGCTATAATTATTTCACCATTAAATTACCTTTCCAATACATCTATTAAATTTGGAATTGAGAACCCCCCACATATTATTTGGAATTAAGAACTCCCCACATATCACTTGGAATTGGAAAACTCACTATATGAAAGATTTTTATCACAGAGATAAATATTGTATCAACAGTTTAAAGAATAAAAACTGTTGCCACCCTTCAATATTACTATGAAACTTTTTACCCACTCAGAATCTTGTTGCTCAATTGTCATAGTTGATTACACTAAAATCGAAATAGGTAACGTCAGTAATCCAAACTTACAGCAGTAAACACTTTGAAACTAAAAATCGTTCAATGCATTGAAAGTGCTTGTAGGAGATTCTTCAGCGTCAGGTGCAACATTTGTACGACAAACATATGACGATAGTATAGGACAAAGAGCTCTGAATGGTGTATATTGTCTAATGTGTTACAAAATAAGGACTACAAATTTGTTTGACATTTCAAATCCGAGATTTCTTTGCATACACAAAATGTAACAGTGGAATTCTCCAGATAGTCTTAAAAGGTAGGCTCAGTTGACCCCGCTCAACTGTTGACCTCCTCTCCCAAAATCAAATGTTCAAAGGTAAGTTCATCCTAGCGGGTTCTGGTGGAAAGTTGTTGTTGTTTTGAATTAAGCACAAAGCTACACAATGGACTATCTGTGCTCTACCCACAACGGGTATCGAAGCCCGGTTTTTAGCGTTGTAAGTCCGCAGACATACCGCTGAGTCACTGGAGGGCCCTTGTGAAAAGAATCATTGGTCTTGCAAAGAAATATACAGTTCAAAACAAACTCACTATCGTGTTCCTTTAACAATCCACATTAGAATTTTAATAATTTCGTAACAAAAATATTTCAAATAAATGTAATAGTTCATACAATTCATTTTTTATACACTTGTCATAGAAAATGTTAAACATAAAATCTGAAATGTAAAATTGATAAAAACATTGAAGTACTGTGTAACTCCATCTATTTATTATACAATATATAGAATAAAATTCTATAGTTGCATATATTTTGCCATAGAAGAACATATACTCTTCAAAAAAAGAAACGCAAAAGGCAAAATTTGAGACAAATTGTTAACAAGTTTATTCCGGGTAGTTCTGTATGACATGTGTGAAACTTTGCACATTCACCGTTGAACATCCAAAGTCTGCAAAGGCGAAGTCCACGCTCACTAGGTGAAGTTTAACGTCACTCAACGTCAATAACGAGTATACCCCCCATGTGCATCAATAACTGCTTGGCATCTCCTGCCCATGGAAGCGATGAGATGACGAATCACATCCTGTGGAATGGCTGTCCACTCAGCCTGCAAAGCTGCTGCAAGCTGAGGTAGAGTCTGCGGTTGAGGTTGTTGCCGTCGCAGACGTCGGTCCAACTCGTCCTAAAGATGTTCGATGGGGTTTTAATCTGGTGATCTGGAGGGCCAGGGAAGAACGTTGATGTTGTGGTGTCTCAAGAAGACAGTGGTGAATCGGGCTGTGTGAGGACGGGCGTTGTCATGTTGAGAAACGTCGTTGACGTTCACCATGATGGATTCCACATGGGGCCTAAGAATCTCGTCGACGGTTGCGTACGGTCTGATCGAAATCCTACACAGCCCTGGTATGGTTGAGGCAGTAGACGTCGTAGTGGTGGTTCTATCCCGAAGGTGACGTAACCGGATGTTGTGATCTTGTGCGGGCGTGGTCACACGAGGTCTGCCAGATCGTGGACGGTCACGAGTTGATCTATGTTGTTGGTGACGATTCCATAGCCTTGTGATGGTGCTTGGGTGGACATTCACAGCTCTGGCAACATCTGATCGAGATTCGTCTGCTTTCAATCGACCAATGGCGTTGTTGCGTTGTGCTTCAGTCAGTCTTGGCGTAACTGTATTGCGTGCCGGTGGCTTAACACTGAGCTATGGAAACCGAGAACCCGTCACTTTTATAGGGATTTTGCACATGTTGCACTTGCAGAACATGCAGATCTCTCAAACAAATTTATTGAACACGCATGCGTTTTGTCGAAAAATCCGATGTTTTCCCCCGTTTTCAAAGTGCACAACTTTTATTGTCATTTTGGTCTGACAATCAGTGCCTTAACACGTGTAACATCACATACTCTGAGCTTGTAACGTTATTACATATATTTCTCTTTAAAATAACAAAAATATCCCTTCTGCGTTTCTTTTTTTGAAGAGTATATAAAGTGTTTTTTAAAGAGCATTATTTAATTTTATGATATATGTTTTTTGTTTGTTTGGAACTAAGCACAACGGGCTATCTGGGCCGGGATGGCCAACCGTGTTAAGGCGTGCGATTCGTAATCTGAGGGTCGCGGGTTTGCATCCCCGTCGCGCCAAACATGCTTGCCCTTTCAGCCGTGGGGACGTTATAATGTGACGGTCAATCCCACTATTCGTTGGTAAAAGAGTAGCCTAAGAGTTCGTGGTGATGACTAGCTGCCTTCCCTCTAGTCTTACACTGCTAAATTTCGCACAAAGCTACTCGAGGGTTATCTGCGCTAGCCGTCCCTAATTTAGCAGTGTAAGACTAGAGGGAAGGCAGCAAGTCATCATCACCCACCGCGAACTCTTGGGCTACTCTTTTACCAACGAATGGTGGGATTGAACGTAACTTTATAACGCCCCCACGGCTGAAGAGGCGAGCATGTTTGGCGCGACGGGAACGCGAACCCGCGACCCCCAGCTTACAAGTCGCACGCCTTAACACGCTTGGCCATGCCGAGTCATGTAAAAGAAACAAATTAATATAAGTAAACCAGCATTGTTTAACGACATTACAAGAAACTTGTTGCTAGGTGTCGATTATCTTTCTTTCGTTATTTCTGTCCAATTTAATTTCTTTGTGTGTGAACGACATTTATGAAATAGGTTCATCAAAGAATGAATTATTGTTCTTCGTCAGCCATTCAACCTATCTTATCATCGCTTGCATTTGCTATCCGAAAATTGCGAGCAGAGAACAATTCGGTACAGTTGGCCCGCCCTCTAGTGGATACCTCAATTCTATCTGCTTCTTTTGTTGTCTTTAATTAAAGTGTGTGATATAATTACATAAACAATGTATGTGATATTTACATGCATTTGAAAAGGTGCCACATTTAATGGTTTGAAAAACTTTGCCGAAATGGAGATCAACTGCTCCATCAGGACTATAAAACGATTATATATTTTTGCAGAATTTATACTTTTGTGGGGTGAAACACTATTAACATGTAGAATATAATTTCCTCAATAATAATAAAAAAAAAAAAAAGAACATAAGATTATTTTACAGGGAAGCTTTCACATAATTTATTTTATCGCTCTCAAGGTTTAATTTTCAACAATATTAAGTACGCTTTAAATTATGACTTTGTGCATAACGTAAATTTTAACCTCAAAGAGATTTTCAAGTAATATTTCACCTGACTCGATTGATAATCCAGTAGCCATCTAGTGGAAGATGTAAAAAAAGTCGTCATTAGACACGAGATCTTGAACTGAAGCTGAGTCGTAGTTAATAACCGGAGCCCTGTTAAGTGAGATAGATTAGGGACTGAACGATGTTAAATTATTTACTCTCTTTGGTGAAATATGTTATAGAGATTTTTTTAAAGTACAGTACTGTACTTGTAGCTTTTCTCCAAGGGACATTTTTGTCACTCGCACTCCATTTACTTTAAAGTGTCATTTCTAGTTAAGGCACAGACTGGACATAGACTTGTTTATGATTGGACACAGACTTGTTTATGATGTTCATAAAATGTTCGTCTTGTGGTTGTGGCTGTTTTATCTGCAAGATTGGAGAAGCCGAACGTCCAAGATGAGACAAAATATATTCAGTTTTGTTTTTAACAAAAGCAAATTTAAATAAACGCCGAAACCATAATTATAAAAGATTAACTTTGTAAATCCTTTCATGGCCCGGCATGGCTAGGTGGTTTAAGGCGTTCGACTCGTCATATGAGGGTCGCGGGTTCGAATCCCCGTTACACCAAACATGTTCGCCTTTTCATCCGTGGGGGCGTTGTAATGTGAGGATCAATCCCACTATTCGTTGGTAAAAGAGTAGCCCAGGAGTTGGCAGTTAGTGGTGATGACTAACTGTCTTCTCTCTAGTCTTACACTGCTAAGGTAAGGACTGCTAGCACAGATAGCCCTTGGGTAGCTTTGCGTGAAATTTAAAACAAAGAAACTAAACCCTTCTTCCTATAAAATGAACGTTTGAGATTACTTGTGTGCCGATAAACCGTGTGTAGTTTTGTGAGATTATTCGAAAATAAAGATTGCAAACTTTATAAATCTCACTGAAGTAAATATGATTATGCGCAATATCATGTTATATTAGTTTCTTTGTGGAGAAATTTCCTCGGTAATTATTTGATAAACCTGAGTTAGGTTTAATGAAGAAGTTGCGTGAGAACATGAGAAATAAATGTTGGTTTAACGTCCGAGTACAATTGTAAAAATTATAGCATAGAATAAACAATTTCCATCCCTGCATAAAAGTAAAAAAGAACAACAAAACCACTTAAATTTTATACTTATAATAAAATTATTTTAGATATTATTATTAAAGAATTGTGTCTCTAAACGTTTCTGCTATTTAATGTTGGAATCTGTTCTAGAGGGTTCCTCCATAGTTTCTTTAAGTTTATGTTTACGTTAAACTACGGCAGTTGCATTATATTTTGTATTTACAGTAAGTCAGCTGAGGCTACTTGTCGTTGTTCATGTCTGTGCATCAATGATGAGAAGAAAGCAGCAAGTCACCATCACCTTATCATTTACAATCCACGCAAAGGGATTGACTTTCACTCTTATAACGCTACCATACCTTAAAGAGTGAAATATATTTTGTACTAACACCCAGATTCAAATTTGAACAGAGATATAAATACTTTTATTTATTTACATTATTATTTGTAATGCCTTGAAAACCTACAAATATATTAATTCTCTTGATATAGGCTGCTACGAATGTCGGACAATAAAAAATATTATGAATTTCATATCATGTTATGATACTTTTCATTGATTATTGTGAATATCTTACTATAATGGAACTCTTGCTTATATGATATTGGAAAAAATCCTTCTTATTACGCGACGTTTCCACCTCAATTTAGCGAAATTTTTATTTTGTAAACATGTAGATTTGCTATAAGGGTAAAAAAATCCATGTTTTCCCTGTTTCCTGTCACAACGATCTTTATTTTACTCCATTTTCAGTGTGCAAATATGATGTCATGAATACGTCACACGCGGATCTGACGCACTGGTGTCACGTCTTATTAAAAATGATATTTCTGTATTCGAAATAGTAGAGCTAATCTTCCATAAAATAACTTTTAGACTAAATAGATAAATCTATAAACATCATTACGATTACTTGAAACTCGCTGTGACAAAGAATGCAAAGGTTTTAAATCCAAGACAAATGTTAAATAGAAACACGTGAACCTTCTTGTAATACTAAACCGTGTTTTCTGGAAATACCTTAACTTTAATTTCTGAAACAGTCTTTAATCCGTCATTACGTTAAGCTTAAATATACAGTAATGTATTTTCTCTCGTTTGTTAAGCTTCATTATCTTTAAAAAAAAATCCGAAACACTGATGAAAACTTAAGATAAAGTCAGTATATATATAAAAAAAACTTTTTTTTCTTAATTTGTATACTGATTTGCAACATCTTTTCCCTTTACTTTGTCTTGAAATTGTTTTCGGACTTTCTTGAGTCCGAATTTAGCTTCGTAATGCAGGAAAAAATGACATTAAATCAGAAAAAGCTATTGCTTAAATAGGTACTACTATAGGGCAGTCTATTACTATAGGGCATAGGATCAAGATTTATAGAACTTGCAAATTCTGTTAGATAGATAGATTAGGATCTGTTGTCCAAGGAGTTTGATGTATGAGAAAGTTATCGATCATTTGGAGTACAGGCAAGTTTAAGCAACAGAATCTTAGTGTGGAAAGCTAGTACAATATTGTTTTTTCAACAACTTTGTCTGTGCATTCTTTAAAAACCATGCGTTGCTCAGTAGCTAAAGTTTACGGGACGTGATTTCGGTGGTTAGTAGTGCGCATTATGTTACAAGTTTGTTTGTTTTTGAATTTAGCGCAAAGATATTCGAGGGCTATCTTCGCTAGCCTTTTCTAATTTAGCAGTGTAAGATTAGAGGGAAGGCAGTTAGTCATCACCACCGACCGCCAACTCTTGGGCTACTCTTTTACCAACGAATAGTGGGACTGACTGTTACGTTATAACACCTAAACAGCTGAAAGGGCGAGCATGTTTGGTGCGACGGGAATTCGAACCCGTGACCCTCAGATTACCTGCTTTAACCACCTGGCTATGCCGGGCCATTATCCTATAAAAATTGATTTCTGTACTTTGAGGTCAAGGGTCAGCTATGAAAATGAAGATAAACTCCCACTATGCAACCACGTAAGGGTAGAAAAATAGTGTATGGGTGACTTTGTTGACCAATCGTCTTCTATTTAGTTTATGAATTAAAATATAGGAACGCTGCGAACAGGTAACTCATGTTTAACTTTGCGCGAAAATCCTAAACACAAACACTTTTTTGAATAAATTAATTTTCTTTCATACTTGGCAACTTAAATAGTTTTAGAGTGACAACAGTTTGCTGTGAGTATGATATATGAATATTGCATTACATTATTTCATTTATTCGTCATATAAATTATACGAAACGTTTGTTTGTTTGTTTGTGTTGGAATTTCGCACAAAGCTACTCGCGGGCTATCTGTGCTAGCCGTCCCTAATTTAGCAGTGTAAGACTAGAGGGAAGGCAGCTAGTCATCACCACCCACCGCCAACTCTTGGGTTACTCTTTTACCAACGAAAAGTGGGATTGACCGTCACTTTATAACGCCCCCAGGGCTGGGATGGCGAGCATGTTTGGCGCGACTCGGGCGCGAACCCGCGACCCTCAGATTACGAAGCGCACGCCTTAACGCGCTAGGCCATGCCAGGCCCACGAAACGTTACAACGATGTTTTTGTACTTAAGCATAAAGCTACACATTGGCCTATCTGTGTTGCACTCACCATGATTATGTAAATTCGGTTTTAACATCACAAACCTTTAAAGTAAGCCCCTGGAGGAGGTGTTTTTTATAGCAAAGCCACATCGGGCGATCTGCCTAGCTCACCGAGGGGAATCGAACCCCTGATTTTAGCATTGTAAATCCCTTGACTTACCGCTGTACTAGCAGGGACTTTAAAAGTGTTGTTGTTGTTTTGAATTAAGCACAAAGCTACTCAATGGGCTATCTGTGATTTGCCCACCACGAGTATCGAAACCCGGTTTTTAGCGTATAAGTCCGCAGACATACCGCTAAGCCACTGGGGAGGGAGTGAAGTTGCAATGGGAAATAAACGAAGTATTTACGATAATGTAAATTAAGACATTATAACTTGAAATTAACAATACAATTTCAAAGTTAGAAACCAACTCCACAGTATAATGTAAGAGAGATAAATCATGGAACTATGTGAAAGAAAATAAAATATGTGTTACAACGCGGGCAAATTTGAGTTATGTTTTTAGTTTCTTCTCTTTAGTTTATAATCTAATTTATATAATACATAAAAAGACCAACATTTGCGAGAAAATGAAACATGTCTTCGTCACGTTGTCCCAACACAGTTTCTACACTAAAAAAATCGCGAAAGACATAGTCAAATGGAAAACTCTCTATATCATTGCTTGGGACCTGCAAGAAGGTATTTTTTTGCCAGTTCCCATGTATGTTGGTTGACGTACACATGAATAGCTCACGAGAACAATAGATTATGTGGTTTCCTCAAAAAAAATTGAGAAAAAAGAAAAACAAAAATATACAAATCTCTGTTTGGAACCTGTAAAAAATATTTATACCAAATCCAAAAATAAATTAGCTGAAACACAGAAGAGTAATTGTAAAATTAAAATCCTTAAAATCAAGGTTTTTGTGGCATTTTGATCTTCTATAGCTATAAAAAACGTCTGACATTTGTGTTTGTCATTGCGTAGGACCTGTAAAAAGTATCTTTGAACCAAATCCTATGAAAATTGGTCAAAATACGACCGAATAATTGACCAAAAATCCCGAAATTGTGTTGTTTTTTGTGAATTCTGGCCCCAATAATAGAAGACTCAAAATGAGCAATTTTTTTTTTTTATATCTGTGTTGGCCTCATGAAAGTTTATATTTGTTCCAGTTTTGATTACTGTATATATGGCCGCTCAGAATCCCAAAATATACAAAATTGAATTGTTTTACTTTGAAGAAAATAAAATTTTCAGTGAGGCCTAATTCAGAAAAAGAAAACCACCCAGATGTATCGGACCATGGTGAAGTCCTCTCAAGTTTGAAGTCAGTCTTTTCAGAAGTGAAGGAATAGTGGTTTATTGAAAAGAAGAAAAGACGAATAAGAAACCATAGAAAAACAGTACTTATGTTTCTTTGTGAAGACAATATTAAAAATAGAACCGAAGAACAATAAAACACAGTGTTAAATGATGCAGTTGTATGATCTGCGACTCATGACTTAAAACATGCTATTTCAGGAAACCTCTAGAAAACATTTTATTCTACTTGAGGATTTAGATTATACTGAAAAAAAAACCCTCAGCATTAAACATTTCTTTTATCTTAAGACAGATCTCGAAATTTGACTGGAATATTTTATTTTCATGTATATCAAGGCAAACGTCTTTAGTCTAAGTCACATAAAGCTATACCAAACGACCGCGTTTTACTCTTGGATTAACGGGTGTTAACTAATAAGAGATAACATATACGTTGATTCTGCAGTATTCAGCGTTGCACGAGTACCACGTGCGAGTCTTTATGTTCTATCTACTAAACAGCTGTTGTTAACAATGCAAGTATGTTTCTTATAATATTCAATAAGAACACAAAGCACGTTTTATCAACAATAGAATTTTTTTTTATGTCCGCGTCTTCTAATAAAGGCACAGTTCCTATCTATTTATTGTTGGGACAACAAATATGCTTTTAGTTTGATTAATAATAAGAGAATTTGATTCGACGTTTTCCACAGACTGATTTATTCGATATCAGTTTTTTTCTCTTTTCACAAACACCTTAAACGTCACAACTTTGGTACACCAGTCTATTCAAATTTTGTTTGTAGACGTCAGTAAACTTCTTGAGTTGATAAGATAATGCGCTGTCGACTCTTGGCCAACGGCCATTTCGCATACTAAACAAGAAGAATGATAGGCGAAACGTCGTGTTATAAAACGTAGAGAACAACCGAGAAGAAAAATCCATGACTCTTCTTTCCTGCGCTGATAACGCTTCGTCAGCAATCTTGACGTGTCACCCTTGAAATAAGTGTCATTGAAAACAACGAAAGTGAAGTCTAGATTGTAGGGGATTATTCACTGGAAATTCTTTTTTAGTGAAGCGAAAGACTTAAAGACAGTAGAACATTAGTATGGAGTGAGGTTGCCTGCAGCCAGCTGAAAACGCATAACGAAGCTAGTGCATTGTGTGTGTGTCGTTCACTGGTGACCAGAGTATGACTCGTATTTTCTTTGAGTCTTAGGACAATAGATTTGATACAACGGAAATGACGCTTCCAGTATATTGCAGATAAAACAAAAAGTTTTATTTAACGAAGTTGCACAGTTGCCTACAGCTGAAGGTAAAATAATAAATAAATCTAGTACAACATGATGCCTGGTGCGTAGGCATAATAACATTGTTGTTTTGAATTAAGCACACAGCTACACAAGGGGATATCTGTGCTCTACCCACCACGGGTATCGAAACTCGGTTTTTAGCGTTGTAAGTCCGCAGACATACCGCTGAGCCACTGAGGGTTAAGCGTAAAAACACAAAATGGTTTATAATAAATAGATGCATTTAAATTACCTTTTAATCTCCTTTTTACTAACCCATCTCGGAAACGCAAGCTATCATTTTTCTCGATTTCACAGATAAATTGTGTATATCATAAAAATGTCTACACTTTCACACCAAATAATTACTAATGGAATCTGCAGCAGTTGAAAGAGGATATAACCTGATTATTGCATATGGAATATTGTCAAGAATTTCGCCAGTGTGGAAACGACTGATCAAAGTATTACCTAACAACCTAGTTATAAAAATATATATAAAAGGAAACTATGATTTTGTCATGCATTCCAGATATAAATAATAATTAATTTAGAGTGTTTAGAAAACAAAAATGATTTTCCTGTATTCAAAACGATTAATAAGATAACGTAAACATTAGTAACACAACAGAGAAGAAACAGTTAATGGATAAAAGAACAAAACAGGGATCTGTAGAAATCAGTATGGAAATCTTTATACCGGAAAGACGAAACGTAATGGTTCGGCATGACCAGATAGTTAAGGCACCCGATTTGGCCTGGCATGGACAAGCGCGTTAAGGCGTGCGACTCGTATTCTGAGGGTCGCGGGTTCGCATCCCCGTCGCGCCAAACATGCTTTCAGTCGTGGGGACGTTATAATGTGACGGTCAATCCCACTATTCGTTGGTAAAAAAGTAGCCCAAGAGTTGGCGGTGGGTGGTGATGACTAGCTGCCTTCCCTCTAGTCTTACACTACTAAATTAGGGACGGCTAGCACAGATAGCCCTCGAGTAGCTTTGTGCGAAATTCAAAAACAAACACACAAGCACTCGATTTATAATCCGAGGCTAGCGGGCCCGTCACACAAACATGCTCGCCCTTTCAGCTGTGGGGGAAGTTTAAAATTATGGTCAATCCCACTATTCGTTGGTAAAAGAGTAACCAAAGAGTTGGTGATGATGACTAGCTGTTTTCTCTCTAATCCTACATTGCTAAATTTGGGACAGCTAGCGCAGATAGTCCTCGTGTAGCTTTGCGCAAGTTCAAAACAAATCAAACGTAATGTAACATATCGTTTAACGAAGCATAAAAGATATGTAAAGAATTAATAACTTAACCGTAGCAGAACACGTAAATGAAACACATAAACTTGGTATCATGGGTAAAACAAAAACTATATTATTGGCTTAAACCAAATGTATTATAAATAATAATATTCGTGAATTCTTGGAAATAATTAAATATGAAAAATGTATTCAAATAGAGATGAGGATCCGATGGATATCTGTGACAAAAGTGTGAGGTAATCCTGTGTAAAATGTTGAGACGAAAATTTTAAATTTTTATTTCGGAATTTTAGTGCTCAGAAACCTAAATCAGAAACGGTTATGACTGAACCTTGGAGTTTTGTCCCTGACCGACTAGCCCGCACGTGTTGTATGAGATATTATTCAGATCAGCTGTGCGAAACGTCTTCTTAAAGTTTCGAAACATAATTTTCTCTAATAAAGCGAAATAAATTATTGTAGTTTAAAGAAATTCCTGTTGGTTTCGAGAACCAAATTTTATTAACTTACAACGGTAAATTTCAAATTTTCAGTCAATTATTAGAACAAAATAATATTATTGTGATTAAAGTCTTTGTTTGTAGTTGACCTCAAAGCGGCGCATTGTGCTTTGCCTACCACGAGTATCGAAACCCGCTTTTCTCGCATTGTAAGCCCGCAGACATTCCGCTGTACCACTGGATGGTCTGTTAAAATAATAGTTTATTGTGTATAAAGTGACCACTTCAAATTAACCTTTAACATTTACTTTCTTATATAGAATTATTCACTTTAATATGCTTACATATAGAGAAAAACACCCTCCAAGGAGTGAGTGCTCTAATCAATCATCAAACTCTTTTACTAACCTCAACGAAAGCAAAATCAATCGATAATTTACGAGTGAAGTGACACAACAAGCGATCTCCGTCAGATATTAATCCATCGTAACGAAACCGAACGATTTTTATTTCGAAAACACCTTTCTACGAGAGTAAATTTTGATTAGCTTGTATGTTTGTTTGTTTTTGAATTTCGCACAAAGCTACTCGAGGGCTATCTGTGCTAGCCGTCCCTAATTTAGTAGTGTAAGACTAGAGGGAAGGCAGCTAGTCATCACCACCCACCGCCAACTCTTGGGCTACTCTTTTACCAACGAATAGTGGGATTGATCGTCACATTATAACGTCCCCACAACTGAAAGCATGTTTGGCGCGACGGGGATGCGAACCCGCGACCCTCAGATTACGAGTCGCACGCCTTAACATGCTTGGCCATGCTAGGCCATTTTGATTAGCATGAAGAAGACTTGCTGACAGAAAACGTACCAAACATGATATATTGAAACTACCTTAAACAAATTTGGACTTATGAAAACAAAATATATCTATTTGTATATTTGCACATTCGAGGGAAAGTATCCATCGTTTTTAAAGAGGCACACTCAGATAAGTTTGAAACTTTAGAAAATCGGGTTTCAGTGCCAGAGGTAAACAATGCAAAGACTGCTGATCAGGTAGATTTTTGATGAACAACAAAAAACAAAGGACATTTCTCAAAGCTGTGGATAAATTTGTAATTTAAAATAATCAAGCATAGCAGTTACTAACTAAATCGAAGAGAGACACCTTGATATAATTTTTGTTCAGAAATAATGAACTCGTCGAAATAATCTATTACATAAGAAGATGTTCATGGCATGACGAGAAATCAGTGGAATGACATTTGAAAAGGAACAGTGATCGAAACCAAATATGTATAGTTGATACCATAATTCGTATTTGTTACGATTCGCAGCAGTACGCAATGCTTTTAACTAACAGTGTACTAATCTTTTGTCATGGCTTCTCGTAATTCCGTTCTGAATACTCTACAGTTCTCAGGTATTTGAAGCTGCATTTCCTGAAGATCACGGAATTTTTTATCGTGTTTGTCATAAATAAAAGGGCCTGGCATGGCCTAGCGCGTTAAGGCGTGCGCTTCGTAATCCGAGGGTCGCGAGTTCGCGCCCGAGTCGCGACAAACATGCTCGCCCTCCCAGCTGTGAGGGCGTTATAATGTGACGGTCAATCCCACTTTTCGTTGGTAAAAGAGTAGCCCAAGAGTTGGCGGTGGGTGGTGATGACTAGCTGCCTTCCTTCTAGTCTTACACTGCTAAATTAGGGACGGCTAGCACAGATAGCCCTCGAGTAGCTTTGTGCGAAATTCCAAAACAACAACATAAATAAAAAAATAAATCCCGATAAATAAAATGCAAATTCTTTTCTCGAATCGTTCATCAAACGGTGCATATGTCACCTCTCTATCTCTGTATTTCTTTCCGAAGTAACATTGATTTGGTAACCAACTTATAAATCCATAATCGATACAACTGCTTATATTTAAGCTGCATGTAAGCAATATTTTCATTTCTTATACTTCATTCTGGAGCTTCTTTAAATCTTAATTATTTTTATCCAAATTAAACTGATAATTGTTATTTAACTATTCTCTATTAGTCACTCTTTAAAAAATATTGTTAATATGTTGAAAAATAAGATAATTGAATGTAAGATTTATTCATTGTGACGTGAGTTGTTCCAGTGGTAAAACTACGATTTTTAGTAGCTGGCGAATAAGGTTCGAATCCGTGCGATATCATAAAACTCTCCCTGTTTTTTAAGTTATTGGTGTGTTATAAGAGAGACAGTAGATCCCTTAGCGTGGATTATAGGTGGTTGAAAGTTGCTTTTTGTCTAGAATAAAGAACGGCAGCAAATATACTAAGTAACATTGATACAAAATTGAAAGTACAAACGCAAGTTTCACACAATAGAAATCTTTTATCATTGAAATTGTGTTATCGTTGAAATATTCAATAACTTGATGAGAAATTAAACAAGGAATGACTTGTTTACAAATTGTATTAACTTCTAAAAATACACTTCGAAATATCAATTATTTTAAATGTAATGTATAAAACAATCGATTAAATACTGCATGTAGTTTTCTTACATACGAGGTGATAAAACTTAACAGTCTATAATTAACTTATTTCTGTATTTTACTGCACTGTTTGCACATTAACGGGTTATTTTCTGTTTATACTTAATAGAAGTTTGTGGGCAAAGAAAGTCCAGACAAGTCGTTTATTTTTTTCAGTATAACCCACACTTTCTATCCACACGCGTAAAATTCGAATATACTGATCCATTTAATGCTGTTGGAACAACTATAATTAAAGTTATTCTGAACTTAATTAAAAAAACAACAACAGCTTAATGTGGAACATTATTATTCAAAACCAATTTATATTTACTACTTAAACCCAGAATTACAATAAAAGAAATGATTAATTAATTTTCTTAAGTACATCTGTTTCTGACAATGTTACTTTAGAGTATTCTAGACTTTCTATATTTTCTGAAATGGAAACACGGAACTATACACACTAATATTCTTGTGTTTCCGATATACTTCAAAAGGTTCTTTAATGACATTGTTGTGAGCCTATTTTAACTATTTTAAGATACACTTAATAATATTATATGCATGGCTCTTTGTTTTCACCTTTCACTGATTTTTGTTTTTAGAAATTCACTATTGAACTCAAACGGTGAGACACCTCAAAAGCGCAGTTGGGTGCGTTATTTTATCTGTTAGTATATTTCACCCGCTTCTCACTCATTTTCCTACGTGAGGGTTTGGTTGCTATGTTTACGTGTAGACGTTGTTTATTTTCCCTATCATTAAAGCATGGGCTACATTTGGAGAAAAAGTCAAAGGCTTTTGCCAAACTGCTAACGGCGATCGATAAGGTCTACTTCACAGAATCGTATTAATCTGTCGACAAGCCATTGGAAGGAAGAAATAAAACTGTTCTGCCAAACATATGACTTTATCGATAAAGCTTATCGATAAATTTTGTGGAAAATTCGTCATTAGTTCTATAGAGAGTTGAGTTGTTTAATTTATTCATAAGATTTACTTTAAGAAAACTTCAGATTTTACTCACTGGTTAAGCAGCGTGAGAAATAATATACCAGTAAAATCCGTTTATTTGTACATTGAAGATAAAGTAATAAGACGCATTACTTTATTACTTCATCTATTCGAAAGAAAACAACCTAACAATTGAATAGTTCATCAATAGATAAATACGGTTACGTTTGAACGCTAAAACGTTTGTTTAGAATTCTTGAGGATATAAGTTACTTGATATCTCTTGTTTTATTTTAGAAGTCATCAGGAGGCCAAGAAACGTGTGTAAAGAACGTTTAAATTTATTTTGTTGTCTTTGTTGAAACCTACATTCCTTATCGGTTGTGCTTCACTAAAACATTTTCTAAACTGATTCTAAACGTACGCTTTAAATCAAAGTAAATGCAAACAGATAATTCTAAATCACTTTCAAAATAACAAAATAAAGCACTTTCACGTGAAAAAAAACGTAGCGGGTTCGAGTCTAACCCACCAAACATGCTCGCCCTTTGAGTCGTGGGGCGTTATAATCTCATGGCCAATTCCACTATTCGTTGGTCAAAGAGTAGCCAAAGAGTTGGCGGTGGGTGGTATGACTAGCTGCCTTCCCTCTAGTCTTATACAGCTAAATTAGAGACGGCTAACAGAGATAGCTCTTGTGTAGTTTTGCGAGAAATTAAAAAACAAACAAACACATGAAAAACTCTCATTTAACTAGGTCAGTTTTAGTATGCCTCTATATTCACTAAATTACCAGTCCACTGTCTCGGGATATGATTACAGGAAATAATTACACATCACACTTTTTGTCAAAAACCTTTCGTGGTGTTACGTTTTCTTGCCTGACAATAAATTAACCTGACGTTGGATTTAACTGTTCATTAGTTAATTGCTTACTGCAGCTTTTACGATTATTCGAAAGTTGATATACGTGGGTAAAACTAACGTTAAGAACTAATACAAAACTGAACAGAAACATACCTAATTATTTACTAAGGTGTTCATCCATTGCTTATTATCTTTACCATATCTGTAGAGAATTGTGATGACTGAAATTTGTTTAAAATGTAAGGATGTGATTCAAATTCATTGGCGCTTGTGTCACGTTAAATATAATAACAAACTACAGATTTTACTTTTATATGAATAGTATACTAAAATATATACAATGAAACATTTGTAGAGTCTTCTAGGGAAAATCCCTGTTTGCAATAATTATTTATTGTGTAAGATTTTAACATTGTATTGTTTTTAATTATAAATAATTTTTTAAAATAGTTTTTAAATTATTTATATAGTATTTATATTTTAGTAATTTGTGAAGAAAAGAAACGCTGTTTAAAATAATGAAATTGTGAACCAGCAGAAGAGAAAAAAAAAACGATAGTTAGGTCCCTGTACTGTTATGCAACAATAAAGATCTGAATTATCTCGTGTGAGTTCTATTGGAAATGATTGATATATCACTATTTACTCACGAGAATAGTTTGAATAATCATATTTGACAGTTGAAGAACTTTGAAAAAGGAAAACTATATGCAACCAAGGAAGGTATCAGTTGTTGTTGATTATGATAGGAGGAATTCAAAGAGTGGATCTTGGACATTAATTAGCTGTACAGAGCGAAACTAAACAAGGTTTTCCTGTAGAATGACGGAGTAGTGTAACTCATGATGTACTTGTTAATAACATCGCATGTATATTGTTCACGTATCGATCTGATTATCATGGTATCGATATGTTACTGATAAGATTCTCTTTGTCTTTTCACAAATTCAAAATGGCAGAATTTATGTACAAACATTTCTCGTTTTGATATTTAATTATACACTACAGTTCATAATTAAAATTAATTAAATAAATAGATTAAACTAGATCTTATTAATATAAAAAATTACTGAAGAAGAAAGTGTGAAATCGACGATTTTAGTCAAACTTAGCGTATGTTGGGCTGATGCTGTTAAACTCCATGTTGCCAATCAATGTTAACGGTTAAATCGTGAAGAATGTGTGGCTATATTTGAGATAAGCGTTGACAAGAGTGAATAGATTTATTACTCAACATGTATTTAACCAAATAATGAAATTTGTCAGGTATTATTATGAAAAATTCTGGGATACGATACAATTATTTGTTATTTTGAATTTCACACAAAGCTACTCAAGAACTATCTGCGCGAGCCATCCCTAATTTAGTAGTGTAAGACTAGAGGGAAGGCAGCTAGTCATTACCACCAACCGCCAACTCTTGGGCTACTTTTTTACAAACGATTAGTGGGATCGACTGTAACATTATAACGTCCAACGGCTGAAAGGATGAGCATGATCGGGATTTGAACCCGTGACCCTCGGATTACGAGTCGAACATATTAACCTACTTGGCCATCCCGGGCCGATACGATGTAGAAAGACAACTTTATTCGAAAGTTATCCACCATAATATGGATATATCCTATCTTTGAATATCTTAAGAACAAAGGAAATCTGCAGAATAAGTGATAACAATAAAATATTATTGATAAATTATTCCAGTTGCTGTTTATCACAGTAAAAGACACTTTCTTTCACATTTTATAAATCCAACATATTCACACTGATTTAGAGCCTAATGTGGTATATACTTATGCCAGTATGTTATTAGTTACGTAAAACAAATCAGTGTAAACCAAGTTAAGGATCATTCTCCAGAGTAATCAGTGTATTTGTTTTAGGAACTATACTGTATTCAGCTCTTAAAATCCGTAACTAAACTGACTCGTCGTGTTAAACAATAGATCATGAGTTTCACATACCACTCCCCTACAGCTTACAACTGACGTGTCACCTTAAATATATATGAATAAAGATTTGTAAAGTGTCAGATATACTGAAATATTGGGTTTACTCTTTATCGGCCTGGCATGGCCTAGCGCGTTAAGGCTTGCGCTTCGTAATCTGAGGGTCACGGATTCGCGCCCGAATCGTGCCAAACATGCTCGCCCTCCCAGCCGTGGGGGCGTTATAATGTGACGGTCAATCCCACTATTCGTTGGTAAAAGAATAGCCCAAGAGTTGGCGGTCGGTGGTGATAACTAGCTGCCTTCCCTCTAATCTTACACTGCTAAATTAGGGACGGCTAGCACAGATAGCCCTCGAGTAGCTTTGTGCGAAATTCCAAAAACAATAACTACTCTCTATCATTTTAGATTAAACTTTGCAACTAAAATATACCATATGTCCATAATATACTACATTTAACAATGAAGAATGGATTTTGCGGAAAATTAAAAAATAAACTAAATATACAGTGTAGATTCACGAAATTCTCCATCTTTGATATGAAAATAATAATTTATTTTATAGTTCTAAGTTTATACTTTCCGTTTTTGATCTAGAACTCACATATTTGTTGATTAAATATAATCTTAAAAATATAACTCAGAATTGTTTGTTTGCTTTTGAATTTCGCACAAAGCTACTCGAGGTCTATCTGTGTTAGCCGTCCCTAATTTAGCAATGTAAGACTAGATGGAAGGCAGCTAGTCATCATCACCCACCGCCAACGTTTGGGCTACTCTTTTACCAACGAATAGTGGGATTGACTGTCACATTATAACACCCCCACGGCTGAAAAAGCAAGCATGTTTGGTGCGACCGAGATTCGAACCCGCGATCCTCAGATTGTGAGGCAAACGCCTTAACCCAACTGGCCATGTCGGGTCTATCACTCAGAAAGACATATACATGGTCTAATTCTTGAAGGTATAATTATTGAGACAAGTAAAAAAATATGTGTGTCGGCTGTTTTTCAGTTTGCTCTTTGGTTCTATCTGAGAAATAAATTTCTCCGACAAGTTAACAACATAACTTTTGATATTTATAAATAACACCAACCGAAACGTGCATGGGTTACCAACATTAAATTAACTTTCATACAGTTATGGTATATTTACAGTAAGTCTGTGTAAATTGTTGCTACACTTTTGATGATATAAGATTTATGAAAATTTAATGAAGTTCACTGTTGTAACAGAAATAATTTAAAGTTACAACAACGTTCTCTTAAGTTACATTTACCTATGTTTATTGATGAGAAAATGCTATCCACTTTTAACGTAGCGTTGTGATAATAGATAAAGAGCATCCTTTTGACAATAAATTGATGTACAATGATGAATATATTGACGACAGTCTCAAAGTCTCATGCCAGATAAGAATAGCAGACATCAAGTTAATTGGAGTCATTCTGTTTTAGACAAGCGACGACTTTCTTCAGTTATGTTCAAACAAAAACCAGTATAAGCCATCATAAGAGAATTGGTTGGAATTATTCAGCAGAGAGTATGAATACACATCCGTTTAGATTTAGCTGTATTTAAATAAACAAGATTTACGTTCACGTGTTTCAAAATCTTATTAATATCCTTTTTATAATATTATAATCACTTACTAATAAAGCAATGAATAACCTGATTAGCTCCTGTGATGCATAAGAAAGTTAAATTGTTCTAAATGGACAAAAACATTATAGGATGCCTTTATCAGAAGAAATTACAACTAAAATCACTTTAAAAATGCCATATGTATATATATATATACATTTACATACATTTTGGCCATAAATTTAGTTCATGCATTATGTAGCTTATAGCTTCCAAACCATAACACAAATGTAACTGTAGTTAAATACATATAAATGATGTGATCCTGTGGCACGCATCAGTTTCATAAAGAATGATGTGATCCTGTGGCACGCATCAGTTTCATATAGAATGATGTGATCATGTGGTACGCATCAGTTTCATATAGAATGATGTGATCATGTGGTACGCATCAGTTTCATAAAGAATGATGTGATCATGTGGTACTCATCAGTTTCATAAAGAATGATGTGATCATGTGGTACTCATCAGTTTCATAAAGAATGATGTGATCATGTGGCACGCATCAGTTTCATAAAGAATGATGTGATCATGTGGTACTCATCAGTTTCATAAAGACAGTAAGTAGATTTTATCACACGAGTCTCCACTTACGTTACGTTACATCAAATCCAACATTATGTTTTCTCTACGTAAGGTTAGGAAACTGTCAGATGTACGTCTGCCTTCAGAAGTGTTTGCAAACTGAGTTTATTCTTCTAGATTACAACGTATATGGTGTAATGTCGTGCTTTTCATTATAACACAAAAGCTCATTGAGGCCTTGCTTAAGCTAAACGATAACTTTGAGATGACAGGATCTGTATATTACAGACAAGACAAACCCCAAGAAAAATGTAGCATTTATTAAGTTATCTCTTCCAACAACCTCGTGCAAGATGGTACAAAAGATATTTATAGTGTTTCCTCTCTAGAGAAGCAGTTTAACTTTGTTCTTGAATTCGTTGTGAGTGTTCAAATCGAGAACAATTGGCCTTACAATATTTTATGAATGGATGATATCCACTCCGACCTCCATGATCAAATGAACACGTAAAAGTGCATTAGATCTGGTGAGATTAATCGACATTCATAAGTTGAAATGCGAAGTTCACAGTTCATCATTGTGCCCTTGATTTCAAGAATCCCACAGATCATGTTTCATGCACTGCTACAGTCACTGGTGAAAGTTATGAACAGGTATTATATCACGTGGTATTGCTTTCCTTATTAAGAGGGGCATTCGACAACAGGGCATTGAACCATACAAGATAGTGCACAACTATACGTTACCGACACTATTGAGATACATTAAACAGAACTTTGGGTGAACGAGTTTTTGGTAGAGGAATTCCACACGTAAAAGGTAGGATTCTGCCTGCGACGTTCTGTTTATGTATTTCGAATTTAGAGCAAAGATTTTAAGGTTATCTGTCTTCTACCGACCTTACTTATGAGTATCTAACCAGAGAATAGGCACCGTTCATGGTAACGAATTGATTGCCACTCATAAACGTGCACACGTAGTTTAAACTGCAAAAAACATTTCGTGATTTGACATGGATACGCAACTTGCTACTCGTTGGTTTATTATGTCCTTGTGCAGATAACTGTTAACCTTAAGGAGATAATTCAGCGCCACTTATTCACTGTCTATGCTATTCATTTGGGTGCAACTATGAGCCTTATTTTACCAAATCTGGAAGCTGTTATTGGGAATGATGGTGGACATTGTGAATACTTGCTGTAATGAGTTAAATCATTTGATCGAAATGTTAAAAACTCGTTGCTCCAATAAAATAGGGAAGCTATCTCCATTTCTTTATGTTTTATATCACAGCTGAATGTTTATCTCCGAGAAAAAGCCTGTGTTGTAAACTAACAGGGATGCTTGTTTCAGTTTGGCATCTCGTGACGTAAGAGTCGCTTCCTTGTGTCCCCCCGCTAGTACAGCGGTAAGCCTACGTATTTACAACGCTAAAATCAGGAATTTGATTCCCCTCGGTGGACTAAGCAGGTAGCCACATGTGGCTTTGCCATAAGAAAACACACAAACACACACTCCATTGTGGTAATATCTGTAAACTCTGAAAATGTGTTGACCCGTGACTCATGTTATGCACACTTCATTTCACTAACATATGTGTTACAGTTAGTGGATAATAAACAAAGGAAAATAGCTGCTGATTCAGGAAGTAAATGACAAAATACAGCGCCCCCCAGTGGCTAAGAAGTATGTCTGCGGACTTACAATGCTAAAATCCGGGTTTCGATACCCGTGGTGGGCAGAGCACAGATAGCTTATTGTGTAGCTTTGTGCGTGGTGGGCAGAGCACAGATAGCCCATTGTGTAGCTTTGTGCTTAACTCAAAACAAGAACAACAACGACGTAATACAACTCGTAAATAATAATTTATCTCAAGGATAATTTTGTTCTTATCTTCTTTATCCTGTAGTAACAAATATAAATACTTTTTTTTCTGATTGATGTATTAACTAATTAGAATCTATTAACTCATTACAAACAAAGCGTATTGAGTAAGATTTCCTATATCTATATTGACAACACTTCATTTAGTTTTTTTATATAACACTTAACACATTAAAAATCATCGGTTTGTTTTGAGTTTCGTGCAAAGATACACGAGAGACATCTGCGCTAACCGCCCCTAATTTAGCAGTGTAAGACTAGAGGAAAGACAGCTAGTCATCATCACCAACCGCCAACTCTTTGGCTACTCTTTTACCAACGAATAGTGGAACTCACCGTCACTTTATAACGCCCCCACAGTTGAAAAGGCGAGCATGTTTGATGTGACGGGGTTTCGAACCCGGAACCCTCGGATTATGAGTCGAGCGCCTTAACCACATGGTCGTGCCGGGTCCCTAATAAAACTGCACTGACTGAAAAGCAATTATGACTGAATATACATATATATATATATAAATATTTCAAAATGATATTAACTCCGTCACACTGTTGTGACAATCAATGAGTTGTTGCTGAAAGATGTTTTTGACACTGAAATGGTTACTATTCAAAACTCGATGAAACAAATGTAAAAGGCACCCTTGAAGATGTTACCAAAAGCACTTCATGTTTGTACTTTACGTAATTTTTAATTTTCTCTTAGCTTTTGCAACCCCGAGAGAATAAACTTCTTATTTAAAGCAATGAAGCCAATTTTGCAATAAACCTTAGAGATTTCGAGAAGTGAACTTCCTTCCTCATGGATTCATTTTTTTTACTTCTTAAACACCTTTCATTTTCACGCATGCGCATTTTTAAAGCCACAAAATGCCTCCCAGCACTGTTGAAAAGTGTCAGGATAAAAATCTAAAATTATATCTCAGGTTATTTTCAAAGAACAATGGTAGATAAATCTCGAGTGGAACATCAACATTTTATTAACCTTCATGTCTAGTACAACAGAAACTCAGTGGAAGTGGTTGAGTTCAGTAAACAGTTCATGTTTTGTGTGTCCCTCTTTGTCTTTAATAACTACAACAGTTTCTCATGCGTTGTTATAACACAATGTCATTCCAAAATGTCATTTGGAATTTAATTTCAACTGTGTCTAATACTTTCCCTTAAAGTTTCCTTGGAAGTAGCATTTCACTTGTCAAGTTTCTGATTTATCATATCGCAAATCTGCTCAGTTCGATTGAAATCAGTGCTTTGTGGGAACCATTGCATTATTTGAATAACTATATCAGCTTCTTTCCTAACTAAGTAGCCCCCGCTAATACAGCGGTATGTCTACGGATTTACAACGCTAAAATCAGGGGTTCAATTCCCCTTGGGCTTAACAGATAGCCCGACGTGGCTATGCTATAAAAAAACACAAACATTCCTAGCTAAGTAATTTCTGTATAGGTCGGATGGTTGTTTGGGTGAACTATATCTACCAGTAATAAGTTTGTTTTGTTTGTTTTTCGAATGTCGCACAAAGCTACTTGAGGGCTATCTGCGCTAGCCGTCTCTAATTTAGCAGTGTAAGACTAGAGGGAAGGCAGCTAGTCATCACCACCCACCGCCAACTCTTGGGCTAGTCTTTTACCAACGAATAATGGAATTGACCGTCACATTATAACGCCTCCACGACTGAAAGGGCGAGCATGTTTGGTGCGACGGGGATGCGAACCCGCAACCCTCAGATTACGAGTCGCACGCCTTAACTCACCTGGCCATGCCGGGACCAGCTGATGTCAAAGAATATTTTATACAATTTCAGTAATTAAACCTCGAACTAGAATCAAATGTTTTCTCTTCGTCTTTCTTACTCCTACTTACTGCAGATTACAAGAAGCCAAATCCAGCTTTGATAAACATTTGAAAACTCCCTAACAAAAATTTAAACGCAAAAGAAAGGAAATGAAATAATCATATATGCGGAAAAATCGAGAAAGTGGAACTAAGAAAGTTATCCAGAATAGAGAACCGAGCAGGAGAGTTTGTACTCAATATCTGTTTGTTTTAGGGAAACAAACGTTAAATACATTTCTTTAGAGGACTTTGAATGAAAACAAAAATTGAGTATTGGAGGAGTTCAACTCGGGACTGAACTCCGGTCGTGATTTTCTAGTAGTCTACTTAAAATTTAAAGATTACAGCAGTATTGGAACATTGATTACGTAAATAAACCTGAATAAGGTTGCTTTAAATCAGAACAATAATGTTACTCCTGAAGGTAAAGTGCTTAAATCCATTTTAGATTCTGCTCCTTCTTCTACAGATAGATGTTTGTTTACTTTCAGAAGTAACTCAATGAATAAGTGATTTAATCTGTCCACTTACGTCGTGAAATAAGAAACATTTTATACAATAACAGAAGCGAAATGCTTTTAAATCACCATTCGACAAAGGAATTGAACATATTATGTTCAGAAGAGGATATATTTGCCGAAGTGACAAAAATTGATTTTATATTTATGATTCTTTTCCTGAATTTTTTTTTTAATATGAATAAACACAAACGTATCTGGGAAAAACCGAATGTTTGAACCTATCACACACTTAACACTGTTATTTCTTACATTATCAGAGTACACTCAGAGAGTTTCAGTTAAGTATTCTGTATGCATATCAAGCATTGGAACGTTTCTTTTTATGTGTATATATTAGAATACCTAGTGTATATCAGAATAGTCTTAGAAAATGTACTAAACCTCTCTTGCAGTGTATCTGTTATTTCTGCCCGGCATAGCCAGGTGGTCAAGGCACTCGACTCGTAATCTGAAGGTCGTGGATTTGTATCCCCGTCACACCAAACATGAACGTCCTTTCAACTGTAAGGGCGTTGTAAAGTGATGGTCAATTCCATTATTCGTTGGTAAAAGAGTAGCCCAAGGGTATGATGATGACTTGCTGTCTTCCCTCTAGTCTTAAACTGCTAAATTAGGGACGGCTAGCGCAGATAGCCCTCGAGTAGTTTTGCGCGAAATCAAAATAAACCAAGTCAATCTATCATATCCTTGTGGAGAAAAACAGAAAAAAATATGATCTCAGTGTTTTAAATGTATTTTTAAGGAAAGCCAGGTTGCCAATATATAACATTTATGTCCTGTTGAAAATATCATAGACATAAATTAGTTTCAACGTATTTCTCATTTGTTGAGAACTAAGGACGATGTATACATTTTCGAGAATATAGCAAGCTAATAGAAAATTATCAATTCCATGGACAGGATTGGAACTGCAAATATTTGTCAGTGTATAAATGATTTTATCTACATTTGTTTAGTATAAATATTTCGGGGTATTAAATGAATGTATCATATGATACAGAGATCGGGTATGTTATATTATAATATTTTTAATTCACATTATGATGGACCAGCGCATATGGTTATTCAATTTCTTATGACCGTATATCTTTAGAATAACTCTACATAGTAACTGTTATTGCAAAATTCTGTGTTGTAAGTGTATCGTGCCAAAGGAGTCATCACCTGCTATATAACGGAAGATGGTTTCCTAGTGTCTGTTTCAATAGCTTTATTCTGCAGAAATTCATAAACTTTGCGTTCAGCATTTTTAAAGTTAAGTCTTCGTATTAAGCAGCCTGGATGTGCATTTCACTCTTCAGATGCTTTAGATGTGGGATGGTTGAATGGGTATGTTTTGTATAAGACCATCTGGTTTAGCTTGTATGAAGGAGTAATCTGCCATGTGGTTTCACACAATTACGCTCCAAGTGGTTTAAAACTGATATTACCAATACATTAGTTCCTGCCTCAGTCTTGATGCTAAAATATTACATTATATATACGATTAATGAAGTATAATACTACTAACATCGTAGTAACTCTAATTGTAACAACACCATATCTATAATAAACACGCAGGCCCGGCATGGCCAAGCGTTAAGGCGTGCGACTCGTAATCTGAGGGTCGCGGGTTCGCATCCCCGTCGCGCCAAACATGCTCGCTCTTTCAGCCGTGGGGGCGTTATAATGTTACAATCAATCCAACTATTCGTTGGTAAAAGAGCAGCCCAAGAGTGGGCGGTGGGTGGTGATGACTAGCTGCCTTCCCTCTAGTCTTACACTGCTAAATTAGGGACGGCTAGCGCAGATAGCCCTCGAGTAGCTTTGTGCGAAATTCAAAAACAAACAATAATTAACACGTAGTAGCAATATACTTATTCTTATAACTTAACAAATGATAGCACTGTCAACAACAAAAATGGAATACAGGTTTACTCTGTAATTTTAAATAAATCACGATAAGTTGTAGTAAACCTACAGTTAAACCACCTAAAGCCTAGTTGTGTGCATTACCAGGGTGAATGATGGCCCGAGATTTGGCGGTAGGTAATACCAGCCGATTGCCTTTCCTAATTCGACTCAAAATTAGTGACATCTCGTCTCTTAACATCTAATGAGCACGTATAATTGTATTGACAAAATTACGTAACAAACATAATAGCATGATTTCTTTAACGGTATTCACATGGAGCCATACACGTGTATGTACATAAATATCGCGTTTCTATGTACC